>NC_083343.1:10362443-11032443 GCF_019175385.1 Lycium barbarum
TACGAAAATCAATGGCAATTTGAAAAACATTTTGAGTGTTTTTATTAAAAAAACCATGAACTTTCGAATTACCTTTGGAATGATCGTATTTGTTGTGTTGCTATTTTTCCTCTGCAGTTGATTCATTTGAAGTTTTGAAATTTACATTGCATTTGAAAAGGAAGGGTGGAGAGAAGGAGAATCGTGGAGAATAAGGAAATGGACGCTAAATTTATGGAGCAGATTATGAAAGATATTATTAGGAATTATATCTTCCATTTAAGACCAAAGTAAATGCCTATTTCTAAGGGATCTATTTTTAAAGATACAGCTTATGAGTCTATTTACTATACCGTAAATACACGCAATCATACGGATATTAAAAAAAGGTAGCTACGAAATGTAATAAATAAAATGATAGTTACTAATGGTAAGAACCTATAATAAGGTAGTCATTCCTGTAAGTTTGCCTACTATTTTTTGTGTTGGGCCCGTGCTAGCACAGGCTTTCATCATCTAGTTACCATTGAGAAATTGTAAAAAGTTGCCAATTGCAAGATAAACTTATGGAGTCTACATGACCAAGAAGTATTCAAAAGGATGCAGAAGAGTAAGGAAATTTAAGTGGGCCCACATTTCACATAAAGCTACCTAAGGCAAAAATAAGTACACAACAGGCTAAAATTTAATGGGCAATTAGCAGGAATGTCCTTATTATAGGGTGATCTTTAAGTTTTGCCTTCAAAATGGTGGTCTTTAAAGTTTGCCCTTCGCTAGGGCCCCTTGGTCATGGGTTTCAAACCCTCACTCAGGCAAAATAAATCAGAAAGGGCTTGCAAATTCTTGGTAGTTGAGATAAAGGAGCGTCAATATGAGGATCCTGTTCTAGTTCATTACTGAGATAAAGCCCCTCAGAAAGAAAAGACACCCTTTGTGATCACGGGTGATGGGTACTCAGATATCGAGGTAGATTGTTATGTCCCTAGTGTTGCAGGACTCCGTCAGCAGATTATGGAAGAGGCACATTTCTCCCGATATTCTATTCATCCAGGCTCAACAAAGATGTACCATGATCTCAAAGAAGTTATTGGTGGGATGGTATGAAAAGAGATATAGCAAAATTTGTCGCTCAGTGTCCAAATTGTCAGCAAGTCAAAATAGAGCACCAGAAGCCTGGAGGGTCTATTGCAGGCTATGGAGATTGCGACATGGAAGTGGGAGGTAATTAATATGGACTTTATTACAGGGTTTACCTCGTACTCAGTGGGAAGTGTGATTCGATATGGGTCATAGTTGATAGGCTCACAAAGTCAGCTCATTTTCTGCCTGTCAGGACTACTTATGCAGCCGAGGATTATGCGAGGCTTTATCTTAAGGAGATTGTACAACTCCATGGTGTTCCTTCCGCCATTATTTCAGATAGAGGAGCAAGTTCACAGCCAGATTATGGAAGTCTTTCCAGCAGGGATTGGGGACTCAGGTGAGTCTTAGCACCACATTCCACCAACAGACAGATGGGCAAGCAGAACGTACTATACAGATCCTTGAGGATATGCTTAGAGCTTGTGTGCTTGACTTTCAGGGCAATTGGGAGGATCATTTGCCTCTTATCGAAGGCATAAGTTCAGAAAAAAGTCAGAGTTATGCCTTAAGACAGAAAGGGCTTTGCAAATTCTGCCCCTACAAATTTTGCCTTAAGGCAGAAATTCTGCCTGAAGGCTGAATTTGCAAATTCTGCCTTTTTTTACAACTTCTGCCTTGCGAAAAAAAATTAAATTTTCACTGAGCAGGGTTCATACCCGTGACCAAGGGGTCCCTAGCTAAGGGCAAACCTTAAAGACCACCAATTTGAAGGGCAAAACTTAAAGACCATCCCAAATGAAGGGCAATCCGCGCAAAAAAAAAAAAAAAAATTAAAAAATTTACCGTAATGCGCTCCAAACCAGTTTATATACGAAAAATAAGAGATAAACTAAGTACAAATAAAAGCCAAACCAAGGGCAAAAAATAAACAAGTAAGCAAGGATGTCAACCAAGTGCTGTCTGCTTAAGCTGCACACACTCATTTCTTAGGAGAAAAAAGAGCGGGACACACAGGTGAAACAGTGAGGTCTTCTTTGACATCTCTGCTTGCCCATTTGTCATGCTTGTGTCATTCTGGCATATCAATTTCTTCTACTTCGTCAATTTCTGCTTTACGCCAAAAAATGTATGGTTGTTTTACTGCCACGTTGCCAGCCCTTAAATGGCTATCAGCATATCCTTATAAGGCTTTCTTGCGTTTCTCATTCTTTCTGTTATCTACACTAGGTTTAGTTCTAAACATATTAATGCCTTAAATTGCTTTCAACATAAATGCGTTTCTCAACGTATTAATCCACTTCTTATGTTAGTTCATTACTAATATTACAAAAGTACTTTATTATTTCGTACGATTTATATAGCATCATATTATATAATCTACCATCATTGTTTGCAAGATTTCATCTTAAAATTTGAAATGCTAATTTGGGCCTGTGCACAGAACAGGGTTTTATACCTAGCCTATATAAAAGAGCGGGACACACAGGTGAAACAGAGAGATCTTTGTTGACATCTCTACTAGCCCATATGTCATGCTTGTTCTAACATATCAATTTCTGCTTTACGCCCAAAACTGTCTGGCTGTTTTACTGCACGTTGCCGACCCTTAAATGACTACCGGCATATCCTTATATGGCTTTTGCGTTTCTCATTCTTTCCGTTATCCACTTTTAGGTTTAGTTCTAAACATAATGTCTTAAATGGCTTTCAGCATAAATACGTTTCTCAACGTATTAATAATTCACTTTTAGTTTAATCTATACTATATTAAAAGCACGAATGACCTTAAAAATGTTGATTGAACTTTTTGCCCTCACTAAAAGACTCCACAATAGACTAAATTGTCATTTACTATTTTCCTCAAAATAAATATAAAATTGCTTCTACAATTAAAATTCAGTTGTCGTAGCTTAAAAAAGGAAAAAAGTATTAGTAGGAGATTAAGTAGGAAAACTTACTACTCCCTCTGTTTCAATTTGTTTGAACCTATTTCCTTTTTAGTCTGTGCCAAAATGAATGACCTTTTTCCTAATTTGGAAACAAATTCACTTTATGAATAATTTACAGCCACACAAATTTTCAAGGCTTATTTTGAACCACAGGTTTCAAAAGTCTTCCCTCTTCCTTAAATGTCGTTCCAGTCAAATGGATTCATATAAATTGAAACGGAGGGAGTATTAAGAGCCCGTTTGGATTGGCTTATAAGTTGCTTATAAGCTGTTTTCAGCTTTTTTGAGGGTTTGGCTGGCTAGTTTAAAGTCATTTTGTGCTTAAAATAAGCCCAAAAAAATAATTAAGCCCGTTTAGCTTAGCTTATCTAAAGCAGCTTATAAGCCAAAAAAAAAAAAAATTGGGGTAAAAAATAAGTTGAGCTACCCCAATTTTTTTTTTTTTTTTTTTTTTTACTTATAAGTTGTTTTTTTTAAGCCCATCCAAACAGGCTCTAAATATAAAGTCAAATGTTACTGTGGGTTTAAAAGGAAAAGGAAGAAGAGAATAAGTAAAAATTATCCATCAACCTAATTAGGACTGGGCATAAAATACCGAAAACCGAATTACCGAACCGAATCGGCTATTTCGGTATTTCGGTATTCGGTAATTCGGTTTTCGGTTCGGTATTCGGGACTGAAATATAAAATTTAGTATTTCGGTTTCGGTATTCGGTATTTACAATTATACCGTTCGGTAATTCAGTAAATACCGAATACCGAAATTAATACCAATAAAGCCTAAAGGAGTAAAGGGCTAAAGGCCCATTGTATATAAATTTCTAGTCCAGCCCAAACCCAATAGCCTACAGGAGTAAAAGTCTTAAATCTATACCCATTATCTATCGCCCATACATTCATACCAACTGAAGTTCAAAGCTAATTAATCTCGTGATTATAATCTTAAGAAAATATCAATATTCTCTGGCTGTCCTTCTTTAAAGCCTTGGTGTTTCAAACAAAAGGAACTGTTCGTTGAATCATCTGTTTGTTGTGCCTATTTGCAGGTGGAAATATTGAAAATATCTCTTGCACATGATGAATGAATGCAGCTGCTAGCAAAAAAATGGTATTATCGAATACCGTACCGAATCGAAATTTGATTACCGATTACCAAATTACCGAACCGAAGTTTGAAAGTTCGGTATTTAGTATATACTTTCAATTACCGAATACCGAATTACCGAACCCGAACTTTAAAAATACCGAACCGAATACCGAACGCCCAGCCCTAAACCTAATATTAAGGAAAAGAGTATTAGTAGGAGAGTAAGTAGGAAACTTACTAAGTTTTAAATACAAAATCAAATACGTAGGTATAAAAGGAAAAGGAAGAAGAGAATAAGAGTTTGGTATTTCACATCCCTAGAATAATTGGCCTTCCCCGTCAATAAAACCCTCATAGGCCGGTTCGTGGTCTTTTGAGCATGTCGGCATCTTTGTTCTTATTTGCTTGTTTTCCAGTGGTTTAGAATTTCTCCTACTTTGTTTTGATTTTTCTCAAAACCCGTTGTTAGATTATTTTGGGCTCAATGTTTTGCAGGAACAACATTAATGGACGAAGCAAAATTCTTGCTAGATTTCTCCCTAATTTTTGGCCTGCTATTGGTCAGCAGACGAGGTATATGTTTATATATCTTATGTATGTATAAAAAAGTGTTTCTCGCGTTTGTGTCATGTAGTATTTTACTACGAGTAACATCACTCTGTCCCAGATCTTCATGACAATTCGTACTTGTCTGTATATATGTGACAAATACTAAATCATAATCCTCTCCTTGTGTATATCAAAATTCTGATTATAAATTGATGTTTCTAAGTTAAATTGCCATATAATTAATTTTAAGAACTTATACTTTTATTTTATTACTCAAACAAAATTTTTAATATAATACTTATGTAATTTTTTAAAACAAATTTACCTATTGAGATAAGTTACATGCCCAACACGCATATGTATAATAAAATTTATAATTAAGATCATATAAAAATACACGCGCGACATGGTATTACTAATAGCATGTTTGACACAACTTTTGGGAAGTAAACATGATTTTCTTAAAAAAAAAAAAATTTTAGATAATTGAGGTGTTTGATCAAGCTTTAAGAAAAAAACATAAAAGCTTTTGTGTAGTAGTAGAAACTATTTTTCCCCATAATACGTGTATATTTCTTTGTAGGAAATTCATGGTAGTTCTAACTTTATAAATTCCTACATATTTCTTTCCCATTTCTCTATAAGGTAGTGCACAAATAATGTTATTTAAGATTGTGAATTAGATATTAGGAAATCATAGCTTTGCACGCGTGACCCTATATTAATAAGTATAGCATCGTAAAAATTTATACAAATGTTGTTAAATTATGTCTCCATCTGTTCTGTATCTTGATATTTTTGCTATCTTATTTTTCTTGTAATCCTGCATTGACTATGTTTCTTTTGAGCCGATCGAGGGTATTCGGAAACAACCTCTCTACCCCGCAAAGTTATAGGTAAGGTCTACGTACATCGTTCTCTCCTCAAACCCCATTTGTGAGATTATACTGAATATGTTGTTGTTTGTTGTTAAATTTTGTATATCTGAAGTGAAATTGTTAAGTATCATATGCATTTTGAAACTATTTCTAGAATTTAATGTTGATTGTTGAGTTAAAGAGTATAATAATAATAATGATTCATAGCTAATCATAGTTGTTTTTGTTAGAACGAGTATTTATATTTTGAAATATAAATTTTATAAAACGAGTCTTTGATTAAAATGGACATACTATTCTATAACTAGAAAATCAAACATAATTTTTACAAAAGATCTTTTTATATTTTTCTTTCTTATTTTTATTAGGATTTTTTGCCAATTCTATTTAGCGACAGATTAATAACGAATTATCAAAATAAAAATCTTAGCTACGAGCAATTTAGCAACAGATTAATGATGAAGTTCATAGCTAAATCCAACTTTTTTTTGTAGTGTTTGTTGTCAAACGAGGTACGCGCTTTGATCACGCCCAAACGCGTACGATTATACTAGTTCATTACTAATAATACAAAAGTACTTTATTATTTCAAACGATTTATATAACATCATATTATATAATCTACTATCATTAATGTTTGCAAGATTTCATCTTAAAATTTGAAATGCTAATTTGGGCCCGTGCACAACACAAGGTTTTATACCTAGTTTTTCTACTAGGACAAGGACACTACTTCTCTAAGGGCAATTTGCACGATTGCCCTTATTCGGGGGTTGTTTTTAATTTTTGCCCCTCAAATTGTTGCCCTTTGCTTAAAATACCCCGAGGTCCTAGGTTTGAATCCCGGCTCAATCAAAAAAAAAAAATGTAAGACAGAATTTCGTAGCAATATTAGGCCTATTCAGCTTTCATAGAATTCCAACAGAGTAAAAAGAAAAAGTTCTGTCTTGCAAAATTTCGTAAGGCAGAATTTTCGCAAAATATTGCCTTCGAAATTGTATTTTTTTTTTTTACTGAGCGAGGTAGGAACCCAGAACTTCGAGGTAATTTTGTCCACTTTTTTAAACGAAGGGAAAAAATTAAAGACCAGCACTTTTGAAGGGAATCCGTGCAAAAAAATGCTTCTCTAAGTACCTATTTCATTTAGGGCAATTCACGGGAATGCCCTTATTTTGGGGTGGTCTTTAATTTTTACCCATTAAATTGGTGGTCTTTAATTTTTGTCCTTCGTTAAAACTCCTTGGTTTTAGGTTCGAACTCCCGCTCAGTTAAAAATTAAAAAAAAAATTGCAAGGCAGAGTTTTGCATGATTCAGGTAGAATTTCAAAAGTTAGAGTTTTGCCTAAAGGTAAAATTCTGCCTAAATGACTTTCATTTTGTTTTGCATATTCTCAGCATGGAAAGTTGGCAACTCATCCATGCCACTGCTTGATTTTTCAATTGACACATCACACTTTTACGTATCATGCACATCCATCACTGCTTGTAATTTTACAAATATCAAGCATTTAGAAAACAGAAATTTGAAATGCAGCAAAAGTGACTTGAAAGTTCTACAGTTCTGCCTTAAGGGAGAATTTTGAAGGAAAAGTTTTGCCTAGCGAATCAAAACTTATGCCTTGCGAAACTCTTTTTTTTTTTTACTGAACTAGGGTTCGAACCCAAAACCTTGAAGTATTAGGTGAAGGACAAAAATTAAAGATCACCAATTTTAGGGACAAAAATTAAAGACCACCCCAAAAGAAGGTAAATCCGTGCAAAACAATGTTTCATTTACTCTACCAGCCCAATAAGAATTATATTTGGACCAACACACCATCAGTTGTCATGATGCAAGCTTGTGTTTTGCTTATTAATTATCATTAAAATTTCTTCTAGAATAAACAATAATGCATATATAACTGGCTGAATATTTTGCTCTTCTGAGAACTACAAACGAGAAGAAAATAAAAGCACTAAATTACTGTGTGTGGATGTGCATATGATATACTTTTGGCTAGATAAGTTTTTACCCCACGATGTGTTATACCAAGGGCAATTTGCAAGATTGCCATTCGCTGGGGTGGTCTTTAATTTTTGTCTTTCGCCAAAAATTTCTTGGTTCCGGGTTCGAATCCTCACTCAGTCAAAAATTTTAAAAAAAATTGCAAGGTAAAGTTTGGATTCGCAAGACAGAGTTTTGCTTTCAAAACTCTACTCTGCCTTAAACAAAATTTTGGCCTGAAGGTAAAATTCTGCCTTAAGGCAAAGTTTCGCATGGGCAGAATTTTGCATTAAAGATAGATTTTTTAAGTTAAAACTCTACCTTGCGAATTTTTTTTTTACTGAGTTGGGGTTCGAACCCAGAACCACGGGGTATTAGGCGAAGGGCTATAATTAAAGAAGGACAAAATTTAAAGACCACCCCAAATGAAGGGCAATCCGCGCAAAAAAAAAAAAAAGTTATACCAACCTAATAAAGATGTCATACATGTCTCTAATCATACATTCTTATCATTAAACTAGAGTTAATTAAAACACATTTCCATCTTAATTAATTTATGACTTAACCATAGTTATTTAGTCTAATTTGATGAAAATATCGGGTACATGTAAGTTTTTCAGCCTATTGCATGTATAGGGAGGCAATGAATTTTTTTTTATGTAATATACGTGAACATGCTAGCATGTTGAATAAATTATACACATTTTCCACTAACGTCATAAATTTCTTGATATTTTCTATAACTTCTATGTAGTTTTACTTTTTGAGATTTAAATCCTTATTATATTAATCTAATAAGGATCGATACCAACAATTAATTAGCTTTAAATAATTACGTAGATCAAGTCTATCTATCTACTTTGTTCATCATTAAACTTAAAATTAAATTAACTAAAAATGTGCATATGCATGTGCAAGTAGGGAATAGAGAAAAAGCTGCAAACGCCATTTTGACTAAAGTTAGATCATCAATATTATGGACTTTTGGGAAAGCATATTTTTGAAGGAAAAAGCGTCGCATCCTTTAAACATGAAAATTGGGCATCAAATCCATTTGATCAGGCCCACTAAATAACCAAGGTCAATCTGAATTCATAACAGGTCGAATTTTGTGCCCTGCTGAGAAATGCAAAGGAGAGGAAAAAAACAAGCACTAAATTGCCAAGTGTCAATGTGCATGCATGGCATACTTTAGATTGGCCACTAGGTGTATTTGATATATGGTGTAGTCCAGTTTGTGCATACATCAAATAATTCATGGGGTATATGCAATGGCGGAATTAGGAATTTTGTCAAGGGTTTTCGAATTTATATAATCTATAGACTAAGAGTGTTCAATATGTAATATATGTCTGTAATACGTAATAATTGACATGTATACACAATATAATTTTTCGGCGAAGGGTGTTTGGTTGAACACCCTTTGCCGGGCTGTGGCTTCGCCACTGGGTATATGTTACACCAATCAACATGAGAATCGAATAACTCTGTCCATCAAAACTTAGACATAAAAAAAAATTACCTAGTATTTTTGCATTCGCAGAACTTCTAGTAAAAGAATTGCTCGGAGATAAAGTGAATACATCTGTCATTGGAAATGAAGAGAACTTATTCCTATTTGGGAAGTCAGGTAATGTAGCTAGCTGAGAATCAAATTAAGTCAAAGCAATTATAAAAGTAACATAAAGAATTAAGTCAGAGATGCTTATATAGTTCTTCATTAATAGTACTAATTTGTTGTAGCTATAAATACATGACTAGCTTGCCATATAATAATCATCTCAATGAAAAGAGTAGTAGCTAGTCTTACATGAAGAGAAGAGTCATATTTTGTTTAGTAGCCAAGGATGACTTGCCTGCTCCATTATTTATAAGGACCATCAATATGTTAATGGTGCCTTTTCGTTGGTTTCAGGCAGTCTCCTTGGCTACCTTGACATGCTCTCCTCTTTCATGCAAGAATCTCTCTTTTGTTACTCCGTCCACTCTATAAATTTTACAAATTTTCATTTTTCTTTTTTAAATTTTGTATCGAGTCAAACTATGTCACATAAATTATAACAAGATGTAATTTACGAAGAAGTCGAAGGAGAAGAGAAGTCTAGCATGAAGAGAAGAGTCTTATTTGGTAGCCAAGGATGACTTGCCTGTCGCCACTTGGAAAAGTCTTTCATATGTCCTTTCTTTCTTGGTTTCAAGCAGGTCATCTTAGGCTAACTTGGCAAGCTCTTCTCTTTCATGCAAGGCTTTCTCTTCTTTCAATTGTATAATATGGAGAGATGAAGACAGCGAGGGGCTCTAAGATTAAAAGAAAGAGTCTTTTTTGATAGCTAAGGATGACTTGCCTGGACCTTTTTCATGGGCTTATTTCATTACTCTGTGTATCTCAATTTATATGACACACTTTTCTTTTTAGTTAGTCCAAAAAAGAATGACACATTTCCTTCTTTGAAAATAATTTAACTTTAAATTTTACCTGTTACACTTAACGAGATGATCTATAATCACACAAATATCTTTGACTTGTTTTAGACCATAAGATTAAATTTTTTTCCTTTATTTCTTAAATTCCGTGTCCGATCAATTAACTACATCATATAAATTATGATGGAGAGAGTATTTAGATAAGTCCTTTCAAATAGAGTTTAAGTTTGACTGTCAGCAAAATAATTTTTTATATTATCAGGTGACCTGAAGGATATCTGCATGCAAGTCTTTTTTTTAAAGTCTTTTATCATATTTGGCCGTTTGAGCGCCAAAAGTAATTACAACCGCATTCAATACAAAAATATACATTAATTTTGTATACAATATCTATATTTTTTTCTATTAGTTAATACACAAAAACAATAGATTTATTGGCTATTATTTGGAGAGGGGCTATATAGTGTAAAAATTCTTTTTAAAAAGGTGAGATTTATAATTTTAAAAATATATAAAACATGTTATCTGCAGATAATGGTGATCTAATGGTGTAAACATTCCTTAAACTGATGATATATGTATATAAGTTAACAGCTAGTAAGTCATTTTTAAGAAATGTATATGTGTGTGTGTGTGCCTGTGTGTGTGAGAGAGAGAGAGAGAGACTTTTCGCATGGGTTGCAGGCAATCATCTTTGGCTATGTGATATGCTCTTCACTCTCGTCCTAGGCATTTCTCTTGGATAACAAGAAGTTGCAGACACTTCGCAATCGCAGTGTAGTACATGAGAAGATGTACGGTAGATAGAGGTGGAGTATACATGTCAGTTTGGACGTGGATTTAGAATTTGAAGACTGCAAGAACATTAATAACTTTAAATCTTTAATGTTGGTATAAGGACTTGCATTTGGTCAGTTCCGTCAATTTTAACGATTAATGAATTTTTTATGATTCATGATATGGAAAATGAGCTCGTTTGAGTTAGATGATTAAAGTATTTGATAAGATCAAGTGTTGAGATCAACATTGGGTGTTGAAATTAGGTAGTTAGGGGTCGTTTGGTGTGAAGGATAGGCAAAAATAGTCTCGGGATAAAATTTTAGTGTCTCCTTATCTCATGTTTGGTTGGAATAAAAATTCGGAATAACTAATCCCGGGACTAGTTATCCCGGGATTGTAGCCTTATTTTATCCCACATTGAGGATGGAATAACTAATCCCGGGATAAGTTGTTCCCCAACCAAACAAGCCATTAATGTGTTGGAAATAGGCAGTTGAATACGATAATAAGTAGTTTGTTTGTTTGATGAGAAAAAGAACATTGAAGGAGCCAAAGAAGCATATACACTTTTTCGAATTTGATTCGCCTTAATATATACTATGGTTTCCTCGTAAGAAAAACGGTTATAAAAGTTTTTCATTGTTTCCTATTTCTCTTTATATTTATTTACTGCATGTTCAATTAGCAGGTTGTTTTCATTTTTATTTTTACAGTATTGCTTTTTTCGAATCCTCAAATTAATGTTGTCCTTCAAGAAACGAGTATAGTATATTTTATCACATGCGGATCAAGTTATAAGTTTGCGGCTTGAGCAGAACTCAATATTTTGAAAGTCGAATCATATATGTGCGTGTTAATAACAAGTACAAATGGAGTTCAATATACACTTCAGAAGCCATCTTTTCAACTCATTACATACAATGCCTGAATGTTGTATACGTCACAATATTTTACGATTCCATGTCACGTAGAATCGTAAAATGATGAATCTTAAGAAAGGCATTGGAGATCTCAGATAAAAAAAATCAATAATTTTTTCTTCGATCTCTGATAAAAAATCATGTAGTTAATATCATTATATATCTTTAGACCTACGAGATCAACCTATTTGGACACCATTCACAGATGGAAATTTCAGTTGTAAATCAGCTTGGGAGACAATAAGAACACATCGGACTCAATCATTGGTTAGCAAAATATTATGGCACAGATGTGAACCTTTCAAAGTATCATTCTTCCTATGGAGGCTGCTTAAAGACAAAGTGCCAATTGATAGTAGTGTACTGAAGTTTGGAAATGCTATACCTTTCAAATGCTCATGTTGCTATTCTGAGTTTAAACAAAAAGTGTAGCACTTATTTGTTAAGAGTGACATTAACACAACTGTGTGGAGACACTTCAACAACAGAATGGGAATCATAAATGGAACTACTAAAATTAGACAGATGATGATTAGATGGTGGACTTCTGAAGGCAAACCCCACAGATGAAGATGGTATTACAAATTCTCCCTGCTGTTATCACTCAGCAGATATGGAAATCTAGATATACCAGCAGATATGAGAACAAGAGGATGACCACCTACAACATTATTACAAGCACTATTCAACAATTTATCATGGTTTCTCACAAGAAGTTCAAGCAGATTCCTCCTTTCCTAAACTATAAGCTCATCATATGGGATTTAATTCAATACGTTAAGCCAACAATGACTATGATCACTGTTAAATGGACACCTCCTAGCACAGGGTTTTTCAAACTTAACACTGATGATAGTTCTAAAGGGAATCCTGGACCAAGTGTTGGAGGGGGAATCATTAGAAATTCTCAAGGAAAACAAATGTGCAAGCTTTCAGTTCCTTTTTTGGAGTGGAAACAAATAACATTGCTGAGACTTTAGCTCTGCAAATTGGAATCAACTGGTGCATTGAACATGGTATGAGGAATCTTGTAATAGAAAGTGACTCAAACTTCTTATAGATTGGATCATGAGCAAATACCCTCCCCATTGGAGCCTATATGATACCATCCAAGACATTAAGAAAAGATTGAACCTCTTAGATCATTTCACAATCCAACACTGCTACAGGCAGGGTAACAAGGTTGCAGATATTCTGGCCAATCACATTACACAAGGCAGGGGTATAACTTGGTTTAAGAATCCTCTACAGCTTCCTCAAGGAGCTAGAGGTGAACTTATGGTAGATAGAATGCAGTTCCCCTCAACCAGATTGAAAGAATCCAGAAACAACTTCTATATAGACAGGGACTTGAATAGAATGTTCACTTTTGAATGTTCCTTGATCTATACATAAATAACAGGGGAAATTTAAAACCCCACTGCACATAATTTTTTGAGAGCTAAATTGAAATCCTACATCACAACTCTACAAATGGAGCTTGTTTCATTTAGTAGGTTGAAGTGACCTTGGTCCATCGTTTTTGTGTACTTATTGATTGATCTATTGGAGCACCTCCATTCATATAGAGATGGATGTTTAAAATTAATTTTAAAAAAACATAACTTTCTCGAGGGCAAAAATGCTTATTACATTGAAATAATGTTGGTCGTGATATAGAGTTGTGTGCAGAAAAATACATATGATCAAGTTTCGACCATCAGGCTATCAATATATATAATTAGCTACATAATTTGTCGATAATCCCCAGCTAATCCGTCGCTAAATAACTCCTAGCTAATAGGATTTTCTTATAATCCGTAGCTAAATATGATTAGCGTCGATTTTTTGTTGTTTAGCTACGAAATTTTGTCCGTCGCTAATTCCTTGTTTACTACTTGTAAATAATTTGGATAGTTTTTGGAGGTGTACTATATGAGTTAGAGATAAGGTCCATGTCTTCCTCTAATAAATGTAATCTTTTGAATTAATATATGATAGGGGTCAAGCCTAACATTCCACACCAAATGGATCAAAACCTTAGACGATGACTTAATAAATAAAATAAAGATAATGGTTAAAAGCACATATGAACTATCGTTTTTCCGCGAATTTCACACTCCAACTATCAGTTGTGTAGGAAAAGAGAAAAACTGATAGTTGAAGTGTGTTTTAATATATAGATACTGATAGTTCACCTGCTGAAAAAAGAAAACGTACTTGGGGTGTGAAACTCGCGAAAAAATGATGCTTCTTCTAGTGATAAAAAGCTACGCTAGGCTAACTATAATGGTTGTTTTTGTTTTTTACCATTAACTCAATAAAATAAAAAGCTATCAATAATCGTTTTTCTTCTAGTGGACGAAGTACTACACTAGGCTAACGTGAACGTGGGAATAAACAATTCTTATCTTTTACTCGGCGTTTCGCATTCCCAATATATGTTTAGATTCATGATTTGTACCCTTTTTTATTTGTTTTTATGTCTTTCACCTTGACTTTTTTTTTTTTTTTGTTTGTTTGTAAAACAACACTCTTAATAAAATTTTCCATGAGGACAAAATAAGAAAATAAAGAGATGACATAAAAACGAAAAGAAAGCTCAAACTAAAAAAAAAAAAAAAAAAAAAGTCTCTTTCCCCTCGAAAACCAACTGTTACCATCTAGCTCAATTTTATAACCAAAGGACATATGTCCTCTTGTTAAGCCTAATTGTTGAGAGGACATTTTTTCCTATGTGCTTCATTATCACAATTTCACACCTACAGAATATTGACAACACCTAGTGTGTCTGTAAAGAGATATTCTTGCTTTTTCCTACGGGTGTAAGAGATTCATGTATATATTGAACAATTCTCTTGTTTTGTTCGTGTTGGTGTCGGAATGTTTTGTGTGGAGCTCTGGTTCCCTCTGCACTATGAAATGAAAAACTTAGAGATGATGAGTTTGTTAGAAGTAGGGTTAGAGAAATTAGCCCATGAAAATATATGATAAAGTTTGCGCTGGTTATTGACCCGTCCATCTGTTAGTTCAGCCTATTTCAGCCCATTACACAATTGGGTTGATATGTGTCACATATTGACCCATGATTAATATTATCAAAAGTAAAATTTACTTGGCATAGCTTACATTGTTACCTATTTATGGAACATAATTAAATTTTACAATAATTATATTTAGTAGCTAAAATATAACATATTTACTTCCTATAGCTATCACTTTTTTACCACTCATCTGCTAACTTCCCACACCCTTAAATTTAAGCAAAAAAAAGGTCCCTCTCTCCTATCCCCCTAAATACACGCCATTATGCCCAATATCCCTTAATTTCCTCCAATTTCAAATTAGTTTTATAATAGTTCAACTTCCTTGTTTATCTCTAATTAACTACTCATTAATTTCACTCATAATTCAAATCTAATTCCCAAAAAAGGTAAGATTCTATACTGATTTTACGTTTCACCGTGTATTTAACCTATATTTTCGTTTTTTTTTTCGTTACTTCATGAATTTTCAATTCCTAATGTTTTGGATTGATATTTTAATAGTTGTTTTTCATATATATATATATATATATATATATATATATATATATATATATATATATATATATATATATATATATATTGGCTATATTTTAGTTGTATTTTGATTATTATGTTCAATATTACTTATTCTGGTTTCTGTTGACTATATTGCAGATATATTTTTCATATATTTTGACTATATTTAGAAAACTTTCAGAAAAATAAAAAAAATAAAAAAGTTGCAGTGAAAACGTTGTTACCTCAATTATGAACTCAATTATGACTATATTTTGGCTATATTTTAATTGTATTTTGATTATTATGTTCAATATTAGTTATTCTGGTTTCTGTTGACTATATTTCAGATATATTTTGACTATATTTTTCAAAATTTCAGAAAAATCAAAAAAATAAAAAAGTTGCAGTGAAAATGTTGTTACCTCAATTATGAACTCAACTTTAATTCGATATTTCAATAGATGAATTCAAATATATATTAGTCGTTTAAAACGAGCTCTGTTCACTGGTTTGATATTGTTATTTTTAAAAGTTTTTTGATGAACTAGTTTTTGAACCTTTTTTTTTTTTTTTGGTTAAAAATATGAATGTACTTTTTGAATTCAATTTTTTTTTGAATTTGTTAGCTGTTTGAATGAGATATGAGATCAGATATGGAATGGGAGGATATTTACGTGAATCAGGGAACATTAAAAACTGATTTTAATTTAAATTGGAATAGATTTTATTTCCATAAATATAGCACTTTCAATTTTCTCAGCGTGTGTATTTCCGTTATATTTATCCTATATTTAAGTCGATGCGTCTACTAGCTAAATATAGGTCCTCCAGCTACGAATTGTAAATGTAGAACATATAGTTATAGGTTGTTAGAAGGAACTAAAAGGTAGCTGTTTGTGAAAATTTTACTTATCAAAATATTGTTAAAAAGATATGTTTTTATTTGATATGCTATATATAGCCATAATTTTTTTTTTTTTAAAAAGATACTTTTACTAGGTACTAAAATTATAAAAGAACAAAATACAAAATTAAATTAGTATGAATTGGATGGTTTGGGTTATGATCCGGTTTTTAGCCCATTTAGCCCAAGCTATTTCAGCCCAAATAGCTTTTATGCGGGTCATTTATTAACTCAACCCATTTTAACCCGCCCGAAATTCAACCCAACCCGTCCATTTGACACTCTAATCAAAAGTTTCGCATAGGCTATATACGGATGGGGTATTTGTTATTTAGCTATAGATGGGGTATTTGTTCTCTTTTGATAATTCTTATCTCATGAATTAGTTTTTGGGGTTGAATCAGTTTCAAAGTTTATTTTTTATATTGTATTCGAGTTAGACCCATCCTAACTTTCGATATACTCATTGTTGGGCCCTGATATTATATTGTTCACTCTCCAAATATCTAGATCTTGAGCATGCGGGGTGTTAGAAGCTATCCATATCAGTTATGGTGGGGTATTTTTTTTTTATAGGGTTTTAGATGATCATCATAAGTAATTAGATTTCGAGGTTGAGTTAGGATTGAGGTCCATTTCTTTGGAGCAACTCAATTTTCACTAGGACTAACAAATATTACTAATTTGGAGTTTACATGTACTGACTTTCTTTTCATAAGTAGGTGACTTCGTAATTAATTGGTTGACCTACATAATAATATAGATTTTTTATATCTCTAATCTATTTTAACTCTACTACTTAATACTATTGATCAAGTAATTTGTACTTAATTCAGAAGAAATATTTTTTTATCCGTTTGTTAGTAGTTGGTCAATGTGCAGATATATTTAGACCACTAAGTATAAGTTCTAGGGTATTGGGAATTTGGAATGTAACAATTGATTGGAGATAAAGTAGGTACAAGTATCATTGCAAATGAAAAGAACATATTCCTATTTGGGAAGTCAGATGATATATATTGCTGAGGACCAAAGTCAAAGCAAGAAAAGTAAAAGGAAAATGACATAAAGAATAAAGAACAAAGTCAACTGTTACTTCTTCTTTACTAATTTGTTTTGGCTATATAAATACGGGTCATGGCTATCATTTCAAGTACGTAGTATCATTTCAGCAAAGAAGAGAAGATTTACCTCAAATGTGCTCTGCCGATAATTTCTTCATTTTTATGATTCGAATTCCAAAACTCTAATTTAGAAGCTATAATTTAGTGTATTTTGAAGTAGCCGAATGTAATGTATTACCCTTCCAAGTCTATCGATCGCTTATTTATTTACTCCCTCCGTTCACTTTTACTTGTCCAGTATTTTAAAAATAGATTTTCACTTTTACTTGTCACTGTTACCTTATCAAGATAAGACAATTTATTTTTTCCTGTTTTTCCCATTATGCACTTCATTTGTTATTTCTTAAACAGCTTGAGAAGTCCAAAGTGGACAAGTAAAAGTGAACAGAGGGAGTATTTTTCTAAAATAAACTACATATAAATTTATCGGTCTCGTGCGCAGATAAACATTGAGTTGTGCGAAATATTCCTCGAGTTAATGTTTTATATCATAATGGTCCTACAATTTAGTCAGGAATAATATGCTCTGTAAGGTAGTGATGAAATGGTAAATTTCGCTTCATCCTTAATTAGAGGTCTCGGTACGAGTCTTGGGAATTGAGCAGGGGTGGAGCCACATTGGCTCCAGGGGGTTCATCCGAACCCCCTCGGTGAAAAATTATAATGTATTTTCAAAGTTAAAATTATTTTGTTATGTATATATAGTAGATGTTGAATCCCCTGGTTCTTCGTGTCTTTATCTTTTAGAATTTTTGAACCCCCTGGATGAAAATTCTGGTTCCGCCACTAGAATTGAGTCGTAGTTGATACAGAGCGTTTTATCCCCAAATAGGGACTACTGGCACAAATTTAAATTAGTTAGGTTTCAATACGGATACTAAATACCGAATGAGAAACCAAAAAGAAATTCTCAATAACTTCTAAATCCACGAGTAAAACATTCACATGCAACATGAAATATTATTCCTGTTATACCCTATTTTAACCGGGGTCAAAATAGTTTATAACATTCTGATAATTCCGGGGTTATTTAAAGTTGGGAGTCGCCACCTAATTATTTATAGTGAATTAGGGCACCTAAAGTTCATTAAAGTTATTTTTAAAGTTGACTCTGTTTTAAAGTCTACGAAACTTAAGATTCTAGGTAAGGGTTCAACTAATCTAGAGAGAAGGTATTAGGCATCCTCTAAATTCCATTAATAATGGTTAACCGACCAGACTTATATTAATTAATTAAGGCTAAAAATCTAGATGTAATGCTTTACCACTCTTAAGAAAGTATTTTGTAAGTGTTGCTAAAATTATAGATGGAAATATAGTAATGCCTTTTTTAAAATAGGACTTGTAGAAAATTATGATTTTAGTTATAAATAATGGTGCAACGTTTTATAAATATTTGTGAAAGAAATAAGTTATATTCACTAACAAAGTAAAGAATCGTTATAAGATTAATGTTAATAAACATTTAAAGGTTTTATATAAAAACAATATATTAGTTCAATACAAACTCCGTAAGGGTTATTTCAATAAATAGATGTTTCAAATGTTGGGCAGAAGCTACAGTGGGTAGAATGAAATTGATGATTTTCCAAAGTAAATAAATGACTAAGACGAAGACCAGTTATTTTTTTTCTTTTATTCAAACAGATGGCAATTGAGGGTTAAAAACAAAAACAAAAAAAACGCACTCTCAATTAGAGGAAATACCTAAGTGATCAAACAAGTATCCTAATATCAATTTGGAGAACGCCCCCGCATAATTAAGCAAAGTAGAATTATTGAAAACAAGTAATCACAACACAAATAAAATAGCAAATCAGTCCAGCAAATAAGCAATATCAGCGACTAAGAAGGGATGAAGTAAAGCCATTATTTGGCTCTGGTGGAGAAGTGACGTTTTCAGCAGTTCGCCATTTGGCTAACCACCCTCTTTGTTCGGATGAATGTCGGGAGAACGAGAGCTTTGAATGATGGAGTAGGTGCACGTTCAAGCCTTTGCGGGGTGACGTCGAGTCTTAAAGTAAGACTCTTCGACTCCAGTATGTCATGCAAAGGAAAAGAGAAGAAAAAGGATTAGAGCACGACATAATTTTATAAGATACGCGATCATACATGGAAAACTCAAAGAGAATTATCATATGCAAAGGAAATATTCAGCCCACAATAAAGCTAAACTAGTACTTCAGTTCACTTGTTTACAGAGGCCAACAGGCAGAACACAAGTCATTCTTTGCAATCGTGAATATAGGGGACAACAGCCACCAGATTTCTTTGATACTTGGGAATAAAGAAACAGCAAAGACGTCTTCACAGAAGACCAAAAGATTTCGCATAATAACCCTCCATTGTATAATTAAAATGTCTTTTGATAATTCAAACGGTACTCTATTATTGCAACAGTGAGGAGAATGATAACAGCAGCGTGTAGGGATGTAAACCAAACATGATCACCATACAACATTGAAGGGACATCTTTCCACATAAATCATACGACCAGATTTTGTACCAAATATAAAATCCCGAATATATGCTCTTTTAACGAACTGATATATCAAAAGCGGGTTCAATAAAGTAACATTAACAGACCAATATCTGCGTAATATCTACTTTTTTCGACACCTAAATCTTCAAACCAGAAAACTGTTGATATTTTCATGATACATATTAAGACATGAAATATGTTTCAAATTTCGAAAAAAGAATGAAAAGGGGAACCACGATCTTACAGTAGGTTGAGAATGACATATCAATTGTATTTCCTCTAGACTGCTGAGACAAGAATTGAAACCCAACCATTTATTCGCAACAAATTCTTTTTGATCCCAACTACTTAGAACATACTCTAGGGCAGAATTTGGACTTAAAAAGGCTCATGTCTAAACACTTACCCATTAAGCAAAACATCATAGTTTAAACGAAATTCACTAAAAGCGATAACCAGATAAGATGTCGCTAAGAGAGAAAAGGACCAAAATCATCCATAATGTTTGGGTTTGGATCAAAATCATACATATTCTTTCACATGGTGCACTAATAGTACATTATGTTTGCATAAGTGGTGCACTTTTAGTCACAATCCCAAATAAATTTAACGGAAAAGAACAAAAATGCCCCTGAACTTTTAGAAAAGGTATAAAAATACCCTTTATTCATCTATTTTGCTAAAACTACCCCTCAATTCAACTTTTTGGCTCATTTATTCCCCTTGACTAACGGACAACACTAATTTTTTTTTTAAAAAAATAAATAAATTGCACATGACATTTTATTACTGAAAAATTGATTTATTCTTTTAAAAAGAAATCTGAAACCTTGGAATTTTTTTAAATTTGGAAAACTTTTTTTTAACGAGTAAAACCTTGACTAACGGACAACACTAATTTTTTTTCTTTTCAAAATGTGAAAAATTGGATTTTTATAAAAATCTGAAAAAAATAATTTTTTTATGGAAAAACTGTGTTTAAAAAAAAAACCAGAAAACTATCTTTTTTTAAATCTAGAAGAAAATTATGGAGTATTAGTTTTGCACATTTTACTTAAAAAAACAATCAGTTTTTCAGATTTAAAAATTGAATTTTCTAAAAAAAAAACGGGGTTTCCACCCGTTAAATTTTTTTTTCCAAACTTAAAAAAATTCCACATGTTTTAATGAAAATCCAATTCTGTTTTTATATATATATATATATATATATAAAAGGCTTACTACATTTGTTTTTTTAAAGAAATGGATGTTGAAAAATTATTTTTCCTTATTCTACAAATAACGATTTTTCAGATTTCTTTTTAAAAGAATAAATTAATTTTTCAGTAATAAAATGTCATGTGCAATTTAATTTATTTTTTTTAAAAAAAATTAGTGTTGTCCGTTAGTCAAGGGGAATAAATTCTCAAAAAGTTGAATTGAGGGGTAGTTTTAGCAAAATAGATGAATAAAGGGTATTTTTATACCTTTTCTAAAAGTTCAGGGGCATTTTTGTTCTTTTCCGTTAAATTTATTTGGGATTGTGACTAAAAGTGCACCACTTATGCAAACATAATGTACTATTAGTGCACCATGTGAAAGAATATGTATGATTTTGATCCAAACCCAAACATTATGGATGATTTTGGTCCTTTTCTCTCGCTAAGACTATGTAATATCATCATGAATATGCATATGTATCCTACATCAAACTAGATCTGTCCCTTATAAGCTTTAAACTCAGCCAGTTATGGTATTGCATAATTGCTAAGCTATATGAACATTTACAGTAACATGACAGTGCTATGCGACAACATAAACAGTAATCGAACACAGATTCCTAACAATCCTACTTGACTTTTAACAATAGCATTTGAGCTAAACATGATCATTTAACCAACGCATTATGTAAACTAACATCTTATCACATTCTTCGCTAATTGACAAATAAATCACAACAGATATGCTGATCTACTAGCAATGACACCAAAAAACGTCCTAATACCACATTTTAACCAAAACGTGAACCGAAACAGCAAGCAATCGACAGAAACTGATTAGAACAACTAAGGGAGGGAAAATCACCTTTGTCGGGTGCAGTGAATACGGGCGTCGAGGTCTCGGATTTATGCTCGAACTCGAACGAACCCGAACTCGATTAAAGCAACTAAAGTTTCAAATTGGAAAGTGAAAATAGAGTAATATGTGGCTGTTTTTTTTTAGAATGAGGCTATCTTTTCGATGATAATTTTCAATCCCAAATCCTATATTTTCAACAGAAGTGTTTTCTGATTTAAAAGAAAATCAAACCAGAATAAAAAGAAACTCAGGGCTCGATGACAGAAAACTTGTCTCCCCCCTCAAAAATAACCCGAAGCCAATATTTATAATAGAATCCCTAGGGTTTTCCTATGGTTCGAATTTTGGGCGGGGTATTGTGCAACGTTCGTATTTTTGTGTGTCCTTTTACTTACTCGATCAGAACCGGAGAAAGGGACAAACCCATTTAAAACTTGTACTCGAGAAAATCAAAGAATTTGTTAAAGAAAAGATTTTCCTTCATAAATGGACAAAAATCATTAAAGTAAATGCAGGTCACGGACAAAGGACGATGAAAGAAAACAAACAAACAAAATCCGATCGTTGAAATTCTGAGGAGGGAAAGGACCGGCCATTAATTCCTTTTCCTCAAATGGCCACGTATGGCCTGTTTTTTGTGAAAGAATTCTGTGGTTTTGTCGAGTTTGTTGAAAAAGATAGAGAGGAGGGAAGAGAGAGGAGGGAAGAGAGAGGAGTATGCGCTGTGCGTATTGCACGAAAGTGGAGGGCACGGATCTGTGATGTTGAAAGAGGTCTGTGTTGTTTGCTAAAATGGAGGGGAGAGAGAGAGTAGGGTAGAGAGAGAGACTGAAGAGGAAGAGAGAGCGGCTGCTGCGTTGCTTTCTTTTGTTTCATTAGGGCTGAAGAGAAGAATGACGTGGGCCGGGTCGGGTAAGGTATTGTTGGGTTGGACCGGGTAAAGGGATGGTGGGCTGGTTCAAGTTGAAAGGTTAATGGGCTGGCCGAATTAAACGTGTAGTGGACTGGTCTAATTAATCAAAGTGTGGGCTAGTCGGGTGAATTATTAAGGGGTAATGGGCCGGTCGTTTGGGCCTTTAATTGGCTGAAAGCATTGGTCCTTCCTTCGTTATTTAATTATCCTTGGACTTCTAATTTAATAACTAGTACAATATATACTATGTGAAGACAAATAGTAATTAGTGTATATAAAGTAAAAATTAATTTAACGAGTACGAATCCTAAAACGAAACGATGGCGAACCGTTTAAAATTCGTGATAAAGTAATACTAGTAAAAAATAGTGAAAATGAAGGTAACGGCATTAATAGTAGTAGAAATAAAAAATAGTAGTGAAAATAAAATATTTAGCTCGTTAATAAATTTAAAAGCCCAAGGAAATAAATTGAAATAAAGGAGGGACAAAATTGGGTGTCAACAATTCCTTTACCTCATCATTTAGTGTGAATCAATATGCTCTATAACTTCAAGTCCACGAGCAAGGCATGCACATGTAATATGAAATAATATTCCAGCTTTATCTCCTAATTTAACGTGTGATCTATTGATTCTTTTGACCTGTCCCTTTACATATGCAGAACAAAATGCTCCATGACCTTGCATTTTAGGGACCATATTCAGCTTCAAGATATTGATTGAGATTAAATGGCTTCAGAAATAAATTAAATGGCCTCCTTGAATTAGATTAATATATTTTCTGTATAGATGTACCTTCCATAATGAGAATTTTTTTTATTTTGCTATATTGAAAACATAATTAATTAAGTAAAAATTTCTTTCTCTAAGATCTTAAGTCTTTAGAGTAGATGGTCGCATAGTTTAACATGGTATCAAAGGGGTTTGAATATCATTAGCACCCATTATCGAAAAGAATTTTCATGTGCTAGACGCATGCATGAAAAAGAATCAGGTTCACACGTGAATTAGGGCACGTTAAAAATAAAATTAAATACTCTCTCTGTCCCAATTTATGTGGCACAATTTTCTTTTTTGTTTATCCAAAAAAGAATGTCACATTTCTATATTTAAAAATAATTTAACTTTATGAGATGATTTACAGCCACACATTTTTATAAGACTTGTTTTGGACCACACATTTCCAAAGTCTTCCGTTCCTTCTTAAACTCCGTATCAAGTCAAATGGTGCCACATAAATTGGGATGGAGGGAGTATCTAAAAGTGTGCTCTCTCTAATCATTTAAGATTTTGGATGAGATGATGACACATTTTAACATGCTAACATCAAATCAATTAATAAAATACATAAAATCCTTATAGGATCATTTTCTTTTTCAAAATATAACTGGTTATAATTCCTCTGATTTCTTTAGTGGCATGGACTTTCTTGATTTCTTTTCCTTTTGGGGCACTTTCAATTTCAAAGATTTTATGCGAATCAATCAGACTCTGTGAGAACAAAGTCAAGGACCTAAAATGGTGTAGAAAAGCTCCTTTACTTGCTATTACTATTCTCCTCTTCTCAGCATGGAAATCAAACTAATTATATTAGAAATTGTCTCGAACTACTTACTGCAGCTCGTTTACTATCCTATCTATCCCAAACGTCCGTAGTGGATGGATATATAGGATCTCGTCACCCTTAACTAGTGATCTCGAATGCTTTTGAGTAGTGGCGGACTCGGGATTTCACTAAGGGGTTCAATGAAAAAGTAAACACGTGAAGAAGCCAAAAGGGGGTTCAACGTCTAATGTATAATATATATATATATATATATATATATATATATATATATATATATATATATATATATATACGCAAAAATTAATTTTAATCGTGTATAAACAGTGTAATTTTTTGCTTGGACCTTCATCCCTCCGCCCCTGTCGTGAGCCTGAGAAAGAAAAAAATTATGGTAAGGAGTGCTTCTCCTGATAATGTTACATGAGATGCAATACATTCCCCCCGAATGAAATGATTGGAGATAAAGACGTGAGTGCAACTGTCCATGCAATGGAAGAGAAGTTATTCCTTTTTGGGGAATCAGATAATGTAGCTGGGAGAAACCAAAAGTCAAAGCAATAAAAGGATAAGGGATCATCCCAAAATTTAGATGCTCCCATCTGGCTGTCTTCTGTCTTTGCTACTAACTCCGCCAACTTATGCGCCACTTTGTTTGCCTCCTTGTAGATCTGTGTTGCCGTTTGGATTCCCAGCGTCGTCAATAGGGACCTGCAATCATGGAGAATATTTGTAGACGTTTGGACATACAGTTTGAAACCATGAGATGAAATCAGCGTTTGGATATGCATTTCATTTCATGGTTTCAAACCATGGTTTAAAAATTTTATATATAAAATTTGACTCATAAGTTGGTAGATATTTTTAACAATTACTCCCACCAACCATTTACCAACCTCATTAACATCCACCAACCTTTATTTATGCCTACCAACCTTTATTTATGTCTACCAACCTCGTTAATAATATTCATGTTAAATTCTCATTTTTATTGAACTAAAGTTCGATCAATTGACGTTGTATTTTTTAGAAAGGTCTTCCAGTAGCGTATTAATTTTGTTATGAACTATGACTTGCTTATTTGGTAAGATTGTATAAGAATTGAGAATATTTTGATAGTTTTCACAACTTATGGGATTTTTATGTCTATATATAAGGGAAGATACAGCTTAAGATATCTCAATTGCATGTCCAAACATGATTTCAAACCGTGGTTTCAAATCATGTCCAAACGACTCCTTTGTGTGAGTTGGAATGGTTATGCCTTTTGCCAATTGGTTTACCAGTACCTGGGCATCTAATTCCACGAGAAGTGGTGATAGATT
This sequence comes from Lycium barbarum, assembly GCF_019175385.1. Classification (NCBI taxonomy): domain Eukaryota; kingdom Viridiplantae; phylum Streptophyta; class Magnoliopsida; order Solanales; family Solanaceae; genus Lycium; species Lycium barbarum. Next base: position 10,387,972 of record NC_083343.1, read on the forward strand.
TCTTGAGTGTGCCATTTGTAGTCCTTTTAGTAGGGCCTGTATCTCTGCGTGCAGAGAGGATTTGTAATCCTTTTAGTAGGGCCTGTATCTCCTCATGCAGCGAGGATTATGTATTTGTTGACACTTAATTTTTGACCTCCCATAATTTTATTTAATTGCCCAGAAGTTTTGGATCTCGAACAGAGTGAAATATGTATTTTACGAGCCAAAATGATTTTTACAAAATTATTTCGATAATATTTTTCCATTTCATTGGACAAATAAATGGAAATATATATTGCAAGTCATTTAAAATATTTTTCATATTTTTTACTATTAATATTAAAGTACTTATCAAATTAATCAGAAAATAACTGATAAAGTATGAGTAGGATTTAAAAGAGTGTGATGACTGTACTTATCTATTTGTTTTGATTAATTTTATATCATATTACGTGAACCAATCTTAGTCGGCCTATGATGCTTACCAATGCGTGTTGTGTACTGATACTACTATTGCTATATCTTTTTCGGGTGTATATGTGTTTCAGGTTATTGCTTGAAGGTTTCACTTAGTTGCAGTGGCGGAGATCTACCTATAGCTTCTGTGCATCTCGTTCCAAGGCAGAAGTTGTGTCTTTTTATTTTAAGTTTATTCCTCTGTATTATAGAAGCTCTTGTACATGTCAAGACTAGGTCCTGAGAAAGTGTAAACTCTAATTTTATAAAGAGTGTCATTTATGTTTTCTCACTTAATGTTTACGTTTATTGGATATTGAATGGAAAAATGAGTTTCAATAATGGGTTGGTTGGTGAGGGTTCACTTATTAGGAGGTAATCAGGTAGATGCCCGCACGATCAGTAATTTGGGTCGTGACATAAGAGTTAGAATTGACTAAGTGTAATAGTATATAGTAGCTCGTAGCCGAAAAGAAACGCAATGGGTCATTTTAGTTTTGTACTGAAGAATCAGCTTCCATAGGGGAAAGAAACATGCTTTTTTATTATGGGTCCATCCTTGTTCGAATCTTTTTCTAGTGTTAGTAGTGTTTACAGCTACTTGGTTTAGTTCTTGTTGGGTTTTGTATGGAGTAAAAGCTCAAGGTGGAGTTAATGGGCAGTGTTTATGCACTGGTCATGTTTATTAATTGCTTTGGATAGTTTTGCTAGTTTTTAGAAATTGGGAGTATAAATCATACTTTATATTTTTAAAAAAGTACAACAATCAAATATTATTTGCAAAAATTATGGCCAAACACTCAAAAATTCCAAAAAAAGTGATATTTGTTATAAACTATTTGTCAAGTTGTATTTTGGATGTATTATTAATGATTATACAACTTGAAGTGTAACTTGTATCAATTGACTTAAAGTGATAAATACAACTTGCAACTTGTATCCTAGTTGTTTCTTAGTTGTACCAAGTTGTATCCATCAACTTGCACAAGTTGTATATTGTAGGTTGAGAGACAAAGTTCTTCTATAAATAAAGAGCTTTGCCTTCTCATTTGTAACATCAAGAAAAGATGATAATATAATCTCTCTCTCCTCTCTACAAATTTATTGGTTTGCTTCTCTTATTTATTTCCAATTATATATAGTTTCATAACACGTTATCAGCACAAGCCTCTAGCCAAAAGAACTAATACCTTCCAAATATGGAGCTTCGCACCAGGTGCAGAACTTCTTTGTTACTTAAGTTTTCCAGGTTTGGTTATCAAAGTAACATGTTTACTGATATATTTCAAATCTAAATATGATACCAAGGTAAATGATCTTCTCGATTAAGTTATGTGTGTTGCACTACTTTGATATCTTTTTGAATACATATTAATATTAAAATACTGGAAAAGTTCTGTTTAAATACATGTTTTTTCCAGAACATGGACATGCGGACTATTATACATGTAAGGATATTAAATCACCACAAGCATAGTTATGGTAGGAATTACTAGACGATTATCGAGTGATATAGCCACAATTTTATTGCCAACGCTATGATCAAGTACTGATATGGCAAACGATTACTATCACACTATTCTCATTTGATTTATCCTTTTAGAATTTATTAAATTACTGTCTATCTTTTGATTTCAATTTATTTTGGAGGCTCATTACGACTAAGATTTACATTTACAACCACCCGAAGTGGTGATATAGTCATAGTCCGCTTAAGACTTAAAGTTATGCCTATGATTACCAGAAGTGGTAATAGTTTCATCGGCTTATTGTGATTACAACTTGTCACGACCCAGCTAGGGGCCGCGACGGGTACCCGGGGCTAGCCACCGAGCACCACTCACTCTCCCACTCATCTTACTCACTTAAGGCCCTTTTTATCATATTTTACTCAAAGCATGGAAAAATCATAGTACATATGGAAACATAAATACTTTATATATATATATATATATATATGCCTCTAGGCTATCAAAATAATAAATGTACATGCACATGAAAAATGTGAGACCATGCTACCCACACTGCGCATCTACGAGCCTCTACTGACATACTATACATATAGACGGAACAAGACTCCGTCAGGCCCAAAATATACATATGTACCAAAAGAATAATCATAAGCACCTCCGAACAATGGAGTGCTCTCAATCAGCTGACAGCTACTAAGAATCTGAATCGAACTCACCTCCCTGACTACCTGTGGGCATGCACACAGCGTCCAAAGAAAACGGACGTCAGTACGAATGTTGTACTGAGTATGAGAGGCATAAACAGTAGTAATACATCAAGAAAATGAGGTAGGTATCAAATATGGAGCAAACTATAACAGACTGTGAATCATATAAGAAGTAATGCATGCTGACTTACTTTTATGCTCATCATCATCTCATGTATGCATAACATGTATATATATAAATAAACTGCCCGACCATATAGGTGCAGTGTGATAATCAATAACGTTAGCCCGCGTTCGGGGTACCATCTCATGCCGCCCACTAGTGGTACTGCCCGTGCCATATAGACACGATGTAATCCTCTGAAAGCCGCCCGCCTTAACGGTGCTGCCCGGCCTTATAGGCGCGGTGTAATGTCATCATAATATGCTTATCATAGTACATGCATAAAAACTCTAGAACAACTATCCTTTATCGAGGTGACGTAAGGTCGTGAACCCTCGATTCCATTATGAACATTTGTGAACATCCTGCCTCACCTTGAAGGGATTAGTATATAAGGTGAGTGTACACAACGAATGACATCATCTACTTTATGGAAACATTATATCGTTATTGGGCTCATAGCATAGTTCTTGTCTCATATATATATATATATATATATATATATATATATATATATATATATATATATATATATATATATATATAACTATTCATGATCGTAGGCTCTTGGCTTTCTGGGATATAGAAGAGTCATAGGGAGAAAGGAGAATCGTGTCATAAGATTCATGCCATTTGAAAGAAAGGATTAGCCTCACATACCTTTGTCACTTAGTTAAGCTATCGTTCACTTGCTCTCCTTCAATATCACGTTGTTACCTTCACGAGAGAATACGCATTATAGTTAGTCAATCGACCATAAGGACGCATCGTTATTTCTAGAGAAAATTGGGCAGCGTTTACTTTTTTTCTACTACTTTTCTCATGTTCTATTTCAACTCCCAAACATTTACAACAACACTCACAATATCGTATCAACATTCATCACTTATCTATATTTAGCAAAATCCACCATTTTTCTCCAATTTCTCCACATTTAATGGTTTTAGCTCATCATCATAATTTTGCTTACTTCACACCTATTCCATGGTCTATACGCCATTTATGACGTATTCATTATCACAACATATCAACGTTCATGATTCCATTCAACTATTATTCAATTGTAACATTATTCACTCAGTAATGACCCATTTTCTATGTTCTTCTACATTTCAAGCATCTTAGCTTTCCAATACCTTAAATAACATGATAAAGTCATGAAACATACCTTAGATGATGGTGGAACAATCCTAGAGTGGAATCACTTCTTTAGCACCAAAACGCTTCTTCACCTCTTTTGGAATTTCTTGAAGGAGATGACTTCCAATTAGGTTTCATACACTTTGCTTCATGGATTTAATGTTGTTGATCTTGATGTTCCTTTGATTCTCTCGGATGAAGTGTTTGGAGAATATTCTAGAGTGTTCTTGAATTGTGGAGATGAGAAATGAAATAAAATGAGGTTAGGGTCCCTTTTTAATACTCAAAATCTGATTTTTAATGAACAACAGTCGGGGTGTACAATGGTCGTAAACAACAATTTACGGACCGTATACTGGTTTACAGTCCGTCCTCCACGGTCGTATTTGAGCATATCAGAAACAGAAAGGTTGGCTGGAGATCATGGCAGTTTACGACTCAGTTTATGGGCCGTATTTCAATTTACGGTCCGTATTCCAAGTCATTTTTAACCATTTGAAGAATTTGACAGAAAGTTGAAATTTTTAAAATGTTGGAGGACGATGGCACTTTACGGTCCGTAAATCACTTTACGGTCCGTAAATCACTTTACGGGCCGTAATTCACTTTACGACCACTGGGCTGAAATAAAATTCCGCAACTTTATTATTTCCAAAAATTCATAATTAGTCATTCCCTACTTAGTAAAACATCGCACACTCATACCTTCATTGGCCTATTCATTGTAGGCTCGCGGAAAATTTCTGAGGTGTAACATTCTTCCCCCCTTTTTGGAACATTCGTCCTCGAATGTTAAACACTCGGGATTCTACGAAAATTCCGCCCGAGTTTCCCCTATAATTTGACACTACCAACCTGTCACAACAACCCATAATATCATCGCCTCACAGGGCTACATCACAATAGCAACATATCCGTGGCCACACACGACCAAAAGCATAAAAATAAAGCGTACATACCTCATATCGTCGGCGTTTCGTCTTGGATCTCTCCCGGGGGTTGGAATAAGTGTGGGTACTTGGATTTCATGCTCTCTTCTGCTTCCCAAGTCATTTTTTCCTGATTGTTGGTTCGCCACAATACTTTGACTGACGCTACCTCTTTATTTCGAAGTTTGCGCACTTGCCTATCTAGGATGGCAATAGGTACTTCTTCATAGGTTAGCTTTTCCGTTATTTGCACATCGGCTACCGGGACAATCTTGGTGGGGTCTCCAACACACTTGCGGAGCATCGAAACGTGGAAGAATGGATGGATTGATTCAAGCTCCGAAGGCAAATCCAATTCATAGGCTACCTGACCCACCTTGTGGATGATTTTGTAGGGTCCAATGTATCTAGGACTTAGCTTCCCTTTTTTACCAAATCTCATCACCCCTTTCATTGGAGACACTTTCAAGAACACCCAATCACCGGCTTGAAATTCCAAGTCTCGTCGGCGATTGTCCGCATAGGACTTTTGGCGACTTTGAGCTGTCAACAACCGATCTTGGATCACCTTGACTTTTTCAACTGCTTGTTGGATCAAGTCGGGGCCTATCAATTGTGCTTCTCCGGTTTCAAACCATCCAATTGGGGATCTACATTTCCTTCCATACAAAGCTTCATATGGAGCCATTTGGATACCGGAATGATAGATGTTGTAGTATGCGAACTCAATAAGGGGTAAAGGCTCGTCCCAACATCCACCAAAATCCAGCACACATGCTCGTAGCATATCTTCGAAGGTCTGAATAGTACGCTCGGCTTGTCCGTAGGTCTGTGGATGAAACGCCGTGCTGAGCTTAACTTGAGTACCTAGACCTTCTTGAAAGAACTTCCAAAACTTGGCTGTAAATTGTGCTCCTCTGTCTGTAATAATGGCCAATGGAATACCATGGAGTCGCACGATTTCTTTTAAATACAACCTGGCATAATTTTCCGCTGAACACGTGGATCTAACTGGGAGGAAGTGTGCTGCTTTTGTGAGTCTGTCCCCGATCACCCATATAGAATCATACTTCCCTCGTGAACGGGGTAATCACACAATAAAATCCACATTGATTTCCTCCCATTTCCATGTAGGAATCTCCATTGCTTGCAATAATCCTCCTGGCTTTTGATGTTCGGCCTTCACTTGTTGGCAATTTGGACATTGTGCTACAAAATCTGCTATGCCCTTCTTCATGCCATCCCACCAGTATATCAATTTGAGGTCATGATACATTTTAGTTGCACCGGGATGAATAGAATACCAAGAATAGTGTGCTTCCTCTAAAATCCGTTGGCGCAAAGTTGCCACATCCGGCACACATAGCCTGCCTCGATATCTACGGATTCCATCTATGGAAACTTCAAATGGGGACTTCTCCTTTTTACGAGATAGGTCTCGGTAATGGCTTAACTGAGAATCTTCATATTGTCGTTCCTTCACTTCTATATTCAAAGGAAGATATTGTGGGGTCATTAATGCTGATGCCTGCACTACCTGAATCAATTGCTCGTATTCCAAGATTTGCTAATCAATGGAGCTCCTGAACCATTTATTTCTTTTCTGAAGGAACTCCACATAAACTACCCATTGATCGATGGCTAAGCGCATCGACTGCTACGTTAGCTTTGCCGGGGTGGTACAAAATGTTCACATCATAGTCTTTCAACAATTCTAGCCACCGCCTCTGCCACAGGTTCAACTCTTTCTGTTTGAAAATGTGTTGAAGACTTTTGTGATCTGTGTAGATATCAACACGCACACCGTACAAATAATGCCTCCATATTTTTAAGGCATGAATAACCGTGGACAATTCGAGATCATGAGTTGGATAATTCTGTTCATGCTTCCACAACTGTCTCGAAGCGTATGCAATAACTCTGCCAAACCCATAAAACTACAAACTTCTGTGGGGCGTCGTAGGCCTTGGCCAAGTCTTCACAGCTTCTATTTTTTTTTGAGTGTCAACTCGGATGCCATCATCTGAAATAACATAACCTAGAAATGTCACCGAATTCAGCCAGAACTCGCACTTTGAGAACTTTGTATATAATTCTCGAGCTCTAAGAATTCCAAGGACAATTCGCCAGTGATCTGCATGTTCTGATTCCGTGCGAGAGTACACCAAAATATCATCAATAAATGCTATCACGAATAAGTCCAAGAGTGGCCTGAATACATGATTCATCCATTTCATGAACACCGCCGGGGCATTTGTCAATCCAACGACATCACTCGGAACTCATAGTGGCCATACCTTGTCCTGAAAGCAGTTTTTGGAATATCCGCCTCTCTGACTCTTACTTGATGATAACCCGACCTCAAGTCGATTTTGAAAACCATTTGGCACCCTGCAGTTGATCAAATAAATCATCGATTCTGGGAAGAGGGTATTTATTCTTTATTATCACTTTGTTCAATTGCCTGTAATCGATACACATTCGGAGAGATCCGTCTTTCTTCCTTTCAGCTCATCACTTCATATACTTTACTTGGTCTAACTTGGTATAGGATATTCATAGGAAATACATTTTCCTTTAATCGTAACACGACTACTTCTCAGGTGCGCGTACTTTGCAGCGCCTTTCCTTCTCTTCTTATTCCTATCCTTATTCCTCTACATTCCTTTCCCCCTCAATTTATCTTGTTTTCTCCCGTTTATGATCAATCCTTTACTCTTCCTAATCAGTTCTATTACATTTACCATATAAGTCATTTTATCAACGTGTTCTCATTCATCATAACCCTTTGTATTCGTACCTCTGTCTCCGGGTACTGTCACTTTATTCGCTAGTAAGATTATCGCGTCTTTCTCGTGCTTATCCCTCCAATCAATACCTCGGTATCGCACTCTATTGGAGTTACAGTCGACCCCCTGTAGAGATAAAATAACGATAGGAAATACATGTGTATAAAAGTCATTGCAACACGAACCTGTCGTACGTAGAATATCTCAAATAAATGTATTAAGTATCATTTTAATACAAAAGAAAGCAGAGTAGAATGTTTCTACTATGAGCACATTGATACATTATGGTTAATTGTTATTGATTTCCTCAAAGGAAATAATAATTAATGTATTATTTTCGTGAAGGATGTGATTACTATGTGATTTTTGATTTGATATAAAATATTCAGATGTTAATGATTAATCTCTTTGCAGGAGATATTTTAATACTGAAGTTTAGAAGTTAACGTTTAGTTTTCGTAATTTTTAAATTAAAATTGTCTTTAAATTTTCATTTGATTACTATTTTCTTTCATGACACCAGTACTGCCTAACCAAATTTTATTTCATGATACAAGCAGTATCTAAGCAATATTTGGTAATACAAAACTAATTCTCAAAGGCTCTAGAAGAGCTAATTGTTTGTTTACAAGAATCATGACACCAATAGTGTCCAAATAATATCTGATTATGATAAGTAAATTAAAGTCTCTTGAAGAGTTTATATATGATAGCACCATTATCCTAGATCATAATTGGTATGATCAAAACATAAATTAAAGTGAACATGAAGTTTACTTGCAATAAAAATGGTTATCATATTGAGACGACAAATGATTGGAAGATTGAATATCTTCAAGTTACTCCGGATAAGAAATACGTATGTGAAACATTGCCCGAGCATGATAAGATCACATACCGCAATAAATCAGAAGTTTATTGATATAAAATCTCATGCAATAGTAAATCAGAAGTTTACTAAAATAAATAGCACACGTCATAGTAAACTTGGAGTACAGATAATTTTATCAGTTGACATGACATGACTCTACTGATTTGAATTTGATGTGCTAATTGAGTATTCGGTGAATATATTGAAGAACTAGAAGATTCTTCAAGATTTCTTTTGTGATTGCTTGTTCTTATGATAAGTTGATTACACCAGCTAATGTTGGGACTGAATTCTCTAAATTCCGAAAAATAAAAGGTGAATATGGGCCCGTTCACCTGCAATGTGATGTATTAAATAGATGCATCTATGAGACAGTCACATGATATTTACAAAGTTGCTTGCTCAAAATAATTGAGTTAAGAGCACAATTTCCAGATTATGTAATCAAGACAATTCATCTTGATAATGCTGGTATATATCAAAGCTGGTTTGGTGTTGAATGCCTCTAATAAATGGCTAAATCATTACTTATGGGAACAAAATTTCATGTGTTGGTTTGAAAAATGATATCTTGCATACAACAACACTTATATACACCAGATCAATAAATTATGATTAATTACCCCCTCTCAATTGGTTCAGGGTCTAGAATCGTGATTGTCCATCTAATAAGTTTTGATGTGTGGTATGTGATTAATGGATCTACCATGACCCACACAGATGTTTCTCCGAATAACATGGGGATATATGTTAGTTTTTCTAACATGAGGGGGAGATATATAAGCAGCTAAGTGAATTATCATCAGTATGATTCTCATACAAAAGATAATTCAAGTCAAATGTTTGAAGCATTTGCTGACCCAAAGTTAGTCTCATATTTTTGCTGCAAATGCTCTTATTGAACATCCTTGAAGGAGAAGTCTACATGCATGAAGCATGGTAGACGAATTGGTTCCAACTACAATAACCTTGAAAAAGGTGAGGAGCAAATGATCTAAAGGATCATAATAAAAAGGTAATGTGCTCTTGAAGAGCCTATGACATAACACTTCATGAAACCTCATAAGAGATTCAGGTACCTGAAAATAATGAAGTGATGATACCTCAATAAGTTATGTCGAATTGTGAACCGATATAAATGGTATCTCGTCGATGGTAGCTTTAATACAATACAATGCAATGTTACAAAAGATTGCGAGGATCTAAGTTCTACGTCTATTAAAGCATGTTGATGTATAAATAATTACCAAGTGAAATGATGTATCTTGGTAAACATAAAGTTTATTGGACCTACAGTCCAGGTATCAGAAGATGTCACGTCATTTAAACGCTAAATAAAAGTTGTCACAACCTATATGGCTTAGTTGATAAAATATATATGTAAAATTTAGGATTCAAAATGGCTGAAGCATATACAATTTTTTGAAAAAATTGTTTATAAGCCTTAATATGAATTAAATGAATCAAGGTTGATATACTGGAATCACCTTAATGAATATTCATTGATGAAGGGTACAAAGATGACTCTGTAGGGATATGAAGATGAACGTAAGGGTTTTCTCTCTCAGCGCATGTTAGCGAGGTTTGCTAACTTACGCACCAAGGGGGAAAATGACCAAACGCCGCCAACCAAACGTAGCCGCTCCAGTAACGATGGTGACTCCGGCGAGCGGGATTCAACAGAAACTCATGCCAATGACTTTTGGTAGCTTCCTACCACAACAATTTCAACCTATACTTGAGGAGAGTAAAGGGGATGCTACAACAAGCACGATCCCAATTCTAATTGCGAAGAGAGCAGAACTACGGCAGGAATCAGCCCAGGTCCCTAGAAGGCTTCAATTCTATGGCGTTGGAACCTCAACGCATACCTCACCAACTATAATTGGGCCGCTAAGCAAGGAAACGCCGGTCACCATGCAATCAAATATTGTGGGTGAGACAGCAAAGAAACCAGTCATGGAGGAGGAGGGTGTTCAACAGGAAAACCAGAAAAAACCTGCCCAGCATAGGAATCGAAGCTCTCACTTTGGTAATTCCCTCACGTATGTTCCACCATCACTAAGGGGAGATACTTTTGTAATCCAAATTGAGGAGAATGATATACAAGAACAGCAGGAATACTGGAGTAAGGCACTGATTGGATATGTCCTGGGGGAAACTCCGTACGAGAAATCTATGGAGAATTATGTCATGAATGTGTGGGACTTTGTTGCTAAACCTAAGATCCTATATCATGACGATAGGTACTATATGTTCCTTTTTCAAAGCATCTCTGATAGGGATTTGGTCCTCCATTCTGGGCCCTACACATACCATAATAAACTGTTTATCTTGAAGAATTGGACTATAGACTTTAGCTTTGACTCGGAATGCTTGAACATTATCCCTCTTTGGGTCAAATTCCCGGGACTGCCAGTGGGATATTGGTCCTCTGAGGTACTTAGCAAGCTTGATAGTATAGTTGAGAAGCCATTATACACGGATAGATTTACAACAGAGATGGACAAACTTTCATTTGCAAGAGTGTTGGTTGAAGCTGATATTTCTCACCTTTTGCCTGTCCATGCTGAGCTTCATACACCTAGTGGAGTAATCCACAAAGATATATGCTATGAATGGGGGCCCATATTTTGTATTGACTGTGCAAAGTTTGGACATGATGCTACTGAGTGTTGGAGGAAAAAAGAACAAGACGACAAAAAGGAGTTCAAAGAACCAAAGAAAAGAAGGGCTATAAGGAGAAGGAGGAATGTCCAGCAGTGGCAGGTAAAGGAACAGAATGAACTAGCTCAAACTAAACAACTTCAGGCTGAGCAAGCTCAAGAGATGGTGGTAAGCAAAGCCACTGATAATGATGGGTCTCCAAGTAAACAAAGGGGGCACGAAGCTAGGATTGCAGACAAACAGAGTGGAACAAGGCAACAGGGCACTACAGATGGTTCAGGAAATCAGCAGCCTGGCAATTCAACTAGCCAGCCAGGGACCAGCAGTAGAAGTGCAGATTTGACTATGGGGCCTGGATCCATAAATGGAGCATCTGGGCACAATCAATTCCACCCCCCATGATCATCTCGACTTGGAATATTAGGGGGCTAAATAGACCCCCTAAGCAGAAGGAGATGACTCTCTTTCTGAGGAAGAATAATGTAGAAGTCATGGGAATTATAGAAACTAGAGTTAAAGTGAATAAAGCAAAAGGCATAGCCACCAGAGTTGCAAAAGACTGGAAAGCATATTATAATTACCCTCATGCAAATAATGGGAGGATTTGGTTATTGTGTAAAGAACATATTCAGGTGCAAATACTTGGGATAGGCGACCAATTCATCCATTGCCAAGTCTCGAATCCAGTAAACCAGGTGACAATGGTATTGACTGTGGTGTATGCTAGTAGTGACCTTGGTGAGAGGCACAATCTGCGGAATCAGTTGACTCAAATAGGGACTCGGGTGCAATCTGCTTGGCTAATTTGTGGTGACTTCAACAATGTCCTCACCACTGAGGATAGGATTGGTGCTTCTGTGACTCAGAATGAAACACAAGGGCTGAGGGATATGCTAGATAATCTATAACTTACTCCTCTAAAAAGTACTGGTTGGCACTTTACTTGGTGCAATAAACAACAAGCAGATAGAAGAGTCTACAGTAAAATAGATTGGGCATTTGGAAACTATGGGTGGTTACAACAATATATCTATGTTGAAGATGAACTTGAATCGTGGTATGTCTGATCACTCACCAGTCTTGATTCAGTGTAATCCTACACATTCACAGAGGAATCTGCACCCTAAACCATTCAAACTATATGAAAGTGTTATGAACCATTTAGATTTCCCCAGAATTGTCAAAGGGGTTTGGAGACAAGATGTTAGGGGAACACCAATGTACAGAGTTTGGCGGAAATTGAAGGTCTTGAAAGAAGGCCTTAAAGAATTAAATGCACATATGGCATCATATCAGCAGAAGCTTTAATATATCCAGGCAGAGACTGGAGGTAATCCAGCCTGGTATGGTGACCCAACCTCTTTGCCATCAACTCATAGAGCAAGAGAAGATAGTTGTACTAGAACTAGAAAAGTGGAGCATTGTGGAGGAACAGGTATTGAGGCAGAAATCAAGGGCACTTTGGATCCAATGTGGAGATTCAAATTCTAAATATTTCCATGCTCAATGGAGAATTAGAACAAGTAGGAATACTATTACCTCTGTTTATAATAATGCTGGGGTCAAATTGACTGATCCAAAACTGGTGGAGGAGGAATTTATTACTTTCTTTACAAGCTTATGGGAGAAGCAGCACCTATGCTTACATGTCCTAACTCAAAGATTATTAAAGAGGGTGTGTGGCTTACTAGCCAGCAATAGACTCAGCTTATCACAGATGTTACAGAGATGGAAATTGTTGATGCAATAAAGAGTATGCCTAAGGATAAATCACCAGGGGTAGATAGTATGCCAATAGAATTCTTTACTAAACATTGGGTAGAGGTTCAAACAGATGTAATGGATGCTGTACAGAGTTTCTTCAGAATTGGAAAGCTACCCAATGCCATAAATTTTACTGCTGTGACTCTGGTTCCAAAGGTGCCATCACTTACCCAAGTGAAGGATTATAGGCCCGTTGCTTGTTGCACAACATTGTATAAGATTATCACTAAAATCTTAACAAGAAGGCTAAAGGAAGTGATGGGAGGCCTGATAGGAGAATCACAATGTTACACCCCTCGTGTTCGTAGTAGTAGAACCTATGTCTCATCACAATGCCCTTGGAATAGAGACCCGAGCCCGAGTTAGAGGTAGAAAATGTCTTATCCCGTGTACGAGGGTACCAGCAAATATTTATGGCAATTTATAGAGTTAGAAGTTGAACGAATCGAATTGACGCGATCTTAATTGAATCAAAAAAAATCTGCAAGACACCAGTCATCTTTCACGGGTCGTCGACACGTTCGACGGACCATCGACGAGCAACATCGACAGGATCCCGCAGCCTTGCATCTGCAGGTGTCGGTCGACGGAGCAAGTCAACGGACCGTCGACCCGCTCATCGAACAGGACCGCTGTAGCCTTTTTGGCTTCCAAGTATAAATAGGTGGTTCACGACCTTATTTCATATTTTCCTCCATTCCAAATCAGAAAAACCCTAATATATTCTCTCCTAATATTTTCCATCATATCAGTGAAGATTTGACAAGACCCAGACCCCGTAAACCCGAGATGGTGAAGAAGAAGGTTGCTTCTAGGGTTTCTTCAAGGTTGTGAAGCTTAGGAAGTTAAAGTTGAAGTGATTCTTGGAATTTTGACCACTCAAGGTATGTAAATGATTTCTACCCTTATATTTAAGTTGGTTATCAAGAGTTTTAGTGATGTTAAGTGAAGAAAAGGTAATTGTGGAAGTGTTAAGTTGATGAAGGGCAATGTAGTGATATAGGGTTATTTTAAGAGATGATTGGAAACGGGTTTACCTATATTTTGATATATATATATATATATATATCTGTGTGTGTGTGTGTGTTGTCATTGTTGATGTGAGTATTATAGTTGATGTGGGATTGAATGAGAAATTGGAGAGTTGTAAGCTTACAAAGGAAATTATTGTCTATAGTTCGTTGAGCTTTATATGTATTTGAGGATGGTTAGTAAGCGAAGTAAATAGCCTAATTAAGCCCTATGTTATCTTAATTGTAGACTTGCAAGTTCGAGAGGCAGAAGTTGGACGATTAAGTATACTTTCAGGTATGTTAAGGTCATTCTTTTCTTCTTTTGGCATGATCCTATGATATGATCCAGCAAGCGAGTAAGCGAGCTTCCATATTACTCTACTCTTAGAAGCATTAGAAGCACTTCAGTCTTTGATGTTCATGTACCCCATTTACGAGTAATCCTTCTATTCATGGGTCCACTCTTATGTAGCCAGTTCTGTGCATACAGTTTAGTCATGCATTACATTCAATATCTATATTTATGTACATTGACCCGTGACTAGAAGGCGGTATATACACGAATACTAGATATATGTAAAGTATGAGGAGAGATATAGGCGTTATATACGCATTATTACTATGATGATGATATTGATGATGTCCACAGAGGAGCCAATATGATATGACGAGATGCCATAGAGGCTTACAGGTGTTATATACGCACATACATCAGGGGTTATATACACACACATATCAGGCGTTATATACGCACACATATAGATGCACAACCATCATTGATAAGTACGAGCATGCATATTATGTGGCCACAGAGGCATTATCAGTTACGCAGATTTATGCAGATTTAGGCAGATACTAGTTCATACAAGTACATGCAGTCAGTTATTTCAATTTATGAGTTCATATCTTATCCATGATTCTTATGTATATATGTTGTTCTTATGCCTTACATACTCGGTACATTATCCGTACTGACTCCTCGTTGCTCGGGGGGCTGCGTTCATGCCCGCAGGTACAGGGAGACAGACAGATGGTCCAGCTCAGTAGGACCTCTAGATCTAGCAGTGGTCAGTATGCTCCATTTGATCCGGAGCTACAGTCAGTTTTGGTATGCCCTTTTTGAGATGTGTATGTATATGGGTATGGTGGGGCCCTATCCCGTACTTTCTATAGCTTTTATTCCAGTAGAGGTCTGTAGACAGTTTTATGTTGTAGTCAGATGATGTAGCCTTGTCGGCTTCTATTCTTTTGTGTACAGTATATGTTGCAGCCTAGCTGGCTTGCACTGTTCTTCCGCATGTCGTGTATATATATGCAGATTATATAGAGTTCTGATGTTTCTCTCTTATGAGATCAGTTTATTCCATTTATGGGCTTTTGATGTTCAGTATGTTTCAGATACGTGTTTAAGGGTGTTTGGTCGCTAGAGGTCAGACTCCCGTCACGGCTCATCGGTTTGGGTTGTGACACACAATCTGCATTTATTGAAGGGAGATGTGTTACAGATAATATATTGTTCACACATGAGCTTTTCAAAGGATATACTAGGAGGACTATTACCCCTAGATGTGTGCTAAAGGTGTACCTTAGGAAAGCTTATGATACATTGGATTGGAACTTCCTCAAGAGAACGCTAATAGAGCTTGGATTTCCTTATAAATTTGTGATGTAGATATGGCAGTATATATCAACTGTATCTTACTCCTTAACATTAAATGGGGGACTTATAGAACTATTTTAGGGCAAGAGGGGCATTAGGCAGGGGGACCCCATGTCCCCTAACCTATTTGTCAGTGCCATGGAATACTTGCAAAAGGAATTTGCACAGTTGGCCAAGAATAAAGACTTCCACTTCCACCCCAGATGCAAGAAACTGGCAGCAGTACATGTATGTTTTGCTGATCACCAGCTCATGTTCTGCAGGGCTGATTTAGGGTCCACAAGGCTATTACAACAAACATTTATGAAATTTTCCTTCGCTTCTGGGCTGCAAGCAAATGCTGACAAAAGTTCTATTTACTTGACTGGTATTCCTGATCACCTGAAGCAAACTATATTGGAAGAATTGGGATATTCTGAAGGGACCATATGTCACGACCCAACTAGGGGCCATGACGGGTACCCGGGGGCTAAACACCGAGCACTACTCATTCTATTACTCGTCATACTCATGAAGCGTACATTCATTAATTCTATACCCAAATCATAGAAGAACCATTTTTCATTTTGAAACATAATTACCTTTATATACATAAGCCCTTCGGCTCTCAAAATAATAATAATATATATGCAATAGCAACCTCGTGAGACCATACTACCCACATCTACGTATCTACGAGCCTCTACTGGAATGCTAGACATATGAACGGGACAGGACCCCGTCATGCCCAAAAACATGTATATACATATATACCCAAAGAACAATCATAGGCACCTCCGGACAACGGAGTGCCCTCCCATCCGCTGCTAGCTCCTATAAGTCTGGATCAGGAGCACCTCCCTGTCTACCTGTGGGCATGAACGCAGCGTCCAAGGAAAACGGACGTCAGTACGAATAATGTACCGAGTATGTAAGGCATGAACGATAATACAATAGGGGATACAAGTATGGATAATAACAGAATGGAAATATCGAGCATATCATAAGGTAAAAGAGTAACCTGTACATGTGAGTGCCTCTTAGGGCGGATGCCATGCATGCTTCACTTTCCTTTGAAAAACATTTCTTTGTCATATATAGAAAATAGAACATATCATATTTCCGAGGCGTCGGCTCCGATCCATGTACCCATATATGTCTCGCGTCCGGGATGATATTATAAGATACCAGCTGATCAGGTGGCTATGCGTCTATAGCGCCTCACCTTTCCCCATATCCCCTCTATACATATACGTATACATAGTACACATATATAATTTATATATATAACATGCGTAGCATGCATGAGAGCCCAAATAAAGTTGCGCTTTATCGGAGTGACGTAAGGTCGTAAGCCTCCGAGTACACTATGGCGTCATCATCGTCATTAGGTCTTACTTTGAATGGTCCATGACATAAACTGATGCCATATGTTATATAGCACGCTCAGACATAAGCTGAGGCCATATGTTAAATAGCACGCTCAGACATAAGCTGAGGCCATATATTATATAGCAAGCTCAGTCATGTCATGAAATCATCTAGAATCTTAGGCTTGAAAATCTCTAGGATTGGAGTCATCATAAGATTCTTCAGAAACTATAGACTTCTGGCATTTCTAGGAGTAAAAATATTATGGATGTCATGTATGGAATCAAAACATAGGAATCATGCCTTTGAAGGAAAGGGGCGAGCCTTAACATACCTTTGCCGTTTAGCTACGTTATTGTTCACTTGTTCTCCTTCAATGTCATGTCGTTACCTTCACGAGGGGATCGTATTAACATTAGTTAATCGACTATAAAAACGCATTGTTAATTCTAGAGAAAATTGGGCAGCATCTCCTTTGTTTTTACTACTTTTCCCATATTCTATTTCAGCTCCCAAACATTCACAACAACTCTCACAATATTGAAATCAACAATCATCATTCATATACATTGCACATAATCCACCACTTCTCCCTAATTTCTCCACATTTATGATTATGACTCATCATTGTGTTTTCGCATATCTAATACTTATTCCATGGTATAAATGTCATTTATAACGCGTTCATGATCACAACAAATTCATATTCATGATTCCATCCAACTACCATTCAATTATAACACTACTCACCCATTTATGACTCATTTCTTATGTTTCCCTATAATTCAAGTATCTTCGTCTTTCAATACCTTAAACAACATAGTATAGTCATGAAATATACCTTGGATGATGTTGGAACAAGTATAGAGTGGAATTCCTCCTCTTTCACCACAACCTTATTTCTTCTCCTTTGGAATTTCTTGGTTTGGATGACTTCTACTTGAGTTTCATAGACTTTAATTCATGAATTTGATGTTGTTAATCTTGGTTTCCTTTGATATTTCTTGTGGATGAAATGTTAGAGAGGGTTATATAGGTTTTTAGGACCAAAAATGGTGAAATAACGAGTTAGAAACGAAATTGGGTCTATATATAATGGTCCAGAAGATTCTGGACCGACACAACATGCGACACACTTTGCTGGACGCAAAGCGTGCTTTGCTAAACGCATGTTGTGTCACAAACCATGCAGGACCACTAAAATTTCACTGGCACACTTTGCTACGCAACTGCGGGCCGCATGTCGTGTTTGCTGGCCGCATGTTGCGCCGCAAAGTGCGCCAGAATGTGATATTTTGCCCAAACCGTCTGTCGTAGAATGGCCATAACTTTTGATCCCAATATGCTGTGAGGGCCCACGACCTATGGTTGGAAAGCTCTTTCAATTATCTACAACTTTCATTCTTAGTGTTTTTCCAAATTCCAAACTTATAATGGCGCTTTGGCCCCTCCAAATTAGATCATCCGAAAATGTTTCCTTAAATCGCCCTTTTAGGATGGCTTATGCCCATATTTGGCTTATGAATCCTTCTCGAAACTTACTTAACATTTCATTACCAATATAAGGGACATTATAACTCTTCTCCAAAATGTCATTAAGCCATCATTAATTCGATACTCGTAATTCTTGCCCGACACACAACATACCTTGCTTTCCTTAACAACTTTCGTCTCCTACCTCAAATGTCTTTGAAATCTCATTTAGAATCATTAAATATTATTTCTTACTTATCAAAACATCGTATGCATCATGCCCTTCGTCAGTCAATTCACTGTGCATGAACGAAAAATTTTTCGAGGTGTAACACCATACCTTTCAGATACCTTGGAGTTCCATTAGCAGCAAAAAAGTTGTCCACACTGCAATGTTGGCCCCTGGTTGAAAGAATTACTGCTAAGATTAATTGTTGGTCCTCTAAAGTACTCTCTTATGCTGGCAGGCTGCAACTAATCAAGTCAGTCTTATTTGGGGTGCAGTCTTACTGGGCACATATATTTTTGATACCAAAGAAAGTCCTTCAGATGGTTGAGGCCATTTGCAGGTCCTTCTTATGGACAGGGGACTTTGCTATCTCGAAAAAATCCTTAGTCTTATGGGAAAAGATATGTATGTCCAAAGCTGCTGGGGGGTTAAATGTGATAAATCTGTTCCTATGGAATAAGGTTGTTGTGGCTAAACACCTCTGGGCCATTTCCATGAAAAAAGACTGCTTATGGATCAAATGGGTACACTGCTTTTATATAAAAAATTACTCCTTAGAGACTATGCAAGTATCCAAGACTGCTGCTTGGGTTGTGAGGAAAATCATCAGTAGTAGGGGCCTTATAATTGGCACCCAGAATTTGCAAGGAGACTTGATGCACAGGCTGGAACAATTACAAGAAGCTGAGGGCAAGTTTAGCATTAAGAAGCTATATAAAAAGCTTAGGCCTCCTTATCAGAAAGTCCCTTGGAAACAGATGCTATTACAACCCCTGCTCCATCCTAGATATATGTTCAACCTTTGGCTTGCTGTTCAGGGGAGACTTGCTATTGTGGATCGATTACTGAAGTTTGGTATTAATGTTCCTCGAACCCATGTGTTCTGCGGATTAGCTGAAGAAGTGTTTGAACATTTGTTTTTTGACTGCCTTATAGTTAAAGGTGTTTGGTCTAGACTATTGATTTGGCTTAGTCATCCAAGAGCTATAGCTAACTGGTCTTCTGAGGTGACATGGATTAATAGAGGGGCAAAGAAGAAGGCTGGGCACTGGGTTGTTGTCAACTGTGTCTTTGATATGATGGTATATCACATATGGACAGGCAGGAACAAGCTCAGGTTTCAAAATGGTATTTTTTCTATTGATAGAGTATGCAAGGACATTGCATTGCACATACACACTAGAGGCTCCAATATCTCAAGCTGGAAAGCACAACTTACAAGTTTAAATTCTTTTCCTTAGACTGTATGTTAGGAACTCTATGTAAGTTTACTTCTTTTTTTGCTTGTAGCTGGTAGTGTGTGATAGTCTGAAATGAGAGATGTAGTTGGTCAGCAGGCTGCTTGATTTGTATGCTCACATTTTTTTGGTTGAATGGAAAAACTGTTTATCCAAAAAAAAAAAGATGACTTTGTATACCCTTGTCCTTTATAATAATCAAAATCTTTCATATTGTTCTGCAAGTTAATGACTTGAATATTATTGAGCTCTTGAAGAGTTTCTAAAAGCAGTAGATTAACTGCTAAAAGAACTAGAAAATTAAATTGGTCCTGAAGTATCATATCTTTGTGCAATTAATGCATTTAAATATTTTGCTATAACTATGGACATGATATAGTTTTTTACTCCTACATAGAGATATTGAAGTAAGATCAATTGCATCTTGCAAATGAAAGCCCCAACATGAATGTGTTTATCCTAACATATCTTGTTAAGCTTTTGAATATACGGGTTATTCATATGATCGACGTAAATGTTTGATCTAAACATGTTATTTATGCCCATGCGGGGTTACTTTCATACCATGTTCCACATGACAAGGTAACAACAGTTTATAAAGCAAGTCAGGAGTGGTCTTGATGTGGTTCCACCAATATTAATAACAACGATGCGACTCTATCAAGAGATGGTAGCATGGTTGATCAACCAGTTCGTTCAAATGATGATTTGACAGATTTGATCATAAAGGTACTGTCAACCTCAACATACAATAAATTGATATTCAAGACCGCAGTATATCATCATCAAGGATCAAGCAATGCTTTAATCAGGGGGAGTAAAATACGCTCTGCACTCTTTTTTCCTTACCAAGTTTTTGTCCCATTGGGTTTTCCTAGTAAGGTTTTTAATGAGGCAGCCGAAATGCATATTACCAGATATGTGCTCTTTTTCCTTCACTAGAATTTTTCCCACTGGGTTTTTCCCAATAAGGTTTTAACGAGGCACATTATCTATTAATAAACATCCAAGGGGGAGTGTTATAAACTATTTGTCAAGTTGTAATTTGGATGTATTATTAATGATTATAAAACTTGAAGTATAAATTGTATCACTTGACTTAAAGTGATAAATACAACTTGCAACTTGTATCTTAGTTGTTTCTTAGTTGTACCAAGTTGTATCCATCAACTTGCACAAGTTGTATATTGTAGGTTGAGAGACAAAGTTCTTCTATAATTAAAGAGCTTTGGCTTCTCATTTGTACCATCAAGAAAAGATGATAATATAATCTCTCCCTCCTCTCTACAAAGTTATTGGTTTTCTTCTCTTATTTATTTCCAATTATATATAGTTTCATAACAATATTTTGTTTTTGGTTTCTATGGCCAAACGCCCGCTAAATGTTGAGAGGACATTTTTCCTATGTGCTTCATAATCACAATTTTGATCTACAGAAGATTGACATCACCTAGTGTGTCTCTAAAGAGATCCTTTTTCCTTTTCCTACGCGTGTAAGAGATTCATGTATATATTGTACAATTCTCAGTTTTGTTCGTGTTGGTGTCGGATTTTTTTTTTGTGGAGCTCTAGTTCCCTCTGCACTATATATGAAATGAAAAGCTTAGAGATGATGAGTTTATTAGAAGTAGAGTCAGCAAAATTAGCCTGTAAAAATATATGACACTATACATGGATGGGGTATTTGTTATTAGCTATAGATGGGGTATTTGTTCTCTTTTGATAATTCTTATCTCATGAACTAGTTTTTGGGGTTGAATCAGTTTAAAGTTTATTTTTTATATTGTATTTGAGTTAGGCCCATCTTAACTTTCGATATACTCATTGTTGGGCCCTGATATTATATTTATCACTCTCCAAATATGTAGATCTTGAGCTTGCAGGGTGTTAGAAGCTATCACATCAGCTATGGAGGGTATTTGTTTTCTTTATATTGTTTTAGATAATCCTCATGAGTTAGATTTCGAGATTGAGTTAGACTTCAAATATATTTCTTTGGAGGGGCTCAATTCTTACTAGGACTAGCAAAGATTACTAGTTTGGAGTTTACAGTACTTTCTTTTCATATGTAGGTGACTTCGTAAGTAATTGGTTGTCTACATAATAATATATATTTTTGATAATTATAATATAATTTAACTCTACTAATTATCAATTCATTCGTCCTAATTTAAGTGTCTTACTTTTCATTCTGATTTATTCCAAAAAAAGTGTCTTTTTTTATATTTAGTAAGTTGACAATTCAAACATCTTACCCCTCCTCTGTCAAGGGACAACCTTGGATGTCTACTTGTTCAAATATACCCCGCCTCTGTCAAGGTTGTCCAAAGTAGACATCCAATCCTACGTGACTTTGACATTTTATGAGGTGTATGCCACATGGCATTATCACCTCATCACCCCTAATCCATTTTACTCCTCTCTTCCACCACTAAATTTTCCTTCCCCTCCACCGCCATTGCTATAATTACCACCATATTCTTTGTACTTTCCATACGAACACACACAAATTCACGGCCATCGTTTGATCATCTTCTCGGTGTATTCCGGTCTTTCCCGAGATTTTCTTTGTTTCTATGAGAGTTTAGCATTGTTGATAGCTACTAATTGCAATTTTTCTTCACTTTTGTAGTCTATTTACGAAATGAGGCACCATAGTATGAGTTAGCAAAGCATGATGAAGAATACAAAGTATAATAATCCCAAAATTTGAGTTTCATTTTAAGTCCATTATTGCTCTATCTCAGCTTTAGTCACCACAGAAGGATAATATGGAGGTAATGGTGACAATGGTGGTGGAGGGAAAGGAAATTTTATTGGTGGCCGAAGAGGTGAGGGCTAAAATGGGTTAGGGGTGATGAGGTGGCAATGCCATGTGACATCCACCTCATCAAATGTCAGTGCCACGTAGATAGGGTGTCCAACCTGGACAATTTTAGCGGAGAAGGAGTATATTTGAACCAATAGTATAACGGTAGGGGCATATTTGGACCCAAAGTATAACAAAAGGTATATTTGGCCCCTTTCCACACAGGGGAATATTTGGCCCTTTTCCGGTCAAACTAAGACACTTAAATTGGGATGGGGGGAGTACAATGGATCAATAAATTTGTACCTAATTCAGAAGAAATTAATATTTTTTTCATCCTTTGTTACTAGTTGGTCAATGTGCGATATATTTTAGACCACTAGGTATAAGTTCTAGGGTATTGGGAATTTGGGATGTAACAATTGATTGGAGATAAGGTAGGTACAAGTATCATTGCAAATGAAGAGAACATATGCCTATTTGGGAAGTCAGATGATATATGTCGCTTGAGGACCAAAGCCAAAGCAAGAAAAGTAAAAGGAAAATGACATAAAGGATAAGTCAAGTGTTACTTAGTTCTTCTTTACTAATTTGTTGTGGCTATATAAATACAAGGCTATCGTTTCAAGTAGTATAAATACATGGCTATCGTTTCAAGTAGTATCATTCAACAAAGAAGGGAAGTTTTACCTGAAATGTGTTCTGCCAAGAATTTCTTCATTTTATGATTCAAATTCGAGAACTCAATTTAGAATCTATAATTTAGTGTATTTTGAAGTAGCTGAATGTAACGTATTACCCCTCCAAGTCTATCAATCGTTTTTTTTTTTTTTATAAACTATATATAGATTTATGTGGTCCTGCGCACAGATAAGCCAAGACTGTCAAGTGGTCCGGGCCGAGTCGGGCCATTTAAACATGGGCCACAAGGGGCTGGGTCGGGGTTGGGTCGGGCCGTAAGTTAAGGGGCCGGGCTGGGGGCCAGAAAAGGGTGTCCGGCCCAGCCTTAACCAGATAGGGGCTACACCTCGGGCTAACCGGGCTGGGCCGGGTTATAGTTAGTGGGTCAGGCCTTTTTTTTAAAAAAAAATTCTAATACAAAAATATACATTTACATTTACTACTAATAATAAAATTAACATTTACAACTAATGATAAAATTGCTAAATTAAAAAAAAGTTTAGTCATCGTCAAATTCAAAAAGCTAGCTGTTGTAAATTTAAAAAACTAGTCGTTGCTAATTTTATTTGAACCCCTAAATTTATGAATAACTGCACTTTGGTCATATTTTCAAACTATAAATACCCCTCCATTCTTCTTCATTTTCACACAATTCTCTCTTTATCTAAATTTGCTATTCAACTAGTGTACATTACTTCACCTCCACCTTCTCCTCGAGTTCGAAGATCAACTTCAAGTGCGGTGTGGATGCATTTTGAGCGAGTAAATGAGGAACATGTTAAATGTCAACATTGTGGTGACATATATCTCCACAAGTCCGGAGCGTCGGGTATTAACCTATTTGGGGGGGGGGGGGGGGTGGAGGGGGGTACCGGTGTGTTGCGTAGACACTTGTAAAAAGGCACGAAATTGAACTTTGAAGTTTATCTCTTCTTTAAATTTGTCCATCGATGTTAGCTGTTTAATTTGTATGTTTTGAACTTTTGATTTGCAATATTTCGCCGTTCAAGTTTGTATGTTTTGAATTTGCAATGTTATCAATTTAAGTTTTAAGTTTTATTTTAAATTATTTACGTAGATGTTGATATGTCTATTTGACTAGACACAAAGTTTAAGAAAGAAGAGAAGACCTTCAAACTTGTGGTGTTCAATGAGTCACATATATTTTGTGTGGCTATATATCATTGCATAAAGGTAAATTGTTTCCAAATATAGAAAGGGATCGTTCTTTTTATCACGGACTAATAAAGAAATAGGTTCACGTAAATTGAAACGGAGGGAGTAGTATATTTTATATAATCTACATATTCACAGTATATATGACATGCTAATGAAATTGTACTTTTATATAAAACTATCACAATCTAATATATACTATATACTGAAAATGTATCAAAGGTATATTTGTTGAGAAAACAAGATTGTCTAGCTTTAAAATACAATTTTAAAGAAAACTAAAGTGCTCCGTAAAAAGGGACTCCTAATTTATTGGAATACAATGTTTTTAAAATACTTATTATTAGTAATAAATGTAGTACTTATCTTTTTTTTTTTTAATTTGAAGTGGGTTGGGCCAGGTCGGCGCCCCGGTGGGCCATCACCCGGGCTACTGGTGGGTCGGGTTGGTGGGTTGTCCACCTTATCCGGCCCAGACCTCTAATAAATCCCACCTAGCCCAGCCCCTTACTCCTCTTAGTGGGTCTGGGCCGGGCTGATGGTGGGCCGAGTTTACCGGGCCGGGTTCGGGCTAGCCTGGCCCACTTGACAGGCTTAAGATAAGCATTGTGTTGTGCGAAATATTGCTCGAGCTAATGTTCGTATATCATAATGGTCATACTATTTACTCATGAATAATATTCTCTATAAGATTATGATGAAATGCTAAATACCGCTCCATGCATTCTTAATTAGAGGTCTTGGTACGAGCCTTGGAAATAGAGGCATTGTTGATAGAGAGAGTTTTACCCCCAAATAAAGACAGCTGACGCAAATCTAAATTAGCTAGGTTTCAAAGGGATACTGAACACTGAATGAGAAACCAAAAAGAAATTTCCTATATAACTTCAAGTCCACGAGTGAAACATTCACATGCAACAAGAAATATTCGTTTACCTCATAATTTAGCGTGAATCAATATGCTCTATACCTTCAAGTCCACGAGCGAGGCATGCACATGCAATATGAAATAATAATCCAGCTTTATCTCTTAATTTCACGTCTGATCTATTGATTCTTTTGACCTGTCCCTTTTACATATGCAGAACAAAATGCTCTATGAATTTGCAATGTTTTAGGGACTATATTCAGCTTCAGGATATTGATTGAGATTAAATGGCCTCCTTGAATCAGATTAATATATATTTTGTATAGATGTACCTTCTATAATAAGCATTTTTTTTTTGTTTTGCTATTTTGAAAACATAATTAAATAAATAAAGTTAAAGTTTGCTTTGTCTAACAACTTAAGTTGTTTTAGGAGATGGTCGCGTAGTGCAACATGATATCGATGCAGGCAGAAGTCCTGGGTTCGAATCTAATCGATACCCATTATCAAAACAAAAAAAAAAAAATCCATGTGTGCAACACCCATTCTCATCGCCACTCATTATCAAAAGGGTCATTTTCACTTTTGTCCCTATTTTGTGTTGGGTCTTTAATTTTGATCCTTCAAAATTGAACTTATACCTAGAGGGACATAAGTTACGTATCATAATAGCAACAAGTTATGCCTGCCCCTTTAAAGAACGTAAGTCATGCTAGACATAAATTCTATTTTGAAGGGTTAAAAATTAAAGACGAGTCCATTTGAAGGGGGAAAAAAATTAAAGACCAGCCCATTTGAAGGGAAAATTGTGCAATTTCTTCTTATGAAACATGTGCAAGGCCCATACAAAAAGAATCAGGCTCACACGTGAGGTCCACGTTAAAAATAATTAACTATATAAAAGTATGCTTTCTCTAACATTTAAGATTTTAGATGAGATGATAACACATTTTAACATACTAAAATATATTTTGGAAATCATCTAAAAATATAACCCTTTTTACTGAATATCATTTAACAAAATACAGAAAATTAATAAATGAAATACACAAAATCCTTGTAAGATCATTTTCGATCTTATCCAAAATATAAGTGGTTATAATATAATTGTTCCTCTGGTTTCTTTAGTGGCATGGACTTTCTTAATTCCTTTCCTTTTGGGGCACTTTCAATTTCAAAGATTTTATGCCAATTTGTTAGATTCTGTGAGAACAAAGTCAAGGACCCAAAACAGTGATACAGCAAAGCTCCTTTACTTTCTATTATTATTCTCTTCTTCTCTATAGGGAAATCAAACTGATGAGATTGGAAATTATTTCCAACAACTTACGGTAGTTGACGTTCGTATAATTCTATCCATCCCAAGGGTAGTAGTGGGATGGATAGGATCCTCTGTTTTTAATAAGAGGTCTCAAGTTCAGGCCCTGAGAAAAAAAAAATCGAGTTCAGGCCTTATGCGACATGATTTTAAATTGGTCGAAGGGCGGCTATCGACAAAGAGTGAGAAACCCAAAAAATTCAATGTATAAGCGGGTGAGGCCTTAATTGAACTTTGAGGTCCTGGCGCTATTCAATCCTCACTATAAGTCTATGATATATATACTTTGAATTTAAGTAGTATTATGTTGTGAGAGTAAAATACTTTTATTTAGGTCATTTTAAGATGTAGTAGGTAATATATTTTATACTTTAAATTTTAAATCTCACATTTTAGGAAGGCTTACTTGTAAAATTTATTTGAATGATCTGATAGCATAAAAATTATTTATACTGATCATGTATAGAACTTAAATACATATAGTTTGGACCATTGGGTGTAGTCGTTATACGGTATTTGGATGCAAATCATGCAATTGATTGGAGATAAAGTGAGTCAACTGTCCATGCAATGAAGAGAACTTATTCCTTTTCAGGAAATAAGGTAATGTAGCTGAGAGAAATCCAAGTCATCAAAGCAATAAAAGGATAACACACAAAGTAACTATATATGAAAAATATGCTTATATATTTCTTCATGGACTACTAATTTGTTGTGGCTATAAATACATGGCTTTCTTGCAATATAGCAATCATCTCAATGAAAAAAGAGTAGTCTTACATGAAGAGTAGAGTCATATTTGTTTAGTAGCCAATAATGACTTACCTGCTTCATTATTTTAAAGGTGTTTACTTACACAAATCAATATAATGGTGGCCTTTATGTTTGGTTTCAGGCAGTCTCCTTGGCTATCTTGACATGCTCTCCTCTTTCATGCAAGATTTTCTCATTCTTCTAGATACATGCTAATTTACCAAGTCATCATCAATAGAGAAGAACAAGATAGAAGAGAGGTGTAGAATGATGAGAGAAGTCTTATTTAGTAGCCAAGGATGACTTGCCTGCACCACTTGGAAGGGTCATTTACTAATGATGTCCTTTCTTTCTTGGTTTCAGGCAGGTTATCCTGGATAAGCTCTTCTCTTTCATGCAAGCCCTTCTTTTACATATATATATATATATATATATATATATATATATATATGGAATGTTGAGAGAAGTCTTATTTAGTAGCCAAGGATGACTCGCCTGCACCACTTGGAAGGGTCATTTACTAATGATGTCCTTTCTTTCTTGGTTTCAGGCAGGTTATCCTTGCTAACTTGATAAGCTCTTCTCTTTCATGCAAGCCCTTCTTATATATATATATATATATATATATATATATATAGAGAGAGAGAGAGAGAGAGAGAGAGAGAGAGAGGAGTGGGGGTGGGGGAGGGGGTGGGTGTTGAGAATATAATTAAATATTAAAAGTGTGCTCTTTGTAACAACTGAAACTTTTAGATGAGATGGTCACACATTTCAACACTGAAGGGGAGTCTAGGTTGAAAAGAAGTAGGATGACTTTGCTAGACTATTTGGAGAACTTAATGAATTTATCAAATTATTTCATAGGAAAAAGAAAATAATAAGGGACATTTATGCATGGCTTACTCCCCTATACTATTTTGTTTGTGGCAAAATTCTTTCCGAATTTACAAAGTTTAGCTAAGAACACAATATTGTGAAGATAAGGGAATTCTAATTGGATATGTCGTTAATTAATTTGTTAATTTGGACACATGTACGTAAAAAGCTGACTTAACCATAAGTCATTCCACACTTCATAAAAATCATTATGTTTTAAAATTTAAACATATTAAGAATAAAATAAAACTAAAAACATTTTATTTCCCACCAATATTTCTTTTTCGAACCAATATTCTTATCAAATGGTACAAAGGGGATAAAATACTTATTTCCTTTAGTATTTTACTGAGGAGGATAACTTGTCTTCTCTGCCCCTTTCAAGTGCTATATTGTGATCTAAATTTAGCACTTAGGTCGCAACGAGGCACCTGATGAGCTACTAAGGCGAACCCTCTCTCTCTCTCTCTCTCTCTCTCTCTCTCTCTATATATATATATATATATATATATATATATATATATATATATATATATATAGACTTCAAATGTAAAGGATGCAAATTAGGAAACTTAACATTAGAAGAAACTATAGAACATTTTAAAAAATGTGAACTTAGAACACATAATTGGGGATACAGAGTAGAAAGTATTTCACAAAAGAAATCAGACAATTTTGATAAAATTTTAGCTGAAATACAAGAAATTGATGAAGAAATAATAATAATAATAATAATAATAATAATAATAATATATATATATATATAAAGAGCGAGAGAGAAGTGCAGAAGTCAATAATAATCTGTACAATCCAAACTCATGACTATATATATATATATATATATATATATATATATATATATATATATATATATATATATATAAAGAGCGAGAGAGAAGTGCAGAAGTCAATAATAATCTGTACAATCCAAACTCACCAAGTCATGGGATCTATTAATACCTGAAACATAAAATACGAGACCCAGCTTGATAATAAAATACTCAATCCACTAAAGAAAAAGTAGGCGCCATGATTTAATGGTTGCTCACCTCAACTTGAATGGATTAAGGTTGTTGGAATCACTAATCGGCTACCGGGTCACCACTTGCTACCCCTGCACACACACATATCAAGAGTGAGTCTAAAGTCCTAACAAGATCATCGACTTACCCTCTTAGCTTACCCTTGAAGCAAGCCTTTAGAAATCGCTGGCAATACCTACATGCATAAACAAAACATGTATAATAATGACATACAAGTAAAATAACTAATTTGTAACCACTAATACAAATAACAAGTGCAACCACAACATGTTAACTGTAATAAATGCTATAGGGAATAGGTTTCCTATCTAATCCGCCTCGGCCAACCTCATGTCTTACCTATGTTTGGAGCGTAGTTGCATGTCTTACCTCTTTTTAGCAATGCAGCGACCTCCCGTCTTACCCGACATTATCAACACCAGCTAACTAGCCTCTCATCCGGCAATCAATGTGTGCTCAATCAAGTGATAATTAATGAGTTTTACATAACTAATTAATTAACTACCATATCATGCTCAAATCAATAAGAAGTATTAAACAGTGCAAAAATGCATAATGCAACCCTCATGGTCTAACTGCTACGGGACATAGTTTACCTGTCAGACTCGCCCCAAGTGTTGCATCAACCTCATATCTTACCCCTATTCAGAGCATATAGGTGCATGTCTTATCCATATTCAGAGCATAGGTGCATGTCTTACCTATCTTTAGCAATGCATCGACATTTCGTCTTACCTGACATCCTCAATACCAACTAACTAGCCTCTCACCCGACATTATCAATGCATGCTCAATCACATGATAATGAATAATAACCTGTTGCAACAGTGTAAAAATGCAACCCTCATGGTCTAACTTGATACTTCAAATTTACCCAATCGACCTAATCTTCCTCACTCACACGAACTTCATGTATTAAATGCACATAAACATCACATATAACATACTTTTTGGGAAAACCAAACAAACTAAAAGTTAAAGCCTCTGCCTGAAATCCGATAATAAAAAATTTACTTAAAATGTAAAAGTCCACCCAAACGAGCTCTGATAGCTTCAATCAATTCAAATCATCAATAACTGGTTAAAATTAGTTTACGAGAACTATTCCTATAATTTTAGGAGGCTCCTGGGTATAAGTCAACTCTTGGTCAACTCAACTTCGACCCTTGGGTCAATGGTCCGACATTTAAAATTGAATAAATGGACGAGTTACCCATAAGCTAAGGAATTCAGTACAATAATCAAGATCTTATTTTGATATCAATTTCTAGGTCAAATCAATGATTTTTCTTTTTAAGATTAGGATAAAATTTCCCAATTCAAGTCTCTTAAATCTCATGGTTTCGCGAATAAATTCGATGAAATTTATACATAAACAATAAATCGATGCGAGGAATCCATATCTTAAATTTAGGGTTGAAATTGTTACGGTTCACTTTTACGTGAGGCATAAAAGCTACCTTGAGGTTGTGAACTCTATTTGAATTTTTGTATTTTTAGAGTCGCCACCAAATTTATAAGGGAAATTAGGAAAACCAAGTAGAAAAGGATTTATCAAACAAGAGAAAAATTCTTTTAAACCAGAGTTCGAGGTAAAGGTGCTGGTGATCCCCTAGGGAAGCTTTAAGCACCCTAGTATTAAGGATCCATAGAATACGGTTGACCTACGAGCTTCAATGTGTGATTATTGTAATTATTTGCTAAAAATGGTTTATTTCCTTGTATAAATTGCCATGGCATATCATAACTCATTTTGTTTTTGCAAAAATTCATTTATTTGAAGACAAAAGGAGTGGGATCTAAAAATGTGTATAAAGTATTAAAGTCATTCCATTTGCGGACCAAGACACACTTAAGATTCCTCTTAAAGTAGAGTCCAACTTAATTTGGTTCAAATGTTTATTCTTTTAATTCTTTATAATTCTATAGAAAAAAGTTTAAGTGTATTTCTTTTATAAATATGCCATAGGTTTACACAAGTATGAAAAGGTTTTGCATTTTTTGTTTATCGTTTGTCCAATTTTAGGCCAATCATATCCTACTTTTAAACCTTTACCCTAAAATAAAGTTTAAGTGCGTTTCCTCTTGTTTCAATGCCTTAAGGTTTGGGCTCGGGCCCAAAAGGTTTTAAAAGACCTTAAGTTTTGAAGTTTTCAGAAATCAATTTTTTGCAACACTTTGCATTTTTTCTGGAAAATCAATCTTTTATTCATTATCCAAAACAGTCCAACTGTAGGGAATTTAGAGTTTTCGATTTTAGTTCAAAATTAAAGCTCAAAACAGTCCCATTTTTATCCAAAGGAATAAAGGCGCAAAACAGTTTTTCTTCCTTATATATCCCATATATCGTGTGTGTGTATATAATTACAAGCATTCGAGTTTCAATAATTACAAGCATTGGTTTATATATATATATATATACAAGGAACAAAAGGAGAAGAGTTAGGCTACTGGGCCCACTGAAGCCCACTAGTTGCCATTTTCACCCATGATTGGGCCTTCAATCAATTTATCATTTTCCGGACTCGATGGAATGAAAGTATGTTGTTGGGCCTTTGACTCAACATTGGTTCATGCAGAAATGGCTGAGTAGCCCGTATGGATTCCCATGCAAAACAAAGAGGGTAAAAGGGGAAAGGCGGTTAGAGAGCACCTAGACTTGGTAAATAAACTAACAAGAACTTAAAAAGAAACATAATCACATATATATATATATATATATATATATATATATATATATATATATATATATATATATATATATATATATACGAGCAAATTAGTTAAGGGAAAAGGACAGACCTAGATTAAGAATGAAATTGAATTTAAACAAGCCTAATTAAAAAAAAATAAAAAAAAATCGGAAACAATCCCATAACAAATAGACACTAATCATAAAAAGAAGGACCTAATGTGGTAGCTAAGGATAACATCCAAGAGTTAAGACCAATCTTAATCAATATATCACTTTTATTCCAAAGTCATAGTGAGATACACCAAGGATATACCTTATTACCAACAGATATATGCCAAGGCATATAAAGGCTTCATATATTCAATATACATGCGTATATATCTCATATATAGCGATTTCACAAGACAAAATTAACAAAGGGTAGAAGCACAACTTTGAAGCAAGATAAAGGAAAGATGCAGCATCTTATTCAAAAAAAAAAAGAGCCAACATACTCGTCTATGACAAAAATACCAAACCAATATGCACATATTCCCTTTAAACACAACTGTTCAGGCTTGTTTGTTTCAACATTGACAGAGAAGAGAAGGAGAAACAAGCAGTAACTAGTCTTGTACATGTCAAATTAATCTTTGGCACAGTTTGCCCCAACATCATAGCAATTGAACAAACAACAGTTCAGGCTTCAATTCTGGGAATAGATAGTTAAATGTCAATGTAGGAGACACATACAAGCTAGAGTTTGTTTAAAGGCAGTTAACTCATAGCATGTACTATTTGAATTCTCATAGACAGCACACAAAATCAAAAAGGACTGAGGGGATAGGATATACAATGGTTCAGGCTTGAAGACAAACATCATTCAACCAATACCCTCAGTAAATCAACTTCAGTATGACCATTACTTCAAACAAAAATCCGCAGTCAACATGCTTTACTCAAAAAGGCAGTGTCAATACAATCGTGCAGACAAGTATGAAAAAAGGGCAAGTGCTATAGCAGTTGAGTTGGGATCTATACATGGCCTTATGCAAGATTCAGGTTGAGGCCAACTAAGATTGTCATTTTTTCAAATCAAATAAACAGGAAAACATGCTAGGTAAACTCAGTGAAGAATCATTTGGGACATACATGGTCATAACTGATCATAGACATGTTTAGAAAGAGGGCATGGTCCTTATTTCACATTCATGCTATCAAAGAGGCAAAGTGAAATGTACAGTTGCAAGGTATGAGCTATAATGAACATATAAGTAGCCAATTTACTCTGGACAGGCATCACAAGGTCTTACTCAAGCATACATACTCATTTAGATACATGAACTGCTCCTAAGGGTCTAATACTAACAATCATGCTCAGGTGTGGAACATAAAGAGTATTCAAGGTGCATGTAAATCATTTTGTAGTTAGAAACTAAGTGGAACAAGACATTGTGGATTACATAACAGCTACTATCTACTGAACTTCTCTCAGGGAAGACACTACATGAGTACAGAGGCTACACGAGTTCATCACATAGTCAAAATAGGCACTCTTAGTTCACATTAAACTTATGCCAATATTCAGGCTTAATAATAGAACCTGTTAGTTATGAAATAAGCTAACAACCCTAACTTTCATATGGTGATCTCAAACAGATACAACAATCTCTTAATTACACTAAAATACCAAAGTCCACAGCAAAAATCATGTTCATACCACATTACATCAACAATCTTCATAGACACAGATAGAGGACAAGATAGATAGACTCAAACATGACATGTTTAGGAAATAACAACCCTTACTCCAATTCCCAAAGTTTATATCATTCTTTTGAAATTAAACATAAATATTCAAGCAACAGAATCATGCTTTACATAAATGAAGCATGTTTGACCATGTAAGGAACTTAGAACAACATTCACATATTAGAATTAGGGGGAGACAAGCTAGGTAAATATACACCTAGTAGACAAATAATCAAGCTAAAATAAGCAAGCATTTATGCTAACATACTATTATTTGACAATAAAAATAAATGGCATGCTTGCACAAACAAATGATCAAACTAAACCACACTTAACCTAAGCTAATACTAAACATGCATGAACTACTAAACTAAACATACTTAATGAATAATCAACCCTAACAGAATTAAACTAACACACAGGAATAAAATAACCAAATATACAGGAAACTATTAAGAACACTAAAATAAATAAAGGAAAAGGTTTACCTTTTCTATGTGCAGCCTTGATCGAGAATGGACTTGGAAGCCTTGATTCCTTCACTCCAATGCTCAGCCACAAACAAAAACAAAGTTAAATCTTTTGAACTAAAGGCTTAATAATTTAAAGGTTCAAGCAAATGCTAGATCCCTAGATATATTGAACCTATTTGCTTTAATTTGAGACCTTTTGTGTGTGTATATTAGTGAATGTTTGTGTTAAGTGAGATATGGGGTTTTTTATATGGAACCCTAAAATATGAAAACTAAACCCTAATTTTTGATGTGTGACTAAGGGATTTTAGGGGAAATTCTCTTGAATTCCCTCTCAAATTGATACTATCCAACGAAGATGTAATTACCCGTTTGGTCGTTACTGTAATCCCAAAAACTTCGCGGCCTTGGCTCCATAATCTTGTGCGATTCATCACGTTTCCTTGGTAAATCCCTAGCTTAACTAGACCCGATGTATGATCAGAAGTTAAATAACGAGTTTAGGCCATCGGCCCCAGATGATTGCTTTAGCGATTGTCTGATCGCCGTAGTGTTGACGTCATAGCGACAGTGTGCTCCACCTTAGCGGGGGTATGCAAATGCAAAGGACCGCTCCAGCGGTAGTGATATCGCTGAAGCAGTATTGTTATAGCGGCACCTTGACCGCTGTGGCGGTCGATGGGCAGTTTTGACCTTATTTAAAATCCCATTTCGAGATTTGACCTCATTTCTCTTAAAACCCTAAATATCAGCCACCTCCAGGGCCATTTTGAAGACAAAACTCAAGTCTTCTTGGAGAAGGTAATCCTTATAACTCTATAATTTCTTTCCATTTCCATTGTCGAGTTGTCCTTAATGTTCATCTTCTAAAAGCTAATGAAAATGAAAAATGCAAAATATGCAAGTCTAGGGGGATAAAATGAATTCCTACGGTTAGTTTATGAACATTCTTGGAAAGATCTTCATAATCTTAGTCTAGAAAGGCTAGCCAACCTAAATTGCTAATACTTCCTCTTTTTTGTAAATGGTTTTAGCCTTAATTCTTGAATTCGAAATTTCTGAGGAAAGGGTTACAATTGGTGATTTAAATGAGCTAGTAACTCTAAGTGACTAGCATTAAATATGAGTTTTCTATGGAAAAAGGATTACTTAGCAATAAATGCTTAGGTAATATAGTTGAGAATGTATTTCCAATCCTTCCTTGCTAAATTCGGAAACTTGTATAACTCTCTTAGAGTATTAATTCTTGCTTTTTGGGGTCTCTTGACATTCTAAGGCCTTCTGTTGCAGATTTCAGTTCAGAAATACAAAATTGAATATCAATGGGATGTTTGTGGCACTCGCTCGGGCTCGAGGTAGGTCACAGCTTCCCTCTCTTAGTAGACTCCGGTTAGACTTTCATGTATGTGTGCTAGATGAAGCGGAGAATGCATGTACATGATTTAGAGATTGGGATGGATACCTTAGATCAATAATGGATAAGAAATGGTGGTTAATGTTTATCACTGGTATGGTTGTAAATTGATGATTACCTTATGGTGAGACTTCGCTTAGAGAAGCATATGTTTAGATGATATTATCGGAGTATATTATGTAAGCCTTCAGTTATGAAGTTTGGGATGGATATTGCCTTAGATTGGGCCTTGTTGTATGATTTAGGGGCTAGCCACCCCGTTGCGTTGTTGTCCTATTTGTCCTATGTACTTGTTGGCTCGTCGCCACGTTAAGGTATTGGATATTGGTGATTAGTTATATATATCTTGATTATGATATTGTGGTGCCTTACTTTGTTGTTATTGAGGTGAGGATAGTGAATCTGTTGTGGCTTATTGTGTAGCCTTATTTATGATATTACTTGTGTGCCCATGTGTGGTACTGTTTGGGATTGACTTGGTTTATTGAAATTATATTTGCATTGTATTCATACTCATTTCCATGATATATTGATATTGCCTTGATATGATACTGATGATGGGAAATGAGAAGGAAATATAGATGCTTGAGACATATTGATACGAGTCATCTTTGGGCTGTGTGCGGAGTGACCGGTATTCCTATGAGGCATATTGGATATTGAGTCATCTCTGGGCTGTGTGCGGAGTGACTGATATGGAAACACTTATCTTCTGAGACAAGTTGGATATTGAGTCATCTTTTGGCTATGTGCGGAGTGACTGGTGCATGGACTTCACGGGTTCCCCATGGGTTGTGCTGCCGATGATGTGACGTTCCATCGACGGAGTACATGTGTTCGAGCATTTGCATTTGCATACATTTGGCATACGGTTCTATTTCATTTGGTTATCTTTCTTATGTGTTGAGTTAGGTTGTATTGATATGGATTATATTATCATTCTCGTATGTTATTAAATGAGGACTAGATACTGTAGTTATACTTAGGTCTTAAATGATTATTTTCGAACTTGGCACAATTGGGCGTAGTTGCTAAAGCCATAGGCTGTGATCTTGGATAGGGTAAGTGTGGTGCCAGATGACCTTAATATGGGTGTGTATGGCTTTGTTATGGTATTTTGAGCATGGTTACCTAATTAGTATACTGCATGAGTTAGAACATGAGGAATGATAAAAGTTAAAGGAAATGGACTGCTAAAAGAGCGTTAATGGAATAAGGCTTTATAGTTGTGTTGGGACCAGTGGAAGATTACATTCATATTGACTTAAGATCGCCTATCATGTTTATTTATGAATTCTATTACCGTTATGTTATCCTAACCATTGTCGGCCTATGATGCTTACTAGTACTAGTGTTGTACTGATACTACCCTTGCTACATCCCTCTCAAGGTGTAGAGTTGTGCAGGTTATTGGTTGATTTGGAGTTTCTGAGAGATGTGCGGTGCGCCGGTGCCTATCTTGAAGACCTCCATCATCTTAGGAGGTTAAGTCTTTTATATTTATTGTACATTGTCTCCAAATTAGTCGCTCTTGTACTAGTCTAGACCAGGTCATGGGAAAAGGAATCAGTTTATACAAAAGTTGTTGTAAATACTTCCGTTTTATTTATATAAGTGAGTTTACTTTCGCATTTTAAAATTTTTTTGTTGTTCATGTCATAACTTGAAGGTACATGAACCTTGTTTTATGATTGTTAATGAGCTAGTTTTGGGTTAAGGGTTCGCCTACCGAAGTGGGAATGGTAGGTGTCCGCGCGATCCTAAAATAGGTCGTGACAAAAATTCGAGGATTCAAATTCATAATGAGACTAAAACAATTAAGTTTTGTACTCATTTGACCTGAGAAAAATGCAGAAAAGTAAGAAAAGAGGAGGATTAATAGCTCGTTTGGTTGAATCACGATGGAAAGAGGTATGTTTGCTTCAATCGGCCATGTCAGGCCTGTGAAAAGCATAGTATGTCTGACTCGTTGCCATTTTCGGCTATGATGACGCGAGAAGAGAGTAAAAGAGGTTGGCGACTAGGGTTTTCTCTAACCCTTTCCTTAAAAGAGGAAAATGGGGTCTGTTTGGCATGGTATACACATATATGCATGTTTTGGGTTGGGTCGGGTCGGGTTTGTTTTGGACTGCGCTCAGGCATTTTGGAATAAACAGAAGGGCCCGAATTATCATTATATATATATATATATATATATATATATCTCGTATATTCGTGTATATTCATGTATACATGTGTATATACGGAGGGGCAGATATACTATGTTTTAACAAATAGCCAAAATTAAAAGTGTCCATTAATTGAACATTCCAATTATGACCACATTACAAACTAATTAACCAATTAATTCTTTAAAACACGACCATGACTAATTATTGCAATTATTTCCCTATTTGACTTTAATCATGCAATTGGCCTATTTCAAATATAGCCATAATTAACACATAGAAATTAATCGAATATCACGATTTTACATGCAAATTGTAAAATTGAGATGCACATTGATTATCTTATTTAATTAATAATTTTCTTGAATTTAACGGTGTAGAATACTGTAACAGCCCAGACCGCCGCTTTTAGAAATTGAGTCAGAGGGAACAAGTTCCAAGCCTCAAGAGCCCTCCAAGGTATGTTTTATCACGATTCTAGGTTGAATTCAAGTCCCTAATCTCTTTCTAGCTTGAGTAAACCCTTCTAATCGATAGAGTTGTGAGTGGAACATTATTGTTGGGCGTGCAAACCCTCGAACTCGAATTCAAGAGGATTGAACGTCAAAAAGGTAATGCTTCTACACTCTAATCATTCATGTTGACGCCTAATTTTGGCTCACCGTGCTTGAAATTAACGTTTCGGGTGGTCCTGATTCGTTAAAGAGCACGAAATAACTTTTTACACATTTTTACATTTTTCGATAATTTATTGATGATTATCCTTATTTTAGGAATTTTATCAATTTATTGTCATTTTTAAGAATCATTATTTTTGTACATGTACAGCGTAATACTACCATTTTGTGCAATTAATAATTGTCTCTTTGTTTTATAGCAGTACATTTTTATATCTTATACATTAATATTTATATGTTTATACTTACATTATTATTTATACATGTATTAATTAACTATATTTTAATATAGTCCGTTAGTGCAAAGAAAATCGAAGCAATTAATTTTTAAACGCAGAGCAAAAATTTGATCAAGTCAAGGTCTCGTCACATTTTAAAAAGTTGACATTTGAGGGGATGGGTTGGGTTCTTGATCCATTGATTAATAGATTTTTATACATTAGTTAAAAGGTTGAAATCCCCATTGGACAATAACCCAAAAATTAAAATGAGCATTGAGGGGACAAGGGGGTGTATTCTTTTATTTTTTGGACAATAGTAGGGGCTATTTTATACTATAAAGAAAAGGGAGGGACCTTTTATTCCATACACACTTAATTTTCAGATTTTTACTTCTTCCTAAAAAAAAAACCTAAACATTTTCCTTCTCCCCTCACTCTTCTCTTTCCAGCCGCCATCCCCGACGACCCATCACCACGCCGGAGCTCCGGTGAACTTCAACCACCACGAAACAGCCAACCACAGCGCCACCCTCTTCCTCTTTCCTTCTGTTTCTCTCTCCTTCACACCGACGAGCAGCCTACAACAGCCACCACCCACCAGTCGCTGCTCCCGTCCCCTTTCCCTTGTTCTTCGAGCTTCAAAGACGAAAACAAAACCAACCAGCAGCCCCTTCATCTTCTTTACTGCTCCGGTGAGGAGCTTATAGCTCCGGTGAACCGGAGCAGCCAGCAAGCAACCACGCTGCCCTTCACCATTTTTCTACTCTTCTCCTCCGTCTTCTGACCACCACACGTCGCCGGCGAACAACCATTACCAGCGAACCAGTAACCAGTCCCCACGCTGCTTCACACACCAAACAACGAACCATAACTGTTCATTCTCCCTCCTCCCTCTTCTTCTCTGGTGGAGACGCCATCTCTGGTGAACTATAACAATGCCAACTACCAGCCCTCTTATTCCTCCGTTTACTCCTCTTCTTGTTCTCTATTTTGTTCTTGTATTTTTATTTTTTAGATTTCTAGTAGCTCTGGCGAGACGCACCAACTCTGACGAGCAGAGCCAACAATACAACGCCACCACTCACGTTCCTGTTCCAATACTCCTATCATCCTCTTATTGCTTTTTCTTCTCGTCACTATCTCCCCGTAAAACTTGAAAACCCGGTGATGCTCTACCATTCTCCGACATCCCTGTGCTAATTTTGACACTGCCGGAGCATCGTCTCCGGCATACCGTGCTCGCTGATGACCCGTTGCTTCTGGTGCTTTGTTGAATTTTTTTTTTTTACTTAGTTATATTTTGTAGTATATTTTTGGTTCTGCTAATGTTTGTTATTGTTGGTTTGTTGTGCTACTGTTGGACTATTTTTTGCGTTTCCAGCCAATCCATTTTGTCCTGTTTTAGATCTGGCCGGAGTTGAATTTTCGGGTGACTTTGAGATCTCCGGCCAGCGTTTAAATGATTGGTGTTTGCTACTGTTTTTTTTTCGTTTTGGAACTGGTTTTGCACTTATTTTTATTTTCTAGCAATGAGCTTAGCTTCGTCTTCGCGGGCGAAACTTGCTTCCTTTGGCTACTGCCCGCTGTTACTATCGATATTCGGACTGATTTTACATTTCTTTTACTAAATAAATGTTGGCTTTGTGCCCGAAAAATACTTTTGGCGATCAATGGTACTGTTACCTTTTTTTATCGCATTTAGTTAAATTCATTTGGGTGAATACTAAACCCAAATGGCCGATGAAGAAATTTCCGTTGATTTCCAAGGCCTCCCATGGACAAAAGACGGGGAGTTTTTTTTTTTTTTTTTTATAGTTTATTCATTATTTCTTTAATTCATTCGATAGTTATTTATTCTCTTACTAGCACTTTTACTAAGTGTTTATATAGGTACTGGGAGATACATCCCAAAGACGACACTCGGAAGGAACTCGAAGACTTTATCGAATCACTGTTTGTATTTACTTTCTGCATTTTTTTTATAACTGTACAAAACATAAACTCATAGTATAGTGAAAATTTTATTTTTGGAATGATGGGTTGATATATTTATTTACTTGTCGCCTTGTTTGTTAAACTTAAAATTATCATTCGCTTTAGGCAAGACTTAGGACATCAATACTTTCATAACTAGATTAAATTGACTTGGTATAAATACTTTGTTAAATAAATTCACACTTTTGACGTTTAGGCAAAAAAACTAGTCCATCCTTTATTATGTATTCTTTATACACTCTTAATACAACTTACATTTTATATTGTTTCGTGTACACTAATACATATTTTAATTAAGTTAAATTCACATTTTGACGCTAGGCAAATATTAAGTCGTCCATTTACAAATCCTTTATTCTTTAGAGGCATTACACATTTTCACTCATTTTTTATCCACAATTCCTTATACTTATTTTTTACCAATACTTTTTACAATTATTTTGTTCCTTATTCTTTTGATAAGATATTCATTAAACAAACACTCTTTTTAAAACGGTAGAAACAAGTCAAATAAATTTCACTTTTCTAAATAATTTCGTTATATAAAATCTTCACACCAATGAATATTCGTAAATTATTTTTACATTCTTTATGCATTAATACACCTAGTTATACAATTGTTTATACATTTTAGGTTTGACGTACACTCTCTTACACTTGAAATATGTTCTTTATATGTTTAATATACATACATTCTTTTAATATACATAGACGCACATAACATAGACGCACATTCTTTACATCCTTGATATATTTATTTTTACATAGTCTTACATTTTTTTTTATATATTCTTAATATAGTTATACATTCTTTACACTAACATATTTATACACTCTTTATATTAACAGATACACTTTTATACTTACGAGGTACATTCTCTTTATACTCTTTTATGTATTCTTTTTTTTATATACTTCTTTTATAAATACTTGATACTTGATAGAAATAGATTTTTTATACGTTGTATATACTTAGTATATTATCACCCAGTGTAGCTTTTCATGAAGTCATAACATTTTGAAAACATGTAATAATAATGAAAAACAGATAGATAACCCCTTCTAGTGTTCAGTTAAACTAAGTTTAAGGACCGTCTTCGGATAGACTCTGTGAGATGCTTAATACCTTCCCCTCGGGATAAATAAAACCCTTATCTAGAATCTCATAGGTTTCGTGGACTAAAATAGAGTAGACACACAAATACATATAGGTTTCCTGATTTTCCTAAAAAATAAGGTGGCGACTCTAACCCTTTTTCAAACCAGTTAGAAAAACCGAGAAGTTGCAAACTATATTAGACCCGTTCAAAATAGGGCGTAACAATTCATAATAGTGAATTGATGAGTTCTTGGGAAAATAGTAAATGTGTTTAGTAAAGAGAATTACACGAACTATAGTAGGGTTTTGTATTGTTGACTTGAGATTGTTATAATCATATGGGTGATGGAGAATGATGTTAATTGCACCTAATTGAGATTATAGAATCACCTAGAAGCAATAGAATGGGAATTGGGTGAAGAAACATCATTAATGGAGATTGTGGAGCTTTATGCCAACTAAGTGTTTGATAAAATACTTAGGTGACCAAAGCATGGATATCATTGCTAATATAGAATCCCTTTGACCTGTATTGATATAGATCAAAGTTAAAAGGGTTGACGAACATTGTATTACGCTCAAAGGCTGGAATTAAGGTATGTGAGGTTAACTATCTATGTTAGGGAATATTTATGATTCTCCTTACGCCTCATTCTTCATACTTGTCAGTAATTTGACTCAGAATATAATTTAGCCCTAGTTTCATGATATGATATAGAATTGTTATCTTGTAGGGTTGCAGTTACATAATTCGTTCATGGTTGTCACTTTGAACATCATGAACTCAACACGTAATCTTTATAAACTTATGCATTGTTATCACATGAGTTTCAGTAAGTATATAACCAATTATTTGCATGAGTCCCATAATCAGAAACAGTTATCATGCTATCAGCTATAGCCAGTCTCAATCTTGTAAATTGTTAATGTTGAACACCTGTATCTGTATTTTTGGGCTCTAGGCCACAGTTTATGCATACGTATTGCTTGGGCCTGAGGCCACAGGTTTTGTGCACATTATTTGGGCCCTAGGCCATCGTTATATTTACAGTTTTACAGGTGATTCTTCATCCAGAACATGGAGTACTTCAGCTTCTTGCTTTCCTGTTTAGTTCAGTTTCAGTTTCAGTTCCAGTATTTTATTGCTTCAATTGCTTTACATACCAGTACAATTCAAATGTGCTGATGTCCTTTTTTATTGCTTGGGGGCTTGCATCTCACGATGCAGGTAACGACATACAGGTTGACGATCCAGCTACTTAGGAGTGTTCGTATCAGCTACTATGGTGAGCCCCAGTTTCCTTCTGGGCGATATCAGTCATGCAGTTCTTATAACTTTCTAGATAGTTACCTTTTTGTATTCATTAGAGGCTTCATAGACACAATCCAGACAGTCAGATATTTGTTATGTTAGCCTTGTAGACAGTTATACTCAATCGTTCAGTTGTTTTGGTTTAGCCATGTTGACTACTTTCAGATATGTTCAGATTGTCTAAGTATTTCCGCATTATGATATTTCAGTCAGACTTTTAGTTAATCAGCATGTGTTAGTTTTATTTTAGAAATTAGTTATGTTTTGGTATCACATGTTGATTCAGCCAGCCAGTTGATTTGCTCGGTCACATGCAGTCAGGCACCGGGTGCCATGTTACGTTCAGACCCAGGTTCGTGGCGTGACAAATACTTGTCAATTTGATATTAATAATGTAAACAATTGATTGAATAATTGTTTTAAACTATTTTGAAATAATTTTGACAAATACCTTAATATTGATGGAAAATATGCGAAATACTTTAAATGACTTACAATAAATATTTGAAATTATTTTGCCAAATGAAATGACAAAATATTATCGAAATATTTTTGTAGAAATAATTTTGGTTTATAAAATACATATGCACTCTGTTTGAGATCCAAGAACTCCAGATAATAAAATAAAATAATTGGAGGGCCAAAATTAGGTGTGAACAAAAATCCCACCTTTCTAAATACAAAATTGAGAGATTTTTGCTAAAACAATCCCAATCTCAAAGCGCTGTTGAATTACCACTGGTATATATACTCTGAACCAGCCTTCTTCGCATTCGCAAACCTCTGCATCGTGTTTGCGATGCCTCTGAAATCACCCTCTGGCATCGTGGTTAGCCCCCTCGTGATCGTGGGACTCCCTTCGCGCTTACAAATCACTGTTCTACACCATCAAAAGATACAAAATCAAAATGAAATACATTGGTGCTGAATTACC
Organism: Lycium barbarum; assembly: GCF_019175385.1. Lineage (NCBI taxonomy): Eukaryota > Viridiplantae > Streptophyta > Magnoliopsida > Solanales > Solanaceae > Lycium > Lycium barbarum. Next base: position 10,432,118 of record NC_083343.1, read on the forward strand.
CCGAGCCCTTCGAGTCCCAATCTAAATCCTATCAACACATTTGAAATAATGTTACTGACTTATACAAGGTCTCAAATTACAATTTAAACCATGAACGCTCAAAAGAAGGTCTCTACCTACACTATATTCTATCTAATCTGTCAAACATAGATATTATGGGTCATTCATTTCTGAAATAAATGATCATCGCTAGAAACAAGAGAGCTTTATTTTATTAATTTAGGTGTTCATCTATTCTTCACATTCAATCATCAAGGTATAGACATGCTTTATAAAAGTTATGACACAACTAACTCATTCATAGTTTATGCATATGATCTTTCAAAGATACAAAGTATTCGAACGACAAGTAAATATTTTTGGAGTAATTATACATTTTATCATAACAAAAGCAATTCCGTTTTCCTCAAAAAAGAAAAGAGAAGAGAAAAGGATCAAAATAGTACATTATCTTTGCATTTGGACCTAAAATCATACATGTTCTTTTACATGGAGCATTAATAGTCCATTATGTTTGCATAGTGCACTTTTAGTCAACTCCTAAATATTCTGCTAAAAATTTAATAGAAAAGGGCAAAAATGCTCTTGAACTATTACAAAAGGTCTAAAACTACCCTTCATCCATCTATTTTGCTAAAAATACTCCTCAGTTCAACTTTTTGGCTCATTTATGCTCTTTGACGGTCAACACTAAATTAAAAATATATATTTAAATTACACATGGTATTTTATTACTAGTACGATTTTCTAAATCTGAAAAAATTGGATTTTTATAAAATCTGGAACAACTATTTTTTTGAAGAAAAAAAAATATGGTAAGCCCTTTTTTGTTTTAAAAAAAATCAGGATTGGATTTTTATTAACAAATGTGGAATTTTTTAAATCTGGAAAATCCCCTTCTTCTTTTTTAAATATGGAAAACTGAATTTTTTAAATCTGATATACTAAAAGTGGGGCTTCTCACTTTTAGTATTATATGATGTTGTCTTTTTATATTCTTTCTTACATTTTTCATGATTTCAACTGCTCAGTTCTATTATTTGTTAGAAAAACAGAGTTAAAGAGTACTCCCTTCGTTCACTTTTACTTGTCCACTTTGCACTTTTCACGTTGCTTAAGAAATAATAAATGAAGTGCATAATTTATCAATGTACCCATATTAATTGGTGCATATTTTTATTGGATTTGAAAAATGATTTGAAGTGAGTAACTAATACTATGGGTAAAATAGGAAAAAATAAATTGTCTTTTCTTGATATGTTAAAAGTGACAAGTAAATGTAAAAATCTATTTTTGAAATAGTGAACGAGTAAAAGTGAAGGGAGAGAGTATTATTGAGTGTTGATAAAAAATATTTAGCATCATTTATTTTTCTTTCACACATTTCAAGCTTTGAGGGAAATATTTCGAACTTCGAAGCAACAATAATAAATTCAGGAATCTAGTCTTCAAATTTTTTCGAATCAGATTTCATCATTCCAGCTTTCTAGTTTTTTTTTTTAAATTCTTTTAATTTTTAATCTTTTGTTTGTTATTTTTACTATTTTTGCTAAATAGATACTTTGAATAATTTGTTGTCAAGCAAAAAATGGAAAAGCGTCAAAAATGCCCTTAAACTGTGCGAAATTGAAAAAAAAAATATGCCCTTGATATTAATAGTTTTGTAAAAAAATGTCCTTATTGTTAATAGTTTAGTCCAAAAATGTCCTATTGTTACTTAATTGGGTAAAATATGTCATTTTCCTAATAAACATATTGTTTCTCATCATTTTAAACACATTGTTCCTAATAAAAAAATTGTTTCACCCTCTTTTAAAATCTCTTTAACTAATAAAAAAGAAGAAGAAGTAATTTTTCTTCTTTTTAATCTCTTTCTATCAATTAAAATAGAATAACCTCATGTACTCTTTTAACTGATAATATAGGTCATATATACATAAGGTTATAGTAAGCCTATCATCAATATTTGTAGGAAATAAACCAAGAGTGGGAAACCTAAGTTGTTTGCTGCGGCCATGAAAAACTGGATTCTTTGTTAACTCAATCGCAGACTTGCTATCACAAAATATTTTTGTAGGACTATCTTGCTTGTGTTGAAGAAATTCAAGCATCCTTCTCAATCATAATGCTTGTGTAGCACTACTTGTTGCAGCCATGTACTCTGCTTCAGCTGTTGACAAAGCAATAACTTGTTGCTTTTTTAAAGACCAAGAAAATACACCAGACCCCAAATAAAATGCATATCCAGAAGTACTGTTTCTTTGCATCATATCACCAGCCCAATCACTGTATGTAAATCCAACGAGACTACTATCATTAGTCTTTGAATAAAATATGTCATCAGATTGCGTACCTTGAATATATCTCAAAATTCTCTTAGCTACTTGCAAGTGTGATTGACGAGGCGACTCCATAAATCTACTAGTTAATCCAACTCCATAAGTAATGTCAGGTCTTGTAGAAGTCAAGTACCTTAGACTCCCTACCAATTTTCTAAAATATGTAGCATCAACAAAATCACCAGTTCCATTTTTAGTCAACTTCAATTTTGTTTTCAACAGGGGACAGAATTGGCTTGGCTTTGTCCATATTAAATCTTTTCAAAATATCACCAACATATTTTTTCTGAGAGATAAAAATTCCACCTTCCAATTGAGAAACTTCAATGCCGAGGAAATAAGACATTAGTCCCAAATCAGTCATCTCAAACTGTCTCATCATGGCCTCCCTAAATTCAGAAATTAGTTTGGAATTATTGCCAGTAAATATTAAGTCATCCACATATAAACACACGATGAGAATGTCTCCATCAGAATTGAAATTGATGTATAGTGTATGCTCATAGGGACATCTATGAAAACCATGTCCAATAAAATAAGAATCAATACGAGTATACCAAGCTCTAGGAGCTTGTTTCAACCCATATAACGCCTTTTTCAACTTGTAAACTTTATTTTCTTGACCCTTTTTGACATACCCCGCAGGCTGCTCAACATACACTTCTTCCTCAAGAACACCATTCAAGAAGGCAGATTTCACATCCATTTGATCAATTTTCCAACAATTATTGGCAGTAAGAGAAATAATCATACGAATTGTATCAAGTCTTGCAACAGGTGCAAATACCTCAAAATAATCAATACCTGCTTTCTGCTTGTATCCTTTAGCAACTAATCTTGGCTTAAAGTGATCAACTTCTCCAGTTGATTTGTATTTGGTCTTGTATACCCACTTGACTCCAATTGGCCTTTTCGAAGGTGGTAAAGTAGTCAATTCCCATGTGTTATTTTTCTCAATAGCATGAATTTCTTCATTCATTACATGTATCCAAATATCATCTTTCGCAATGTTACACCTCGTAGTCGCATACGTGGAATCTATTGGGCATTAGTTGGTTAAGTCTAGACGTGGCGCATTCATCTCATGGTTACGAGGGTTTGAGTTCATATAATAATCTATGGAAGACTCGGGGACCAAGCAAATTAAGGAAATTAAGTTTGTCGAAAAATTTGAAACAGGATTTTGAGTCAACTTTGGAGGGGTATATCTCCATGAAAATTAGGAGTTTTAAGGTGTTTCAAAATTCTAAGATGAAGTTCGTCGAGTCTAGTTTATAATTCAACAAACCGCTCGTCGATAGGATATCGGAGTAGAGAATTATAGACGTTACAAACTGAACTGACAGAATAGAAAACAAGGTCGCTACAGTACTGTAGCAGCACTGCTACAGTGCCGCTACAGTGCAGCTGACCCCAGCCCTTATAAAAAGGGTTAAAACCCCATTTTTTCATCCAAAAACTCTCTAAAATGTTCCAGAAAATTCAGCAACTAAAGGGGTCTTAAATATCACCTAAAAGTGAGAATCTTGAGAAAAATTCAAGCTCCGGAGTACTAATCGAAGACCGGACAACTTGTAGTCGCGATTATCACATCGTTTTGTGTTAGAGTTAGCTTGGGAACAAGTGATTATTGGAGATCTTGCCATCTTGGTAAAAATAAGGTATGAATCCTTGAATCTCTCCCCTTATCAACCTTGATTAAGGAAATAGTTATAAGAATAAAGGTTGTAGTTTGTTGTATTGATGTTGTTGGTTTATGGATAGAGTTTAAAGAGGGATTTGTATGGAAATACATATATTTGTTTTGTGGAATGTTGAGGATGTTGTTGTCAATGTTTTTGGCATTGTTTGGAAGTTGTTTTAGTATTCGAAGGAAGTCGACGATATAGGGGAGGTGCTGCCCAAATTTTCGTAACCTAAATTTAGTCTTCCATAATTAGCATTTGTGGGTTGATGGAAATGTGATGAAAATATGACTAATGATATATTTCTTGATATATATATATAGGCTCGGGCGAAGGGCAAGCCTCGATATAAGGAATTCTTTAAGGGGTGGCTCGACGGATAAGGTATGTAAGGTGTTCGTTTCCCTCTTTCTTTGGCACGAATCCAATTAGTACATAAACACGAGCGTTCCCTAACAAATGCCACTTCATTCCTATGCTTGTATTTTCAATCTTAAGGTCTTGTTGTTTGATTGGTTTTAAGACAATATTTCACTCATCGTCATCGATTATTCCTTTGGACTCGAGATGAATTCCATAAACTATTCGGGGGTTAACGACCTTATGTCACCCCGAAAGGCCAAGAATCAGATCCTTGATTTTCTCATTCAAAACCAGCCTCAGATTATTGCTGCAGAAGGAAAACAGAGTTCTGCGCAGAAAGCTTCAGGACATTGCGCTTTCCTTCCGCATCGCGGAAGCCCTCAGAACTCTGTGCTTTCCTTCCGTATCGCGGAAGGAAAGCGGAACTCTGCGCAGTCCTTTTTTTTTAGTTCAGCCCAATAATGGTATATACATATATATACATGTATTTCACTATTTTACTACACCCCGCGCTATAGTCGGCCGGGCATGGCGCGTAGATGCGCACACCACTGCAGTGGGCATGTTATGATATTGCCCCGAATGCAGGAGGCCCGGACGCGGGCTAATGATGATAACACCGAGCCTTAATGTCCGGGCATGATTTTACATATATGACACTGAGCCTTACGGCCGGGCATGGATACTAATGTCCCATTTTATCTTAATTGTGTTGTTGCCCTTCTGCCTTACATACTCAGTACCTTTATCCGTACTGACGTCCCTTCGCACGGGACGCTGCATTTCGTGCTGCAGGCCCTGACAGATTTGTTGAAGAGCAACCACAGTAGGACTTCCCAGCTTCAGCGGTGCTAGCAAGTACCTCTACTCCGGGCTTGCTATCTTTTGGTATTTTTCTGTTGGTGTAATATATGTTCATATGTATACTCTTAGAGGCTCATGGACATTGTGGGATATGTAAATATTATGTATGGCCTTGTCGGCCTTGTTTTGGCTTCTTGACATGTTTTAATTGCCTTGTCGGCTTTGAGATATACTTGATGTTGTAGCGACCTTGTCAGTCCGCATGTGTATATATGTGTTGATTTATCGAATACCTTATTGTTGGTTCCTTTTCCGCGAGCAGACGTTCTTGAGTTATGGTATGTGATGTCCAAGTAATAGTTAAGTCATGTGACTTCGACTTACGGGTCGGAGCCTGTCATACTCCTCGTCGGGGGTGTGACACGCAGCTTCCTCAAAAGTAACTGGATCACAATCTGCAAATAGAGCAATATTCACAATATCTTCGTTGGATAAGTCATTATCATTACCCACAACATAGTCTTGCAAACGGGCTGGTAAATGGTGATGTCTTTGCAGGCGATTGGATGTCTCTGTTTGAGCAGGTTGCACTAGTTGTTCCTCTTGATGTCTGCTAGAACTTCCTTCCTCAATGACTGGAATTATTTGTTGAGACGTGGAAGGTTTAGGATCCTTCTTTGACCAATCCTAGGCACTCTGCTCATCAAAGGTAACATCTCTGCTAATAATTATTTTTCCTGTATCTGGATTAAATAATTTGTAACCCTTTGTCTCATGACTGTAGCCAATAAAAATACACTTTTCTGTCTTATCATCCAATTTCTTTCTCAAAACATCAGGAACATGAGCATAAGCAAGACAACCAAATACTTTTAGATGAGAAATACTTGGTTTCTTACCTGTCCAAACTTCTTGTGGAGTTTTTCCAAAATTAGATCGAGTAGGACACCTATTTAGAACATAAATTGCACAAAAAACGTCTTTTGCCCAAAAATCTTTGGAATATTTTTGGAATGCATCATAGATCTCAACATATCCATCACTGTTCTATTTTTCCTTTCAGCCACACCATTTTGTTGAGGAGTATATCTAGCGGTCAATTGATGCTTAATACCATAGTTCTTCAAATAATTATCACACACAAGAAACTCAGTTCCCCTATCACTTCTCAATGTCTTAATAAAATATCCACTTTACTTCTCTACATAAGCCTTGAAGCTCTTAAAAACTTCACATGCATCAGATGTATTTTTCAGAAAATATACCCAAGTCTTTCGGCTGAAATCATTAATGAAAGTAATAAAATACTTAGTACCTCCATTATAAGGAACTTCAACTGAGCACAAATCTGAGTGGATTAACTCCAATGGTGCATTCGCCCTCCAAGCTTTGCCTTTTTGAAAAGGTTCTCTGTACTTCTTTCCCAAAATACGAGACTCATACCTTCTGTCAGGAAAATCAATAGAAGGCAAGCCATCAACCAAATTCTTTCTTGCAAGAAAATTCAAACTCCCAAAATTCAGATGCCCAAAGCGTAGATGCCACAGCCAAGTATCATCACAATTCACAGAACTAAAGCAAGGTAAATCACCACGATTGAGATAAAGAGGTCATAAATGACTATTATTCATCTTTATTCTTGCAATTAGTCCTATTTTATCATCACTGATAGTTCCCATTCCGTACTTAAAACGCAAATCATAACCTTTTTCTGTTAGTTTCCCCAAACTCAATAAATTGTGATGAAGACTCGGAACATAATATACCTCAGATATACAATGAGAAGATTCATTTTTCGAAGTAATTGGAATTTTTACCCTTCCAACAGTAGGCACCTTTGCATTATTTCCAAGTCTTACTGTAGCTTTAAATGATTCATCCAGATCAACAAATAATTCCTTATTTTCAGACATATGATTGCTACAACCAGAATCAATAAACCATTCATTCCCTTTATTTTCTTCAGTCGCGGAGCTAGAAAACAATAATGTCTCTTGTTTGCCTCCATAATTTTCAGCCATCTTTGCATGTTCTTCCCTATTTTCAGATTGATTGTACCAACAATCAGGTTGATAATGTCCATATTTTCCGCAATTATAACACTGAACATTTGATTTATCACGTCTTTGAAAATTTTGATTACTCTGTTGTTCCCTCCTGAAATTATTATCATTTCTCTGTTGATAGGAAAAATCACCTCTACCACGGCCTCGATAATCACCTCTACCACCTCGTCCTCTACCTCTGAAATTGTGACTTCGTTGATTAGTTTCAGCCAGATTTGATGTTTCTTTTTTTTTCTTTAGGTTGATTCACCTTTGCTTGCAATGCCTCATCCACTATTTCAATTATTTATGTAGGAAATAAACCAAGAGTGGGAAACCTAAGTTGTTTATTGATTCAGGGGCATCTCATATGTCACCAGTTCACCTTCTAAATCATCAAGTGTCAAAGTGCTAAGATCTTTGGTTGCCTCAAGAACCGTCTTCTTAGTGTGAAATTTTATACTCAAGGACCGTAATATTTTTTCAGCAACTTTAACTTGGTCTAATGCTTCTCCATTAGTCGTCATATCGTTGACAATATCAATAACTCTTGTAAAGAATTCTTTGACAGACTCTGTAGGTTTCATTTGGGCCAACTCGAACTGTCTTCTAAGCTTTTGCAATTTGACTTTTCTTACGTCTGCGGAACCTCGATGTGAATTCACCAAAATTTTCCAAGCCTCCTTTGCCAACTTTGCATGTAAAAATTTATTGTACACATGCAATTCGACCTTGCTGTCAAGGTAGAAACGTACCTATAATCCAATTGTCTATTTTTCTCTAAATTTTTAGCTGCTTCACCGGTCAATGTTGTGCCTTTTGGGTTTGCCACGAACCCTGTATCAATAATGGACCATAGTCCAACAACATTGAAAAAATTCTTCATCTGTTGATACCAACTCTCAAAATTATTTTTGCCATCAAACACAAAAATGGGACAATTTGGTAAATAGGGAATATCCATATTCTTTTATATGTGTTTGATCTCACACGAGGTTTTGGTCGGATCTCACACAGGCTCTGTTACCAATTTGAAGGAAATAAAAATATTCAAAGGAATAATATAAGCACACATGAAAGACTTAACAATGGCTTTAGAAGAATTTTATCAAACTAAAGAGAGAAGGTAGGAAGCTTTATTTAATAACTCAAAACTCTTGAATCTCACTACAATTAAAATATGTGACATAGCATCCCTATTTATAATACTAGAAACCAAAATAGACTAGGACTAGAAAAACATATTCCAATATGGATTTGATAAATAAATCCTAACTAGACATGAATTAAATAAACTAAGTCTTAAACAACTTAGGTTTCCCACTCTTGGTTTAAGGGAGGCTATGTAGGAAATAAACCAAGAGTGGGAAACCTAAGTTGTTTAGGATTTAGTTTATTTAATTCATGTCTAGTTAGGATTTATTATTAAATCCATATTGGAATAGGTTTTCTAGTCCTAGTCTATTTTGGTTTCTATTATTATAAATAGGGATGCTATGTCATATATTTTAATTGTAGTGAGATTCAAGAGTTTTGAGTTATTAGGTAAAGTTTCCTACCTTCTCTCTTTAGTTTGATAAAATTCTTCTATATAGCCATTGTTGAGTCTTTCACGTGTGCTTATATTATTCGTTTGAGTATTTTTATAACGATAAATTATAAAGTCGAGCACAATTAAATTTGCGATTAAAGCATATTTTTGGGGGGTCAAATTATCCAATCAGATAAATAGTCTGTATATATGTGCTTCCTGTAGTCAAGATGAATACAAATAATGGAGGAAACAAATAGATGTGTCATTCCTAAGACCTCATTTAGTGGCATGGACTTTCTTTTTATTCCTTTTGCGGAATTTTCAATGTAGAAGATTTGATGAAGATGCGAATTAATCAGATTCTGTAAGAACGAAATAGTTAAAATTCCCAATGTCATAAAACACTGAGCTCTTTTACTTTCTATTATCATTTCCCTCTTTCTATAATTGGAAATCAAACTCTTGCACATGCATCACTGATTACTAGAAATTACGTCCAACAATTTATTGCAGCACTCTTAGTGTTGGAGTTCAAACCCCAGCATATTGTCAATTTGGGTATATATGTTGTTGTTGTGGTCGTCTTGGAAATTCACGTGTGAAATTTAAAACTTCATGACAATAGCTATTTTTTAATTACAGGATTGAAAGTGGTTAGCCACGCTACTACTACAGGAATACAAGTGTTTCCCTGTTAATGTGTCTCATACAACGCGAATTTAAATTAATGAGATCAATAAATTTTAAATACCAAAGATTATACAAAAAGAAAACATTAAGTTATTTGTACTATCTCAGAAATGGAAATAGAAACTTCCTATGCATAATTATTCCATGGTCAATAATGTGCTTGATATATTTAATTAAGACCACTGGGACCCAGTGACCGGGTGTATAGTCATATATGGTATTTGGATGCATACATTACCAATGGTTGGAGATAAAGTGAGTGCAAGTATCTTTACAAATGAAGAGAACTTATTCCTCTTTGGAAAATCAGATAATGTAGCTTAGAGAAACCAAAGTCAAAGCAATAAAAGGACAACAAAAAGCAACTATATACGCCAGAGATGCTTATTTCTCAATTGTTACTAATTTATTGTGAGTATAAATACGTGGCTAACTTGCCATATAGTAATCATCTCAATGAAAAGAAGAGTAGTCTTACATGAAGAGGAGAGTCATATTTTGTTTAGTAGCCAAGGATGACTTGCCTGCTCCATTATTTTAAAAAGGTGTTTAATGGTGGCCTTTTAGGTTGGTTTCAGGCAGTCTCCTTGGCTACCTTGACATGCTCTTCTCTTTCATGCAAGACATTTTTTCATTCGTATGCTAATTATGTGATTAAGAGAAAAGAAAGAGAGGTGTAGAATGATGAGCGAGGAGTCTTATTTAGTAGCCAAGGATGACTTGCCTGCACCACTTAGAAGGGTCATATTTTAGTGGTGTCCTTCTTTCTTGGTTTCAGGCAGGTCACCATGGCTAACTTGATAAGCTCTTCTCTTTTATACAATACCTTCTCTTCTTCTATCGTTTATTTAGGGAATTGGGGTGCCACGGAACCCAGGCGCTCGAGTGAAATTTTATGTAGGTACTAGTATTTACATTGAAAAACATATATTTTGACTTCTATCAAGTTTCTTTCTTTGCTACAGCCGATAAAAATCGTTGTTTAGACGATGCATATGTAGAAAGTCTATTTGATTCTAGTAGTTAATGGCTTTACTAGATGCTTTTTTCTTTCTATAGTGGAGATAGTCGAACGTAAGGACAAATCGATCTTATTCAATGAGAAAGATCTCAAATATTTAAAATTTCTTTTTGTACATCCGTGATTGGGAATTATTTGATCGTTTTTTTTATGAAGAAGAGTCTAAAACGAAAAAAGAATTGCTTATCTTTCACTTAAGTTGATTGAATCCATTATGGATTCAATAAATCTAAGTAAATTATAGTTTTGTTTTCCACTTATTCTCTCATCCATCCTTTTTTGTATGATTGCATCTATTTTATTTGGATTAAATTTCTAGTCGACTGATGGCGAGACAGCCGACACAAAATTGTTAGTCCTTCGATTTACACAAGTATAAACCACAATAAATAGTAAGGGTGCAAAATATAATATGAGAGCAATAAAACAAATGACACCAGAATTTTTAGACTTGTTCGGAACCAATGTGTTATCCTAATCGAGTCTCTTTGGGTTGCAAGGAGGTTATCTCTTTAAGATCTTTGTAAGTTGTTCTTCGTACAATGGTTGTAAGGTGCAGCTCCTACGTCTAAACTCGAACTCTTGTACAAGGTTGGTTTTTCACTCGCTTACCAACAACGATTCTTTGATTTTCGCTCCTTCACCAAAGAGATGAACAATGACACAACCTCTCGATACAAAGTCTCACCAACAATATTTTTTTCTCTTCTCTCCTTTTCGAGTACACAATAAATCACTAAGAAATACAATGCTTATGAAAGGTAAAGCAAAAAACTTGAGAAGGTTGAGACGGAAGTATAAGTGGTTGCGTACTTTTATTCTTTTAAGAGCTTGTATTTATAGCCTTTCAACTTGTTCTGGCTATAGCATAACCCAAGGGAATTTTGAAGATTTTTCCAATCTTGTTTGTTGATTACTTCCTTGAATCATGGAGCTATACTCTCCTCTTGATTCCTTGACCATGCAAATCTTTCCATCTAAGTGTGTAGTCAAAGTTTCTTGAATAATCGCAGTGATTGTCTTTCCTTGTTGTTATTGATTCTTGATGCTTGAGCATTAATGATCCTTCCTTCCAATTTGATCACGAGTACTTTTCTTTGCAGGCCCTATACTTTTCCTTATTCATTCAGATCTCCTCAATCGTAGAATTCGGAACTGCAGTATCCTTTTCCATATTTGCAAAATCAAGACTCTTGTCTTACAATATTTTTCCTTACATGGTAATCCTCGAATATCAAATATTTCAATACCCATGTAAGTAATCTACAGATCTAATAGCAACAATCTTTAAAGGAATATTCTTGTCCATTAATTAGATCCCAAAGAATATTACCAAAGATTGCTATCGCCCTTTTTATTACTAAAATCTCCAACAGCTTCTTTTCCATATATTTGAGCAGATTCCTTTGCTTAGTACTCTGAACTCCTGTCTTCTAATTGCTTCCAGATTTTTTGTCATGTCTTCAGCCGATCTTGTTATTTATTCCTTCCTCTTCATGAGAAATTCTTTACAGGCAGTGGCATCTTAATTTATTTTTTCTTCCTTGTAATGAGATATTTGATTGGTCCTCATTTGAATGTGAGTCACAGAATAATGCTTTCCTTTTGAGAGAATGGTACTGCTCCTTTCCATATTATACTTCAACAGTAGATATATTTTATTCCAATCAAATATTGTAGTAAATATTTCCTTCCTTGAAGTAGTATATCTTCTCCAAGATTATAGCAAGCTTCCTTCTTTCATTATATTGGATCTTCACAAAATCCTTCATCATATAAACCTGTACAAAAAATAAATTTATCACAAGTAAATATTCTTTTATTAAATATTATGTTGGTTAAATTTATCACAAGTAAATATTTTTTTATTAAAAATTGTATTGTTTTGTTATGATCTAAATTAATATGTGAAACCTTGGACCTAACACACGAGTCCTTAAAAAGTGGCACGCAGAGTAACAAAATGAGTATGGGTGTCGTGGTTAAGGTTCAAAGTTCAGGTCCATTTTACCCTGTGGTCTGCACCACTTGTCTCCTTCTCCTTCTTTTATTTTCTTCATTTTTTGTATTTCTTCTTTCTTTGTACAGCCCTATTTTATTATTTTATTTATGTATTGCTTCCCTTAAATTATGTATTTGCTTCCCTTTCATTTTTCTTTTTGTGGATATTGAAATTTTTATGAGAATGCATTTTAATCATTTTCTCTTGTTATCCATCTAATGTTACCTTTTCCTTGTTTTCGAAAATCTTTTAGAGTGATGATACTAAGAGACATAATATTAATCTAGCTATGTGTTGACGGAACGGGTATATCCGCTAATTGAAAATTTTGTTTTCATTTTATGCTGTTAATTACATAATTAATAGAATTTGAATTGAGAAAATTAGTCGAATATGCACCAAAATTTTGTAGACGCAAATAAATTAACTTAAAATGGATAGAACTGAACAGAATTCCTTCATAACAGATTGGGCAATTTGCACGATTGCCCTTCAAAGGCGATGGTCTTTAATTTTTGCCCTTCGCTTAAAAAGATGACCGAAAATAGCCCGAGGTTTTAGGTTCAAACCCCCGCTGAGTCATTTTTTTTTTTTTTGCAAGGCATAAGTTCATATGAAACTGCACCTATTCGCTATGGAGTTACATAGAAACTATACCAGACACTACAATTTCTATAAAACTACATAGAACCTATGCCTATATGCATAAGTTCATACGAAACTGTGCCTATTCGCTATGTAGTTACATAGAAACTATGCCGGAAACGGCAACGGTTTCTATGAAACTACATAGAACCTTTGCCAAACAAGGCATAGGTTTTATGTAACTTCGCCCGAATAGGCATAGGTTCATAGAGACCTATGCCTTGCCAAATTATTATTATTTTCGTTTCTGCTGGGGATCGACCCAGAATCTCTGGTGTGAAATGGTACCTTAGCCCACAAATTTTCATTAAATGAAAAGTAGGGGCAAAAATTAAAGACCAGCGAATTGAGGGGCAATCCACGCAATTTTTTTGTAACGGATTGAACAGACTGGTTGTAGACCTTAATTCAATATTCTTCACTAGTAGTAAGTTTATATTAAAGACAACGACATCCTTAGTCATCAAATCCTGAATCCGTCTCTGCCTATCCTTAAAGTAATCAGTGGAGTGACCCAAAACATTATAAATACCGTTAGAAAACTTTCCACAACTGATGAGATTTATATATGGATTCTCTAACGTTGGCATCTTGCCTACAACGACCAGTTTTCTACCTTAAACTTCCAAGCCTATGTCGAAAAATGGATCCTATAAGCTACACAAAATAAAGTTTTTTTTTTTCCGTGTACACAAAATAAATATGGTCGTGCAAAAGTTACATTTTTTTTAAGTTACATATACAACGTTCCATGTAAAAGTTCTCATAATTTCGTATGTAATACTCTGATAGATTAATTCAAAAGATGCACATGTAACATGAAATATTCCTTTATCCTTTGGACTCTGATTTCATATGTTCTAATTTATGTGGCATAGTATTATCGGGCACAAAATTTAAGATATATTTTTTTAAAACTTCATGATCTTAAACATATCATAACATTTTTGTGGCTTTAAATTTTTTGAAAGAACCTAAGAGGTCCCCAGCTCAAATTTGCCTGGACTTTTTCTTTTAGACATTTGATCAACTAATTAAGCTTTTTTGTTCCTATTGAATACCTAAACCTAAGCGCAAGTGTGTGTATCAGACACAACTTTCACAATCTATTGAAAAAGCAATGAACATGTGGTCAAGTACATTGATATTTAGCTATAGATACTAGCATTTTGAGTATCGTTATGTGTGCTGAAGTCTTTTGTGCAAAATTGGTGGTCCTTGTTTGTGTATTCATATCTCTGATCAAATTTTGGCTCTCTATAAGAACTAGAAAAAAAACGAAAATGCAAGTAATAAGTATGGTCAAGAAGGAATCAACTAGGATTAAATAATACATACATTTTGTTTGTTTTATGACATTAGGCATGCAAGCCTATTCTTCTTACCTTGTAGTATTATGCCTCTATACGAAATTAGGAGTGTTTGGTTGTCTCATCAAATATGTATTGGTCATATGAGTTGTATACAAAAGAAATATTTAATAGATTTGATATACTACTTCGCATTTTTAGTAATTTTTCGTCATACAAATATATTATTTGATTATATTGGATACCCATTATCCTGTATAATAAAACTGAATAATCAAAAAATCAAGCCAGACCAATTTAATTTTGATTCGCATTGGATTATATTTTCTTGCAAAACTAAATATTGTAATTGAATAATGCAAAACCAAATCAAAAAACTGAATACACACCCCTCGTTGTGATATTTAAAAGTTTACATCCTCTATTCTAGATCTAATCATCCTTTGAATAAGACTAGGGGTGTCAATGGCACAAAAAACGACTGAACCGAGCAGTACTGAATCGACTTTTAGGTTCTTCTTAAGAAAACCGAAAGTTACAATATAAGTCTATAACCACACCGAATAATTAGGATAGACTTTTTATTTTATTAAAAATACCAAAAAATGCCGAACCGATCCGAAAAAAGTATCTATATTAAATATATATATATATATAAAATCTTTTATATATATTAAATTTAAATTTATAATACATAGTATTAAATTTTTTGACCTTGGACCTTGCCTTGAGATGTATTTAGATGGAGAAGACTATAATTAAAACCTAAACCTACTTTCCTTTATTAAAACAAAATGCATGATGTCTCCGTTTCGAACATTATTGCACGGCAATATCAACTGTTGTGGAAGAAGAAGATTAAAATGTACGTTTCTTCCTCTTGTCGTATTAATCGAGGAAAATTGCTTTCAGGAAGAAGAGTTTAGTTCCCACTTTAAGGATTCAAGCCAAAATGAATATGCTATTTTTTTCTTCTTTTAGAAAATTTTAACCTGTTAGTAATGAAAAATACTAAAATATTTCACTCCCGTAGGCCCATCTAGGTGTAAATGCTCTAGTCCAGTAGGGATTTGGCTTAGCTCTATCCTAGTTTTTCTAGAGTGGTTCTTCACGAATGACCGGGAACCCGAGAGAGCAACTGGGGCTGAACCGTTAGGGCTGTTGGACGACCGTGTACCAACCCCACCTTATAACTGATCCAAGAGAAAGTTTTGGTTTTATAGTGAAGGAACGACCGCGTGCTCCGTGAAGTCACCTTTGGAACAAAATGTAAAATAAATGCCAGAAGTGGGGGAGTTATGATATGCATGCAATGACAGTTAATAATTGCGGGGAAAGTAAATACATAAACAGTTAATAATTGCGGGGAAAGTAAATACATAAACAGTTTATAACAGATATACTCATATTATACTGGAGTCCTTATGGTTAGAACCTTTAAGTCCCTAGCAGAGTCGCCATCTGTTACGGTTCGCTTTTTCGCGCGGGTTTAGGATGCGAGAAGGCTACTACGAACTCGTTGACGCTTTTTCGGACTTGTTTTGAAAAAAGAGTCGCCACCCAATTTTTAGGAAATTGGGAAAATCGGTTTCGAAGCGTTTATTCAAATGTAGTGAAAAAACCTTCGTAATCCAGAGTTCTAGGCAAGAGTTCTGGTGATCCCCTGGGGAAGGTGTTAGGCACCCCAGTATTAAAGATCTGTACTATATGATTGACCTTTGAGTTTCAGTGTATAAGTATTTGTTTAAACTGCTTATTTTGTGTTTACGTTTCCTCAAAAAAATAACTGTCATGCATATCATGTTTATTTTTAGAAAAATTTGAATGTATTCCCCTTATATACAGGGTATCGTAGTTTCAGATTTATAAAATCCGCGTAGAAATAGTCTCCTTTATGTGTAAGGAGTATATGTTTATAAAAGGTGGTGTAAAATGGGTCTCAGTTTATAAATTAAGTCTTTATTATACTAAGTTGGTCCATGTTGGTACGTTCAGCCTTATCTAGAATTATGTATTATGAATTAGTTTTTATACGTTAAAAGGGCGAAAAATGAGTATATCTCGTCTGTAAATACTCATTCATTTGGGCCTGCTATGGGCTAAAACAACATCCTATTTTTGGGGTCCTTGTTTAGTCTTATACTTAGACAAACATGGATTTTACAATTCTTGTAAAAGAAAGTTGTTCTTTAGAAAACAAAACCGGATCCAATCTTTAAAGATTTACCATTTGTTATTTGGTGAAAAAAGTATATAAGCTGGTGGGTGTTGGACCCATTTATTGAAAGCTAAGCTGGAAAAAGTCCCCTTTTTGTGGTAAAAACTAATTGAGTTAATAACTTAGTTTTGAAAACAACTCTTGCTATAAAATATGACGGCCATATGAGACTTTAGAAAAATCAGTTGTTTGAGGAGAAAACAGTTTTGCTAAGTTCCAATTTTATACTCAGTTATATAAAAGTTATGTTAAATCCGTGATTTTTTGAAAACGCGCATGGGGACCTAAAGCCGACTAAACGACATAAGAACCGTTGTCCTAAAACGTCTAATTCCAACCATAAGTTTTTTCCATTATAATATAGGTTTACATACACATGTTTACAAATACATGAAACTAAAAATAAATCTGCCAAAAAATGTAAGGAGATAGGGTTAGACTAGGGGCGTACCAAGCCCCTAGTTGGTCATTTTCACCCATGATTGGGCCTTCTGCGCGACTCGCTATCTTCCTTTTGCTTTCCCGGACTCTATTTTGAAGTAATATTCCTAGTTGGGCCTTAGGCCCAAGAGGGTTATTTCATGCATTTGTGACCCGAGTGGTCGCGTGATAGGAGGAGGGGAAGGGGGGGGGGGGGGGGGGGGAAAGACCAATTAGTTTATAATCGCTGAACTTATCACTAAGGTAAATAACTAAAATTAAATACACACATCGATGATGTAGGATATGCACACATACACACACACACACACACACATATATATATATATATACACATAAGGCAGCCTATACTTGCCCCTTTTGCCTACTCTAAGCAAAGCTCAAATTATCCTAAGGCTTAGGCATGGCATGGGGATTAGGTCTAGATCCCGTATATCCGATGTCGCACAAGTTCTAAGGGGTTTCAAGGAACCCTGGGCATGGCTAACACCGGGAGATTAAGACAACCCAAAATTATCACGCTTGGCCTTAGATTTATTTGGGCCTTATTGAGAGTGGGCAGGGAGAGTACAGAATCAAAGGCTATGGACACAAATAATCTGCTAATAGCTTAAATGAGCAGTCATGGGCACTGTACAAGCATATACATTGAGGCAATTCTCCTAGAGAAAAATTAGACATCACAACTTAACAATTAACCAAACTAAATACAACTTCTTTTTTAAAAAGGGAAAGGTAAGCAGCACCATTAGTTGTAACAGAAATGCAGAGAAAGGAGACAAACAGTTTGCAAGAGAAAAAAATACAACAAACCAAAACTTGCATAGGCCCCAAAACAGTCTATCCAAATGACAGTCAGTCCCAAACTATACTTATGTAAGCATCCCATACCTAGTAGGTGGGTTACTAATACAAACCTCAATAATATTAAGCTTAGGCTGGCAATGTCCAGCGGGCATATTAAAGTGAAAGGAGGTATACATGATCCAATATGGGCAACAATGTTGAACAAAAGGGGAATAATCACTAATGAGCAAGCCTACAAAATTAATTTTCACCAGAAGGAAGAGAAGCAGAAAGGAGAGAAAACAAGTAAAAAGCAAACAAGGATGTCTTATAAAAGCACACAGGGGGCCAATGACACAAAGTGGTGTGAGAGGCAACTCATGACATTGGAGATGGAAGAGGGCAGAAGTAAGGCCACAAAGGAAGTTAACAAGCATAAGACAAATATAGGTCTTGGGGCTAGGAACCACACACACTGATGCAGCAGCCAAAAACAAAAGCAAAACATGATGAAGAAAGGTCTCACTCTACATATGTGCAACAGGAGAGTTTTGAATATCAATGTCACATAGTTATAGGAACAGTAGGACACAATGCTGGAGATATGCAAATACTTAGGGTAGTTTTGTTTTAATTCAATACAAAGGGAGGGGCCAAGACAAGATACAACCGTGGACAAGGAGAGGTTCAAACAATACTTTAGACCAGTTTCAAATCAAAACAAAGCTCATGAACCCCTAGACCCTGCAGACCAAAGGTTTTTAAGCCAGACAAGAGCAAAGGGGATCACATAGCACCAACCTGGATAACATTTGCAGTAGAATTCAATTCTAGGCCATTTTTCCTTCCCTTTAAGGCATAGTCAAACCACTCTCCCCTACATGAAACCTCCGTGAGTCCCAAGATCATGAGGGGAAGGTTCAAGAAAATGGAGGTAAGAGTTTCAGGCCCTTGAAAGGGAAACGGGATAGGGTGGGGTCTTCACCTCTCCATCTCATTTTCCCGAGTCTCCTTTCAGCAAAAAGGGATCCTGGACCCCACTGGTCATTACCTTCAGCTCATGCCCAGGCTCACATTTTCCTCTCCTAAAACCCTTTCCCCCATCTTAATGTACTCACCCTAATCATCCAGTGACAACACTAGGATTTAGGCAGGCTTACACATATTCAACTCTGTCGCACCTTCCTTCTTAAACAACTTAGTGGTCCAGGTCTTTAGGCTCTTGATGATTGAAGTTAGTGATAAATGCTAGGGGCAGACTTCTCAGAGGCACAACATCAAGCGGTGGCAAACTAGCTAGTTCATGTGGACTAGATTCAGATTTCAGAGACTGTTGACATCAAACCCAAATGCAAGCACTAGGCACAAGCATTCTCTTAGTCACAAAATAGGTGGGATCAAACTAATCAGTCTTAACACTTCTAAACTGAACCAAGAAAAGGCATGGGGGGAGACTCTTGTTCCCATTACAACAGAATTCAGAAGAGAGGACACAATCTTTTATTTATCAGAATCAAGCGACACAAGTAAAACAGAATCCAACATCAAGTGGGACATGGAGGCTACAAGATAATTTGAAGGTTTTGAAAAGCAAACAAAGTCAAACAAAGAAGGGACGCACTCTCAGTTTGAAGAATGTAAATTCATGTAACACAAGGAGAAACTTTAGACTGAAAACAAGCAAAGTAGGAGAAAAGCACAAGCCAAACACATAGTTTTATTCCAGGAAAAGGTAAGAACCCTTTGCTGAGGCCAAATGGATTTCAAGCCTAAAGTGTACACATAAACACCTCAATGAGACTTCACCAAATTCCAAACAAGGTAAACCATCAGGAAACCTCAACCTGATGGGCTACTTTATCACAGCAGTGAGGTCAAATAAAAGCAAAGAAGGAACACTAAACTTTCATGACACACGACCAGGCTTTAACCGAAAGACCAGCTGCAATGACTTGTAGGTTTTTTGAGAAAAAAAAGGGGCTCGTGGTCTAAGTTAAGCCTAGGACAATTAGGTCTTGTTCATTTTTTTTATCAAAGAAAAGCTTCTCAAGGAAAAGGGAGTTTGAAGTAGAACAGTTTTATTACTTAAGGGCAATCTACATGTAGGTTCAAAGAACACAGATATCATAAGAAGGTCTGTCAACCAAGTAAGTTTAAACAACTCCTTTTTGAAAGTTCAGCGACAAAAGCAAATATCTAAGAACCGTTTCTTGTAATTTTCAAACTTGGCCAACATTTTGACTTAAATAGCCTGATCATGTCATGAGTACAGCCTAAAAGGGAGGACACAAAAGGGGAGAATAAGGACAGACAGTGAAATAGCCAAGGCACAAACCAATTATCTTAACTTCTAGTATCAGCTGAGTGATCACAACAAAGAAAACCAAGAAAAGTGACACAAAGCCTCATTTAATTCTAAGTTGTTCCCAGATTTTCCGTGTACTAGATAGTTGTATCCCAATGAGACAGATTTTATCACATTCAGGCAAACTAGGGGAGAGGACAAGCAAGATACCATTAGAACAATAGCCCAAACCACACACGCAACTTGATTTTTAGAAAAGTAGTCTGTCTTAAGTGATCACAACACACATGAACAAAGACCCTCCTCTTTTAAAGTCCAATATAACTTTACACTACTGTTTTAGTCAAATAAAAAGACTGGGTACCAAACTTGTGCCAACTTTGTCAAAACTCCTCAATACTTAGTAAAAATTTCAAGAACAGGTTTGACTCTCCCCTTTGGCTAAGAGGAGTAATTCAATCAAATAAGTAAAAAAAAAAAAATCCAACTAGAGTGCAATCTACCCCTCAGACCCTCTTCCTCAGTTTCCCCTTTACTCTATGTCTAGGTGGAGTAAGTTTATATGGAACACAACCTTCTTATAAGTAAAAACACTCTAGACCACTCAGAAGAGTCCAAACAAGTCATGAATGAATCATATGCACTTAAGCAAGTGTTAAGTAAGTTATTTTAGGAAAAGCAATAGTTATCATGCAAATAAAGAATATTTTGAAGCAGTCAATTAGAAAAAAAAAACCCAACTAGGCTCCAGTTATAGGTTTACATCAAGTAAGTTCCCAAAGTTCACTCAACATGGTCAAGCAAATTCAAAAGGAAAGGGCCTGAATCCCATCATGGACATACAAAGCTCAAAGGAAAAAGGAAGCAAGCAAGTGTAAACACAGTTTTGAAAGAAAGGAAAGAAAAATGGACCACACCTATGCCAGGCACTCCCAATCTCAACCTAGATCACATGATACCAAACTGATCAAGGAACTCAATAGCATCACAGATGACCAATCAAATGGACCAAGTTTAGCACACATGAATTCAAACTAGGAATAATCCACAAAAGAACTATTTCCTAGGGGTTAACTTATCAACTAAGCTAGACTATAACCATAACTACCCCAGCCATGGACCATTAGTTAGCAAAACTAGGAGTAAGGACTATGTGCATTTCAAATTAAGACATAAACCTGCCTCTAATGTGAGCCTCAGTCTAGTGGAACCAGAAGACTAGACAAATATCATAAAAAAAACAACCTTATAAACCTACTGCTTTAAATAAGCTCAAACACAAGTCTCATGCTCACTAACCCAAGAAGGAAGGCAAATACTTAAAACAGATTCACTTTTCCATAAAATCCCATATTTATCTATAAAAGAGAACTGAGGACAAACCTAAGGAATACAATGGTCCAAGTTCAAAAACATTCTACCAATATCCATATCAAATTAGGCATAGACTAAGTTGCAAAGATATAAGCAGAGATCAACCAAACAATATCATCAAATAGTTAACACCAACTCCCAGCCTAAGCAAACTACCATTATAATCATAATTAGCTAGCAAAGACCATAACAAGTATAAGATCTAACTAAAACAAGTATTAAAAGGTTGAAATTAAAATAAAAGAAATAACTAGAGTAAGTGTTACCTTTTGTGGGCACGGCCAAGACCAAAAATGAATTCGAAAAATGCCTCCTTCAAGACTCAAGCCTAGAATGCCAAAAATAAAAAATAACAATTTTTACAAACTAGGTTTTCGACCAAATCGAAAAACCTTAAAAAGACTTTGAACAAAATTCAAATTTTAAGGATTAGTGTCTCAAATCCTTAATGTTTTCTCAGTTTTCCCGACCCCTTTCTTTCGTGAATGGGAGTTTCTATTTATAGAAACCCCAAAACATTTGAAACTGCCAAATACTCCAAGTGGGACTTGTAAGTTTTGTCCAAGTCTCACACATAAACCCAAATCAACGGCTCAGATCTAACACATAAACGAAATCAAAGGCTCAAAAACTCAAATCTAACAGATATATAAAATAAAGGGGGGAAGGTATACCTCTAGGGCCTGTTTGGCCTGAATTTAAGGAGAGAAGGAAAAAGCATTGAATGCTTTGCCTCCTCCTCGCTCCAAAATTGATGGGACACGACGTTAAATAGTGGCAGGCAGGTGGTGGAATGCAAGAGCGGCGCTAGGTTTTCACCTTAGCTGCCTCCTTTCTCTCTAATTTGCACCAAGCCCCCCTACCTCCCCGGGCATGAAATAAAAAATGAGCGGGGGGGGGGGGGGGGGGGGGGGGGGGAGGAGTAATAGACTCCCCCTTTCTTTTAATTGCCAAGAGGGCCGGGTCACGGTCCCTTTTGGACCGGGCTTGGTCCATCCGTTTTTAAAAAATGGCCCAGTCCCATATACATATACATGTGTGTATATGCACCAGGTATATTGATATATACATGGTGTATATACCTACATATATATAGAGGGTAGGAAAGAAAAAAAAAGGACTAATGTATAGATAAAATAAACCAATTGTTAGTCCATTAGGACTTAAACAATTCAAAAGAACAACCCTTAAAATAAAAGTAAAAAAATCATTTTGAAGATACCGGTCTTTAAGTTAAGAGAATTAATCGATTATGCAAGTGCGCACAGGTAATGGTAAAATTGTCATCCCTTTTAATTACTCAAAATGCCTTGGATAATAAAACTGGAAAAATTGCTCATTAATTTGATTTTCCTGATTTAATTAACTGAACGAATAATTATTCAAAAGGGGTTTTTTGCCCCTTCGAGTAATTACAATTTCTTCAAAAAAATAAATTTCCACAAAATTAAAGCACTTCAAGTGTTTCTTTAACAGCTCGAAAGGGTGACATGTTGTCCTAAATAATTTCATAAAATTACCTAGACCCCCTTAGGGGTGCACAACTGATTTTATTTATTGTCCAAGGATTCCGAGCACTTAAAATAGATCTTGAAAAGTAAAAGATTAGCTGTCAACAATACTGGCCTGAATAATTATGCAAAAATCATTCAGGTCCTCTGTGAGCATGCCGATTATTTTATTTATTATCCAAGGACTCCAAGTAGTCAAAATAAATTACGGGAGGTCAAAAATCAGGTGTCAACATACCTCATCCAACATTCATATTACATAGCCAAAATATGAGCGCAAAAGTGAACATTCAAAAAATTTGGGAACCCTATTGCTCATGAAAATACTGTGCAATACTTTTGCACATGAAAATGTTGCGCAATAGGATAAGATTTTTGAAATAATGCAGCATTGTGTTGTCACATCAAGCATAGTGTGTCATAAAAAGTGGACAAATCATATAGCATTGTGTTGTCACACCAATCGTAGTGTGTCATAAAAAGCGAACAAATAATGCAGCATTGTGTTATCACATCACGCATAGTGTGTCATAAAAAGCGGACAAGCATAGTGTGTCATCTATGGCTCATCTATTGCGCATTTAAATGTTGCACAATACAAGTTGGTGTCATAAAAAGCGGCCAAATAATGGAGCATGGTGTTGTCACATCAATCATAGTGTGTCATAAAAAACGGACAATCATAGTGTGTCATCTATGACTCATATATTGCGCATTTAAATGTTGCGCAATACAAGTTGGTGTCATAAAAAACAGTCAAATAATGGAGCATTGTGTTGTCACATCAAGCCTAGTGTGTCATAAAAAGCGGACAAGCATAGTGTGTCATCTATGGCTGATAAATTGCGCATTTAAATGCTGCACAATACAAGTTGGTGTCATAAAAAGCGGTCAAATAATGGAGCATTGTGTTGTCACATCAAGCATAGTGTGTCATAAAAAGCGGACAAGCATAGCGTGTCATCTATAGCTCATATATTGCGCATTTAAATGTTGCGCAATACAAGTTGGTGTTGTCAAATCAAGGAGTAGTATATAACATGATTGGTGAACAACTAGCATTCAGATTAAAAAATGAGTTATCATGTCATTTTATACCCAATTTGTTGATATTGGTTTTATTACATATTTTACCCCACAAGACATATTCGAAGCAATGGTAGGACATGGGAACTAGATGATGATTTTAAATACTCAAATAACCTGAACAACAGATTCAATCGACAATTCAATAACACAATGAGAGAGGAGTAGGATTGGCGTGTCAGGGAGGCTGCAGTACTTGAACAAAACTTGAGGCCATTAGGGCTTAAACGCCCAAAAAAAGGTGCTATGTCAATGCCTCGTGACACTCCATAAGAGTTGAATTTTGCTCTTAAACATTTTCGCGAAGAGAATAATCAGATGAAAATACGTTGCATAAGGGTAGAATATGGTTAACATGGTTATGTTAGATTCAGATCCAAGTGGGATTCGGACTGTGAGATGTCCGATGAAAATTAATATTTTTTTATAATAAAGTAAGTAGGTAGGAGGCTCATAATGACCAGCCCCCGAGGGTACTTGGGGGTTTCCATCTATATAAGTAGCATTTCATTTGTTATTAGACTACAACATATTCAATATCGAGTAGTAGTAGTAGAAATGTAGATTGGTCTTTAATCCTTCCAAAGGATTCGAATAGCAGTGGTGATGATAGTTCAAATCATAGCATTTATTCCAGTGAATCAAGTTTTCTTGATAACAATGATTTCAAACTAGACTATTTGAAACCCCACCTTCTTATAGAGCGTAATGATGATTTATACAGCATGAAGTATTCAGATCCACGAGAATATTTTTACGGGTTACGCCGAGATGGGCACATCGGCATGCCTAATCAGAATGTCTTGTTCGTGACTTGAAAAATCTCAACGCTCAAATCCCAACACGGTACTTATGAACCATGCCTCGAGTAGGTCCAGAAACTTGCGAGCTTGCAGTACAAAGGATTAGAAAGAAAACAATAGAATGCTAGCAAGACACTGGAGATTTTGCATACTAAAGTTGGCCGAAGAACAAGCATCATCAATAAGTAGAGAATTAACATCTACAGAAAAAAGATATGTTTTAAGAAACCCAAAATATTGTTCTGAGAATGATATTGAGGACTTCTATTCTGATGATGATTAGGGATTCTTTTGGTTCACTCTCTTAGATTTTGGGTAATTTAAGTTTCGGACTCGTGCGGTTAATTTGTATTTTTAATTTATGTCGAAGTCACCAATTTGAATATTTTTATTATGTTTTTAATTTGCTTTGATTTTTATAGTCTATTATTAATTTAAATTATCATCTTAGAGTTAATAATACATAAAAATATCAACAATTCACAATTTAAAAAAAATATATAAATTAGTACATAAAGGGAGAGGATTACATAATAAATGGAAACATACAACTAATAAAAAAAAAGTACATAAAAATAACAAAATAAATAGAAATATTACACTTAATAAACAAAATACATAGAAATAATAAACAACAACAACATAGCACAAATAATCTTCCAACATTTCAGTTTTTCTTTCAAACCATTTTTCTCGTGTTGAGATCTCTAAGGTTAGCCTTGAAAACTTTATTTTTCTTTGGATTCTTTTAGCAAGACCTCCAAAATGTCAATCTTTTCTTTAGCTTCCATAAGCTTAAATTGCAAGTCAAACTTTACGGTATCTCTTGGGATACGTGAAGTTGCGGCATCTCTATCAATAGGAGGCATTTTAATCTTCCACGGGAATGCTATCTTTCCAACGAAAATGTTTGCAACCGCCCTTATCCTATAAACATTAGAAGAAATTCCGTTTTTAAAAGTATAATATGTAGATAATGTGAAAAAATTTAAACCCTAAAAAAATATAAAAACACTTACTTCGGGCACTTTACAACCCCAAAAACGACACCCCTGATTATCTTCGGTCCTTGATGTTTTTAGCTTACAATAATGACCACATTCACAAACATCGGGTTCTATAGCAAAGTTTGACGTTTCAGAGCTTTGAGACATGATTTTTTTTTTTGGGGGGGGGGGGGGGGGGGGGTTTGCGCTAAAGTATGTTGAAAGAGTGAAAATGAAGAAGGTGAAGAAGAGTAGCTTGGAAAATGAAAGCTGAGTGGGATTTTATTAAACCCATATTGCGCACTAAATTAATGCGCAAAGGTTAGTTCGGTAACCTTTTTTTTCTGGGGTATTTTGATACGTTTCATCACAGTTTGGGTCATATAGGTTGCGGACTCAATGAAGTACTACACTAGGCTAACGTGAACGTGAGAATAAACAGTTCTTATCTTTTACTCTGCGTTTCGCATTCCCAATATATGTTTAGATTCATGATTTGCACCCTTTTTTATTTGTTTTTATGTCTTTCACCTTGACTCTCTTTTTTTTTTTTTTTTTTTTTTTTTTGCAACATTGTAAAAGAACACTCTTAATAAAATTTTCCATGAGGACAAAATAAAAAATTAAAGAAATGACATAAAAACGAAAAGAAAGCTCAAACTAAACAAATATATATATATATATATATATATATATATATATATATATATATATATATATATATATATGTCTCTTTCCCCTCGAAAACCAACTATTACCATCTAGCTTAATTTTATAACCAAAGGACATATGTCCTCTTGTTAAGCCTAATTGTTGAGATGACATTTTTTCCTATGTGCTTCATTATCACAATTTCACACCTACAGAATATTGACAACACCTAGTGTGTCTGTAAAGAGACATTCTTGCTTTTTTCTAGGGGTGCAAGAGATTCATGTATATATTGAACAATTCTCTTGTTTTGTTCGTGTTGGTGTCGGAATTTTTTGTGTGGAGCTCTGGTTCCCTCTGCACTATGAAATGAAAAACTTAGATATGATGAGTTTGTTAGAAGTAGGGTTGGAAAAATTAGCCCATGAAAATATATGATAAAGTTTGCGCTACTCATTGACCCGCCCATCTGTTAGTTCAGCATATTTCAGCCCATCAAACAATTGGGTTGATATGTGCCACAAATTGACCCATGATTAATATTATCAAAATAATAGTAAAAAGATATGTTTTTATTTGGTATGCTATATATAGCCATAATAAAGAAGAAAAGATAATTTTAGTAGGTACTAAAATTATAAAGAACAAAAAACAAAATTAAATTAGTATAAATTGGACGGTTTGGGTTATGACTCGCTTTTAAGCCCATTTAGCCCAAGCTATTTCAGCCCAAATAGCTTTTGTGCGGGTCATTTATTAACTCAACCTATTTTAACCCGCTCGAAATTCAACCCAACCCACCCATTTGACACCCTAGTCAAAAGTTTCGCATAGGCTATATATGGATGGGCTATTTTTTATATTAGCTATAGATGGGGTATTTGTTCTCCTACAATAATTCTCATCTCATTGACTAATTTTTGGGATTGAGTCAGTTTTAAAGCTCATTTTTTATTCGAGTTAGACCCATCCTAACTCTCTATATACTCAATATTGGGCTCAGATATTATATTGTTCACTCTTCAAATATCTAGATCTTGAGCGTGCAGGGTGTTAGAAGCTATCCATATCAGTTATGGTGGGGTATTTGTTTTTTTATTGGGTTTTAAATAATCATCATAAGTAATTTGATTTCAAGGTTGAGTTAGAATTGAGTTCCATTTCTTTGGAGCAACTCAATTCTCACTAGGACTAACAAAGATTACTAATTTGGAGTTTACATGTACTGATTTTCTTTTCATATGTAAGTGACTTCGTAATTAATTGATTGATCTACATAATAATATAGATTTTTGATATCTATAATCTATTTTAACTCTACTACTTAATACTATTGATCAAGTAATTTGTACTTAATTCAGAAGAAATATTTTTTTATCCGTTTGTTACTAGTTGGTCAATGTGCAGATATATTTAGACCACTAAGTATAAGTTCTAGGGTATTGGGAATTTGGGATGTAACAATTGATTGGAGATAAAGTAGGTACAAGTATCATTGCAAATGAAAAGAACATATTCCTATTTGGGAAGTCAGATGACGTATATTGCTGAGGACCAAAGTCAAAGCAAGAAAAGTAAAAGGAAAATGACATAAAGAATAAAGTCAAGTGTTGCTTCCTCTTTTACTAATTTGTTTTGGCTATATAAATACATGGCTATCGTTTCAAGTACCTATATCATTTCAACAAAGAAGAGAAGACTTACCTCAAATGTGCTCTGCCGATAATATCTTCATTTTTATCATTCGAATTCCGAAACTCTAATTTAGAAGCTATAATTTAGTGTATTTTGAAGTAGCCGAAAGTAATGTATTACCCTTCCAAGTCTATCGATCGCTTTTTTTTTTTTTTTTTTTTTAAAGATAAACTACATATAAATTTATCTGGTCCCGTGCACAGATAAACATTGAGTTGTGCGAAATATTCCTCGAGTTAATGTTTTTATATCATAATGGTCCTACTATTTACTCACGAATAATATGCTCTATAAGGTAGTGATGAAATGGTAAATTCCGCTTCATCCTTAATTAGAGGTCTCAATATGAGTCTTGGAAATTGAGTTGCCGTTGATACAAAGCGTTTTATCCCCAAATAGGGACTGCTGGCACAAATTTAAATTGGTTAGGTTTCAATACGGATACTGAACACCGAATGAGAAACCAAAAAGTAATTCTCTATAATTTCTAAGTCCACGAGTCAAACATTCACATGCAACATGAAATATTATTCCTTTACCTCATAATTTAGTGTGAATCAATATGCTCTATAACTTCAAGTCCACGAGCAAGGCATGCACATGTAATATTCAAATAATATTCCAGCTTTATCTCCTAATTTAACCTGAGATCTATTTATTCTTTTGACCTGTCCCTTCACATATGCAGAATTTGCATTTTTGGGACCATATTCAGCTTCAAGATACTGATTGAGATTAAATGGCTTCGGAAATAAATTAAATGGCTTCCTTGTATTAGATTAATATATATTCTGTATAGATGTACCTTCCATAATGAGAATTTTTTTTATTTTGCTATATTGAAAACATAATTAATTAAGTAAAAATTTCTTTCTCTAAGATCTTAAGTCTTTAGAGTAGATGGTCGCATAGTTTAACATGGTATCAAAGCAGGTTCTGGGTTTGAATATCATTAGCACCCATTATCAAAAAGAATTTTCATGTGCTAGACGCATGCATGAAAAAGAATCAGGTTGGCACGTGAAGGGCACATTAAAAATAAAATTAAATACTCCCTCTGTCCCAATTTATGTGGCACCATTTCCTTATTGGTTTATCCCAAAAAGAATGTCATATTTCTATATATAATTTTATGAGATGATTTACAGCCAAATATATTTATAAGGCTTATTTTGGACCACACATTTCCAAAGTCTTCCTTTCTTTTTTAAACTCCGTGTCAAGTCAAATGGTGCCACATAAATCGAGATGATGGAGGGAGTATCTAAAAGTGTGCTCTCTCTAATCATTTTAAGATTTTGAATGAGATGGTCACACATTTTAACATGCTAACATCAAATCAATTAATAAAATACATAAAATCCTTAAAGGATAATTTTCTTTTTCAAAATATAACTGGTTATAATTCCTCTGATTTCTTTAGTGGCATATAGAACTTCACTAAGTCTCCCTCAAGCTTCACCCTATCAAGTGTTTTGAGAATTCTTGTTATTTTATTCGGACATGATATATTGAAATAATACCTTTATCGATCTAGTGTAATTAGAGGTGTTCATAATTTATCATTTTATACCTATTTTACCCTTATTGTTAAGTACAATTCTTTTCTCATTTTTTTGTTGCTTATTAAGAGTGTCCCAAGTCAAATATCGACAAGTAAACATGGACGAAGGGAGTAATAAACAAGGGAAATTATATATCTATAAAAGAATTTTGATCTCAATCCAAAATTCAAATTGAGACCCAAATTTTTCGATTCAAATACTCATAGATTTGAGATTAAGAGAAATGCTTAATTTAAGGGATTTTGAAGTTCTATTTGTGTGTTCTCGCTAGAGATCATAAATAAAATAATAGAAAAGAGGAAAGACAATATAAATAATAAAAAGATAAATAGAAAATTGGGAGAGCCGAAAGGGAATTACTGGAACAAAGGAAGTAAAAAAATGTTCAAGATAGATTCAACTTGTGTCTAACAGTGGTGGCACTTTGTCTAATTTAAGACTAGGGGTGCCAGGATCAAATATTTAACCTAATTTAAGCTAATTACAATATAAGTATATAAAAAAAAATTATTAATCTATGGGGTGCCATGCCACCCCCACCCTTTAGGGTGATCCGTATTTGGCCCTTTTCCGGTAAAACTAAGACACTTAAATTGAGACGGAGGGAATACAATTGATCAATAAATTTGTACCTAATTCAGAAGAAATTAATATTTTTTTCATCCTTTGTTACTAGTTGGTCAATGTGCGATATATTTTAGACCACTAGGTATAAGTTCTAGGGCATTGGGAATTTGGGATGTAACAATTGATTGGAGATAAGGTAGGTACA
Source organism: Lycium barbarum (assembly GCF_019175385.1). Taxonomy (NCBI): domain Eukaryota; kingdom Viridiplantae; phylum Streptophyta; class Magnoliopsida; order Solanales; family Solanaceae; genus Lycium; species Lycium barbarum. The sequence goes on from NC_083343.1 coordinate 10,462,749, forward strand.
AGTATCATTGCATATGAAGAGAACATAAGTCTATTTCGGAAGTCAGATGTCTGAGGACCAAAGCTAAAGCAAGAAAAGTAAAAGGAAAATGACATAAAGAATAAGTCAAGTGTTACTTAGTTCTTCTTTACTGATTTGTTGTGGCTATATAAATACATGGCTATCGTTTCAAGTAGTATAAATACATGGCTATCGTTTCAAGTAGTATCATTCAACAAAGAAGGGAAGTTTTACCTGAAATGTTTTCTGCCAAGAATTTCGCAGATAAGCATTGTGTTGTGCGAAATATTCCTCGAGCTAATGCTCTTATATCATAATGGTCCTACTATTTACTCATGAATAATATGCTCTATAAGATTATGATGAAATGCTAAATACCACTCCATGCATTCTTAATTAGAGGTCTCAGTACGAGCCTTGGGAATGGATTGTTTTTGATAGAGAGCGTTTTACCCCCCAAATAAGGACAGGTGGTGCAAATCTAAATTAGTTAGATTTCAAAGCGGATACTGAAGAACACTGAATGAGAAACCAAAAAGAAATTCTCTATATAACTTCAAGTCCACGAGTGAAACATTCACATGCAACATGAAATATTCGTTTACCTCATAATTTAGCGTGAATCAATATGCTCTATAACTTCAAGTCCACGAGCGACGTATGCACATGCAATATGAAATAATATTCCAGCTTTATCTCTTAATTTCACGTGTGATATATTGATTCTTTTGACCTGTCCCTTTACATATGCAGAACAAAATGCTCTATGAATTTGCAATATTTTAGGGACCACATTCAGCTTCAGGATATTGATTGAGATTAAATGGCCTCCTTGAATCAGATTAATATATATTTTGGATAGATGTACCTTCTATAATGAGCATTTTTTTTTGTTTTGCTATATTGAAAACATGATTAAATAAATCAAGTTAAAGTCTGTGTTGTCTAACAACTTAAGTTGTTTTAGGAGATGGTCGCATAGTGCAATGTGGTATCGATGCAGGCAGAAGTCCTAGGTTCGAATCTAATCAATACCAATTATCCAAAAAAAAAAAAAAAATCCATGTGTGCAAGATCCATTCTCATCGCAACTCATTATCAAAAGGGTCATTTTCACTTTTGTCCCTATTTTGTGTTGGGTCTTTAATTTTGATCCTTCAAAATCGAACTTATACCTAGAGGGACATAAGCTATGTATCATAATAGCAACAAGTTATGCCCGTGCCTTTAAAGAACGTAAGTCCTGCGAGACATAAATTCGATTTTGAAGGGCAAAAAATTAAAGACCAGTCCATTTGAAGGGGGGGAAAAAATTAAAGATCAGCCCATTTGAAGGGAAAATCGTGCAATTTCTTCTTATGAAACATGTGCAAGGCCCATACAAAAAGAATCAGGCTCACACGTGAGGTCCACATTAAAAATATAATTAACTATATAACATTGTGCTTTCTCTAACGTTTAAATTTTAGGTGAGATGATAACACTGTTTTAACATACTAAAATCTATTTTGGAAATCATCAAAAAATATAACCCTTTTTACTGAATATCATTTAACAAAATAGCGAAAATTAATAAATGAAATACACAAAATCCTTGTAAGATCATTTTCGATCTTATCAAAAATATAAGTGGTTATAATATAATTGTTCCTCTGGTTTCTTTAGTGGCATGGACTTTCTTAATTCCTTTTCCTTTTGGGGCACTTTCAATTTCAAAGATTTTATGCGAATTTGTTAGATTCTGTGAGAACAAAGTCAAGGACCTAAAAAAGTGATACACAAAGCTCCTTTACTTTCTATTATTATTCTCTTCTTCTCTATATGGAAATCAAACTGATGAGATTGGAAATTATTTCCAACTTACTGTAGTTGACGTTCGTATAATTCCTTCCATCCCAAGGGTCATGGTGGGATGGATAGGATCCTCTGTTTTTAATAAGAAGTCTCGAGTTCAGGCCCTGAGAATAAAAAAAAAAAAGTTGAGCTCAGGCCTTACGCGACGTGATTTTAAATTGGTCGAAGGGCGGCTATCGACAAAGAGAGAGAGAAACCCAAAAAATTCAATGTATAAGCGGGTGAGGCCTTAATTGAACTTTGAGGTCCTGGCGCTATTCAATCCTCACTATAAGTCTATGATATATATACACTTTGAATTTAAGTAATACTCCCTCCTTTTCAATTTATGTAAACTCATTTGACTGGACACGGAGTTTAAGAAAGAAGAGAAGACTTTTAAACTTGTGGTTCTAAATGAGTGACATATATTTTGTGTGGTTATAAATCATTGCATAAAGGTAAATTTTTTTCAAATATAGAAAGAGGTCATTCTTTTTTACACGGATTAATAAGGAAATAAGTTCATATAAATTGAATTAGGTCATTTTAATATGTTGTAGTAGGTAATATATTTTATATTCAAAATTTTAAATCTCACATTTTAGGAAGGCTTACTTGTAAAATTCATTTGAATGATCTGATAGTATAAAAATTATTTATACTGATAATATATAGAACTTAAATACATATAGTTTAGACCATTGGGTGTAGTAATTATACGGTATTTGGATGCAAATCATGCAATTTATACATTTCCCCTAAAAGAAATGATTGGAGATAAAGTGAGTCAACTGTCCATGCTATGAAGAGAATTTATTCCTTTCCAAGAAATAAGGTAATGTAGCTGAGAGAAATCCAAGTCAAAGCAATAAAAGGATAACACATAAAGCTAACTATATATGAAAAAGATGCTTATATAGTTCTTCATGGACTACTAATTTGTTGTGGCTATAAATACATGGCTTTCTTGCAATATAGCAATCATCTCAATGAAAAAAAAAAAGAGTAGTCTTACATGAAGAGTAGAGTCATATTTTGTTTAGTAGCCAATGATGACTTGCCTGCTTCATTATTTTAAAGGTGTTTAATTACACAAATCAATATAATGGTGGCCTTTATGTTTGGTTTAAGGCAGTCTTCTTGGCTATCTTGACATGCTCTCCTCTTTCATGCAAGACTTTCTCATTCTTCTAGATACATGCTAATTTACCAAGTTATCATCAATAGAGAAGAACAAGATAGAAGAGGTGTAGAATGATGAGAGGAGTCTTATTTAGTAGCCAAGGATGACTTGCCTGCACCACTTGGAAGGATCATATGCTAATGATGTCCTTTCTTTCTTGGTTTCAGGCCGGTCATCCTTGCTAACTTGATAAGCTCTTCTCTTTCATGCAAGCCCTTCTTTTATATATATATATATATATATATATATATATATATATATATAGTTTCACGAGGCCCGTGCTAAGACCGGGTCCAACTCCAGATATAAAAATTAATATTTTAATTAAAGAAATATAATTTATATATGTTGGTTATAATTAAACTTCAAATAAGTATATTTTCAATATATAAAAGCAAAATTTTCTTCACTCCTTTAATAACTTATCTTTCATTTTGATAAAATTATTTACTTCAAATTAAATGCGAAGCCATAATTTGTAATATATGAGTTCCGAATCCTAATTTTTAAAGTTATTTAGTTCTAAAATTAATAATTTATACATATTTAATGAAGTTTTAAGACAAATATAGAATTTGAACTAAAGTGCTACCGAATCCGATCAAATCGGTGGCTGACACTCTAATTCCGCCCTACTTCAAACTCATTTTGTGTTTAAAAGATTAATTTTAGTTAACCAAATAAGAGATTTTAAAGATAACCCGATCTTGACTGATAATATTGTATTCATTTCAACATTATATGGCATCAATTAATAATTTTTAAAACTATCTGAAAATCATTTTTGTACTAATCTTGGTAAACACATATGAGCTCATTAAAGTGTAAATATAAAGTAAAAGAAATGCCTACATATGAGTAAAAGAATTTTTAGAAATTCTCAAATTTCATAGTACAAGTATAAAGTAAAGAAATGTTTACATGTACAAATCTACAATAAGCAACAACTGAAAAAGAAGAAAACAAAGAGCAACAAGAGGCAAGAATATCTAGCGAAATAATGACTATTTTTTAGGTTAATAGATAAGATCAATAGAAGAAAACAATGGGGAAAATAAAGTGCAGCGGATACGGCTATTCCTTCCTTAATCAGGGGTCTCGGGTTCGAGCTTGAGTATGAAAAAATTCTTGCGAAGGAGCGCTTCCCCCGATTGGGCCCTATGCGATGCGAATCTGGATTAGGTGAGCTCCAATGCGGTACGCGAATCTGGATTAGGCGAGCTCCAATGCGGGTATCGGATACCGGATAGAAAACAGGTAAATAAGGCAGAATGTTCGGTAGCTTTTAAGAAGTAAACCATAAGAACAAAAAATACATTTGATTTTAAAAAATAAGATCAGGACCTAGAAGTAATTAATTGAAAAGTATGATATTTTTTGAAAAAGTTTTGTGAGGACTACAAAAGCCCTTTTGTAGTCCCTTATATATAATAGTAATATATATAGAGAGAGAGAGAGAGAGAGAGAGAGAGAGAGAGAGAGAGAGAGAGAGAGAGAGAGCGGAGTGGGGGTGGGGGGGAGGGGGTGGGTGTTGAAAATATAATTAAATATTAAAAGTGTGCTCTCTGTAACAACTGAAGCTTTTAGATGAGATGGTCACACATTTCAACACTGAAGGGGAGTCTAGGTTGAAAAGAAGTAGGATGACTTTGCTAGACTATTTGGAAGAACTTAATGAATTTATCAAATTATTTCATAGGAAAAAGAAAATAATAAGGGACATTTATGCATGGCTTACTCCCCTATACTATTTTGTTTGTGGCTAAATTCTTTCCGAATTTACAAAGTCTAGCTAAGAACACGAAGTGAATATTCTAGAGTATTGTGAAGATAAGGGAATTCTGATTGTATATGTCGTTAATTAATTTGTTAACTAGGACACATGTACGTAAAAAGCTGACTTAACCATAAGTCATTCCACACTTCATAAAAATCATTATATTTTAAAAATTAAACATATTAAGAATAAAATAAAACTAAAAACATTTTATTTCCCACCAATATTTCTTTTTCGAACCAATATTCTTATCAAATGGTACAAAGGGGATAAAACGCTTATTTCCTTTAGTATTTTACTGAGTAGGATAAATTGTCTTCTCTGCCCCTTTCAAGTGCTAAATTGTGATCTAAATTTGGCACTTAGGTTAAGGGTGTCAAGTGGGTCCGGCCAGCCCGGACCCGGCCCGATAAACCCGGCCCACCACCGGCCCAAGCCCACTAAGAGGTGTAAGGGGCTGGGCTAGGTGGGTTTTATTAGGAGGCTGGGTCGGACAAGGTAGACAACCCACCAGCTCGGCCCACCAGCAGCCCGGGTGATGGCCCACCTGGGCACCGGCCGAGCCCACTTCAAAAAAAAAAAAAAAGATAAGTACTACATTTATTACTAATAATAAGTATTTTTAAAACATTGTATCCTAATAAAATAGCTGTAGCTATAATTGTGAGATTCTTAAAATTTTGGAAGCAAATATATGAAATATTTATTAATTATTCAAACCATAGTTAGAATCTTACTTTAGTTAATTAAAACTTAACCATTAATTTTAACTCATGTAATGTGTCTCTTATTCAAGTAAGAACTTGGGGAAAATGGAGAGGAGTCGGATCCGTTAATATTTAATTGCTACTAAATGAAAACTAATTAGCTCTCCTTTTTAAAAAAAAAAAAATTAGTGGTCACTGGTCAACTGAGCCCTACAGAATTAATAGAGTGGGCAGTGACCTTTTCCAACGTTTGAAAACTAGTTAGTTCTTCCTTTGTTTTTTTTTTCAATTAATAATGGGCAGGTGGGTCCCAAAGAATTAACAAAGTGGCCAAGTGACCATTGTCAACGGAAAGATTGGTAATTCAACCATTGGCCCAAAAAAGGACCCCTCAACCCCTTAAAACTATTTTTGACCTTTAAGTTTAAAAAATTACATTTTAACCCATTTTTCACCTATAAATACCTCATACATTTCATCATTTTTTACTACAATCCTCTCATTTTATCTCACTTTCCCTCTTAATTTTTAGCAATTTCTATAATTTTAGTATTCTACTTTAATTGTTTTTGCAAACTTGAAATTAACAAGATCAAGTGGAAGGCTTCAAGTATTTAATTCATCAATTTACGATCACGTTGTTATTTCGTTATCTCCGAGAATTTGGTACCTTCGTTCCATCTCTTACTTTTATTTAGTACTTTAATTCTTGCATTTTAATTTTAATTTTCGTTACTTTAATTTGCATAATGGAACCACTAAAAAGAATCGGTAAAGCTTTATGTCCCGGTGGTAGTAGTAGCGGTAAGAAAAAATCCGGTAGTGGTAGTGGTAGTGGTAGGGGTAGTACTAGCGCTAGAAATTATACTCGTGTTCCGCAAGCACCACCTAGTGAAATAGGCGACATAGGTGTGGGTGCACATGATATGAATTATATAGAATTACAAGAAAAGTACGCTATAGAAGATGAGAATGAAGTTGAGATACAAGTAGACGATGATGATAATGACAATAATACACCCACTAGTCCCGCTAATGATATTGCTCAGTCTCGAACTGAGGCTCAGGGTCGTCCTCCACTGCCTGAAGGAGCCCGAAAAAAAACTAGCGCCCGGAAAAAAACTAGCTTAGTGTGGAATTATTTTGCCCGATTAGAAAATAATCTGAATTATGTTGCATGTAAAATTTGTGAGATACCTTATAAGCATAGCACCGGGGGTATTAAAGGGAGGACGGGTCAGTTGACTAGACATTTGGATAACAATCACCCAAATTGGAAAGAAGAGATAGAAGAAGCTCAGGGTGCCGCCGTGGGATTAACCCAAACAAGACTGAACCTAAAGACCGGTAAATTAAGTGGATCATATAATAAAATGAAGGATCGTGAAGAATTAGTGAAAATGATAGCTGTGGGTTGTTTGCCTTTCACCTTTGCTTCTTCTGATGCTTTTATTCATTATATACAAAAGATTTATAATCCTATGTTTAGCGGTATTCCTAGAACTACTTGTAGATCTGATATTTTTAGACTTCGTGGACAATATCTGTTTTATCTACGTTATTTATTGACATATCTCCCTTGTAGAGTTTCTCTCACCTCGGATCTTGGTCGTGCTGTTAATAGAAATGATTATTTAACAGTTACTTGTCATTGGATAGATGATAATTTTAATATGCAAAAACATATTTTAGCTTTTCAATATGATGAAGACCGTAGACATACTGCACAATTCATATCTGATACTGTCGCTGTCATTGCAAAATATTATGGTCTTACAAGCAAAGTTTTATGTATGGCCTTTGATAATGCTTCTAACAACACATCTGCTATCGACAGTTTAAAATCTGAGTTGTCTCCACTTTTACCTGAAATATTTCATGTCCGGTGTGCTTGTCATATTTACAATTTAATTGTTCAAGATGGTCTTTCTTTCTTTGAGCCTGTGAGAAAATTAGACACGCAATTGGTTTTATTCAAGGAAATAATAATAGGAAGCGACTTGCTGAATTTAAAAATAAATGCAGGCAAAATAATCTTAGACCAAGATTTATGCCTGAAGAAATAGACACTAGGTGGAATTCCACTTATGATTTCTTAAAAACTTATGTTGAATATAAAGTTCCTATAACTGCAACTTTTAACCAATTTGCTACTAGATATCCCGAGTTAATGTTAAGTGATTTTGATTGGATCAAAATTAAGGATGTTGTAGATTTTTTAGACAAAAATTTATTTCGCTACTCTGAAAATTTCCGGTGCTTATTATCCTACTGTTTGTAACATTTTAGCTTATCTAGCTGATATCTCTTATTTTCTTAAAGAATATAAGTTTAAAGAAGGTTACACAGATGCTGTTACTGCAATGATAATTAAATTCAAAAAATATTTCTTTCCTATTCCTCCTATTTACTTAGTTGGTGCTATATTAAATCTGTGTATTAAATATATTAATATGTCAGAATTGACCCGTATTATATATACTTCTTTAGATTTTAAAACTACTGAGGAACCATCCCTTCTTAAGGCTATGTGTGATGCAAATGATTACGCACAACAATTATATAACCATTATTCTACATTACTTGATAATGCTACACCGACTTCTATCCCATGTGGTCGTTCTAACGAAACTTCATCTTCTAAAAGACAGGCACAAAGTGTGCCTATCATGTGTGTTCCTAGATTATCTATTTGGTCTCAAATAGCACCTCAACAAAGTAATACAAACTTTGATGAGCTTTAATTTTTTTTTTAAGACAGCCATTGGAGCCTTTCGAAGATGGAGTTAATGCACTGGATTGGTGGAGGAACAAAAGAAGACAATTTCCCGTTCTTTCAACAATGGCTAGAGATGTGCTAAATGTTCCAATGTCAACTGTTGCATCAGAAAGTGCATTTAGCCAAGGAAGGAAGCAGCTCGGAGACAACCGACACTCATTGGGCAGCAACGCAATGAATGTTCTAGTATGTTTCGGAGATTGGATTAGATCAGAGCGAAGAAATCAAGGAAGAGAAGACCAGCAACTTGAAGATATAATGTCATTTGGAGATCCATCGGTACAAACATCTCCAATGTATGGAGATGTCGATTATGAAAATTTTGAGTCAATTCCTCCTATTGTTAATATGGAAGAATTGAATAAAATGGTGGAAAATATGTAGATTTAAATTTGAAGAGTTGTCAAATTGAATTTTCTTTTTCTAGTTTAAGTTTACGAAATCAAAGAAAAGTAAATGTAAGTTTGTAAGCTTTAAAGTTTAAATTTGACTTTGCAATTATCGATTAATAAAACTAAAGGCTTACTGAGCCTTTGAATTTCTTTTCAAATTTGTGTTATAATTTTATTTACAAGAATAATAATCTGTACGCAGTCAAAATAGAACTATAAATATAATTCTGTAAAATTAATCCTACACAAGCAGCAACTCCAAGATAAATTTCTGCAAGGAGGGACAAACATTGATCAGTGCCCAAAAGCAACAAGACATTATAAGAGGCTGACAAAATCAGTGAAATGACAAGCCTCTGAAATTGCTGATGCGTGAAATAAATCAAATACCCCTTTTAAGTTACTATCTTGTTGTTGGCTTACACAAGTTCAAAAATATTTCAATAGGTTATACAGTATATAATAATATAAACTATTAGTTATATATATATATATATATATATATATATATATATATATATATATATATATATATATATATATATATATATATATATAATATTAATAAAATCTTATTAGTTTCAAATATTTTATATATAATAATAATTAAATATTTTTTAGCGTATTGAAATGTCTCCGCCGATGATGGAGGTGTGACAATCTGCACATGACATTAGGACTTAGGATCAGATGAGATAATTAAATTAAGAACTTTGGTTTAGTATCAAAACTCATGTGCATTGTTCCCATTTAGTTCCCATTTAGATGAGTAGGAAATTTAGAGAAAGAGGAGAGTAGGGAATTGTGAGATAATATGGAGAGGAATGAATGGTATTTATAGATTGAAAATACGGCCAAAGTATAATTTAAGGAACTTGATGGTAAAAATAAAGTTGACAACAACTAGATTTTAAAGTATCAAACTTAATAAATTTTAGTATTAGAATTTTTTTAAAATAATTAAAATCCGGCTCGGCCCACTAACTAAAACCCGGCCCGGCCCACTAACGGGCCCGGTTAGCCCGAGGTGTAGCCCCTATCCGAGGTGGGCTGGGCCGGACACCCTTTCCCTCTCCAAGCCCGGCCCGGCCCCTTGTGGCCCACGTTAAAATGGCCTGGCCCGGCCCACTTGACACCCATAACTTAGGTCGCAATAAGGCACCTGATGAGCTACTAAGGCGAACCCTCTAAGATATATATATATATATATATATATATATATATATATATATATATATATATAACAAGAACTTCAAATGTAAAGGATGCAAATTAGATATATATATATATATAACAAGAACTTCAAATGTAAAGGATGCAAATTAGGAAACTTAACATTAGAAGAAACTATAGAACATTTTAAAAAATGTGAACTTAGAACAGATAATTGGGGATACAGGGTAGAAAGTATTTCATAAAAGAAATCAGACAATTTTGGCAAAATTTTAACTGAAATACAAGAAAGTGATGAAGATATATATATATATATTGTGCGAGAGAGAGACAGAAGTGCAGAAGTCAATAATAATCTGTACAATCCAAACTCACCTAGTCATGGGATCTATTAATACCTGAAACACAAAATACGAGACGCAGCTCGATAATAAAATACTCAATCCATTAAAGAAAAAGTAGGCGCCATGATTTAATGGTTGCTCACCTCAACTTGAATGGATTAAGGATGTTGGAATCACTAATCGGCTACCGGGTCACTACCTGTTATCCCTGCACACACAACAAGATCATCAACTCACCCTCTTAGCTTACCCCTAAAGTAGGCCTTTAGAAATCGCTGGTAATACATACATGCATAAACAAAACATGTATAATAATGATATACAAGTAAAACAACTAATTTGTAACCACTAATCCAAATAACAAGTGCAACCACAACATGTTAACTGCAATAAAATTCTATAGGGAATAGGTTGTCCATCTAACCCGCCTCAGCCAACCTCATGTCTTACCCATGTTCGGAGCGCACTTGCATGTCTTACTTCTTTTTAGCAATACAGCGACCTCCCGTCTTACCCGACATTATCAACACCAGCTAACTAGTCTCTCATCCGGCAATCAATGTATGCTCAATCAAGTGATAATTAATGAGTTTTACATAACTAATTAATTAACTACCATATCATGCTCAAATCAATAAGAAGTATCAAACAGTGCAAAAATGCATAATGCAACCCTCATGGTCTAACTGCTACGAGACATAGTTTACCTGTCTGACTCGCCTCATGTAGTGCATCAAACTCATGTCTTACCCATATTCAGAGTGTAGGTGCATGTCTTATCCATATTCAGAGCATAGGTGCATGTCTTACCTATCTTTAGCAATGCAACGACATGCCGTCTTACCTGGCATCCTCAATACCAACTAACTAGCCTCTCACCCGGCATTAACAATGCATGCTCAATCAAGTGATAATGAATAATAACCTATCACAACATTGTAAAAATGCAACCCTCATGATCTAACTTGATACTTCAAATTTACCCAACCGACCTAATCTTGCTCACTCACACGAACTTCATGTGTTAAATGCGCATAAACATCACATATAACATACTTTTTGGGAAAACCAAACAAACTAAAAGTTAAAGCCTCTGCCTGAGATCCGATAATAAAAAATTTACTTAAAATGTAAAAGTCAACCCAAACGAGCTCTGATAGCTTCAATCAATTAAAATTCATCAATAACGGGTTAAAATTAGTCTACGAGAACTATTCCTATAATTTTAGGAGGCTCTTGGGTATAAGTCAACTCTTGGTCAACTTAACTTCGACCCTTGGGTCAATAGTCCGACATTTAAAATTGAATAAACAGATATGTTACCCATAAGCTAAGGAATTCAGTACAATAATCAAGATCTTATTTTGATATCAATTTCTAGGTCAAATTAATGATTTTTCTTTTTTAAGATTAGGATAAAATTTCCCCATTCAAGCCTCTTAAATCTCATGATTTCGCGGATAAATTCGATGAAATTTATACATAAACAATAAATCAATGCGAGGAATCCATATCTTAAATTTGGGGTTGAAATTGTTACGGTTCACTTTTACGCGAGGCATAAAAGCTATTTCGAAGTTGTGGACTCTATTTGAATTTTTGTATTTTTTAGAGGCGCCACCTAATTTATAAGGGAAATTATGAAAACCAAGTAGAAAAGGGTTTATCAAATAGGAGAAAAATCCTTTTAAACCAGAGTTCGAGGTAAAGGTGTTGGTGATCCCCTAGGGAAGCTTTTAAGCACCCCAGTATTAAGGATTCGTAGAATACGGTTGACCTACGAGCTTCAATGTGTGATTATTGTAATTATTTGCTAAAAATGGTTTATTTCCTTGTATAAATTATCATGGCGTATCATAACTCATTTTTTTTTTTGGCAAAAATTCATTTATTTGAAGACAAAGGAGTGGGATCTTAAAATGTGTATAAAGTATTAAAGTCATTCCATTTGTGGACCAAGACACACTTAGGATTCCTCTTAAAGTAGAGTTCAACTTAATTTGGTTCAAATGTTTATGCTTTTAATTCTTTATAATTCTATAGAAAAAAGTTAAGTGTATTTCTTTTATAAATATGCCATTGGTTTACACAAGTATGAAAAGGTTTTGTATTTTTTTGTTTATTGTTTGTCCAATTTTAGGCTAACCATATCCTACTTTTAAACCTTTACCCCAAAATAAAGTTTAAGTGCATTTCCTTTTGTTTCAATGCCTTAAGGTTTGGGCTCGAGCCCAAAAGGTTTTAAAAGCCCTTAAGTTTTGAAGTTTTCGGAAATCAGTGTTTTGCAACACTTTGCATTTTTTCTAGAAAATCAATCTTTTATTCATTATCCAAAACAGTCCAACTGTAGGGAATTTAGAGTTTTTGATTTTAGTTAAAAATTAAATCTCAAAACAGTCCCATTTTTATCCAAAGGAATAAAGGCCCAAAACAGATTTTCTTCCTTATATATCCCGTATATCGTTTGTGTGTGTGTAATTACAAGCATTCGAGTTTCAATAATTACAAGCATTGGTTTATATATATATATATATATAAGGAGAAGAGTTAGGGTAGTGGGCCCGATCGAAGCCCACTAGTTGCCATTTTCATCCATGATTGGGCCTTCAATCAATTTATCATTTTCTGGACTCGATGGAATGAAAGTATGTTGTTGGGCCTTTGGCTCAACATTGGTTCATGTAGAAATGGCCAAGTAGCCCGTATGGATTCCCATGCAAGACAAAGAGGGGGACAGGGGAAAGGTGGTTAGAGAGCACCTAGACTTGGTAAATAAACTAACAAGAACTTAAAAAGAAACATAATCACATATATAGGCATATACATACATGTATCAGATATAATTCAGTCCCCATATATATATATATATATATACGAGCAAATTAATTAAGGGAAAAGGACGGATCCAAATTAAGAATGAAATTGAATCTAAACAAGCCTAATTAAAAAAAAAAAAAATCGGAAACAAGCCTAGAACAAATAGACATTAATCATAAAAAGAAGGGCTCAATGTGGTAGCTAAGGATAACGTCCAAAGAGTTAAGCCCCATCTTAATCAATATATCACTTTTATTCCAAAGTCATAGTGAGATACACCAAGGGTATACCTGATATATCAACAGATATATGCCAAGGCCTATAAAAGCTGCATATATTCAATATACATGTGTATATATCTCATATATAGCGATTTCACAAGACAAAACTAACAAAGGGTAAAAGCACAACTTTGAAGCAAGATAAAGGAAAGATGCAACATCTTATTCAAAAAAAAAAAAGAGCCAGTATACTCATTTATGCCAAAAATACCAAACCAATATGCGCAGATTCCATTTAAACACAACTGTTTTTTTTTTTTTTTTTTAAACATTGACAGAGAAGAGAAGGAGAAACAAGCAGTAACTAGTCTGGTACATGTCAAATTAATCCTTGGCACAGTTTGCCCCGACATCATAGCAATAGAACAAATAACAATTCAGACTTCAATTCTGGGGATAGATAGTTAAATGTCAAGGTAGGAAACACATACAAGCTAGAATTTGTTTAAAGGTAGATAACTCATATCATGTACTATTTGAATTCTCATAAACAACACATAAAATCAAAAAGGACTGACGGGATAGGATATACAAGGGTTTAGGCTTGAAGACAAACATCATTCAACCAATATCCTCAGTAAATCAACTCCAATATGACCGTTACTTTAAACAAAAATCCGCAGTCAACATGCTTTACTCAAAAAGGCAGTGTCAATACAATTGTGCAGACAAGTATGAAAAAAGGGCAAGTGCTATAACAGTTGAGTTGGGATCTATACATGGCCTTATGCAAGATTCAGGTTGAGGCCAACTAAGATTGTCATTTTTTCAAATCAAATAAACAGGCAAACATGCTAGGTAAACTCACTGAAGAATCATTTGGGACATACATGGTCATAACTGATCATAAACATGTTTAGCAAGGGGGCATGGTCCTTATTTCACATTCATGCTATCAAAGAGGCAAAGTGAAATGTACAGTGGCAAGGTATGAGCTATAATGAACATATAAGTAGCCATTTTACTCTGGACAGGCATCACAAGGTCTTACACAAGCATACATACTCATTTAGATACATGAACTGCTCCTAAGGGTCCAATACTAACAATCATGCTCAGGTGTGGAACATAAAAAGTATTCAAGGTGCATGTAAATCGTTTTATAGTTAGAAACTAAGTGGAACAAGACATTGTGGATTACATGCAGCTACTATCTACTGAACTTCTCTCAGGGAAGACACTACATGAGTACAGAGACTACACAAGTTCATCACATAGTCAAAATAGGCACTCTTAGTTCACATTAAACTTATGCCAATATTCAGGCTTAATAATAGAACTTGTTAGTTATGAAATAAGCTAACAGTCGTAACTTTCATATGGTGATCTCAAACAGATACAACGATCTCTTAATTACACTAAAATACCAAAGTCCGCAGCAAAAATTATGTTCATACCACATTGCATCAACAGTCTTCACAGACACAAACAGAGGACAAAATAGATAGACTCAAAACATGGCATGTTTAGGAAAGAACAACCCTTACTCCAATTCCCAAAGTTTATATCATTCTTTTGAACTTAAACATAAATATTCAAGAAACAGAATCATGCTTTACATAAATGAAGGATGTGTGACCATGTAAGGAACTTAGAACAACATTCACAAATTAGACATTAGGGCGAGACCAGCTAGGTAAATATAGACCTAGTAGACAAATAATCAAGCTAAACTAAGCAAGCATTTATGCTAACATACTACTATTTGACAGTAAAAATAAATGGCATGCTTGCACAAACAAATGATCAAACTAAACCACACTTAACCTAAGCTAATACTAAACATGTATGAACTACTAAACTAAAGATACTTAATGACTAATCAACCCTAACAAAATTAAACTAACACATAGGCATAAAATAACCAAATATATAGGAAACACTTAAGAAAAACACTAAAATAAATAAAGGAAAATGTTTACCTTTTCTATGTGTAGCCTTGATCGAGAATGGACTTGGAAGCCTTGATTCCTCCACTCCAATGCTCAGCCACAAATAAAAACAAGTTAAATCTTTTGAACTAAAGGCTCAATAAGTTAAATGTTCAAGCAAATGCTAGATCCCTAGATATATTGAACCTATTTGCTCTAATTTGAGACCTTTTGTGTGTGTATATCAGTGAATGTCTGTGTTGAGTGAGATGTGGGGTTTTTTATATAGAACCCCAAAATCTGAAAACTAAACCCTAATTTTTTATGTGGGACTAAGGGATTTTGGGGAAAATTCTCTTGAATTCCCTCTCAAACTAATACTATCCAATGAAGATGTAATGACCGGTTTGGTCGTTACTATAATCCCGAAATATTCGCGGCCTTGGCTCCATAATCTTGTGTGATTCATCATGTGTACTTGGTAAATCCCTAGCTTAACCGGACTCGAAATACGATCAGAAGTTAAATATCGAGTTTAGGCCATCGGGCCCCAGATGACTGCTTTAGCAATTGTCTGACCGCCATAGTATTGACGTCATAACGACAGTGTTCTCCGCCTTAGCAAGGGTATGCAAATGCAAAAGACCGGACCAACGGTAGTAATATCGCTAAAGCGATACTGTTATAGCGGCACCTTGACCGCTATGGCGATCGATGAGCAGTTTTGACCCTATTGTGTAGCCTTATTGATGATATTACTTGTGTGCCAATGTGTGGTACTGTTTGGGATTGACTTGGTTTATTGATATTACATTTGCATTGTATTCATACTCATTTCCATGATATATTGATATTGCCTTGATATGATACTGATGATCTAAAATGAGAAGGAAATACATATGCTTGAGACATATTGATACGAGTTATCTCTGGGCTGTGTGCGGAGTGACCGGTATTCCTCTGAGACATATTGGATATTGAGTCATCTCTGGGCTGTACTGAGTGACTGATATGGAAACACTTATCTTCTGAGACAAGTTGGATATTGAGTCATCTTTGGGTTGTGTGCGGAGTGACTAGTGCATGGACTTCGTGGCTCCCACATGGGTTGTGTTGTCGATGATGTGACATTCCATCGACGGAGTACATGTGTACGAGCATTTGCATTTGCATACATTTGGCATACGGTTCTATTGCATTTGGTTATCTTTCTTATGTGTTAAGTTTGGTTGTATTGTTATTGTATTGGTATTCTCGTATGTTATTAAATGAGGACTGGATACTGTAGTTATACTTGGGTCTTAAATGATTATTCTCGAACTTGGCACAATGGGCTTAGTTGCTATAACCATAGGTTGTGATATTGGATGGGGTAAGTGTGGTGCTAGATGACCTTAATATGGGTATGTATGACTTTCTGGATTGGCTGAGTGATGAATATTAGAATGACAAGAGAGTTTTCCTTAAAACAAATTACTAATTCAATAAATGATTGGTTGACTTGCGATATTGGTGTAGCATTGTCCCTGATAGTAGTCGTAATGTTACGGTATTTTGAGCATGGTTACCTAATTAGTATACTACATGAGTTAGAACATGAGGAATGATAAAAGTTAAAGGAAATGGATTGCTAAAAGAGCATTAATTGAATAAGGCTTTATAGTTGTTTGGGACGAGTGGAAGATTATATTCATAAATTGACTTAAGATCGTCTATCATGTTTATTTGTGGCTTCTATTACCGTTATGTTATCCTAACCATTGTCGGCCTATGATTCTTACCAGTAATAGTGTTGTACTGATACTACTCTTGCTACATCCCTCTCAGGGTGTAGAGTTGTGCAGGTTATTGGTTGATTTGGAGTTTTCGGGAGATGTGCGGTGCCTATCTTGAAGACCTCCATCATCTTATTCCTAGATGGAGGTTAAGTCTTTTATATTTATTGTACATTGTCTCCACATTAGTCACTCTTGTACTAGTCTAGACCAGGTCATGGGAAAAGGAGTCAGTTTATACAAAAGTCCTTGTAAATACTTCCGTTTAAGTTATATAAGTAAGTTTACTTCCGCATTTTTTTAAAAAAAATTGTTGTTTATGTCATAACTTGAAGGTACACGAACCTTGTTTTATGATTGTTAATGAGTTGGTTTTGGGTTAAGGGTTTGCCTACTGAGGTGGGAATGGTAGGTGCCCACGCGATCCTAAAATGGGTCGTGACAGAAAATCGAGGATTCAAATTTGTAATGAGACAAAAACAATTAATGTTTGCACTCATTTGACCTTAGAAAAATGCAGAAAAGTAAGAAAAGAGGAGGATTAATTCCTTGTTTGGTTGAATCACGATGGAAAGTGGCATGTTTGCCTCAATCGGCCATGCCAGGCTTGTGAAAATAATAGTATGTCTGACTCGTTTCCATTTCCGGCTATGATGACGCGATGAGACAGGAAAAGAGGGCGGTAGCTAGGGTTTTCTCTAACCCTTTCCTTAAAAGAGGAAAATGGGGTCTGTTTGGCATGGTATATGCATATATGCATGTTTTGGGCTGGGTCGGGTTTGTATTGGACTGGCTCAGCCATTTTGGAATAAAGAGAGGGGCCCAAATTATCAATATATATATATACATGATACACATGTATATACTCGTATATTCGTGTATATTCGTGTATATTCATGTATACATGTGTATATATGGAGGGGCAGATATACTATGTTTTAACAAATAGCCAAAATTAAAAATGTCCATTAATTGAACATTCCAATTATGACCACATTACAAACTAATCAGCCAATTAATTCTTTAAAACGCGGCCATGACTAATTATTGCAATTATATCCCTATTTGACTTTAATCATGCAATCGGCCTATTTCAAATATAGCCCCAATTAACCCATAGAAATTAATCGAATATCACGGTTTGAAAATACATGCAAATATGCAAATTGTAAAATTGGGATGCATATTGATTGTCTTATTTAATTAATCATTTTCTTGAATTTAACGGTGTAGAATACTTGTCAATTTGATATTAATAATTTAAACAATTGATTGAATAATTGTTTTAAACTATTTTGAAATAATTTTGACAAATACCTTAATATTGATGGAAAATATGTGAAATACTTTAAATGACTTACAATATATATTTGAAATTATTTTGCCAAATGAAATGGCAAAGTATTATCGAAATATTTTTATAGAAATAATTTTGGTTTATAAAATACATATTTCAATCCGTTTGAGATCCAAGAACTCCAGGTAATTAAATAAAATAATTGGAGGGCCAAATTAGGTGTCAACAGAAATTCCACCTTTCTAAAATCCAAATTTGAGAGATTTTTGCTAAAACAATCCTAATCTCAAAGCGCTATTGAATTACCACTGTTATATATACTCTGAACCAGCCTTTTTCGCATTCGCAAACCTCAGCATCGTGTTCGCGATGCCTCTGAAATCACCTTCTGGCATCGTGGTTAGCCCCCTCGTGATCGTGGGGCTCCCTTCGCGCTTGCGAATCACTGTTCTACACCATCAAAATGAATTACTTTGGTGTTGAATCACCCCCGAGCCCCTCGAGTCCCAATCTAAATCCTACCAACACATTTGAAATAATGTTATTGACTTATACAAGGTCTCAAATTACGATTTAAACCATGAACGCTCAAAAGAGGGGTTGGATTGTTAATTAGCCTTCAAAAGAGATCGTGTTCAAAAACCTTCCTGAACTCTTCGGTCCCTACTGGGACCATCCCCATTAAGTCTAGAGGCTAACAATAAGTTATCCAAAGCAACAAGGCATGAAATGAAGTACATATGGGCAAAGCATGGTTAGGCCTTTATGTAACTACGCTAATATTTTCTCATCTTAGGCATTCCCTTTCTTTATTATTGTTTCTCCGTGCTTACTGCAAAATTCAGAAACCGTGCGATGTTGAAACTTTTTTCTATACAAGTGTTCTTAGAATTGAAGTATTTAAACGCCTCTACCTACACTATATTCTATTTAATCTGTCAAACATAGATATTATGGGTCATTCATTTCTGAAAAAAATGATCATCGCTAGAAACAAGAGAGTTTTATTTTATTAATTTAGGTGTTCATCTATTCTTCACACTCAATCATCAAAGTATAGACATGCTTTATAAAAGTTATGAGACAACTAGCTCATTCACAGTGTATGCATATGATCTTTCAAAAATACGAAGTATTCGAACGTTAAGTAAATATTTTTGGATCTATTTTGGAGTAATTATACATTTTGTCATAACAAAAGCATTTCCGTTTTCCTCAAAACGAAAAGAGAAGAGAAAAGGACCAAAATAGTACATTATCTTTGGGTTTGGACCTAAAATCATACATGTTCTTTTACATGGAGCATTAATAGTCCATTATGTTTGCATAAGTGGTACACTTTTAGTTAACTCCCAAATATTCTGTTAAAAATTTAACAGAAAAGGGCAAAAATGCTCTTGAACTATTAGAAAAGGTCTAAAAATACCCTCCATCCATCTATTTTTCTAAAAATACCCTTCAGTTCAACTTTTTGGCTCATTTATGCTCTTTAACGGTTAACACTAAATTAAAAAAATATATATTTAAATTACACATGGTATTTTATTACTAGTCCGATTTTCTAAATCTAAAAAAATTGGATTTTTATAAAATTTGGAACAACTATTTTTTTAAAAAAAAGAAGTGGTAGGCCCTTTTTTTAAAAAAAGAAAATCAAGATTGGATTTTTATTAACAAATGTGGAATTTTTTAAATCTGGAAAACTATTATTTTAAAGGGTGGAAAACCTTTTTTTTATATATATATTCTTTATATTCTTTCTTACATTTTTCATGATTTCAACTGCTCAGTTCTATTATTCGTTAGAAAAACAGAGTTAAAGAGTATTATTGAGTATGATAAAAAAATATTTAGCATCATTTATTATTCTTTCACACATTTCAAGCTTTGAGGGAAATATTTCGAACTTTGAAGCAACAATAATAAATTCAGGAATCTAGTCTTCAAATTTTTTCGAATCAGATTTCATCATTCCAGCTTTCTAGTTTTAATTATTTTTTTTATCTTGTGTTTGTTATTTTTACTATTTTTCCTAAATAGGTACTTTGAATAATTTGTTACAATTTTAATATGTCAGATAAAAAATGGAAAAGGGTAAAAAATGCCCTTAAACTATGCGAAATTTAAAAAAAAAAAAAGCCCCTTATGTTAATAGTCTGGTCCAAAAATGTCCTTATTGTTACTTAATTGGGTAAAAAATATCCCTATTGTTACTTAATTGGGTAAAAAATGTCATTTTCCTAATAAACATATTGTTTTATTCTTTTTAAACACATTCTTCCTAATAAAAATATTGTTTAACCCTCTTTTAAAATCTCTTTAACTAATAAAAACAAGAGTAATAATTTTTCTTTTTTAATCTCGTTTTATCAATTAAAATAGAATAACCTCATGTACTCTTTTAACTGATAATATAGGTCATATATACATAAGGTCATAGTAACCCTATCATCAATATTCATCTATCTATATATAATAGGAGAGACAAAAGAAGGATATGATGACAAGTGTCATCAAGACAAAAATCAGAATTTAAAAATACAAAATCTATTTATATATAATAGGAGAGGCAAAAGCATGAGAGGATGACAAGTGTCATGCTCAGAAAATTCTTATTTTAAAAAAGAAAAAAAATTAAAAAAAGAGAATATATAATTTATTTATTTTTAAAGAAAACTGCCAATTCAAAAAAGAAATTATAACTTCCTTCACGTATTTGTTCCAATGCACTGTTGTATACTCATATCCATTCAATTCAACGGGAACTAACTTTTAAACACAAAAAATAATACTGTAAACAGATTTAAAAGAAAACCCACGATTGAAATTTCGTTAAGCGAATAATTTGATTTTTTTTTTTTTAACACATAATCAGGAAAAAAACTGCTTCGTGCAGTTATGGGGGAGGCAATATAGGAAACATATATAAAGTGAAGTTATAGGGGAAAAAACTGCCAACGTCATTATCATATTTCATTTCTTTCATGGTTACATCTATAGATTTTGATCAATTTCATCCGAAGGTTGGTCATTTTCTTCCAAAAAATCAGAATTGCATGTTGTTGCCTTTATGTAATAATTTTTGGGTTTTAAGAATGCATTGTGCTTCACATTTCTTGGTTTCGAGTTTATCTTCCTATGATTGATATTTTTATTAAAGAAAACAGTACCGGAACAGCCTCTCTATTTCAAGGATTGAGGTATGATCTGCGTACATCTTACCCTCTCCAGCCTCCACTTGTGGGATTACCCTAGGTATGTTGTTGTTGTTATAAAGAAAACAACAACAAACCAGATAAAATGCATAGGTTTCATTTTCTTTTCAGTAAACACATGCTTCCTTGAAGGTATCGAGAGCATAAATTATAATACAAAACTAAAATATAAGCTTAAAAAGGCATGAGATCCATCGTTGAGAGTATGATGGTCTTATTAGCTTTATATTAGTGTGATCTTTTGTCAAGTTTTAGGATATATGTTAATCTTTGATTTCAGTTTTATATGGATATATGGGTTGTAGTGTTTCTTTTTTTGGTGAAGAAATTGGCTTTATTTGGTAAATGGGTTTTCAGTTAACATAAAGATTCCCCTTCCACCCCCCCCCCCCCCCCCCCCCGCCCCCTCCTCCTCTTTTTGATGGTTAAATTCATCAGGCTATATATATGGCAAAGTGTTCATTCAAGTGTTCATTAAGGGCAAGTTCTACAAAGTGGTGGTTAGACCGACTATGTTGTATGGGGCGGAGTGTTGGCCAGTCAAGATTTCTCACGTTCAAAAGATGAAAGTTGCTGAGATGAGAATGTTGAGATGGATGTGTGGCCACACCAGGAGTGACAGGATTAGGAATGAGGATATTCGGGACAAGGTGGGACTGGCCTCGGTGGAAGACAAGATGCGAGAAGCGAGATTGAGATGGTTTGGGCATGTGAAGAGGAGAGACACGGATGCCCCAGTGCGGAGGTGTGAGAGGTTGGCCATGGATGGTTTCAGACGAGGTAGGGGTAGGTCAAAGAAGTATTGGGGAGAGGTAATTAGACACGACATGGCGCAGTTACAGCTTACCGAGGACATGACCTTAGATAGGAGGGTTTGGAGGACCCACATTAGGGTAGAAGGTTAGTAGATAGTCTCATTATCCTGTCTTATTAGTAGTCGCATTATCGTAGTATAATTTCTTGTGCTCTGATTTATGCTATTATCTGTTATTTCGTGTGCTTTGATTATTCTATGTTATCTGTGTCGCTTGCGTTACTTCATTTCCATATCGCTGTGAATCTCTTAGCCTTATCTGACCTCTTTTTATGTTTTTTATTGAGCCGAGGGTCTTTCGGAAACAGCCGTCCTACCTTGGTAGGAGTAAGATCTGCGTACACTCTACCCTCCCCAGACCCCACGTTGTGGGATTTCACTGGGTTGTTGTTGTTGTTGTTCATTCAAGCAAGAACATGATCTTGCTTTGTAAATTGGACTTCTATTTTGCGACCCTTTTATCATGAAGTTCTTTTTTTTCTTTTGCAAAATTGTGATTAGGATCATTATTGATTTCCAATTGTGTTATTTCGGATGCTATGCAGAGAAGAGGCATGCTGAAGCTTCTAAGTTTAGGGAGAAATAGCCAGATAGGATTCCGATGATCATTAAGTTTTCGCCGGAATTCAGAAATCACATTCTTCCTTGAAGGGTATTGATCAGAGCATAAACTATAATACAAAACTGAATATAAGCTTAATAAAATATGAGACCCATCCTTGAGGTATTTTTCATTCGAAGATCTAATCTTTTTTGCTTTTGCTCATTAATTTTGTTGGTTTTACACGTTAGATCCTTAATGTAGTTGGATGATGAGGTATTCTTTGCATATGAGTTCTTTTGACCAAAAATATTTTAAAATACTTTTATCGATCCCAGTTAAGATTCTTTATAAGAAAATACATTAATTTTATTTATACGATATGAGTTGCATTTTTCAGGTGTTAGTGCAAGGGAAAGCTTTTTCAACTTTAATCCTTAATATCTTATGTGTTAAAAAATCTCAACTATTTAACGATTAGTTTCATGCCTTTAAATGTTACACCTCGCATTTTCAGAGCATGAGCATGACACGTACATCACCGTAGTAATGGAGTATCGGAGACGTCCCATGATGTTATTGAGCTTCTAAAGACATGATTCTTTTCCTACCAAACTATGCCTGAATTCCATAAAAATTTCCATTTCCAAGAATATTAGAGATTCATGACTCTTAAAGTTTTTATGATGGTAAAGATGAATAATTTTTTTATGATAACCATGATGATGATTATGAGGGATTTATTTATCCAAGCTCCGAGGCATACGGATTTCATGTTATTATGAGATGATTTTTATTCATAGAGATTTCCATGTACATGAGCTTTATATTATTATGAGGTGATTGAGCTTACTTTGAAATTTCTTAATTTCCTTCCTTGTTGGTAATCTCACCTTACGACCCTTGTTCCTTCAAGGTGGGATAAACGATGATGACTGATCCATAGTATAATCGGAGGCTACCGACCTTATGTCACTCCGATATAGTTGTGGCTTTTGATTGGGCTCTTATGCATGCTTTATATATATGTATGTATTTTCTCACACTGCGCCGCGCTATAGTCGGTCGGGCATGGCACGTAGATGTGCACACCACTGCAGTGGGCATGTTATGATATTCCCCCGGACGGGGGAGGCCCGGACGCAGGCTAATGATGATAATACCGAGCCTTAATGGCCGGGCATGATACTATATATATGACACCGAGCCTTAATGGCCGGGCATGGTACTATGTATATGTATAGAAATGTTTTTTTTAAAAGGCTAAGCATGCATGACATCCGCCTTACAAGGCCTTTAGATGTACAGGTTATCTTTCTTATTCCTTGTTACTTTTCATATCTATGTTATGTTGTTACTCATGCCTTACATACTCAGTACATTGTTCATACTGACGTCCCTTCTTGTGAACGTTGCGTTTCATGCCACGCAGGTGTATACAGATGAGTAGAGGATATTGCTAGAAGATGCTCCAGCTGGATTGGCGAGCTCCATTTCTTTCCGGAGTGTTGCCGAGTCAGAGTATCTATGTTATGGTATATTGATTTATGTTAGAGACTTTGCAGACAGAGTCACGTATATAGCATGTCAGTCTTGCAAGCGGCTCTGCAAGCCGATGTATCATTGTGCATTATGTTACAAATTTCATATGATTACAGTTTTTACTTAATTTGAGAAAGAGGAAAAGAATGTTGTTTTTGAAAAGCTTTCATTATGCATTTCATTTCGTGATTTAAAAGTTCAGTGAGATTATGAATATAACGAGAACCAGCGGGTTCGCTCGGCTCTAAGTGAAGGGTCGGGTGCCCATCATGCCCTATCAGGACTAGGGTGTGACAAATTGGTATCAGAGCAGTTCGTCCTAGGGGTTGTCTGCAAAGTCGTGTCCAGTAGAGTCTTGTTTATGGGTGTGAAGCGCGCCACACTTATAAACAAGAGGCTGCAGGGCATTTAGGAACCATTGACCTTTCTTTCTTATCTTAGATCGTGCCATAGAGCTAAATCATAGGATATGATGTTCCTGATTCTAACCCCAAATATTTTGATCACGGATAAGCAGTTGATTATGCCACTATGAGGAAATTGCTTCGAATTGAATTTGTTCATTCGAAAGGTATGTTTCCTGTTTTATTAATATGGATAGACGTTGATATAAGAACTTGCGCAAGATATTATGGGTATTTGTGATTGCTCTGTGGGGCATTGGATGTCTTTTTTGGGCTGTGTGCAGGAATGAGGTAGTATGAATTATAGAGGAAACTCTTCCGAAATTTTTATAAATTGAATTGTTTGCAGGTCTATAGAGAAAGAGTAAAGGGAAAATGTGACCATCAGCCGTTTAGTAAGTTATGGTGGAAGGGACAACTATGAGACTCTTTCAAAGAGAAGTTTTAGAATGATCTTAATTTAATTTAAGGGAGGAGTCCTGGAGGGAAAAATGATTAGTAGTTAAGAAACTGGGATGAGTTGCATCCGAGATTTCGAAGGATTGGGACCTATTGGAAAAATAAAGGAAGTTGACATCAGGAACTCAAATACAGTATTACGATTTATAGATTAGATTGGTTAGTAAGTGAGATATTGATATGGGAAGGAAGTTAACGAGTACGGGAAAGTTCCACCCTAGAAGTGTGTGTGTGTGTGTGTGTGTCTATATATATATATATATATATATATATATATATATATATATATATATATATATACGAGAATCAAGATGGGTTTGTACTCTTTGTGGAATGTTCCGCAAACTTCTAAGTGGATACTATTAAGTGGCAAACGGGAAAAGAGCACTTTAAGGGCAACGAAAATCTAGGAGGACCTTGAGGACAGAAGTACGAGAAAATGCGGTTATAAATTAATTAAAAGAAGTTATGTGATTGGCGACTATGAGAGAAAGTATCGACTTTTACTGGTATGATATAAACTCAACCCGGAATCGAGAACCAAGAGTAAGAGAAATCTCAGGGGTACTGGGAAAGGATGTCTATGAGTACTTATAAGTTGATGGAAATGCGATGAAAGTATGATTAATGATATATTTCTCGATATATAGGCTCGGGTGAAGGGCAAGCTTCGATGTAAGGAACTCTTTAAGTGGTGGCTTGACGGATAAGGTATGTAAGGTGTTCGTTTCCTTCTTTCTTTGGCACGAACCCAACTAGAACATGAACATGAGCGTTCCGTAATAAGTCCACTCCATTCCCATGCTTTGTATATCAAATATTAATGTCTTGTTATTTGATTGATTCATGGAAATATTATTTTACTCATCATCGATTACTCCTTTGGACTCGATACGAATTCCGTAAGCTATTCGGAGACTATCGACCTCATGTCACTACGAAAGGCCAAGGCTAGATCATTGACTTCTCATTCAAAAATCAACCTCAGAACATTGCGCTTTCCTTCCGCATCACTGAAGGAAAGCGGATCCCTGCGCAGAAGGCCACAAGAATTTTCGCTTTTCGTCCGCATCGCGAAAGGAAAGCGGAAGGTCTCAGAACATTGTGCTTTCCTTCCGCATCGCAGAAGAAAAGCGAAATCCTGCACAGGTTTTTTTTTCTTTTCTTTTCTTTTCGGTGCAGACCCATAACGGTATATACGTATGAATAAATGTAATGCACTATTTTACGGCTGAAGGAGCATGGAATAGTCGGGCATTCTATAAGGAGCCTAACGAATTCCGATGTCACCATTGATTGATTAATCTGGGGGACTGTTAGGCATGAAGGAAGGAAGTGGTTTGAGTTGTGTCTAATATGTATGGATGACTTGATACAAGAATCCGGTTAGCAAAAGAGAAATAAGTTAAACCAGGTGATAAAAGTAACTCCGACTTTATATGGACTGGAGGAGTTGAAGGATCGCTAGGATCGGCCGAATGACTACCAAAGCAGTCAATACTCAAATGTTACCGGTATATGAGAACATTCTTAGACGAATTAGAATATCCCCTAGTGCAGAAGAAGGAAATGTACTGGCTTGAAGGAGTCGAAATTCAAGATGAACTAATATAGCAAGGATGTGCTAAAGAAAAGTAGGAATGGACTAAATGCAAGTATATTATGAGACAGACTGGGGAAAGGAGGCATGACAAGATGACGAAGGTTTAGCAAATCAAAGGAAATAAGTTTTGTCAATGCAATACGTTGTGTCCCGGGCTATGATTCGAATCGCTCGTACCAGAGAAATTTTTGTTACAAGTAAATATACAACAGACGTACCCCAAAAAGGTAACAGAGGAAGTGAGAAGGCCTACAAGTGCTCAAGGATAAGTATCAGGGATGGACGGGATTACTAAAGAAAAATCGCGGCGTTGGAAGAGGTGAGAGTTTTTTTTTTTTAAAAAAAACAAACAAAAAAAAAAGAAAAAGAAAAAAAAAGGAAGGAATATTTTTAGGAATTTCAATAATCATCAAAAGAAAGAAAGACAGTATGCCTATGGACAGCACGACAACAGTACTACCTGAGATTTGAAAATATCTCCTGCGTCGGGAAATTATAAGTCACCGTTTATATCAAATCGTGAGAGTATGTGTCATAGGACCATATAAATAATCGTCCTGATAAGATGGCTAGTAAAATAGTGTGGGGATGACAATAAATATTTGAAGAAGAATGGAAGCTCGTTAAATCTCAATTAGCCAATAGTATAGGAGAGTCAAGGACTTAAAGAGGGAAGCACACCTGTATTAAAAGGAAGTTGTAATTAAGTAAGATTTTATTTTAGTCTCATGCTAATGAGTTAATTTGTAATGATGTTAAGATTTGAGGAGGGGAAATTGGAGGAAGGATTCAACCATGGATTTGAAGATATCTTGAATAGTAGATTAGCTGGAGATATGATCATTAGTATGTTGTAAGCATAATCTTGTGTAAGGGGATAACAATGATGATAAGAAGATATTGTATACAAGTGTATAAGGAATGGTGCTGAGGATTGTTGTATGGGTCGAATGGAGTCCCATTTGAATATAGATCCCTTGGCTATGGTATTTTTGACGCATTGGATGAGTAATCTGAAGTAGAGTAATTAATGAGAATAATAAGCCATTGGCAAGGAAATGCTATTGCAAGCCATCTGGGAGCTACCATAGGTGGAACTATGATGACATTGTAAGGAATTAAGGAGTTCGACAAAAGCATTAAAAAGGAGATGGAATGATATGTATATAAAATCGATTAATACTAAGAGCATAATCTAAAGTAGCACTAGAGAAGAAAGCAAGGAAAAGTGCCGCAGTTAAGTAAGAAGTTGCCCACTAGTAGAGAAATAGAGGGCTGCGAAATAGGAGGGACTAAGCCAACGGAAGGTGAAGTTGTGGAAATAGATAAAGACAAGATCACAAGAAAAAGATTCAAGGATACAAATAAAGGAGATAGACATTTAAGGAATTAAGAGATCCGTTTGATTGGTAAATCGAAATGACAGATAATTGCGTCAAACTATGGGAAAGACTTATTAAGTGATAATCAGGCAAAGGTTAAAAGTAGAAGGAGAACCCCAAAGGGAATGATCAAAGGATATCACTTTTGATTGGAACAAGAGGGTGACAATGAGACCTCACGGAACAAGTAACATGATGCCTCTTGTTGGAAAAAGGGGATGAATGAAGGTTACAGACAAAGGAAAGAATGAGAAGATTTGAATTTGCTGCATGACTAGGAATCTTGGTTATTTTTCGACAAATTTCTGAATTTACCCCCACAAGTTATTAGCCGAACTAAGGATCAGAAACTTTAAGAGTAAATTGAAGGAAAGAGAAATTTACCGTTAGTTAGCCAAGTGGCAGAAGTCCGATTGAAGGGAAGAGAAATTAAGTGAGACATTTCTGTGTTAAACTAGTTTAAAGATAAAGTACCGCAAAGATTAATTCGACTACTATAGAAAGCAAAGGATGCTAAGTGTGACCAGTCTTGAGGTTATCTTTAAGGAAGTAAGAATAAGAATAGGCCAACTCCAAGAAGACAAAGGCTTGGGACATCTGTGAAACATAAGAAAGGCACGTGGAGATCGAAGAGAACAAGAATTTCTAAATAAAAAGAAGATGAGATCAAAATTGGATAAAAGTATGTGGTAAGCACGGGATGAAAAGGCATAAAATAATGTAAGCAACGAAGGCTGAAGAGACAATGAAAGCGATAAAACATGGAGAGTTAGTAGACAGACAAATAATAAGAAAAGGGATGACCTTGAGTATAGACATAAATTTTGGCTACAAAAGAGGAAGGATAAACTGCATAACTCAGATAAGTTCAGCTTTAAATGAGTAAGTAAGACTGCAAGTAAGTAAAGTAAATACTGACGAATACAGGTAAGAACATTGACATCCACCTTGGAGCGAACTCTACCTCAATATTCGAGGACGAATGTTTTTGAAGGGGGGGGGGGGGGGGGGGGGGGGGGGGGGGGGGAGAATGTTACACCTCGCATTTTCAGAGCATGAGCATAACACGTACATCACCATAGTAATAGAGTATCGGAGACGTCCCATGATGTTATTGAGCTTCTAAAGACATGATTCTTTTCCTACCAAACTATGCCCGAATTCCATAAAAATTTCCATTTCCAAGAATGTTAGAGATTCATGACTCTTAAAGTTTTTATGATGGTAAAGATGAATAATTTTTTTATAATAACCATGATGATGATTATGAGGGATTTATTTATCCAAGCTCCGAGGCATATGGATTTCATGTTATTATGAGATGATTTTTATTCATAGAGATTTCCATGTACATGAGCTTTATATTATTATGAGGTGATTGAGCTTACTTTGAAATTTCTTAATTTCCTTCCTTGTTGGTAATCTCACCTTACGACCCTTGTTCCTTCAAGGTGGGATAAACGATGATGACTGATCCATAATATAATCGGAGGCTACCGACCTTACGTCACTCCGATATAGTTGTGGCTTTTGATTGGGCTCTTATGCATGCTTTATATATATGTATGTATTTTCTCACACCGCGCCGCACTATAGTCGGCCGGGCATGGCACGTAGATGTGCACACCACTGCAGTGGGCATGTTATGATATTCCCCCGCGTTCGGACGCGGGAGGCCCAGACGCGGGCTAATGATGATAACACCGAGCCTTAATGGACGGGCATGATACTATATATATGACACCGAGCCTTAATGGCCGGGCATGGTACTATGTATTTGTATAGAAATATTTTTTTTAAAAGGCTAAGCATGCATGACATCCGCCTTACAAGGCCTTCAGATGTACAGGTTATCTTTCTTATTCCTTGTTACTTTTCATATCTATGTTATGTTGTTACTTATGCCTTACATACTCAGTACATTGTTCGTACTGACGTCCCTTCTTGTGGACGCTGTGTTTCATGCCACGCAGGTGTATACAAATGAGTAGAGGATATTGCTAGAAGATGCTCTAGCTGGATTGGCAAGCTCCATTTCTTTCCGGAGTGTTGCCGAGTCAGAGTATATATGTTATGGTATATTGATTTATGTTAGAGACTTTGCAGATAGAGTCACGTATATAGCATGTCAGTCTTGCAAGCGGCTCTGCAAGCCGATGTATCATTGTGCATTATGTTACAAATTTCATATGATTACAGTTTTTACTTGATTTGAGAAAGACGAAAAGAATGTTGTTTTTGAAAAGCTATCATTATGCATTTCATTTCGTGATTTAAGAGTTCAATGAGATTATAAATATAACGAGAACCAGCGGGTTCGCTCGGCTCTAAGTAAAGGGTCGGGTGCCCATCATGCCCTATCAGGACTGGGGTGTGACATTAAAGACCTCTACTTGTTGTTCTGTAATGCTATTCTTTTAAATTTATTGCTTCCTTCATGGTATTGAAGGTAAATTCTTAATTTTTTTAATTTTTTTTAAATATAAATTGAATCAATTTTTGAAAAACAAACAGTAAAGCTTTAAATATTTTTATAAGAAACATAAGAGAGTTCTTGGCCATCGGAAAATGACAGTTTGCTCCCGCTCTCTCGGTTAGAAACTTCTAAAATATTTTCTACCCTGTTTGAACTTATTAGACCCGTTTGTTGTTCCCTTTTAAAATTGATTTTTTTTTAATTTTCTTTTTGTGATGTTGAATAGTCGAATTCAAGAAGCAGATCTCATGCTCCTTTAAATTGACCAACCAATCCGATGACTTTGTAGCCTTCAAGGTAATATGGAAATTCACTGTAATTATTTTTTATTTTTTAGATTTACAATTTTTTTGAACTTTTGGATTTCATGTCGAAGACAACGAATCCACATATAAGTACAATATATACAAGGCCGGCACTAGAATTGAGATGCCTCACTCTACTTGTGATGTCATAGGTATTTCTCTCTTTCACTGTTTTCCTTATAAGTATAAGCTGCATGATTGGATAAATAATTTTTAATATTTTAAGTGCAAACCTAATCTTCAGATCAATTTTTATTTTCTTTAAGTACCTAAAGAATAAAGTTGTAATTCAAGCAAAACAGTAGTATTGGATAAAATTTAAGTTGAATCAAAATATGTATTTTTTTGAATTTTACTGCAAAAGATTTAATTTCTAATAAAAGGTATTTGTAGTAAATAAGAAACTTAAGTTTGAAGTGGACATGAAAGATCAAATAATTAAATAAGAAATTTAAATTTGAAGTGGACTTGAAAGATCAAATAACTAAAGTTGGGTAAGGTTTGCTTTTTCTGGTTAATTGGTTTGCTGCTTCTTCTTTTCGTTAGAAGAGAAAGAGAAACAAAAGAAGAAGAAAAAGGAAAAAGAAAAAAAAGAAAGATAAGATTTGCTTTTAATTGCATTTTACGTAGCAATTTAGTTCTTTGAGCATAATCTTTTGCTTGCATTTTCATACCATTATAATAATGAGGATAGATATCTTGGATATCACGCCAAATGCTACTTAATTAAAAAAAATTCATATGCCAGTATTTCGACGAAATTAATGAGCATCATAATAAGATAATGTAATAAGTCTCAATACATAAAATAAAAGATTAAAAGATATTTAAAAATGAAAATAATACATAGATAGTGTGAGGATCTTTGTAGTTTGCATTAGTTCAGAGAACAAAATAAAAGAAATAATCAATATTTTAAAACATTATTGATAAATTTAAACAATAAAAGAATTTCCAGCGATAGAATAAACTTATATCAAGAGTGAAAAATTATATATCTATTCATGTTTAGCTATATGTATTATACTAAAAGTGAAATAGTGATAAAGAATAAATAGTCAAGTCGCAAGTTAAGATTAAGTCATTTTATTATTTTCTTTTCATGTACATAATTTCAGCTATTAAAATTAAAACATTAGCACGTAATACAAAAAAGTAATTAATAAAGACATATAGATTTCAAAACAAAATAATACACATACATGTTTTATATTTTCGAGTAATTCATAAATTACTATTTAGAATAAAGTATGATATTATTTGAATTATAGGTACAATAAAAATAAGACAAAGCAACTAAAATAGCATAATAGAGAAAAGAATGATTAAACAGGAGAATAGACGGGTATTTATTTTGAATTTTCTTTTTATATAAAGAAACTAACTAAATGAATTGTCTAATATTATTGATAATGCAACAATAAATGAATTTTGAGTAATAACATAAAAGTGTAAAAGAATTAAATTACAACAATACGGACAATCTATTTTTACCTATATTTTAGTAAAGAGGAAGTAATAGCGATGATACTAGATTGAGTGTCAAGTTATTAAAAGTCAAATAATAGTGTAAAAATACTAAGTAATGGATAAGCAATAACAATCAGTAATAAACTAAAAGAGAGAGAAAAATGTAGAAGGATAACATTTTTGAATTTGATATAAGAAATTGTTTGAAATTACGAAAAGCAAATTTTTAGCAGATAAAATAAAAAATAAACTATTGAACAATGAAAGAATTCTAATCACATAGTAAAATTGAAAAATATAACTAATATCAATTAAGACTATCGACAAGTATCAGAGTTACATTGGATCAGCAAAATTAGCCTAAGAAGTTTATTAATAAAAAAATATTTACAACAATGTATAAATTTTCTCAAATATAAATGAATAACTTTAGCTATAAGTCTGATAAGAAACCCTTTGAAATATCAAATAAAAACTAGCGGGCAAGTGAACAATTGAGTTTGAAGATTTGACAGCGATAATTTAACATATTTGATACTTTAATATACTCAAAAAAATTTGCTAATTTTTTTTCTTTTTTTGATATCTACCGTGCATCGCGCGGGTACAGATACTAGTATATATAAAATGAGAGTAGTCTAGCTTAATATTAAGCCAAGTGGCATAATATCAACAAGCCATTTGGCAAGATTTTCTTTCAAGCTAGGGTACTAACATAATCAAATCGACAAGTTTTATGGCTTTGATGAACTAAATTGTATAAGTAAATATCGATTTCCTTTTCTATATTTCTCTTTCTATGTAGAGAAAATATTCTAATACAAATATTTGAACTGAAATAAAAAATTTAAATTTGAATTAAAAGGTAAAACATGTGCAATTCAAATATCATCATATAAGGAATATTAAAAAAAAAATCCCAGTAGATTGAGTTATCTTTGTAATGAATTTATAATGCAATAAAAATTTAAAATTGATTATACCCCCTAAAATTAGGTAACTGATTATAAATTCTAAAATGCTTAATTCAAATTCTGAATTTGAAGTAGTTAGCCATATATTTCTGTGGAAAAATGGTTAAAAAATTATCTCCTTTTTTCGGCCTTTCTCTATTTGTATTTGTATTTTTATTTTGCATCCTCTCTTATTAATCTGCTATATCTTATTTAAATAAATAATTAAAAAAACAATCATTAATTAGAAAAAACAACCGATGCCTTATATGAGTCCAGAAATTCTTCCCGAAATTTGTGGAGATAATTAAGTAATCAGTTAAATATTATCAAATCATAAATTTAAGAGAGATTTAAGGAGAACTTCATTAGGAAAGATTTGAGTGGAAGTTACAAAATTGATGAAGCGGGCACATAAATAAGGTATGAAATAATAGAATATCAATCAATAATGATACATAATTATGGTATATTTATTTTTGTGCAAATTATTAAGTAAAAAAAAAGGGTGATAAATTTCTGGAGTCGTTCTATTTATGCCATCAACCAACTCTCCAAACATCCTTCTTGCTTTTGCTTTTCATTGCTTAAAATTTTCAGTGTTTATAATCTGTATTGCATATGTAGTTTCTTGATTTTATGTTGTTTTGCATAATTATGATATAAAGGTGATTGATTTTCTTGATCTTTTTCTTTTTTATCCTTTCAACACCAGGTTTTGGTAGAGTAGGAGATCAAGCCTGTTGGTGAGAAGTTTTTGATCAAGCATGTTGATGAGAAATTTTCTCAAGGACATCACTAATTCAAAATAAGAACTAATGGAGGTTGAACGCTGAATTCACAACGTATGTTTGGAACAAGAAAATTATTTGTCGCGAATGATTTGAATTATTCATAGTGTTGATAGTTGGTAAGTTTGGTGAATGCTTGATTTGGATATAAAAGTTTATACTTCCTCTGTCCCAATTGATGTATATTTTTCGCTTTCCAACATTCAAATTGCATGAATTTTGATCATCATCTTGAGATATATTTTTTTACCAAATTGATATGATAAAAGTTATAACTTATTTTTCATGTAGTTTTCAAATAAAATATTATTTTACAAATATTGAGTTAATCTATTTCAATATAGCTTCAAAATTTAATCAAATTGCCTCTCAAAAAGTGAAAAGTATCTCATAAATCACATTTTAATATGATTAATATTCTTTAATTTTGTCCGCGCATCGCGCAGGTATGAATACTAGTTTAGATAACGATAAATTATAAAGTCGAACCCAACTAAATTTGCAATTAAAGCATATTTTTGGGGGGTCAAATTATCCAATCAGATAAACAGTCTGTATATATGTGCTTCCTGTAGTCAAGATGAATACAAATAATAGAGGAAACAAATAGATGTGTCGTTCCTAAGACCTCATTTAGTGGCATGGACTTTCTTTTTATTCCTTTTGCGGAACTTTCAAGTTAGAAGATTTGATGAAGATGCGGATTAATCAGATTCTATAAGAACGAAATAGTCAAAATTCCCAGGGTCATAAAACACTGAGCTCTTTTACTTTCTATTATCATTTCCCTCTTTCGATAATTGGAAATCAAACTCTTGCACATGCATGACTGATTAGTGATGCAACTAGAAATTACGTCCAACAATTTATTGCAGTACTCTTAGTGTTGGAGTTCAAACCCCAGGTGTCAATTTGGGTATATATGTCGTCGTCGTCGTCTTGGAAATTCACCTGTAAAATTTAAAACATCATGACAGTAGCTATTTTCCAATTACAGATTTGAAAGTGGTTAGCCCATGCTACTACTACAGGAATACAAGCGCTTCCCTTTTAATGTGTCTCATACAACGCGAATTTAAATTAATGAGATCAATAAATTCTAAATACCAAAGATTATACAAAAAGAAAACATTAAGTTATTTGTACTATCTCAGAAATGGAAATAGAAACTTCCTATGCATAATTATTCCATGGTCAATAATGTGCTTGATATACTTAATTAAGACCACTGGGACCCAGTGACCGGGTGTATAGTCATATATTGTATTTGGATGCATACATTACCAATGGTTGGAGATAAAGTGAGTGCAAGTATCTTTACAAATGAAGAGAACTTATTCCTCTTTGGAAAATCAGATAATGTAGCTTAGAGAAACCAAAGTCAAAGCAATAAAAGGACAACAAAAAGCAAATATATACGCCAGAGATGCTTATTTCTCAATTGTTACTGATTTATTGTGACTATAAATACATGGTTAACTTGCCATATAGTAATCATCTCAATGAAAAGAAGAGTAGTCTTACATGAAGAGGAGAGTCATATTTTGTTTAGTAGCCAAGGATGAGTTGCCTGCTCCATTATTTTAAAAAGGTGTTTAATGGTGGCCTTTTAGGTTGGTTTCAGGCAATCTCCTTGGCTATCTTGACATGCTCTTCTCTTTCATGCAAGATCTTTTCATTCGTATGCTAATTATGTGATTAAGAGAAAAGAAAGAGGTGTAGAATGATGAGCGAGGAGTCTTATTTAGTAGCCAAGGATGACTTGCCTGCATCACTTAGAAGGGTCATATATTAGTGGTGTCCTTCTTTCTTGATTTCAGGCTGGTCACCATGGCTAACTTGATAAGCTCTTCTCTTCTTCTATCATTTATTTAGGGAATTGGGGTGCCACGGAACCCAGACACTCGAGTGAAATTTTATGTAGGTACTAGTATTTACATTGAAAAACATATATTTTGACTTCTATCAAGTTTCTTTCTTTGCTACAGCCAATAAAAATCGTTGTTTAGACGATGCGTATGTAGAAAGTCTATTTGGTTCTAGTAGTTAATTACTTTACTAGATGCTTTTTCTTTTTCTATAGTGTCGATAGTCGCACATAATGATAGATCGATCTTATTCAAAGAGAAGGATCTCAAATATTTGAAATTTCTTTTTCTATATCCGTGATTGAGAATTATGTGATCGTCTTTTTATGAAGAAGGGTCTAAAACGAAAAAAGAAATCACATTTGCTTATCTTTCACTTAACTTGATTGAATCCATTATGGATTCAATAAATCTAAGTAAATTATAGTTTTGTTTTCCACTTATTCATTTTTTATTATCCCATCCATACTTTTTTGTATGATTGTATCTATTTTATTTGGATAAAATTTGTAGTGTCAATCCAACATAATGAAAGTACAAGATGGGCGGGCGGGGGGTGGGGGTGTGAATTGTAAGTCTGTTTAAAAATCTAGTCGACTACTGTTTGGTGCCAGTCGACTGATGGCAAGACAACCCGCGCAAAATTGTTAGTCCTTCGATTTACACAAGTATAAACCACAATAAATAGTAAGGGTGCAGAATATAATAGGAAAGCAGTAAAACAAATGACACCAGGATTTTTATACTTGTTCGGAATCAATGTGGTATCCTAATCCAGTCCCTTTGGGTTGCAAGGAGGTTATTTCTTTAAGCTCTTTGTAAGTTGTTCTTCATACAATGGTTGTAAGGTGCAGCTCCTACGTCTACACTCGAACCCTTATACAAGGTTGGTTTTTCACTCGCTTACCAACAACGACTCTTTGGTTTTCACTTGTTCACCAAAGAAACGAACAATGACAACCTCTCAATATAAAGTCTCACCAACAATATTTTTTTCTCTCCTCTCCTTTTCGAGCACACAATAAATCACTAAGAAATTCAATGAAGAAATACAATGCTTATGAAAGGTAGAACAAAGAACTTGAGGAAGGTTGAAACGAAAGTATAAGTAGTTGAATACTTTTATTCTTTTAAGAGCTTGTATTTATAGCCTTTCAACCTGTTCTGGCTATAGCATAACCCAAGGGAATTTTGAAGAGTTTTTCAATCTTGTTTGTTGATTGCTTCCTTGAATCATGGAGCTATACTCTCCTCTTGATTCCGTGACCATGCAAATCTTTCCATCTAAGTGTGTAGTCAAAGTTTTTTGAATAATCGCAGTGATTGTCTTTCCTTGTTATTGATTTTTGATGCTTGAGCATTAATGATCCTTCCTTCCATATGACGAGTACTTTTCCTTATTCATTCAGATCTCCTCAATCGTAGAATTCGAAACTGCAGTATCCTCTTCCATATTTGCAAAATCAAGACTCTTGTCTTACAATATTTTTCCTTACATGGTAATCCTTGAATATCAAATATTTCAATACTCATGTAAGTAATCTACAGATCTAATAGCAACACTCTTTAAAGGAATATTCTTGTCCATTAATTAGATCCCAACGAATATTACCAAAGATTGCTATCTCCCTTTTTATTACTAGAATCTCCAACAGCTTCTTTTCCATATATTTGAGCAGATTCCTTTGCTTAGTACTCTTAACTCTTGTCTTCTAATTTCTTCCAGATCTTTTGTTATCTAATGCTTCGCCAACCTTCCTTAGCACGTCGTAGAGTCTGAATCGGATAGTACTTGCTTC
Source organism: Lycium barbarum (assembly GCF_019175385.1). Lineage (NCBI taxonomy): Eukaryota > Viridiplantae > Streptophyta > Magnoliopsida > Solanales > Solanaceae > Lycium > Lycium barbarum. The sequence goes on from NC_083343.1 coordinate 10,500,603, forward strand.
CTCTTCATGAGAAATTCTTTACAGGCTGTGGCATCTTGATTTTTTTTTTCTTCCTTGTAATGAGATATTTGATTGGTCCTCGTTTCAATGTGAGTCACAGAATAATGCTTTCCTTTTGAGAAAATGGCGCTGCTCCTTTCCATATTATACTTCAACCGTAGATATATTTTACTCCAATCAAATATTGTAGTAAATATTTTCTTCCTTGAAGTAGTATATCTTCTCCAAGATTTTAGCAAGCTTCCTTCTTTGATTATATTTGATTGGATCTTCACAAAATCCTTCATCATATAAACCTGTATCAAAAATAAATTTACCACAAGTAAATATTAATTTTATTAAATATTGTTTTGGTTAAATTTATCACAAGTAAATATTCTTTTATTAAAGATTGTATTGTTTTGTTATCATCAAAACTAATAGGTGAAACCTTGGACCTAACACACAAGTCCTTAAAGAGTGGCACCCAGAGTAACAAAATAAGTATGGATGTCGTGGTTAAGGTTCAAAATTCAAGTCCATTTTACCTTGTGGTCTGCACCACTTGTCTCCTTCTCCTTCTTTTATTTTCTTCAATTTTTGTATTTCTTCTTTCTTTGTACAGCCCTATTTTATTATTTTATTTATGTATTTGTTGCCCTTTCCTTTTTCTTTTTGTGGATATTGAAATTTTTATGTGAATATATTTTAATCATTCTCTCTTGTTATCCATCTAATGTTACCTTTTCCTTGTTTTCGAAAATCATTTAGAGTGATGATACTAAGAGACATAATATTAATCTAGCTATGTGTAGACGGAATGGGTATATCCGCTAATTGAACATTTTGTTTTCATTTTATGCTGTTAATTACATAATTAATAGAATTTGAATCAAGAAAATTAGTTGCATATGCACCAAAAAATTGTAGACTTAAATAAATTAACTCAAAATGGATCGAACTGAACAGAATTCCTTCATAACATATTGGGCAATTTGTACGATTTCCTTTCAAAGGCGCTGGTCTTTAATTTTTGCCCTCAAATTGCAGGTCTTTAATTTTTCCCTTCGCTTAAAAAGGTGGCCGAAAATATTCCAAGGTTCTGGGTTCAAACCCCCGCTGAGTCAATTTTTTTTTTTTTTTTGCAAGGCATAAGTTCATATGAAACTATGCCTATTCGCTATGTAGTTACATAGAAACTATGCCGTACACGACAATTTCTATAAAACTACATAGAACCTATGCTTATAGGCATAAGTTCATATGAAACTATGCCTATTCGCTATGTAGTTGCATAGAAACTATGCCGGAAACGGCAACGGTTTCTATGAAACTACATAGAACCTATGCCTATAGGCATAGTTACGAAATTAAGGCAGAACTTTATTTTCACGAAACTTTGCCGGACAAGGCATAGGTTCTATATAACTTCACCCGAATAGGCATAGGTTCATAGAGACCTATGCCTTGCCAAATTATTATTATTATTTTCGTCCCTGTTGGGGATCAAACCCAGAATATCTGGTGCGAAATGGTACCTTAGCCCACAAATTTTCATTAAATGAGAAGTAGAGGCAAAAATTAAAGACCCGTGAATTGAGGGGCAATCCATGCAATTTTTTGTAACATATTGAACAGACTGGTTGTAGACCTTAATTCAATTTTCTTCACTAGTAGCAAGTTTTTATTAAAGACAAGGACATCCTTAGTAATCAAATCTTGAATCCGTCTCTGCCTGTCCTTAAGGTAATCAGTGGAGTGACCGAAAACATTATAAATACCGTTGGAAAACTTTCCACAACTGATGAGGGATATATGGATTCTCTAACATTGGCATCTTGCCTACAACAGCCAGTTTTCTACCTTAAACTTCCAAGCCTATGTCGAAAAATGGATCCTATAAGCTACAAAAATAAAGGTTTTTTTTCCGTGTACAGAAAATAAATGCGGTTGTGCAAAGGTTATATATATATATATATATATATATATATATATATTTTAAAGTTACATATACAACATTCCAGGTAAAAGTTCTCATAATTTCGTATGTATACTCTCATAGATTAATTCAAAAGATGCACATGTAACATGAAATATTCGTTTATCCTTGGACTCTGATTTCATATGTTCAAATTTATGTGGCATAGTATTATCGGGCTGCACAAAATTTAAGATTTTTTTTTTTAAAAAAACTTCCTGATCTTAAACATATCATAACATTTTTGTGGCTATAATTTTTTTGAAAGACTGTATACCTAAGAGGTCCCCAGCTCAAATTTGCTTGACTTTTTCTTTTAGACACTTGATCAACTAATTAAGTCTTTTTGTTCCTATTGAATACCTAAACCTAAGCGCAAGTGTGTCTATCAGACACAACTTGCACAGTCTATTGAAAAGTAATGAACATGTGGTCAAGTACATTGATATTTGGCTATAGATACCAGCATTTTGAGTATCGCTAGTAGGGGTGTACATGAACCGGGTTGGTTCGGATTTCTTAAACACCAAGCCAAACCAATTGCGTCGGGTTTTTAAATTTATACACCAAACCAAACCAATAAAATTCGGGTTTTTCAACCTCTGGTTTTCTCGGGTTATTCGGGGTTTTTTGTTTTTTGGAATAATCTTGATACAAAACATATAACTTTTACGTCAAATATTTCTTTAGTCCTAGTAATATACAACTATGTAATTAAGGTGTTTCATAAGAAAATAACACAAAATGTGAGAAGAGAGATGACATTGTATTAAAATATTCAACAAAAGATAATAAAATCGGTTAAAATAAATATTGCTAATTAATAAGCCATAAAGAAAATGACCATAATCTAAAAATACTAAGTCATGCTAAAATAAGTACGGCTAAGAAGTATTAATTACATGACAAGAAAAAAAAAACTTAAGTTCTGTATTTTCACTCTCTAAACCAATTATGCAAAACTAAAGAATAGATATCCAACATTATTGTCATTTCTATGGGTAAATTGAAATTCTTTTGTTAGTATTAGTGTTGAGTTAGTTTTGGTTTGGACTTTATATGAGTTAATAACATCCATAGGATAAAAAACTTATTCACATTCAAAATCTTAAATTCAAGCTTGAATAATATGATAATAGATGAAAAACTATGAAAAAAATTAAGAAAAATATTTATAAATTACATTACAAATAAATATTTTTATGTATAAAATATTTTAAAAATTGAATACATGTAATGTCGGGTTGGTTTGGTTCGGTTTGACTTTTTTTAGCTAAAACCAAACCAAACCAATTATGGTCGGGTTTTTTTTTTCCAACACCAAACCAAGTCAAACCAAACCACTAGTCGGGTTTTTTTCTCGATTTGACTCGATTTATCGGTTTGGTGCGGTTTATCGGTTTACTTTGTACACCCCTAATCGTTAGGTGTGCTGAAGTCTTTTGTACAAAATTGGTGGTCCTTGTGTGTGTTATTTGTGGTGAAATGAGTGGGAAGATAAGGACTAGGCGACGACGATGGTGGTGGAAGTTTCCTTGCTGATCAAGTTGGCGGTGAAGGCTTAACCAATAGTGGTGGTGGTGGAGGTGATGCCTTCATTGTGGAGATTAAAAAAAAAGGGGGGGAGGGGAGAATTTAGTAAAAGATAAATTCTTTTTTTTAGCTCGATTAAACCCTTTTTATAATTATTTGAACCAGAAATGCTAATATTTCATCACATTTTTGCCACATCATCCGCGTGTACATTACATGCATCTATGGCTTTTTTTTGTTTTTTTGGACTAGTTATCACTGAGGTATTCGATAGAAACAGTTTCGAAATGTATTAGGTGTCTAATAAGAAATAACTTCAGTGGAAATGTCAAAACAACAATTGATGTTTAAATGCTTTCTTGTAGGTGTCTAATACGAAATAACTTCACTTCACAAGCACATTTAATATTTAAAAGTTTTCTTGTAGTTAAGCAAGCAAAACTGATCTAATAAAATTGGTAAGTTCAATTAGGAAAACTGGTAAAGTTACAATCACAAGGAAACTATACGAACGTGTACTGCAATAAATTATTGAACATAATTTTTATTCCATCTGTTCATTGTGCAAGAGTTTGATTTCTGAGATAAAGAAAGAGGAAAATGATGTAATATAGATAGTATAAAAGAGCTTGGTTGTAATTCACTGGTCCTTGAAGATTTCGACTTTGTTATTAGAAGAATCTGATAAATTTCATGCTGATCAAATCTATGAAATTGAAAAGTGTCCCGAAAAGGAAAGAAATAAAGAAAGTCCATGCCACTAAACAAGGCACTGAAAGTTGGGAGAATCAAATCTATTTGATGTTTCATTCATTATATATTGCAAAAGAAATTTAAACATCTTTATTATAGAAATTAAAGGAGTCTTGTCCCCATCAAACCCTTTAACATGAGATTATTGGGAGAATCAAATCCATTTGTCCTGCCCCACTTGTAAACAAGGCCAAGCCTAATTCATATCTCTGATCAAATTCTGGCTCTCTATAAGAACTAGAAAAGAAACGAAAATGCAAGTAATAAGTATGGTCAAGAAGGAATCAACTAGCATTAAATAATACATACATTTTGTTTGTTTTATGACATTAGGCATGCAAGCCTATTCTTGTTACCTTGTAGTATTATGCCTCTATAGGAAATTAGGAGTGTTTGGTTGTCTCATCAAATATGTATTGGTCATATGAATTGTATACAAAAGAAATATTTAATAAATTTGATATAATACTTCGCATTTTTAGTAATTTTTAGTCACACAAATATGTTATTTGATTATATTGGATACCCATTATCTTTTATAATAAAACTGAATAATCGAAAAATCAAGCCAGACCAATTTAATTTTGATTCGCATTGGATTATATTTTCTTGCAAAACTAAATATTGTAATTGAATAATGCAAAATCAAATAAAAAACTGAATGCACAACCCTCGTTGTGATATTTTAAAGTTTACATCCTCTATTCTAGATCCAATCATCCTTTGAATAAGACTAGGGGTGTCAATGGCACAAAAAACGACTGAACCGAGCCGTACTGAATCGACTTTTGGGTTCTTTTTTAAGAAAATCAAAAGTTACAATATAAGTCTATAACCACACCGAATAATTAGGATAGACTTTTTATTTTATTAAAAATACCAAAAAATGCCGAACCAATCCGAAAAAAGTATCTATATATATATATATATATATATATATATATATATACTAGTTATGTGAGGCCCGTGCTAAGCCCGGGCCCAAACTCAAGATATAAAAGTAGATATTTTAACTAAAAAAATATAATCTGTGTTAGTACAAGTGTACAACAACAACAACAACAACAACAACCATATACCCATTGTAGTCCCACAAGTGGGTAATTATATAAAAGCAAAATTTTCATTCCACTGCTTTAATATTTTAACTTCCATTTTGATAAAATTATTTACCTCAAATCAAATGCGGAGCCAGAATTTGACATTTATAACTTATGTATCCTAATTTTCTGAAGTTATTTAGTTCTAAATAAATAATCTATACATAGTTAATGAACTTTTAAGACAAATACATAATTTAACTTGTGCAGCGGATGGAGCTGCTCCTCTCTTAATTAGGGATTAGGGGTTCGAACATGGATATGGAAAAAATCTTTGGAGGAAGCGTTCCCTCCGAATAGGCGCGATACAGTGCTAATTATCTACATTAATTGGGCTTAAATGCGGATATCGAGCACGAACCAGAAAATCAAAGAACATGAAAAATGAGGTAGAAGGTTCGATAGCTTTTGAAAAGTAGACCTTAAAAATAAAAAAAATTGACTTAAATAAATAAGATTAGGACCTAAAAGTAATTAATTAGTTTTTTTTTAAAAGAATTAGAAATTATTGTGAGGACTACAAAAGTCCCCAGGTTCGATAGCTTTTGAAAAGTAGACCTTAAAAATAAAAAATCAAAAAATTTACTTAAATAAATAAAATTAGGACATAAAAGTAATTAATTAAAAAGTTTTTAAAAATTTGGGAAACTCTTGTGAGGACTACAAAAGTCCTCACATTCCCTCTTATATTATATAGTAATATATATAATCTTTTAAATATATTAAATTTAAATTTAATACATAGTATTAAATATTTTGACCTTGGACCTTGCCTTGAGATGTATTTAGATGGTGAGGACTATAATTAAAACTTAAACCTACTTTCCCTTATTAAAACAAAATACATGATGTCTCCGTCTGGAACATTATTGCACGGCAATATCAACTGCTGTGGAAGAAGAAGACTAAAATGTACCCTCTCTGTCTCAAAAAGATTATCTTTTTTTAACTTGGCACAAATTTTAAGAAATAAAGTAAGACTTTTGAAATGTGTGATCCAAAACAAGTCTTAGATATTTGTGTGGCTGTCAATCATCTCATAAAGTTAAATTATTTCTAAATGAGAAAAGACATCACTTAACCCCTGAACATGACACGAAAACTCACTTTAACAACTAAACTAAAGTTGTATTTATATACCCCCCTTAACAACTTTCATTTCAATTATTTTCCACCCTAAAAAATAATACCACTCTCACAAGGTGAGGTGTATTACACTCGCGTCACGTCATTGCCACATCGTTGTCATGTCAAAAATTACCAACACTTCATTTTTTATTTTTCTTTTATTATTTTTTCTCTTACTCTTTCTTCTTCTTCTCCCTTTTCTCTTTCTTCTTCTTTCTCCTCATCCTCACCCTACTTTAGCAACCACTACGCCGTTGCTGCCGCCACCGCCAATTTTTTTTTTATTAGTATTATCAGTCCAAATTGGACAAACTGCCCTTCAAAAAAAAATCATCACCATCATCTTTAACCCACACCCACCACCACCAACATCATCTCCCCACCAAATTTCATCCAATTCCTTCTCAAATTAGTTCCACTTACACTCAAATTCGTCCAAATTGATTGTTTTGGTTGTTATTGCGAGCCATTATCAGTTTGGACGAACTGCCCTTAAAAGAAAAAAAAATCACCAGCACCATCTTTAACCCACACCCACAACCACCGCCATCATCTCCCCCAACAAATTTCATCCAACTCCTTCTCATATTAGTCCCATTTACACTCAAATTCGTCCAAATTGGTTGTTTCGGTTGTTATTGTTAGCCATTATGATTATTATTAGCAAACTCATTTCTTCCATAACCATTATTCCATAACTTTATTTTTGAAAGAAAACAAAAATCAAAATCAAGAAACCAAAAAATGGTGAAAATGAATTTTTTTTTTGATGAGAATATAGAGAAAAAGAGGGATTTGTGGGGTGGAGCTGTGGTGGGGGCGGGGCTGTGGGATGAAAAAGAAGAAGAAGTGGTGGGGGCGGGGCGGTGGGGTGAAGAAGAAGGTGGTGGGCGGGGATGTGGGGCGTGGCAACGGGGAGGGGGCGGCGGGACTGTGGGGCATGGCAACGGGGGTGGGGGGGGGGGGGGGTAGGGGTTGTGAAGAATGGGGAAGAAGGAGAGGATGAAGAAGGAGGTTGAAATTATGGGGCCCATCTTTATTTTATTTTTTAATTATATATTATTTTTATTTTATTTTTTAATCGTATAATATATATATATATATATATCAGCGGGTCCACTTTTTGTGTTGTTTACTCTCTTAATTTTTTTTTTTTGGCCACGTCAGTATTTGGGGTGGAAAATAATTGAAATGAAAGTTGTTAAGGGGGGTATATAAATACAACTTAAGTTTAATTGTTAAAGTGAGTTTTCGTGCCAAGTTCAGGGGTTAAATGATGTCTTTTCTCTTTCTAAATATAGAAAGGGGACAATCTTTTTGGGACAGATTAAAAAGGAAAGAAGGACAATCTTTTTGGGACAGAGAGAGTACGTTTTTTCCTCTCGTCGTATTATTCGAGGAAAATTGCTTTCAAGAAGAAGAGTTTAGTTCCCACTTTAAGGATTCAAACCAAAATGAATATGCTATTTTTTTTTCTTTTAGAAAATTTTAACCTGTTAGTAATGAAAAATACTAAAATATTTCACTCCCCTATGACCTACACTTTACTGGTTCGAGTTACGTCGCTAAGGCTTGGCACTAAACTTATACTTAGAAATGTTAATTTATATAATTAAGACTCACAAATATTATATATAAAATTGAGCCCCAATATCTTTATAGTTAGATCTCGTTGCATTTGTGAGGTTCATCTACATTGCATTTCCAATTTGTTTTGTCTAACACTTTAAATTCTCAACATCTATTACTTTACATAAAATGGTGGATGTACAAATCCACAACAGATCGTATCCTTCAAACTCGCACGTTGCTTTCTACCACATCGTTTCGAACAAAGTTATACTATAACATTCCTTTGAGAACCGGTATGGAATTGATTCAATTATGGAATCATGAGTAGTCATTGGTTGGGCTTTTGTATTGCATTAGGTGAACTTTTAAGAATACCAAAAAATTAACCGAATCGTACCGATATTGAAGAAAAACCGTTCTAGTTGGGGTGGTTTCAAAAAGTTTAATTTTGGTTATATATAGTAGAGTACCGAAAAATTGATATGGTATAAATTTTAAATAACCGGCCGAACTGAATCATTGATACCCCTAAATAAGACTATTCTTTTCATCCTATATCCTCCCTCCACATTCCCCCTCCCCCCTCCCCCCCCCCCCCCCTATATATTTAACTATCCATACTGGACATTACTACTCCTATCATTTTACTTTGTTGTATCATAGTTTGAATTGATACAAAAGTTTAATATAAATTAAAGAAATGAAGACGTTTATGGTCTTAAATATGCCAAATATTTATGTGACTATAATACTTTTGAAACTTCTTGTTTCAAATATTTCGTAGTTAATTTATGTGGTTATATAAATTTCTCATTAAGGAACTTTTATATAAGATGTTCCATTCTTTTTTAAATGGATAATAAAGAAACAATGCCAAATAAAGTGGAAGGGGAAATATATACTACTATAAGTTATGGGAAAAGAAAAGGGCTTGCATTAAAGAGAAAAGCTTATCAAGTTAGTCATGGTATCCTGCCTGAAACCAAGAAAGAAAGGACACACCATATCAATGATCAATATGTGGTATAAATTAAAGACCTTTCCAAATGATTTCAGGCAAGTCATCCTTGGCTACTAAATAAGACTCCTCTCATCATCCTACACCTCTCTGCTATCTTCTTCTTCTTCTCTCTCAATCCCTTCGTAAATTAAACACACACACACACAAAAGAACGAAGGAAGCAGTCACTAATATTTGTATTACGGTAGACTGTCTACATCACACGCTTTCGGGTGCGGTCCTTCTCCGGACTCTGCTAATGGGGAATGCTTCGCCCCTAAATTGGAGTGACGGCTTAGTGTGTAGGTCTTAGGCTGGTTATTATTTTGTGTTTCTCTTACGTGTACGGACTCAAGGTTTTTAGGATGATTGTATAGGTTATTAGGTTTTTATATTTAGCCTTTTATAGGGTGTCTAGGTCTAGGTTTTTTAGTGTATTTTCTTTGTCTTCTTTCCTCAAAATACCCATGTGGATAAAATGTCTTGGGAAGGAAGAATGGAATATTTCATTCTCAAATAGAATATGCTTTTTGTGTGGATAGGGTAGAATTTTGTCACGCCCCGAACCTGGGCCTGGACGTAACACGGCACCCGGTGCCTGACTGCATGTGACCGAGCGAACCAACTGGCTGGCTGAATCAACATGTGATATCAAAAACATAACTGAATGTGGAAACAACTAAACACATGCTGATATACTAAAGGTCTGACTGAAATCATAATGCGGAAATACTTAGACAGTCTGAAATATCTGAACGTAGCCAACATGGCTTAAACCAAAACAACTGAACAACTGTCAACAAGGCAAACATAATAAATATCTGACTTTCTGAACTGTGTCTATGAAGCCTCTAAGAGTACTGAATAATAGAGCTGTCTATAAACTGAAATAACTGGATATCTGACAATGCCCCGAAGGAATTTGGGGCTCACCAGTAGCTGATACGTGCACTCCTAAATAGCTGAGTCGTCAACCTGTATATCGTTGCCTGCATCGCGAGATGCAGGCCCCCAAGCAATAAAAAGGGACATCAGCACATTTGAATTGTACTGGTATGTAAAGCAACTGAAGCAATAAAATACTGGAACTGAAACTGAAACTGAACTAAATAGGAAAGCAAGAAGCTGAAGTACTCCCTGTTCTGGATGAAGAATCGCCTGTAAAACTGTAAATATAACTGTGGCCTAGGGCCCAAATAATGTGCACAAAAACTGTGGCCTCAGGCCCAAGCAATACGTATGCATAAACTGTGGCCTAGGGCCCAAAAATACATATACAGGTGTTCAACATTAACAATTTATAAAACTGAGACTGGCTATAGCTGATAGCATGATAACAATTTCTGATTATGGGACTCTTGCAAATAACTGGTTATACACTGACTGAGACTCATGTGATAATAATGCATAAGTCCATAAAGATTACGTGCTGAGTTCTTGATGTTCAAAGTGACAACCATGAACGAATTCTGTAACTGCAACCCTAGAAGATAACAGTTCTATATCATATCATGAAACTAGGGCTAACTATATTCTGAGTCAAATTGCTGACAAGTATGAAGAATGAGGCGTAGGGAGAATCATGAACATTCCCTAACGTAGATAGTTAGCCTCACATACCTTAATTCCAGCCTTTGAGCGTAATACAATGTTCGTCACCCCTTTCAACTTTGATCTATATCAATACAAGCCAAAGGGATTTTATATTAGCAATAATATTCATGCTTTGGTCATCTAAGCATTTTATCAAACTCTTAGTGGGCATAAAGCTCCACAATCTTCATTAATGGTGTTTCTTCACCCAATTCCCAGTCTATTACTTCTAGGCGATTCTACAATCTCAATTAGATGTAATTAACATCATTCTCCATCACCCATATCATTATAACAATCTCAAGTCAACAATTCAAAACCCTACTATAGTTCGTGTAATTCTCTTTACTAAACCCATTTACTATTCTCCCAAGAACTCATCAATTCACTATTATGAATGATTAGAGTCTAGAAACATTACCTTTTTGACGTTCAATCCTCTTGAATTCAAGTTCTAGGGTTTCCACGCCCAACAATAATGTTCCACTCACAAATCTATTGATTAGAAGGGTTTACTCAAGTTAGAAAGAGATTAGGGACTTGAATTCAACCTAAAATCATGATAACACTTACCTTGTATGGTTCTTGAGGCTTGGGACTTGTTCTTATTGACTTTAGGGTAATTTTTCGTGAATGGGGTGCTGGGGAAATAAACTCCAAACCTTAGATATAACGAAAAATGTGTAACCCGACTTTTTAACCCGAATCTGACCCTATTCGCGATTGGTCCGCGATGCGGGACCATCGCTCAATGGTCTGTAGCTAAATACTCAGACTTGCACGATCGGCCCGCGATGCGGGGATATCGCACGCGCTCCCACGCGCCTGAAAGAGCTACGGGTGTCGTTTCTGTACAGCGTTCGGGAAAATGGACATAACCTCTTGTACAGAGCTCTGTTTGGGCTCCATAATATACCGTTGGAAAGATATTGCAAAGGGCTACAACTTTCATGTTTTAAGTTTTCTCAAATGCCCAACGTATGTTCACCAAATTGGACTGGAAGACAGATGTATCAAAAATTTAGCCGATTCTATCGAATTTTAAGTGCCTTACTATTAGCCATATTGAGACGATCATATCGCCTTGCTCCGATCTCTGATTGTCTTGGTCCTTATATCGTTAGAAAGGTATTTCTACATACTACAACTTTCATTAAGGGTACTTTCCCGAATTCCCAACTAATCAAGGAGTTATCTCTGCCCGAAGTAGGCCTATCAACCATTTTCGCAAAACGTTCAAATCTTCAGTTTTTCCACTAAAACTCTAATGATATGAGTCTAATCTTAGTTCCAAGATATGGGATGTTACATTATCTCCCCCTTGTGATCATTTGTCCTCGAATGATGGATTCTGATAAAGAGTGACTGTCGAGACATGTGCACACTAACTGTCATGAGCACATGAAAACTGAACTGAAAAGGGTTTGAACTGAATTATTTATTGAACTGAACAACTACTAAGCTGACTGTCTAACAGGCTGAATACTGATAATGTAGAAACTGTAGAAGGAAAGATCTGTGAGGGGAAGGTATAATACCTTCACCGGTTTCTGCTGATTATTCAAAGAGATAGGGATAGATGGACTTCATTTCTTCTTCTGTTTCCCATGTAGCCTCTTCAACTTTCTGACTTCGCCACAAAACCTTCACTGAGGCTACCTCCTCAATCCTCAACTTGCAAACATGGTGATTAAGGATTTTCACTGGGACTCTTTCATAAGTCAAATTATCATTGACTGTTATGCTATCAATCGGGACAATCAATGACGGGTCTCCCACACACTTTCTCAACATGGACACTTGAAACACTAGATGCATAATAATCAAGTCATGTGGAAACTCAAGCTCATAAGCCAATTGACCAACCTTTCATTGGATTCTGTATGGTCCAATATGGCGGGACTATGCTTCCCCTTCTTACCAAATCTCATGCCACTCTTCCTAGGTGAGAGCTTAAGAAATACCCAATCATTAACTTCAAACTCTAAATCTCTCTGTCTCACATTTGTGTAAAACTTTTGGCAATTCTGAGCCGTTTACAAATGCTTCTAAATCAACTTGACCTTCTCTATAGCCTGATAGACCAAATCTGGTCCTAACAACTCTGCTTCCCCAATTTTAAGCTAACCAATCGGTGATCTGCACCTTCGCTCAAAAGGGTTTCAAACGGTGTCATCCCAATACTAGTATGGTAATTATTTTTGTAAGTAAACTCAATAAGAGGCAGGTGGTCACCCCAATTACCATTGAAATCAAGGACACATGGTTACTGAACTGAATGAATACATGATTATTGAATTGCTCAGATACTGAACTAAATGTCTACAGAACTAACTGAATACTAAGTTGACTGAATACTGGATTGACTGAATACGGAACTAGCATACTAACTGAATACTGGACTGACATGAATACATGAGTACTGGACTGATATCTGAGTACTAAGCTGACATGAATATTATAACATGATATCTGAATAGCGTATCTGTCTGATCATCGGTCTGCGATTGAAAAGTTGTGCTGAGGTTAACCCTCGCACCCAATCCTTTCTGAAATGATCTCTAGAAGTTTGCTGTTAACTGGGCACCAAAATCTGAAATGATGGACGCTAAGGTCCCATACAATCTGGCAATTTCATTAATATATGACTTGGCATAATCTTCTGTTCAATCTATGGTCTTAACTGGCAAGAAGTGCGCTGACTTCGTAAGTCTGTCCATAATCACCCAAATCGGGTCGTGCCTTCTAACTGAAAGAGGTAGACCTGCTATAAAGTCCATAATTATCATCTCCCATTCTCAAAACAAGAATATTTATATTCTGAGACAAGTCGCAGGGCCTCTAGTGTTCGGCTTTCACTTGCAAAAAAAAATTGGGCCACTTAGCTACAAACCCTGCCACATTCTGGAATTGTGATCCTGTGACACAATCCACTCTCTGAGCCCATCTACATCTGGAATGTATAATTTGCCTCGGTATCTCATGGTACCATTATCTCCCCCTTGTTCAAAAGCTAAGGCTTTCTGTTCGTGAATCCCCTCTTTCATCTGTAGCAAGTAGGAATCACCAAACTGCTTCTCTCTAACTTCGATGACTAAGGAGGAATAAGCCATGTTCTGGGCAACAACTCCACCCGCTTCGGAGTCTGAAAGTCGAATTCCTAGCTTGGATAGGCGGTGAACTTCTTTCACCTTAGTTCTCTTGTCTGCCTAAATCATGAGCTGTACTTCCTATACTTGTTTTTTTTTTTCTGAGATACTTCCTAAAATACTCATAGTACTGTTGTGCGCTAAGTCTATGACTAGCACCCTAAAGATTAGAGTCTCATGCAATGGCACTACCATTGTGACACATAACTAGGCATGATCTTATAACTTTTCTGTGATCGCCTAATCGATGGTAATTGAACTTGACATGATTCGTTCGATGATCATTCTACTCATTTCGGGTTTCCTCTAAGTTGAGGCATATTCGCTTTGGAGACTATCTCATTATGCCAACCTAACGGAACTAAGGTTCTTCATATCTCATACTAACCCTTCGGGTCTTCAATTATCTCACTTGACTTACTGGCGATTTATGCATCTCCCCCTTAGATCAAGGCTAACATCTTATACTTACCAATTCTTCTCTTTTGATGGGATCCAATTAACATTCCTTATCTTCTGTAATTCCTTTGTACTCTACAACACTGATGACTTTTTTTTTTGACTCACATCTGAGTAATTTCTCATGGGGAAAAACTAAATTTACTTACATGAACGGGTTGCTACTGTATTCATAACTGGCATACTCCATTTTAATGACTTAACTCTACTCACACTGTAAATCTTAGGACAACCCCCTTTGGCAACTCTTAAAGGCTATTCTTCTGTAGTTTGCTCTCTTACGGCTTAGCTGATTTCTTCTTCCACTAATCACTCTACTCTGAACTTAACTTAAGCCCTTGGTTTCTAACACACATTCGGATGTATCTGAACTGTCACCCACTTAAGATGTTCATCTAACTAAGGAAATCAAATCATACTTCTACTAGTTCTGCTGAAATTGCTAATGCATTGTATCTACTCAAAACTTACTTACTATTTTTCTGTTAATCACCTGCTAGCTTCATATTTTCTTATTTTGCTCTGAATAACCTAAGTTATTTCTAACTCTCCCTCATCATCTGATGCTATTCTATGGTTATATACTATCTTTTCTGAACTATGGATCACACTTAACAAACTGTCATCTATCTTATACGAAAGATTGGAACAACTAAACCCAAACTTTCTATACACTTCAAAATCGTATCAGACTATACACATCAGGGATAAACACTTACTCATATAGCTTAATCGAGAACTATCACATCTTCTTATCTCATAATAATAATTACTTCTTATGGTAACTTACAACCATCGTACTCTCTAACTCTGATCTGACTAACTTAAACAAACTAAAATCATTCCCGAAAATTTAATATCATCTGCTCATGGTTCTTATTTCATACATACCTCTTTTATTAACAGACATAGTTCGTACGAAAATCTCATATGTGGTGATAACTGGGGATGCCTGTTTGTTCTGACTACCTGTTGAAACATCCAAGCAGTCTTCACTGAGAACTAAAATACCAGGCTTAGCTGTATTACAACCTGACTGGGCTTGAGAATTAAGAGGGGCCACCGAAACACATATCAAGGCACAAACGGTACACCCCTTTGGTGTCTCATATAACACCTGTTACACATGAGATTCTGAAAACTTCTGTGGCTCACACGGGTATGTCACTGAGAGGCTGGTGCTCTTAAAATCTATTTCTAGCTAAACTGACCTTTTTTTTTTATCATATCTAGACCTCAAGACTAGTGCACTAGCTGCAGATGGAGTGGGTCCTGATGACCTCCGGTAGAAAACTGTCTGCCACCACCTCCTTGAGATCTTTCATGATTTATGTTTCCTGTAGACTTAGCTCCTTTTCTAATTTCTCTGATATCCTCTCCCTATTGCATCCCATTCTCCTTTCTCAAGAACATCATTATCATTCAACCTACCATTCATTCTACTACACCCCTTCTCGGGCAACTTATGTTATATTCCACTTTCAATAACACTTGAAGTCTCATTCGTTACCAGTAAGTACTACACAATTGTACCGCCTATGGGTAAACATCCTTACTTGGACCTTGAATTATCTGTTCGTCCCCTGCGAATTCGAAACGTATGTAATTTGACTGGAAGAGAAGGTTACTTATTACTCTAAGACATGGCACGATCTAGAGTAGAAAGAAATGAGACAATCCTGAATGTCTTGGTGGTCAACTGTTTGTATGTGTGGGGCCCTCACACATATAAAAGAGACCCCGCTGGACACGGCTTCATAGACTCCCTAAGACACTTGAACCTAATGCTTTGATATCAAGCTTTGTCACGCCCCGAACCTGGGCCTGGACGTAACACGGCACCCGGTGCCTGACTGCATGTGACCGAGCGAACCAACTGGCTGGCTGAATCAACATGTGATATCAAAAACATAACTGAATGTGGAAACAACTAAACACATGCTGATATACTAAAGGTCTGACTGAAATCATAATGCGGAAATAATTAGACAATCTGAAATATCTGAACGTAGCCAACATGGCTTAAACCAAAACAACTGAACAACTGCCAACAAGGCAAACATAATAAATATCTGACTTTCTGAACTGTGTCTATGAAGCCTCTAAGAGTACTGAATAATAGAGCTGTCTATAAACTGAAATAACTGGATATCTGACAATGCCCCGAAGGAATTTGGGGCTCACCAGTAGCTGATACGTGCACTCCTAAATAGTTGAGTCGTCAACCTGTATATCGTTGCCTGCATCGCGAGATGCAGGCCCCCAAGCAATAAAAAGGGACATCAGCACATTTGAATTGTACTGGTATGTAAAGCAACTGAAGCAATAAAATACTGGAACTGAAACTGAAACTGAACTAAATAGGAAAGCAAGAAGCTGAAGTACTCCCTGTTCTGGATGAAGAATCACCTGTAAAACTGTAAATATAACTGTGGCCTAGGGCCCAAATAATGTGCACAAAAACTGTGGCCTCAGGCCCAAGCAATACGTATGCATAAACTGTGGCCTAGGGCCCAAAAATACAGATAAAGGTGTTCAACATTAACAATTTACAAAACTGAGACTGGCTATAGCTGATAGCATGATAACAGTTTCTGATTATGGGACTCTTGCAAATAACTGGTTATACACTGACTGAGACTCATGTGATAATAATGCATAAGTCCATAAAGATTACGTGCTGAGTTCTTGATGTTCAAAGTGACAACCATGAACGAATTCTGTAACTGCAACCCTAGAAGATAACAGTTCTATATCATATCATGAAACTACGGCTAACTATATTCTGAGTCAAATTGCTGACAAGTATGAAGAATGAGGCGTAGGGAGAATCATGAACATTCCCTAACGTAGATAGTTAGCCTCGCATACCTTAATTCCAGCCTTTGAGCGTAATACAATGTTCGTCACCCCTTTCAACTTTGATCTATATCAATACAAGCCAAAGGGATTCTATATTAGCAATAATATTCATGCTTTGGTCATCTAAGCATTTTATCAAACTCTTAGTGGGCATAAAGCTCCACAATCTACATTAATGGTGTTTCTTCACCCAATTCTCAGTCTATTACTTCTAGGTGATTCTACAATCTCAATTAGATATAATTAACATCATTCTCCATCACCCATATCATTATAACAATCTCAAGTCAACAATTCAAAACCCTACTATAGTTCGTGTAATTCTCTTTACTAAACCCATTTACTATTCTTCCAAGAACTCATCAATTCACTATTATGAATGATTAGAGTCTAGAAACATTATCTTTTTGACGGTCAATACTCTTGAATTCAAGTTCTAGGGTTTCCACGCCCAACAATAATGTTCCACTCACAAATCTATTGATTAGAAGGGTTTACTCAAGTTAAAAAGAGATTAGGGACTTGAATTCAACCTAGAATCATGATAACACTTACCTGGTATGGTTCTTGAGGCTTGGGACTTGTTCTTATTGACTTTAGGGTAATTGTTCGTGAATGGGGTGCTGGGGAAATAAACCCCAAACCTTAGATATAACTAAAAACCCGTAACCCGACTTTTTGACCCGAATCTGACCCGATTCGCGATTGGTCCGCGATGCGGGACCATCGCGCAAAGGTCTGCAGCTAAATACTCAGACTTACGCGATCGACCCGAGTTGCGGGGACATGGCACGCGCCTCCACGCGCTTGAAAGAGCAACGGGTGTCGGTTCTGCACAGCGTTCGGTAAAATGGACACAACTTCTTGTACAGAGCTCTGTTTGGGCTCCATAATATACCGTTGGAAATCTAGTTAAAAGGGCTACAACTTTCGTGTTTTAAGTATTCTCAAATTCACAACGGATGTTCACCAAATTGGACTGGCAGACAGACGTATCGAAAAATTAGCCGATTCTATCGAATTTTAAGTGCCTTACTATTAGACATATTGAGACGATCATATCTCCTTGCTCCGATCTCTGATTGTCTTGGTCCTTATATAGTTAGAAAGGTATTTCTACATACTACAACTTTCATTAAGGGTACTTTCCCGAATTCCCAACTAATCAAGGAGTTATCTCTGCCCGAAGTAGGCCTATCAACCATTTTCGCAAAACGTTCAAATCTTCAGTTTTTTCACTAAAACTCTAATGATATGAGTCTAAACTTAGTTCCAAGATATGGGGTGTTACAAATTTTTCCAAGTGGCAACACACTATTGGCTTTCCCCCCTTTTTATTACAATCCTTAACTTGAAAATTAACTAAAATTGAAAAAACATATTTTTTGGGCAATTTTCTTTCTTTTGTTGCAAATTTAAACAAAACTTATATTCTAAAAATGAGACTCTTTGCGGTTTTCAAATTCTCTAATATAAACCTATTAAAAAAAGAAATCAAGGTAAAACATTCAAGATTAATTCTAGAAAGTGTTAAAATGCTAAAATAGTGAAAAAAGACTCGAATATGGTAAAAAAAATTAGGTGTTTACAATAATGATACTCAAAATGCTAGTATCTGTAGCCAAATATCAATGCTCTTGACCACATGCTCATTACTTTTCAATAGACTGTAAGTTGTGTCTGATAGACACACTTGCGCTTTGGTTTAGGTATTCAATAGGAACAAAAAAGCTTAATTAGTTCAAGCGTCTAAAAGAAAAAGTCAGGTAAATTTGAGGGCCGCTTAGGTATATATTCATCCTTTCAAAAAATTTATAGCCACAAACATATTACTCCCTACATCGTAAAAGATTGTCTTAGTTCAGAGTATTAGGGTTAAACTAACTAATGTTCAGTGTGAATTAAGACATAGAATGGTCATTTTTTAAAATAAAATTTACATATTTAAAAACTAAATAAAAAGTACTTTAAGTCACAATAGTTAACAATTCAAAATATTTAGAAAGTATTTGAAAAAATATGGTTAAAAAGAAAATATTTTAACTATCCAAATCGTAACTAAGACAATCTGTCACGACCCCAACTGGCAGGTCGTGCAGGCACCTACCATATTACTAATCTAGTAGGCGAACCCTTACCAACCAACCCAATATACAACCAGTTTATAATAATCAATTTCTTGTTGTTCGCAATATTTAAAAAGTAAATGCTCAAAATACTCTTTTATTAATACAAGAAGCTAAAAACTCCCCAGGATCTAGTCTAGACAGGTACAAGAGCTCCAACTTGTAACGACCCTTTTGGTCGTTATAGTCCTTTCGGCGTTGTCGCCCGTTCCCGAGCATTGATTAGCTTCCTTTTGTCCGAGGGGACCGTTGACATGCTTCCCGAGGTGTCTAGACCGGAGTCGGACAACTTTGGTGAAAATATAGGCTTAAAAGTGAATGTGGTTGACCCAAACTTGACTTTTGGGCAAACGAACCTTTTTTGAAATTTTGTCAATTCTGAGAGGTCCGAATAGTCGTTTAGAACTTGTGTGTGCATTTGGTTTTGTTCCCAATACGTTCGGATGCATTTTGGGACATTGGATGGGAAATGGGAATTAAGGTATCGTTGGTTGACTCGGTCAACGATACCTCTGTTGGGAATTCCGACACCACAGGTGCGTTCGTAGCGCGTTTTATGCGAGACTATGTATCTGGTATATGAGCAGATGGTCTCGGGAGTTAGTTGAAAAATCGGTCGAAACGAAAAAACTTAGGGTAAGTTTTGGTGTCTGGTGCCCGCTTTGGCGGCACCGCTGGGGTGGTAGCCCTGCCACTGAAGCTGTCCTAGCCATGTAGGCTTGACCGCTGAGGCGGTCAGGTGGCCGCTGGGGCGGTCACAGTACCGCTGTAGCAGGTGACGGCCAGTTAAATCCATTAAATGAGTCTTAGACTCTCATTATTTTATATCTCGATATTGGAGCTTGGGAAAGCTGTTCTTGGAGACAAATTGAAGAAATTCTTGGAGGTAAAACTTTGTCTAATTCTTTACTCCTCTTTAATCATAAACATCTTAGATTTTCCTCTTTTTTTTTCAATCCTTTAGAGATGGATTTTGGAGGAGGATTTTGGGAGACTTTTCCTTAGGATTATATATAATAAATTGATGATGTTAATGCTAAAATGTGATGAATCTAAGCTTAGTAACCTCATATATTCCACTTTTAACATTGAATTTCGGATTTGGAGAATAAGGGTTCATACCCAATTTGGGGGTTTTTGCTTGAAATCATATTTCGGGCAATTCTTGAGTTAAATCAATGACTAGTGGTTTGGTTATGATCACCTAGTACTTAATTTGATATTTTGCCTGCGAATTTCCCATTTTGCCCTTGTGGGCCCATTTTTCCAATTTCTAGGGTTAAAATGGACCTAGTTGATATCATAGCAATCTTAGTATCATTCTTCATGATTTCGAATATAGAATTTCAATTATCCTTTGACTACTTTGGTTCTGAGCTTCAGAGGAAGGGCAAGGCAAAAGAGTGACTTGTTGGTGTTGCGGTTCGGCAGTCCAGGTAGGTTATGGTTTACCTTTGGTGAGACTTCGTATAGTGAATCACATATTTAGATTATGATGTCGGAGACAACATGTGAACCTTCGGGTATGAAGTTGGGATGGATATTGCCTTAGGTTGTGCCTTGATGTGTGTTGGGACTAGCCACCCCGTTATGTGTACTTGGTTGTTTAAATGTGTGGCTTGATGCCATGTGTAGCTGGTAATTATTGGGTTCTGTTTATTGTCCTGATTTGGATAGAATTGGCATATCGTTGTTGGTATTTGTGCTCGATATAAGTTGGCATACCTACTGTTGGTACTTGAGTTATAGATATCTATTGGCGGACCCACTGTTGGTGCTTGATTTGATATATGTTGGCATACCCACTGTTGGTATTGTGATGCGATGTATTGTTGGTGTACCCCGCTGAGGTATTTGTGATATTGAGCTTGATTGTTGATGATTGACATATGCATTGCACGCATTTCTCATACTTATCATCCATGGCCGATATCCGCTGATGATCCGGTATCGTTGATTGAGCGAAACTGATATTTGATAAACTTTTTTACTTGAGTGATTGTGAAAAAGGCCGATGTTCGAAGATCCATTCCGGAATCATTTTTTATATGAAACTGATACTTAATAAACTCTTCTACTTGAGTGATTGTGAGGAGGCCGATGTTCGAGGTTCGATTCCGGAATCGTTGATTTGTGAAACTGATATTTGAAAGACTCTTTTGAGTGATTGTGAAGAGGTCGATGTCTAATGGTTATATTGTGAGGAGGCCGATGTCCGATGGTTATATTGGGGCATCGTTGTTGCATGGCCGATTCCGATGTTATGCCGAAATCGTTGTTAGTGCATGGACTCCGTGGGTCCCCCAGGGAGGTGCCTGTCACGACCCAACTAGGGGCCGTGACGAGTACCCGATACTTGTACCGAGCACCCCTTATCTATCGTTTTACCTTTACTTCTCAGCGGGCCGTAGGAACTGTGCCATATATTGTTTTTTCGTTACTGAACATTAACATTAGTAGCATCATCGTAAACATAGACTAGTAAACTTTGCTATCACGTTATACGACGACGTGAACATTCCAAAATACAACACATCTAACTGTACATATCTGTCTATGAGCCTCTAAACAAAGTGCATATATACATAGAAAGGGCTGGGTTCTGCCGTGCCCGATTATATACACAAAAGTAGTACCAATAGGCTGAAGCTCCGGATCAACTGGAGCACTCTCAAGGAACAGCTGGTGAAGCTCCTAGGGATTAAACTCGTCTGTCTGTTGACCTGCGCGGCATGAAACGCAGCGTCCACAAGAAGGGACGTCAGTACGAATAGTGTACCGAGTATGTAAGGCATAAAAGATAATACAAGCAGGAACATAGAGTACGATTAACAATATCATGAGGTCGTAGGACATATAATGAGGCTAGAAAGTGACCTGTACGTAGGAACGCCCCTTTCAGGCCGGATTCCGTGCATGCTTATCTTTCCTTTTTTAAAACGTTCCTTTTTCATAGGCATAGAAAATAAGGTTTATATCATGTCGTGTTTTATCATATTATATCCTATCATCTCATAGTGTGTCGTATCATATCATGTCGTAGCATATCATATCATAGTATATTATGTCATAGCGTATCATGTCATAGAATAGCGTGTCATAGCGTATCATGTCATAGCATAGCATGTCATAGCGTATCATGTCATAGCATAGCGTGTCATAGCGTATCATATCATAGCATAGCATGTCATAGCGTATCATATCATAGCATAGCATGTCATAGCGTATCAGGTCATAGCATAGCATGTCATGTCATAGCATAGCACCGAGCAATGTCGGCTCGCCCACATAGCGCCGAAATACCGGCTCGCCCATATATCCCACGTCCGGGCATCCCGCGTCCAAGATGATAAGCCAGCTGACCAGGTGGCAATGAAACATGTTTCCCTTCCCATTCCCCCATGTATCCCTTCCCCCCCATCCCATGTTCATATACATATCTTATATACATATACATATTTTATATACATTTACATAACTTATATACATATATCATATAGGCATGCAAGAGAGCCCAAAGAAAAATCATGTAGCCATCGGAGTGACGTAAGGTCGGTGAACTCCGATTACATTATAGAACAATCGTGATCGCTTTGTCTCTCCTTGAAGGAACAAGTATTTTAAGGCGAGACTACCAACGGAGAATAGCATTAGAAGTAAACATAGAATGAAATCATGGGCATCATAGACGTCAACTCATAGGCTTTGGAATCCTTAGGAAATAGTGTCACAGCTAGGAAATAGAAATAAGGTTCAAGAACTATTTTATCACCCTCAAGTTCACATTGAATCCTTAGCTTAAAAATCTTAGTCATGGAATCATTCTGGTCATATTTGTCATGGGCATATTCTCTTTTCTAACATCGTCGTTATCATTATCGTCATAGAAGTATTCTCGTTAGAGTAGTTATAGTACTTGTCATTTGGTAATGAAATTAGGATTAAAGGTTTTCTTTGGATTCGATCCTCAAAGTAAGTCAAACAGAACTATAAGGAAAATCCGAGAGCAATGGGGCCCACCTCGGGCCGAATGAGGTAGCGTATACGATTTGCATATGTTACATGTCATGGCGTTACTTGTGAGGGTTTTAGGGTAGTCGGGTCCCATTTATGCAAGTTCTAGGGGTTTAGGAGGTTTTTCCAACATTTCGCACACTTTCTAGTTCAATTCTACTGAATGAAAAAGGGGAAACTTTAGGTGCGGATTCCGGGGAATAGAATTGTCCCCGAGGCTCGTACCCAACTTATTACGTCTAAGACATGCCATAGAAAGAAGGGTGAAGCCTTACATACCTTTTCCGCTTCATACACGTCTCCAAAATCAAGTTTCAAATTCGCCAAAATCTACAATTTGGTCACAATTACCAAATGTTAATTGTAAGGCTTTAAGATTTCAATCTTAACCAATACTTGTCTACAAAAATTTGGGCAGCATCTCCCCTATAAATACAACATCCCCGAGATTTAACTCGGCTCAAATATCAACAACCATACCAACAACAATATCAAAACAACCCCCAACTATAACATAACGATGCCCGAAATTCTAACGAACACTTACAATACACCAAGCAGCCCATATACACTTCTTATACCTTATTTCATGCAATATTTTCAGCAAATTTCAGGGAAATACAACAGCAGCCACACGACACCACATCATCTACTCATATGCAAGAAAACCACATTATTATCTCTATAATCCTTACAACAACCCACAACAATTTTAACTCCAACTCTAACCATTAAATTCCGTCATTCTCCTCACATAATCTTTGATTATAACAACCAAAATATTAATTCAAATCAGTCCATCAATTTCAATTAAAACAGCCCCTAATCCATAAATATCAACAAAACAACAAACGAGTTTATAATGTTGTTTTCTCCGTTCTAATTCGTTAAAACTCTAAATAAACACTTTAATAAAATAAAATGAATCTTATAAATACCTTAGCAGCAGCTCCACCACGAAAATTTCATCCCCCAAGACCAATATTTAGCTCAAATTGAAGGCAACGCAACGTACGACGTTTTTCTCTTCATGAGCTTCGCGATTCGGGGCTTAGATTTTGGTCAAAATTGTTTTTTCTCTAAGTTTCTCCTCCCTTTCTCTCTCTAGAATGTGTTTTGGTCTGAAATGTGGAGAGAAGACCGAAAATGTTCATTAAATGACAATAGAAATGGGCCTGACCCGATTTGAAGTCGGGTTGGGCCGAATTCACTGTTCATATCGACCTTTATGCCTTAAAATGTTCATATCTCCTTGTACCGACGTCACCTGGGAACCCACGACCTATGGTTGGAACGCTAATTAAATTATCTACAACTTCTATTTCTTGGTAGTTTTCCAAATTCCAAACTTATAATACCGTTGTTGCCCCTCAAAGTCAGATCACCCGAAAACGTTTTCTTAAAAATATTCGTTAGGAAGACTTCCACTTTGATTTGGCCCAAGGGTCCTTCTTCAGTTGTGTTTACCTTCACATATGTGATTCATATGACTTTTCAGATGTCCCAAAAAAAATCTCGATGTGTGGGCCCCACTTCAGCAAATAATCTGACGTTCAAAAATACGGGATATAACAGTGCCGGTGAGACTCCCTCTGTGAGCAATTAGCCAGGGTCTCGTCTGTCTGTTGGGCAAAGATCCGGGACGGGTGACACTTAGACTTCGCGAGTCACGCTGGGTTGTGCTACCGAGATGTCGATATTTCCATCCGGAGTACATGTGGACACCTCATTTGCATGGCATGGCATCGCATTCATACCATTATTGCACTGCATTGCATTATGACTTGAGTGAGATGTTGTGATGACTGGATTGTGGTTATTGTGTTGTGATAATCAGATTATGATGATTTTATTGTGGTGATTGGTTCGGATCGGATGTACTCAGACTTATTACATTGGGGTTTAGATATTTACATAGGTGATGAAGGATACTCGGTTACGATTATATTGTCTCATGTTTAGTTGGTTTATTTGCCTATCTGCTTTATTTTATGAATTGTGTTAACTATGCTTAGTTGGTCGATGATGCCTACCAGTACTGTTGTTTGGACTGACCTGCACTTGCTGCATTCTTTTATGAATGCAGATCACTAAGTCAGATCTAATTCTCTGACCCGTGACTAATCGACTCTTTAGCTTGCATTCGAGTTTCCAGGGTGAGCATGGCGTCCGCTGGTCTTGAATACTCTTCTATTACTTATGTCTTGTTTTCCATTCTGAGACATGATTTGAGACTACTTATGTATTGTTGTTCAGACTTTTAGTATTCGGATTTAGATGCTCTTGTATGACCAGACCAGATACTGGGGTGGATTTCCTTTACTTCCGCACTTGTTTTTATTATTATATCATATTATGAGACTTATGTTATTTTACTTTCTTCTGCAATTTCGTATTAGTTGTGAACGTTGAGTTAAGGGTTCGCCTAACCAGGTGGGAAAGGTAGGTGCCCGCACGACTTAGTGAAATTGGGTCGTGACAAGTTGGTATCAGAGCCCTAGGTTACCCGATCTTTAATATAAGAGTGTGTCTAGTAGAGTCTCGTGGATCGGTACGATGAGCTCTGTACTTATCTGCGGGAGACTATGGGACATTTAGGAAACCTCACTTTCTTTCTTTCTTTCTTTCTTTCTTTCTTTCTTTCTTATCGTCGTGCTACTTTATTCAAATTGGTATCTGAAAAGACCAAATTGGTATCTGACTCTTGTCTCTTCTCTCACAGATGGTGAGGACTCAAGCTACCGCGACCCGAGGTCAGGTGCCTGAACCTGCTGCTACGGCTGGCATCCGAGGGCGCGCTACAGCCAGAAGACGCGGCAGAGCGAGAGGCCGCGGGGCTGCCCCAGCTAGGGGCAGAGCTCCTACCGTAGGCCAACGACGAGAGAGGTCTCCATCTCGCGAGCCCAAATATCAGCCGGGTAGAGACCAGACCGCAGAGAATGGTGTGGCCCCAGCACAGACACACCCTGAGGTTACTTCTGACCAGGCCTTACATGACACTATGGCCAGGATTTTACTTTAAGTTGATGCCAAGTAGGCGGCCGCCGGTGTTACTACTCCCGGCGGGGGTTCGCAGACTAGGGTTGGGGTAGAGACTCCTAAGCAGGGACCTACATGGGCAGCACATCCCGCCGCAATTATAGCTCCTCACATTGATGCTATACCTAACCCCGGTGAGGATATTAGGCCCATGGATGGTGCTATTATGACTGCTGCTGATCAGGATTTGGTAGGGCGGCTCCGGAAGTTAGAGCCACTGAGGTTCTCTAGTACTTCGTCTGAGGATGCCTATGAGTTTATTCTTGATATGCATGAGTTGTTGTACCGTATGGGGATAGTGGAGACCCACGACATTGATTATGTGTCCTACCAGTTTCGCGGTGACGTGAAGACATGGTGGAGGTATTTCATGGCGTGCAAACCTGAGGGTTCTCCTACTTTCACTTGGACTCAATTTTACCAGGCCTTTCTTGAGAAATATGTGCCCCGATCTTTAAGAGAGGCTCGCAGGGAGCAGTTTTTACACCTTGAGCAGAGAGGCATGTCCTTGGAGTCTTATGTGACCCATTTCCTCTATTTGGCCCGATACTCTACTCCGTTGATTCCTATCGAGGCTGATAGGATCAGACGCTTTGTTGGAGGACTAGTGGGCTCTCTACAGATTCCTTGTCTTCAGATGGAGTCTATGGGGGGTTCCTTCCAGTCCATTATCGAGCATGCTTCTATGGTTGAGGGTGCCAAGGCTCGTGCTTTTAGTGGTGGTGACAAGAGGCCATGTCAGACTGGCAGTTTTGGGGGTTCTGGTACGAGGGGTTCTGGTCAATTTTCGAGGCCACCTCAGCCCTATTCTGATCATCCCGTACATTCAGCATTACCGACTCTCTCTAGTGAGCCCCTAGGCAGAGGGCTCCCTAGAGTTCGCTCTCTAGGCCAGTGGACAAGGCTGCTTTATCCAGGTCTTCAGTTTTCGTGTTTCAGTATTCGACTCCTCTCACTTGTTTCTCTTATGGAGAGGTTGGGTATGTTTCCAGGAGGTGTCCCCGACCTAGGTGGGATTATCAGCCGCCGTGGACTCCTGTATCATCTGGTGGTCGAGGTGGGACGTCTCAGAGAGGCGGTGCTCAGTCGGGCAGCGGTACTTCCCATGGTTCTAGAGGTGGGTCCCAACCAGCTAGAGGCGGTAATCAGAATTCGAGAGGGGGATCCCAGACCGGGCGTGGTGGAGCTCATTGTTACTCATTTCCTGGTAGGCCCGAGGCAGAGGCCTCAGATGCTATGATCTTAGGTACCATTTATGTCCGTCATAGAGCAACGTTTGTGTTATTTGATCCTGGATCCACTTATTCGTATGTATCTGCATTTCAAGCCGTTGGTTGGGATTTGCCATGTGATAGCATAGATATACCTGTTCATGTGTCTACTCCGGTCGGAGATTCTGTGGTTGTTAGTCGAGTCTACCGGTCTTGTTTAGTTACTTTTATGGGTACGACACTTGGGTAGATTTGATGATCCTTGATATGGTGGACTTTGATATGTCTTGGCTTTCTCCTTACCATGCGATCTTGGACTGTCACGCTGAGACAGTCACTTTAGCTATGCTGGGAATTCCTAGGCTTGAGTAGAGAGGTACTCCTAGTCCCGCTCCGAAGAAGATCATTTCCTTTCTTTGGGCGAAGAAGTTAGTAAGTAAGGGGTGTCTAGCGTATTTGGCGCATGTTCGTGATACGACTGTTGCATCTCCACCCCTTGAGTCTATCCCTATTATGAGCGAGCTCGTGAAGGTATTTTCGTCAGATTCACCGGGTATGCCACCTGATCGCGACATTGATTTTTGTATTGACGTGGACCCAGGCACTCGCCCCATTTCCATCCCTCCATATCAGATGGCACCTGCCGAGTCGAGGGAGCTTAAGGAACAATTACAGGATTTGTTGAGAAAGGGGTTCATTAGACCGAACGTCTCCCCTTGGGGTGCCCCCGTGCTATTCGTGAAGAAGAAGGATGGAACCATGAGAAAATGTATTGGTTACCGCCAGTTAAACAAGGTCACTATCCGGAACAAATGCCCTATGCCTCGTATTAATGACCTATTTGACCAGCTTCAAGGTGCTTCGGTGTTTTCTAAGATTGATTTGCGTTCTGGCTATCACCAGTTGAAGATTAGGGCGGAGGATATTCCGAAGACAACATTTTGGACGAGATATGGCCACTATGAGTTTCTAGTGATGTCTTTTGGGCTTACCAATGCACCAACTGCATTTATGACATTGATGAATGACATCTTTAGGCCATTCCTTGATTCTTTTGTGATTGTGTTTATTGATGACATCTTGGTGTATTCCAAGAATAGGGAGGATCATGAGAGCCATCTTCGTACCGTTCTTGGATTTTTGAAGAAACATAGTTTGTTTGCTAAATTTTCTAAGTGCGAGCTCTAGTTAGAGTCTATAGCATTCTTGCGCCATGTGGTATCCAAGGAGGGGATTAAGGTTGATCCACAGAAGATTGAGGTTGTGAGGGGTTGGGCGAGGCCTACTACCATTACCGAGATTCGTAGTTTTGTAGGTTTGGCCAGTTATTGTCGTCGCTTTGTGAAGGGTTTTTCTGCCATTGCTTCGTCGACCAGATTGACTCAAAAGGATGTTCCTTTCCAGTGGACGGATGATTGTGAAGAGAGCTTTCAAAAGCTCAAGCTTCTTTTGGCCACAGCCCCGATCCTAGCCTTACCTGTAGAAGACAAGGACTTCGCTGTCTATTGTGATGCTTCTCGTATGGTTTTGGGTGCTATGTTGATGCAGGAGGGTAGAGTGATAGCTTATGCTTCCCGTCAGTTGAAAGTTCACGAGAAGAATTATCCTACCCATGATTTGGAGTTGTTGGCCGTGGTCTTCGCCTTGAAGCTTTGGAGGCATTACTTGTACGGTGTCTATTGTGAGGGTTTTACCTATCACCGTAGCCTTCAGCATGTGTTTACTCAGAGAGATCTTAATTCCAGGTAGTGCCGATGGATGGAGCTCCTGAAAGACTATGACATTTCTATTTTGTACCACCCTGGTAAAGCCAATGTGGCGGCTGATGCCTTAAGTCGCAAGGTAGTAAGTATGGGGAGTTTAGCTCGATTGATTTTTTCTGAGCGTCCGTTGGCCATGGAGGTTCAGACTCTGGCTAACAGTTTCGTCCGTCTTGATATTTCAGCCCCGGGCAGGATTTTGGCTTGTATAGAGGCGAGGTCATCATTATTGGATCCGATCAAGGCTCATTAGTTTAAGGATGCTCAGTTGAGCAAGATTCGAGATAGGGTTTCTAGAGGTGAGGCCAAGGAGGCCGTGATTGATTCTGCGGGCATTCTGAGGATTAGAGGACGCGTGTGCGTTCCTCGAGTTGGTGATCTTATTCAGTTGATTTTATATGAGGCCCATAGCTCTCATTATTCCATTCATCCGGGAGCGACTAAGATGTACCATGACTTGAGGTAGCACTATTGGTGGCGCCGTATGAAGAGAGATATAGTTGAATTTGTGGCTAAGTGTGGAAATTGTCAACAGGTAAAGTATGAGCACCAGCGACCCAGTGGGGTGTTTCAGAGGATGCCCATTCCTGAGTAAAAATGGGAAAGGATTACCATGGACTTTGTCACGGGTCTCCCGAAGACCCTTGGCAAGTTTGATTCTATTTGGGTGATAGTGGATCGATTGACTATGTCCGCTTACTTTGTTCTGGTTCAGGTTTTTTATACCTCAGAGAAGTTAGCCAAGATGTATATTTGGGATATTATGAGATTACATGGGATCCCTATTTCTGTTGTATCTGATCAGGGCACTATCTTCACTTCCCGATTTTGGAGAGCATTTCATGACGAGTTGGGTACCCGATTGGTCTTTAGTACAACTTTCCATCCCCAGACCGATGGCCAGTCCGAGCGGACCATTCAGGTGCTCGGGGACATGTTGAGAGTGTGTGTTATAGACTTTGGTGGTCATTGGGATCAACACTTTCCCTTGGTAGAGTTTGCGTACAACAACTGTTATCATTCGAGATTTGATATGGAGCCTTTTGAGGCCTTATATTGTAGGAGGTGTAGATATCCGATTGGTTAGTTACGTTCGATGGGTTCGAGGCTCGACCTGGGAGCACGGATCTATTAAGAGAGTCCCTTGATAGGGTGAGATTTATTCAGGCCAGGCTCGTGGCGGCTCAGAGTCGGCAGAAGATGTATGCGGACCGGAAGGTCCAGGAATTGAAGTTGCTATTGGTGATCAGGTCCTATTGAAGGTTTCACCCATGAAGGGTGTTATGAGGTTTGGTAAGAGGGGAAAGTTGAGCCTTGGGTGCATTGGTCCGTTTGAGATTGTGGAATGTATCGGAGATGTAGCTTATGAGTTGGCATTACCACCAGGCTTGGCGGGAGTTCATCCAGTCTTTCATGTTTCGATGCTGAAGAAATACCATGCCGATGGTACCTACATTGTCCATTGGGATTCTATATTGCTTGATGAGAATTTAACTTATGAGAAGGAGCCTATCGCGATCCTCGATAGGCAGGTTCGAAAGCTGAGGTCAAAGGAGATTGCCCCTGTAAAGGTGCAATGGAAGTACCGCCCTGTTGAGGAGGCTACTCGGGAGACTAAGTCTGATATGCGTAG
This sequence comes from Lycium barbarum, assembly GCF_019175385.1. Classification (NCBI taxonomy): domain Eukaryota; kingdom Viridiplantae; phylum Streptophyta; class Magnoliopsida; order Solanales; family Solanaceae; genus Lycium; species Lycium barbarum. The sequence continues at coordinate 10,531,492 of NC_083343.1, forward strand.
CCGATATCCCCAGTTGTTCACTGATTCAGGTATTTCCCTACTTTCATTCCTTTCTTTGCTCGAGAACGAGGAACGGTTCAATTGGTATTTGATGTAACGACCCTTTTGGTCGTTATAGTCCTTTCGGCGTTGTCGCCCGTTCCCGAGCATTGATTAGCTTCCTTTTGTCCGAGGGGACCGTTGACATGCTTCCCGAGGTGTCTAGACCGGAGTCGGGCAACTTTGGTGAAAATATAGGCTTAAAAGTGAAAGTGGTTGACCCAAACTTGACTTTTGGGCAAACGAACCTTTTTTAAAATTTTGTCAATTTTGAGAGGTCCGAATAGTCGTTTAGAACTTGTGTGTGCATTTTGTTCGGTTCCCAATGCGTTCGGATGCATTTTGGGACATTGGATGGGAAATGGGAATTAAGGTATCGTTGGTTGACTCGGTCAACGAGACCTCTGTTGGGAATTCCGAGACCACAGGTGCGTTCGTCGCGCGTTTTGTGCGGGACTACATATCTGGTATGTGAGCAGATGGTCTCGGGAGTTAGTCGAAAAATCGGATCGAAACGAAAAAACTTAGGCCAAGTTTTGGTGTCTGGTGCCCGCTTTGGCGGCACCAGCACCACAGCACGGCGCCGTTGGGCTGGTAGCCCTGCCGCTAAAGTGGTCCTAGCCATTTAGGCTTGACCGCTGAGGCGGTCAGGTGGCCGCTAGGGCGGTCACATTACCGCTGTAGCAGGTGACGGCCAGTTAAATCCATTAAATGAGTCTTATACCCTCATTATTTTTTATCTCGATATTGGATGGGAAAGCTGTTCTTGGAGACAAATTGAAGAAATTCTTGGAGGTAAAACTTTTTCTAATCCTTTACTCCTCTTTAATCACAAACATCTTAGATTTTCCCCTTCCCTTCTCAATCCTTTAGAGATGGATTTTGGAGGAGGATTTTGGGAGACATTTCCTTAGGATTATATATGATAAATTGATGATATTAATGCTAAAATGTGATGAATCTAAGCTTAGTAACCTCATATATTCCACTTTTAACATTGAATTTCGGATTTGGAGAATTATAGTTCATACCCAAATTGGGGGTTTTTGCTTGAAATCTGATTTGGGACAATTCTTGAGTTAAATCAACGATTAGTGGTTGGGTTATGATCACCTAGTACTTAATTTGGTATTATACCCGTGAATTTCTCATTTTGCCTTTGTGGGCTCGTTTTCCCAATTTCTAGGGTTAAAATGGACCTAGTTGATATCATAGCAATCTTAGTATCATTCTTCATGATTTCTAATATAGAATTCGATTATCCTTTGACTACTTTGGTTCTGAGCTTCAGAGGAAGGGCAAGGCAAAAGAGTGACTTGTTGGTGTTGCAGTTTGGCAGTCTAGGTAGGTTATGGTTTACCTTTGGTGAGACTTCGTATAGTGAATCACATATTTAGATTATGATGTCGGAGACAACATGTGAACCTTTGGGTATGAAGTTGGGATGGATACTGCCTTAGGTTGTGCCTTGATGTGTGTTGGGACTAGCCACCCCGTTATGTGTACTTGGTTATTTAAATGTGTGGCTTGATGCCATGTGTAGCTGGTAATTATTGAGTTCTGTTTATTGTCCTGATTTGGATAGAATTGGCATATCGTTGTTGGTATTTGTGCTAGGTATAAGTTGGCGTACCAAGTATTGGTACTTGAGTTATAGATATATGTTGGCGGACCCATTGTTGGTACTTGACTTGATATATGTTGGCATACCCACTGTTGGTATTGTGATACGATGTATTGTTGGTGTACCCTGTTGAGGTATTTGTGATATTGAGTGTGATTGTTGATTATTGACATATGCATTGCACGCATTTCTCATACTTATCATCCATAGCCGATATCCGGTGATGATCCGGTATCGTTGATTGAGCGAAACTGATATTTGATAAACTCTTTTACTTGAGTGATTGTGAAAAGGATGATGTCTGAAGATCCATTTCGGAATCGTTGTTTATGTGAAACTGATAATTGATAAACTCTATTACTTGAGTGATTCTGAGGAGGCCGATGTCCGAGGTTCAATTCCGGAATCGTTGATTTGTGAAACTGATATTTGACAGACTCTTTTGAGTGATTGTGAGGAGGCCGATGTCCGATGGTTATATTGGGGCATCGTTATTGCATGGCCGATTCCGATGTTATTCCGGAATTGTTGTTAGTGCAAGGACTCCGCGGGTCCCCCCGGGTGGTGCTGGTTAGACTCCCTCTGTGAGCAATTAGCCAGGGTCCCGTCTGTCTATTGGGCAAAGATCCGGGACGGGTGGCACTTAGACTTCGCGAGTCACGCTCGGTTGTGCTACCGAAACGTCGATATTTCCGTCCGGTGTACATGTGTACACCTCATTTGCATGGCATGGTATGGCATCACATTCATACCATTATTGCACTGCATAGCATTATGACTTGAGTGAGATGTTGTGATGATTGGATTGTGGTGATTGTGTTGTGATAATCAGATTGTGATAATTCTGTTGCTTTGATTGGTTCGGATCGGATGTACTCAGACTTATTACATTGGGGTTTAGATATTTACATAGGTGATTACGGATACTCGGTTACGATTATATTGCCTCATGTTTGGTTGGTTTATTGTCTTATCTACTTTATTTTCTGAATTGTGTTAATTGTACTTAGTCGGCCGATGATGCCTACCAGTACTGTTGTTTGTATTAACCTGCACTTGCTGCATTCTTTTATGAATGCAGAGTACCAGGTAGGATCTATTTCTCTGACTCGTGGCTGATCGACTCTTTAGCTTCCACTCGAGTTTCCAGGGTGAGCATGACGTCCGCTAGCCTTGAAGACTCTTCTATTACTTATGTCTTGTTTTCAATTCTGAGACATGATTTGAGACTACTTATGTATTATTGTTCAGACTTTTAGTATTCGGATTTAGATGCTCTTGTATGACCAGACCAGATACTGGGGTGGATTTCCTTTACTTCCGCACTTGTTTATATTATATCATATTATGAGACTTATGTTATGTTACTTTCTTTCGCGGTTTTCTTTTAGTTTTGAACGTTGATTTAAGGGTTCGCCTACCGAGGTGGGAAAAGTAGGTGCCCGCACGACTTAGTGAAATTTGGTCATGACACTACTACACGAGGAAAATCAAATAAAATGACTCAGTTTCTGCCTGGAGTGAGATGAGCAAGGCCGTAGGAAGATGCATGGTAATCCACACGAAGAAACTTCAACTTAAACCTGCAACCTATCTACACCCAAAAAGGATGTAGCAAGAGTAGTATTAGTACACTACTCGTACTGGTAAGCATTATAGGTTGACTAAGATTAGTTCACGCAATACAATATAAAGCCAATAAGATAAACAGATCAGTCAAGACTATCGGGATTCTCAAACTAAGTTATTCACTCTCACGAACTTACCTTTCTACTCCCGACTATTTACTTCTTTTATCCCCATGGGAATACCGTCTATCTAACTAGTCATCGTAGTCCCATTTCACATTCCCTTAAGCCAATTAATTAAGTCTTACCCCCTTATTTGCGTTAACCTCTAGTTTTTAACTTTTAGCCGTAGAACCTTTCTATCCAGTTCACTCACTAAGATATGACATACCCATGGAATAGTCTTACCACTTAGAATTCATGCTTAATCTTACCTTCATAATGGTCCTCACCTCACACAACCCCAACAAAATATAAAAGATGCACAAGCGATATAACATACTGACATACAAACACAAGGACATGGCAGTATGAAATGTAATGCAATGCAGGGCCCAATATGTAATGATGTACATACATGCTAACTGATGTCATTGCTCAGTATTCATGACCTGCAGGGGGCCCATGAAGTCCATGTACCACTCGTTCCGGATACTCATCGGACCTGAGCCATAATTCCTCTGCTCCGGAAAGAACCTCGGACGCGAATCCACATCATATAGATTTCTCATATTCAACCCAACGGCCATATGACCCGATAACACAACTTCCCCATACTCAGTCTTCTCTGCTCCATGTATTTCCTCATAACACATGCAATATAATGCAATGATGCAAATAAATCAAACAAAGTCATGAATCATGCCCTTGATGGGCATAGTACTAGTCACAATTTCCTTCAATCCTCTCAATACAAACCTCTTGTTAACAAGAATAACAATCATGTGAATATTTCAATATACTTGGAAATAAGACGGAAATCAAATACTCCTAGGGGTGCATGATCTAAACAACGAAATACCCCCTTCTAGCCATGACGCATAATCCATTCCCATTCCGTAACACATACCCCTCAAGGATGATAGCGCTCACTACTCAATGAATATTCATTGTTACCCTAGCTAATATTTACACATAGTTTTAGTTAAGTTTTCGAATAGTTAAGTTTTTGAATATGTCCATCCCAACTCCGTGTCCGAAGACCTAATCATGCAATCTCCCATCAACTCTAAAGTATATACTATTCATTAATCAAAGTCTAACTTAAGTAATCCATAACCTACCTTGTTGACGAACAACCAATTGAATTCCCATGAATTGCTCGTCTTCCTAACCTTCATCCGAATCCGTGAGAGATGATAGTCATGGGGAACGATGTGGAGGAAGTAGAAAGAATCTCTTTTCTTGGTGTCAAGGGTTTTTCCTTCTTGTTGAAACCTAATAGCAGCCTTGGAGAATCTTTTATTAAAAAGAGGGTTGAAAAATAGACTAAGTGACCAAAACGCGGCTACTGCCCCGCTTCGACCGCTGGGGCGGTTGGTGTTCCGCTATAGCGGGACCGCTGCAGCTGTCCCTTGACCGCTATAGTGGTCCACTTCCCTCCCTGGGCCCACGACTTCTAATTCTATCCGAAATTAATTTTTCCCACTATTAATCCTTAAAACACCCCATAGGGTTTATTATTTATGATCATAGACCTAGACTGGGCATGGTTTTTGCGAAGTATTAAATAACGACCGGGCGGGTCGTTACACAATCGTTTTGGGACGGAGGGAGTGTGATATGTTTAAGATCAAGAAGTTTCAAAAAAAAATTCTTAAATTTTACGCCCAATAAAACTATGCCACATAAATTAAAGCATATGAAATCAGAGTCCAGAGATAAAGGAATATTTCATGTCCATGTGCATCTCTTGAATTAATCTATGAGATTTTTTTTTTCAAATTAATCTATGAGAGTATATATACGAAATTATGGGAACTTTTACATGGAACGTTGTATATGTGATAGGGATCATTTTCGGACATAGGCTTGGAGGTTTAAGGTAGAAAACTGGGTTGTAACAAAGATGTCAATGTTAAAAAATCCATATATCCCTCATCAGTTGTGGAAAGTTTTCCAACGGCATCTATATTGTTTTTGGTCACTCCACTGATTGCCTTAAGAACAGTCAGAGACGAATCCAAGATTTGATGACTAAGGGTGTCTTACTACCAGTAAAGAAAATTGAATTAAGGTCTACAATTAGTCGGTTCAACCATTTTAAATTAATTTATTTTGTTTACAAAATTTTTGGTGCATATTCGACTAATTTTCTCTATTCAAATTCTATTAATTATGTAATTAACAACACAAGGTGAGATTAAAATTTTCAATTAGCAAATATACCTGTTCAATCTACATACAACTAGATTAATATTATGTCCGTTGATAATATCACTTTAAAAGATTTTGGAAAATAAGGAAAAAGTAACATTAGATGGATAACAAGAGAAATTGATTAAAATACATTCAAATAAGAATTTCAATATCCACAAATAGAAAAAGGAAAGGGAAGCAAATATATAATTTAAATAAAATAATAAAATAGGGCTGTACAAAGAAAGAAGAAATACAAAGATGAAGAAAATAAAAGAAATTAAGAAAAGGAGCAAGAGAAGGAGTCAAGTCGTGTCAATCACAGGTAAAATGGACCTGAATTTTGAAACTTAGCCACGACACCCATAGTCTTTTTGTTAATCTAGTGCCACTCTTTAAGGACTTATGTTGGATTGACACTATAAATCTAATCCAAATAAAATAGATACAAAAAAGTATAGATGGGAGAATCTATCTATATAGAATAGGATAGACAAAAGAATGGTAGAATGACAAGTGTCAGCAGCACAAAAATCAAAATTTAAATTAGAAAAAAAAGCTACAACAATTAAAAAAAAAAAAAAACTGGAAGGAGCAAACTAAAGAGTAGGAGTAGTTTCAGTTTTACAAAGCAGTTTCAAAGTGAAAACTTCAGCCGTTCAGTTTGAAAGGAGCAAAATCTTATACCCACCAATTTTAATAATAGCCTAAGATATTGGTAAAATAGGGAAAAGGGTGTGATGACCCGTTAGGTCGTTTTGAGCGAATTGACTATTTTACCCATGTTGACCCTTTCTCTAGCTTTGTTTGAGTATGTTTGATTAACGGGATTGGTCGGTACAGTTTCCTGAGGGAGTTGGAATGCGTTTTGGTTGAGGAAATGAGATTTTTGAAAACTCTTAAAGTGTTTGGTTTATTAAAGTCAACATCGAGGGTAAACACATCTTTTTGAGAATTCCGTTGATTCCATTAGCTCCGGAATATCGATTATAGGTTGGTGGTGTATTCGGTTGGGTTACCGAGGATTTCAGGGGTGTTTTGGTAATTTGGTTGGAAAGAGAGTTTTTGACCGCTCGGGGTTGACTTGGTCAATGAGTAAGTTTGTAGCGCGGTTTTTACATATGTCTGCATATTCGGTTTGTCTCGAGGAGGTTCCGGGAGAGACTAGGGAGGTTGAGAGAGTCCAAACCAATTTTTACCTGTTCTTGTGTATGTACAGGTGCATATGGGGTCTCGCCCCTGCAGATGCGCTCCAACGAATGGAGGCTCGCAGGGGCGAGGTCTGGTGGACTTGGTCCAGGCTCGCCCCTGCGAAGGAATTTTCTCAGGTGCGTGTGCATAGCTGCGAGTTGAGCTCCACCGCTACGAGGCCTTAGATATTTATGAGAGTTTCGCTGGTGCGAACCGTTGCCCGCCGGTGCGGATGCACAGATGCCATAGTAAGTGCACAGGTGTGCATGATCACTGGGTAGAATATATATGATGTTATATCCCGTATTTTGCATATTCGAAAAATTCGAAATAATTGTGACTTGTAGGAGATAAGGCCATATTTTGATTTTATTTAATATATATGTTGTTCATGAAAAATGTCGATGCGGAAATATGGAGGAAGGCCAAGGGAAAAATTGGGAATTTTGAAAATTAGTTTCGGGAATTACAAAATAAGAACCATAAGTAATTGAGCTCAAAAAAAAAAAAAAAAAAAAAAAGAGAGGCCCAAGTCTATGGGTGGCCGGCCATGGCAATGAAAAGAGGGCCCAAGCCCATGTGTTAAATTAATTCATGACTAATAAATAGATAAAGGACCTCCATTTGTCTTCATTTTGGAACCTTCAAGAAAAAAAATTGAGAGCAAAGGGAAAAGGCCATTCGGCCGAACAAGAAAAGAAAAAAAAAGAAAAATTGAAAGCCTTCCAACTTTAATCCAAAAATTCCTTTCTTCTTGAATTCTTATTAAGTTCAAGACCCTCTTCAACGTGGTATGATTATTTAAGAGAGAAAACCACTTTAGTGGCAAGTGAATTTTTTTAGAAAAGTTAAGAATTCTATCCTTTTTATGTTATGGAAGAATTATATATGTTATAGTGAGTAGAATTGAATGAAAATCATGGAATTGTGATGTGTTGTGTGTGGGCCGTGTAGGTGTGTTGTGTGTGTGTGGCCGTGTGTATTAAATTGGTGGAGGAACATGAATTAAAATTATGTAGTATGTTAATTGTGTTGTTGTGACCCTTGTGATGTAAATGGAAGACAAATAGTTCAAGTTGGCATGAAAATTTGTTGTTAAGTTGTTGTAGGAAAGTATGTGATTTTATTATAGTTTTATGTAATTATGTGAATGGAGTTGTTAAGGTGTAAATTGTTGTTGTGGTTGATGAAATTGGAAGATAAAAATGTGTCGTGAATGTCCGTGTCGAAGATTGGAGGTTTCGGGTGAAGTATGATTTTTGGTGGGATTGTCGGAATATTGTGTAGATTGTTTGAAATGTCCTTGAATTATGTTTGAATAATCTTGAGCTAGTAAATGAATATGTAAGTGTCGATCTCGGTTTGAATGTACGTAGTTGAATTAAATAATGATGAACTATGTTGAAAGGAAGGTTACTAATGTTAGAATGTGTTTTGAAATGGTTATTGATGTTGTCGGTATGGTTGTTGGTATGGTTGTTGATGAATTAGGCCGAGTTAAATTCTCGGGGATGTTGAATTTACAGGGGAGATGTTGCCGAAATTTCTGTAGACAAGTACTAGTTAGAATTGGATTTCTAAGTACTTGTAGCTAATGTTTGGTAATTGATAATGTTATTGTAGATATTGGAGAGCCCGAGACTTGAGTCGGGATTTGATTAGCGAACGATCGAGGTATGTAAAGCCTACCTTTCTTTCTTTTGGCATGACCTTTATAAAACAAACAAATAACGTATATGTATGATTCTAAAGAAAATTCTATTCTTAGAGCCATTAGGATGGCCAATGTCCTTGATTCTTATAAGTGTTCCATATGGTTGATATGTATATGTGAGCTTCGAAGATTCTAGTTGGCACTTCATATAAATAATGTCGCCATATCTTCAGTGCAAAAACCATAGCCGCCAATTCTATATCATGAGTCGGATAGTTCTTTTCATGAGCCTTGAGCTGCCTGGATGCATAAGTTATAACTTTCCTATGTTGCATTAGGACACATCTGAGACCACCTCCCGAAGCATCACAATAAACCACGAACCCTTCAATTCCTTCTGGTAGCATCAAAACTGGAGCAGAAGTCAGTCTCTTCTTCAACTCTGCTCGCATGCATCAGACCACTAAAACTTAACCTTTTTATAAGTAAACTTCGTTAACGGAGCTGAGGTAGAGGAAAATCCCTCCATGAACCGCCTGTAAATACCTGCCAGACCCAAGAAACTTCTGATATCTGATGCTAAGGTGGGTCTGGGCCAATTCCTAACAGCGTCAATTTTCTGAAATGGCCATAACTTCTAGCATAGGGCTACATTTTAGCTCCATAATATATTGTTGGAAAGGTATTTCAAAGATATACAACTTTCGAGTTTTAAGATTTCTCAAATTCCCAATGGATTTTCACGACATTAGGCTGGAAGAAGGTCCTATCAAAAACTTAGACGATTTCATCGAATCTTAAGCACCTTACTATTAGCCACTTTGCGAGGATCATATCTCCTTGCGAGGATCTCTGATTGTCCTGATCCTTATATGCCTAGAAAGGTACTTCCACGTACTACAACTTTCATTTAGGAATTTTTTCAAAATTCTCAAATAATCGATGGGTTATGGTTGCCTGAAGTAGGCCCCTCGGCCACTTTCACAAAATGTTCAAACGTTCAAATTTTCTCTGAAGCTCTAACGATACGAGTCTAACCCTTGTGGTAAGATACGGGGTGTTACAAAATAGTATGATCCTTTGGATATGTGTTTAGGGTCCGATGTCCGTACTTTATGTCTCTTCTTGTTATTGCCTGTTTTGTCTGTTTGTATGCATATAACTCGTATATCCTCGTTAAAGTAAAAAAAAAGTAAAAATACGAAGCCTTTATGATATTGTAAACGTAAGTATGGATTCCATATTCATACGTTATATTTATTCATGCATACGATTTGAGGATATTATTTGTGAGTCCGATGGGATCTTATTCTGGACGAATGATAATGCTTTATCCCGTTCCATTGACAAGTGGGTCCGGTTGACTACGTGACAAGCACTTGAGATATGATATGTGGAAACCGTGATCCGAGGTTGCTACCGGAGCGGTCCGTGATCCGATGATTTTCCGGAGAGGTGATATATGGGCCTCATGAGCCCCCCATGGGTCACGACTCGTTAATATTTGAACGTGTGTATATCGGGAAGTGGAAACAAAGGCCTTGCATTGCATTACATACAATCTTCATTGTTTGATTTGTGTTGATGACAGATATTGATTGCTGATTTCGAATGTTGTTGATTATTCACCTTTCATGATTATTGTCGTGTTCATCATTTATACATGCATTTCGTTATATATTTTTTGTCACATCGTGATATGGTTCCAATGGAAAGATTTGTGGAAATCCAAGGTCTTTGCCAAATTTGTGATTATCTTGATAGAAATATTAATGATAAAGACTGTGGAAACGTATGATAAGGAAGTGAACAAAAGAAGTCAGCTTTGGCTATGTGCGGAGTGGCTAATAATGCATATCATATCATACCATTGATTCTTGGATTGTGATTTACTTGAGTTGTTGTCTGATTTACGCTTAAGTGCAAATTTATGTTATGTGACGGATAGAAGAGTTATATGATTATAGGCTACTGAGGCACTTGTGGATTAGAAGCTCTCACACAGGCTTATAACTTGAGGTTAAAATGATTTATTCAATTATATTACTGTGGACTAATGGCGGTTAAGTGTGGTGATGACAATTCGTAGACTAGTTCTCGTCTACGTTCTGGATCGGGTCGGTCAACGATGCATGCTGAGTACCCGTTGATTTTGTACTCACGCTACACTTGTTGTACCTTTTTGTGTGCAGATTCGGTATTCGTGCTAACGGCCTTTGAGGAAGATCAACCGGCTGAGGCGGAGACTGCTTCAGAGAGCCGGGAGGAGCTGCACGTAGATCTGTAGCACCAGTGAATTTAGACTTGTATCGAACCTTAGAAGTTCTTGTACTAGTGACACCAAGTTTTGAAAGTTATATTACTTATTCGATTTTTCATGATTATAAAGGCTTAAATTCGCATAAATCTGTCACACCCCTTTTTCCGCACCGCTCACGATAACCATGCAACCTTTTTTATTGTTAACGGGTTTTTCTAATTCAAGTGACATTTTGAGAAGGGATTATTTATTTATTTAGAGTCACTACTTGGAATTAAGTTTTGGTGTTCCAAGTCACCTTATTGAATCCTTAATCAAAAGGGACTCTTTAATTATTGGTCTGCGAAAACAAAGGACCGGGTAAGGAATTTTGTTGACCGGGGAGAAGGAATTTTGTTGACCGGGGAGAAGGTGTTAGGCATTCCCCAAGTCTCGTGGTTCAAGCACGGTCGCTTTATCGACTTTTATACAGCTTAAATACTTTTTGGATAAAATGCGTATGAGCCTTGAAATACTTATGGCCCGCCTTTTACTGGCAGCAGCGCTTTCTAGCCTCACCATAAATTTTTGTGTCTCTCGCGCCTTTTGAGGCATTTATGGATCGTTCCCACTTCCTCGCGCTCAAATAAGCATCTAGCACACTTAAGGTATATCCATCCCAATCAATCTGGTTTCAAATATGGTAATTAAATTTATAGAAAATGATTTATCGGTAGCAGCGCTTTCCGAATTTATTATTGAAAATTACTTAATTAAATCAAATACTTATAAATTTTCCAGGTTAAACACCCGTACTCGTTCTTAATTAAATAAAATATTTTGCACTCTTTTGACAACGGGTTTTGAAACGTGTTCGCAACCAATCTAGCTCCCTTAAAATTGGTTTTTCCACTCTTTTCTTTTCCCCTGATGCAACGAGATTTGAAATAATTCGCATCTCGTTTAGCTCATTGTCACGACCCAGCCCCGTAGGCCGTGACTGGTGCCCTAATTGGGCACCCTGACATACCTATCCATATCGAATCACATACAATTAGCATATACGGTCACAATTACTATATGCCGTCTCAAACTATATCAACTGTATCGAACACATTTCAACGCAACCATATGTGGACATATATATATATATATATATATATATATATCAAAAAGCCGGCAAGGCTATCAAATATATCAAAAGCCGACAAGGCTAACAGATGTATCAAAAGCCGACAAGGCTAATGGATGGCGCGACGGTCCAAAACATATACAAAGTGCACGCCGACAAGGCTGTCATAACGAATAGGGTCATACAAACACATCTGTACAGAAGTAGGCACACACACCCACAAATACGTCTACAAACCTCTAAACAGACCAACAGAAACATATGGCGGGACAGGGCCCCGCCGTACCCCTGAGCAAATATATACGTACATAGCGAACAAAATATATATACCAATAGTGTATGCTCCGAAATGAGAAGAGCACTCCAAACGACAGAAGAGGGTGTCCTAAACTGGTGGATCACCAAACTGTGCGTCTGTACCTGCGGGCATGAAACGCAGCCCCCGAAGAAAGGGGGTCAGTACGAAATATGTACTGAGTATGCAAAGCAGAATATACAGAAGCAAACCTGAGATATAAACGAAATAGTAGTACAGAGAATAGGTACAAATCCATCGTATCAAAATGTTTACTTTAAAAATATGTAAGTCGTGCAGAAGGTACAGAAGAATATGGTCGCCCGCCCGCCCGTCGATGGCGCCATAACACAGCATCACACCAGAAAGGTCTCAAATCTCTGAATCCCCGTCAGATATCATAACACAGCATAACGCCATACACACCATAACATCATATATAAGTGGAACCCGACCCTCTTTGGCGAGTAGCTCGGTGAACCATAAGCACAGCATAACTCCGGAGTATATCAAAGTGCGCACGACAACAGAACCGGCCCGGGACTCGACGAAGGGATAACAGAATGCACGAGTAGAGTCGTGAGTAGTCATATGCATAAAATCATTATCGTGAATTCAAACATAAGTAAAGTGATCATAATTGAAAATCGAAATAATAGACATAACAATTTCTTTCAAAAGTTCTCCAAATTACAAAAGGGAAAGTCGCGGGACCCACGAAAGGGTATTGACCCAAGTCGGGCCCGCCTATGGAAAACATACTCATGATGAGCGATGCAAAGTCATACGAAAATATCAAAGCAATCCGAGTCTTTATGTTAAAGATATGTCATTCAAAATTCACGAAATTCTTTAAAGTGAAACATTTCCATACAAAGTTCGAAAGGCGATTATTTCAAATACATGAAGGTTCATATTTCATCAAACCATACATAAGAGTGCCAAGAATTATATAAGGATCATATCATGCTCGGATTTCGAATTTGGAATTCCCTTAAGGCTCTAATCTAGCCTATGAAAAAAAACTAAGGCATGCCAAAAGAAGGAGGGTTGCTTTACATACCTCGTACGCACTCCAAGCTAGCCAATCTAAAGTTAATCCCAAACTATGCCTCGGGCTCCCCAAGGTCTACAAATATGCCAACGAATATCCAATATTAACCATAGGCACTTAAGCAATTATTTATTCCAACTCTAAATTCTGCAGAAAATTCGGCAGCATTTTCCCTGTAAATAGGCCAACCCGAGAATTTAACTCGCTCAAAATTAACAACAACAACCACAATAACCAACCTAGCAACATCGATAATCAATTCGAAAGACAAAATAACAATAGTAACTTTCTTTTACATTATTCAACAACTTTCCAAATATTCAATTCAACGGCTTACATTCAAGCCACAATATCGCTCACACATTCGATTATCAACCCGAATCCTTACCAACAATATTCAAGGGCATTCTAAACAATTCACATAATATTTCCAACAATCCAACAATTTGCTCCAAAAGTGGCCGAAAACAGTCCCCTAGCCGAGAGCAGCCCCTTTTTTCACATTTCTCATTTCCAATTCATGATTTGTATTTGACAATTCACAACATAACGATATTATTTTCATAAATATACAAATTACGTCAAACGCACAACAAGCATCAAATCAGCCCACACAATCTCAACATCAATCTTGAGCCATTAAAATGCTCATTTCCGACTAGAATTCATAACGACGACAACTAAAACGCTAAGCGATATTAATGCGGTCTTCGGCATATTATATGACCCACATTCGTCCACACTACACATATACATATGTTGATGGTCCTCATAAATAAAGATTACATTAAGTGCACCAAATTCTCCAAATCAGTCCGCACATTTACCATATCAATTTTGGGACATTAAACTCTCATTTCCAACATAAAAGTCATCACAACAACCATTTCGACGCTAAGCGATATTAATTCATTCTTTGCTACAAATTGGAGGCTATATACACGGCTACATACCCACCTATATACATACATCGATAGTTCTCATTCATTTCTTCACCCTACAACAATCAACATACTAAATAGAGTTAATTCATCACTTAGTCACAACACCCATTTACACAACTTCACACACCATACACGACCCAACTTCCAACATACTACATTTCATGATTTTTCATCCATATTGACATATTATAATATGCATACTGTTACATCCCGTATTTTAAACGTCGGATTATTTGTAAGATGGGGTGGGGCCCACACGTCAAGATTTTTTTTGGAACATGTGACAAGTCATATGAATCACATATGTGAAGTTAAACACAACTCAAGAAGGACCCTTGGGCCAAATCAAAGTGGAAGCCCTCCAAACGAATATGTTTTAGAAAACGTTTTCGGGTGATCTGACTTCTAGGGGCAAAAACGGTATTATAAGTTTGGAATTTGGAAAAATACCAATAAATAGAAGTTGTAGATAATTGAATTAGCTTTCCAACCATAGGTCGTGGGTTCCCAGGTGACGTCGGTACAAGGAGATATGGACGTTTTAAGGTCGAAAGGTCAGTGGGCTAGGCCCAACTCGGGACCAACCGGGTTGGCCCAAAAACAAATGAAGAGAAAAATTAGGCCCAAAAGAGGGGTGGCCGGCCATACAATGGCCCAAGCCCATGGATTCTAATAATTTCCATGTGATAATTAAATAAAAGGGGTCATTTAGTTGTCTTGAAACATATAGAAGTTTCAAGAACATTAGAAGAGGAGAAAAACAAACAAATGAAGAGCAAAGGAGACATGGCATACGGCCATGCTCTCCAATTTTTGTCCCTTTGAAATCTTCTCCCAAAAATTATTTTCTTGTGGTATTCCTACTAATTCAAGGGATTCTTTACAACTTGGTGTAATTATTTTGGAAGAAAGAGCACTTGTTTCTTCAAGTTGACAACTTGGTCAAGTGAAGAAGATTGTAGAAAAAGGTAAGAATTAATTCTTTTTTATTATGTTATGAAGGTCGGTTTATGTTGTAGTATGTAGAAATGAGTGGAATTTATGGAAATATGGAAGTTTACAAAGTGGGTTTGCATGTGTGCATGTGTATGTAAGGTTGTATGAATAAGATGAGTTGAATTTTATGTTGTATTCTAGTTGTAGTTGTGGTGGACCTTATATTGGAAATGGAAGAAAATGGTTCAAGTTGGCATGGAAAATTATTGGAAATAGTTACAGGAAATTATGTAATTTTATTGAAGATTTTATGTAATTATGGAAGTGGAGTTTTAAATGTGAATTATTATGTTAGTTGGTGAATTTGGAAGGATAATAGTCCATATTGGCATGAAAGATTGGTTGTTAAGTGGTTATGAGAAGTTTTGTGATTTTATGGTAGATTTATGTAATTATGAAAATGAAATTGTTAAGGTGCAAATTATGATTATGGTTGATGGAATTGGAAGATGGAAATATGTTATGAATATGTAGATTGAAGATTAGAAGTTTTGGATGGATTATGGTTTTGGTGGAAAGTTTGTATATTTTGTATATCTTGTGAATATTTTGTAGAAATGATATGAAATGCTTCCGAATTATATTGTAATGATCTTGATTAGTAATGTCACGCCCCGAACCATGGCCTGGACGTAACACGGCACTCGGTGCCTGACTACATGTGACCGAGCGAACCACATGACTTGCTGAATCATTATGATGCATAACATAAGCGGAATATAACGTGAATGCATGATGAGCCTTTATAAAACATAATAAGTCATAATACTTAATAAAGTACTTGTTTAAACATGAGTGAGCCAAAATGGCTATGCGACTTCGATTATCTGACATGACATAACTGTCTGTTCTAGTCTATGAAACCTCTATCATGAGTCTGACTGAAAAACATACTTACTGGGACAAGACCCCCAGCATACCTTTAGATGCATAACTAATCATAAGAAAAAAGTTGACTAAACCCCGAATGAGATGGGGCTCACAAATAAGCTGATACGAATGCTGTCCTACTGAGCAGATGTGTCGTCCTGTATATCAGTACCTGCATCGTGAAATGCAGGCCCCCGGGCAATAAAAAGGGGACGTCAGCACATTGAATGTACTGGTATGTAAAGCAACCGGAAGAAACAACATGGAACATGGAATAACATAGTAAGAACTGAAACTGAAAACTTGGACATGAACATGAGCATGAGCATGAGTACAAAATCATGAAATTTTAAACTGAAACTGAGTACTGGAAGCATGAGATAGTCTGTAGTAATCTGTAATAATCTGTAATAATCTGTAATACCGACATAAACCACCACGGGGAGGAGCGTGGAGTCTGATCTCTGCCCGATCAGCTAAGCCATCTCGTACCTTGCCGGGGCACGAGACATGAACATAACATGAATGGATCCAAATCCCTCAATGGGGAACATATAAAGGAATCGTCCTACTGGGCGGAGCGGTTCTTATCCTACGTTGGCATACGTAGTTTCAGGCTATCTGAGCCTTCTCGGTATTATTACAACTCCCGAACATGAAAATAATATAGTTGGCTAAGAAGCCCATGACTTTCGTGAATTAACTTGTACTTGTCTTGAAATCATGATTTCACGAAAGGACTTGTAAACATATTTTCATGAAATAACTTGTAAACATGATCATGAGAAATACCATAATGCATAATCATACGTTTTTAGCTGACTTGAAAACATGCTTGTAATTTGTAAAATAACACTTTACAATTTCATATAAACATCATGAGAACACATGAGGAAGAATTCATGATTCATGGATTAAGCTAGGATTCCTAATGTCCGAAATGGAGGTTTAGGAACACAATAACGAACATATATACGGAATTCATGTACATACATACATACATAATTACGGGCTACCAATACATTGGGTTTAATGCCCTAGGAGTTGAACTTCATAGAATTTACTAAACGGATCATGGGGAAGAACATAGAAGTTCCCACATGTGGATGGAAGTTCTACATACCTTAACCTTCCGCTTTTGGGCGTATCACAATGTCCTTCACCCCCTTCAACTTCAATCTATAGCATACAACTCATAGTGATTCTATATTAGCAACAATATCCATGTTTTGTTCATCTAAGCATTTTATCAAACACTTAGTGGGCATGAAGCTCTATAACCCCCATTAATGGTGTTTTCTTCACCAAATCCCCATTCTTTTACTTCTAACAATTTCTACAGTCTCAATTAGATGCAATTAACATCATTCTTCATAATCCATATGAATACAACAATCCCAAGTCATCAATCCAACAATTCTAACATAGTTCATATAATCATCTTCAACAAACCCAATTATTATACTCCCAAGAATTCATCAATTCATAACTATAAATGATTGGGGAGTAGAAATATTACCTTTTGGGTAGTCACCACGAAATCAACACCCCCAAGTCCGATCTTGGGCTTAAAATGACGACAACGACTTGTACTACACTTTTCCCTTCACGAGCTTTGGGATTCGGGGCCTTAAACTTGGTTGATTTTCTACTTTCTCTCTCTAATTTCCCTTCTCTCTCACTTCCTCTCTCTAAAATCTGAGTTTTGGAGGAAAAATGGGCTGTTAGGGTAATATTTTCTTTATATACCAAGGGGAATATGGGTTGACCCAACTTGAAAACGGGTTGGGACCTTGCTGTCTTAAAACATCCATATCTCCTTATCCCGACGTCTCCTGTGAACCAACAACCTATGGTTGGAAAGGTTTTTCAATTTTCTACAACTTTAGTTCTTTGAGTTTTCCCAAATTCCCAAGTTATGATAGGGTTATGGCCTCCCGAAGTCAGGTGACCCGAAACGTATATACGGACCAAGATACGGTCACTGTTACGGTCCCGTAACACGAGATACGGACCGTAACTTGGTACCGTATCTTGGTGAAAATTTCCAGTGAGTTTCTGGAAATTTTCGGGACGTTACGGTCCACTGTTACGGACCGTAACACGAAATACGGCCCGTAACGTCGCCGTTACGCTGGCAGAATTTCCAGCGAACAGGCTTCAGTAAAATGGGCATAAATCTTTGCACAGATGTCCGTTTGACCCCCGTAAGATACCGTTGGAAAGATATTTCAAAGGGCTACAACTTTCATCAAGGAAGTTTTCTCAAATTCCCAACTGACTTTCACGAAATTTGACTGGAAGTCAGACGTATCAAAAACTTAGCCGATTCTATAGGATTTCAAGTGCCTTACTATTAGCCATATTGAGACGATCATATCTCCTTGCTCCGATCTCTGATTGGCTTGATCCTTATATCGTTAGAAAGGTATTTCTACATACTACAACTTCATGATAGTACCTTCCAAAATTCCAAACCGATCAAGGATTTATCGCTGCCCGAAATAGGCCTATCAACCATTTTCGCAAAACGTTCAAACCTTCCATGTTTCCACTAGAACTCTAATGATATGAGCTTAAACTCAGTCCTAAAATGCGGGGTGTTACAAGTAATGGATGTAAAAACATTGAGATTGGTTTGGAAATGTGAAGTTGGAATGAAAGCTATTGCATTATGTTGGAAAGAAGACTAGTTGTGTTATATTGTGTTTTGTAGTCATGGTTGTTGTCATTGTGTTGATAGTTTCGCCGGGTTGAATTCCCGGATTGTTGTTGATAAAAAAATTGGCTAAGTTGAATTTTGGGGATGGTGTATTTATAGGGGAGATGCTGCCCAAATTTTTGTAGACAAGTATTGGTTAAGATTGAAATCTTAAAGCCTTACAATTAACATTTGGTAATTGTGACCAAATTGTAGATTTTGGCGAACTTGAAACTTGATTTTGGAGACATGTATGAAGCGGAAAAGGTATGTAAGGCTTCACCCTTCCTTCTATGACATGTCTTAGACGTAATAAGTTGGATACAAGCCTCGGGGACAATTCTATTCTCCGGAATCCGCACCCAAAGTTTCCCCTTTTTCATTCAGTAGAATTGAATTAAATATTGTATGAAATGTTGAAAAATTGCCTAAACATCTAAAACTTGCACAAATAGGACCCGACTACCTTAAAACTCTCACAAGTGACGTCATGAAATGTAACGTATGTAAATCGTGTACGCTACCTCATTCGGCCCGAGGCGGGCCCGTTGCTCCCGGATTATCCTTATGGTTCCGTTTGACTTACTTTGAGGTTGAATCCAAAGGAAACCTTTGATCCTGATTCCGTTACCAAATGACAAGTACTATAACTATTCTAACGAGAATACTTCTATGACGATAATGATAACGACGATGTTAGAAAAGAGAATATGCCTATGATAAGTATGACCAAAATGATTCCATGACTAAGACTTCTAAGCTAAGGATTCAATGTGAAAATGAAGGTGATAAACTAGTTCTTGAACCTTATTTCTATTTCCTAGCTATGACACTATTTTCTAAGGATTTCAAAGCCTATGAATTGACGTCTATGATGCCCATGATTTCATTCTATGTTTACTTCTAATGCTATTCTCCGTTGGTGGCCTCGCCTTAAAATACTTGTTCCTTCAAGGTGAGACAAAGCGACCACGATTGTTCCATAATGTAATCGGAGGTCACCGACCTTACGTCACTCCGATGGCTACATGATTTTTCTTTGGGCTCTCTTGCATGCTTATATGACATATGTATATAAGATATGTATATGAACATGGGATGGGGGGAAGGTATACATGGGGGAAATGGGAAGGGAAACATGTTTCATTGCCACCTGGTCAGCTGGCTTATCATCCTGGACGCGGGATGCCCGGACGCGGGATATATGGGCGAGCCGACGTATTTCGGCGCTATGTGGGAGAGCCGACATTTTTCGGTGCTATGATATGACATGATATGCTATGATATGACACGACATGATATGACATGATATGCTATGACATGACACGATATGATATGATACGATACGATACGATACGATACGATACGATATGATAAGACATGATATGATATAAGTTCTATTTTCTATGTCTATGAAAAAGAAATATTTTTATAAAAGGAAAGACAAGCATGCATGGTACTCGCCCTCAGCGGCACTCATATGTACAGGTCACTCTTTTATCCTATGATATGTTCTACGTTTCCATGCAGTTATTATTCATACGCATATTTCTTACTATGTTACTATTTATGCCTTACATACTCAGTACATTACTCGTACTGACCCCTCTTCTTCGGGGGCTGCGTTCATGCCGCGCAGGTACACCCAAAGGATGCGAAGTTAGCATAGAAGATGTTCCAGCGGAGTTGGTAGGCTCCATTTGTCCTGGAGTGCTGCCAAGTCAGAGTATATGTACTATGACGCTATGTTCGAGGTTAGAGACTTTGCAGACAGAGTCGTGGGTGTAGAGTGTCAGCTTTGTAGACGGCTTCGCCAGTCGATATGTTATTATGTTTCATGTCACGGGTCCCACATGATGATAGACTTTACTTATCAGAAAAAAAAAATTGGAGAGCTTGCTGTGTATTTGTTTCTTAATTGATTCACGAGTTTATATGTGTAATAAGAGTCAGCGGGTTCGCTCGGCTCCGAATATGGGGTCGGGTGCCCATCACACCCTAGTAGGATCGGGGTGTGACACATACAACATTTATAACACATAGACAAGAATAGAACTCACCTTTCTTCTTCAATCCACAAGAAGGCTAGGGTTTACGATTCACAAAACGGATGACCCAATCGCTCCAACGACACTTCCACGCTACTTAGGGACCTCAATATATTGGGTTTGTACCAAAGAATAAATTTTTGGAAGGCTTGAAATGATCTTGGTTTTCTCCCCTTCTTGGCCGTGAGCAGTGGAAGAATGGAGCTCCCAATTTTCTTGGTTTTTTTTTTTTTTTTTTTTTTTAAGTGTTGAAGTGGGAAATGAGGAAAGATGAATACATGGTCATCTATTAAGTCCCTCAAATATCTATATTGTCTTTGGCCCACACAATGTGTTGGATCAATTGAAATTGGTCACACAATGTGTGGGACCACTCTCATTTACACGGCCAAGGACCCTTTCTCTTTGCAAGATTTTAACTTCCACTTATATGAATTTTGGTCCCAATTTTTCCTAAGTGTTCAATACAAACAATTTCATGTACAACTTATGTCTCAAAATAAAATCGATTGGTCAAAAGTCCCGACTTCAAATCCCGGAATAGTCTTGGCCCTAACTTATCATAGTTAATCCGGGTTGTCCCAAAGTATAAAAATACGGGATCTAACACTCATCTCCGCATTAGTAATTGATTAATCAGGCATTAAACAGTAATCCAGGCCGAAAATAATTTCCCAAATTAAACAAAATCCCACAACCCAAATAATTAAATAAACAGTGCTAACCAAACCGAATTCATAAATTAACGTCAAAATACTACCATCACAACACACACAGAACCAACAAATAAGAAAACTCACCCAAAGAGCTTGTAATGAATACAGAAACTTAAAACAATAAATAACAAAGAACCAACAAAAGAGCAATTACTCAAGCGTTTAATGACAATCACCATATGAGATTTAAGGAAAACGAACTTCAACCAAAAACAGCTCATGACCCAGTGGATTAAAATTCCCGCGACATTTGTCGATAAGAATATAAAATTTATCCAATAAAATCAAAGCATAAGTAAAAGATAAATTTCAAGCATGGTATTAAATGATAACAGAATGCACTAAAGCAAGAGCAATAAAAAAAAAGAACTCTACAACTTAAACTTTTAAGCAAACTTATTAATCTTACTGCAATTACCCGAAGCAAAACCCAAAACTTTCCCTTTAAAACTATTACTACAACTATCATATTTAAAGGTAGTGTTGAGTTCCATTTCATTATAAAATCATTAAGGAACTACAGTAATAAAAAAAAATAAGAAAAGAACGGACAAACCCCACTAAATTTCATAAGAACACCAATACTCTCTAAAACTAAAAAAGAAACATGCCGGACAAAATACGGTGGATTGAACAAAACAACATGCACGAAGCAGCAAATGACATGCAATAAGTTTCAACAACTGATACAACCAAAATGAATTAATAAAACATATTAAAAGTAAGAGAGATGGACCTTTAGTCGTAAAACTGAACTTTCGTTGTATTAAATCTCCAAACTTTGGACTACAGAAAACCAAAAAGCCTGCTGATCGAACTTGAAAACGGGACTATTCCAGAGCTCGACAAACCTCGGCTAGCCTCACTGGAAAAACTGAATCTTTTTCAGAGAAAGAAAAATTGTGTCTTTTTCAAGGTGAGATATGGTGGTAGAGAGATGGTTTCAAGTGGTTTTCTTCTGGGTGAAGCTCGGTGTTTATGGAGGATAAAGCTCTAAGGTTCAAACATGGCTTTATTGTAAAAATTTGAGTATAATGGAACTTCTTAGCTGCGGATATACTAGGAGTCCTCCTCTTTTGTGTGCTACGGCTGATGGATTATGTAGGTGTAGGTTATACTATATCTTAGGAAATTAGTTCGAGCTTCCTTTTTATAGTGTGTCTAATTTTGGTAAGTTTTCTAAAATGTCCTTCTAATACTAGGATATTCTTATTACTAAAATGGAATATGCCATGGCTACGGGTAGGGATGAAATTTGCCATGTGGCGGGGGGCTATCATTGGCTCAATTTTCTTTTTCTTTTGATTAAATAAAAACACCAAGATAACATATTAATCAACTGCTTTTAAATCAAAAAATAAGAAAAACTTAAATCATTATACTAAGGAAAAATTTAAAAGGTAATTAACTAAAAAAACTAGATTAAAAGAAACCTTTTTTTTTTTGGATATTTTTCTTTCGTTAAAACACAAAACTTGTACTCTAAAAATAGTGAATATTTTTGTTCTTTTTTTTTTTCATAAATAAACCTACTAAATTAAATAGAATAATCGATACATCAAAATTAAAATTAAAAGAAATATTTAGACACTAGAAGGTGAAACACCATAGGGAGGGTCAAAAATCACGTGTCTACAAAATCTATTCGTATGCTTATTTCCGCGCTTAATACTTAATTTACCTTTTTTTAAATGGGGTTATGGATGGCTTACTAACTCGAGGGAGTTAGTGCCTTCACCGCTTGTAAATTGGGTCGTGACAAATTGATATTAGAGCTTTAGGTTCACCGGTCTCACAAAGTACAAGAACAATGTCTAGTAGAGTCTTGCGGATCGGTACGGAGACGTCTGTACTTATCTTCGAGAGGCTATGGGACACTTAGCAAATTTCATTTTTTTCATTCCTTTTCATGCGTATTTGATTCAGTTCAAGGTCTAGACTTCATTATTCCAATCTCTCACTGATGGTGAGGATGCATTCTCGGATTTGTATACGAGCAGTTGAATACGATGTCACTTGATTTGGTACGAGATGTTTCACCATGATAAGGACGCGTGACTAAGTTTAGGGTTTCAACTTCAACTTGAAGACTTGACTAAACAGAGTTATGTTTCAGATTCTCCTATTCAGCGATATCCCTAGAAAATGGGAGCGATGGTGCAAACGACTTCGGGATCGTCATGTTTCAGTGGTTAGTTGCTTGGGAAGTCAAGGGAGTGCATTTACGGTATAGCAAGTGATATGAAGAGAGTTGTTGATAGTGGGATAGAAGGATTAGCGAGATGACCAAGTAACAAGTATCGTGTCTTTGAAAAATGCATTCGAGAGGTTTCAACATAATATAAGGATTTCTTGAGATACGGCCTTTTGGTGGTAAGGTATGAGGAAGTAAGACTTCGAATTTGGATACGCGTGAGGATTTTTAGTTACACGATGGGACAGAGGTGTAGTGACAGGAATTTGGATGGATCACTCTTAGTTATGGGACGAGCATAAGTGGTGGATGTGCTCGCCAGGAAAATAGTTATTGTTGAAGTTTAAATCTTCTGAGAATATATGGGTATAATCTTGTTAGTAAAGATCGTGGTAACAGGTTTACTTGGTATATCAGAGGTTTGTTGGTAAAGAGTCATTTTGATGTATAAGCTATTTGATTATATGGGATTATTTTGTTTGCGAAGTGAATGCTAAGGGGCATGAATTTATCTACAGGTTTGACTACGTCGTGGAATTTCGGGGTGATCTGCCACACCCCAGTCCTGATAAGGCATGATGGGCACCCGACCCTTTACTTAGAGCCATGTGAACCCGCTGGTTCTCGTTATATTCATAATCTCACTGGACTCTTAAATCACGAAATGAAATGCATAATGAAAGCTTTTCAAAAAAAAAACATTCTCTTCGTCTTTCTCAAATCAAGTAAAAGTTGTAATCATATGAAATTTGTAACATAATGCATAATAATACATCGGCTTCCAGAGCCGCTTGCAAGACTGACATGCTATATACGTGACTCTGTCTGCAAAGTCTCTAACATAAATCAATATACCATAACATAGATACTCTGCCTCGGCAACACTCTGGAAGGAAATGAGCTCGCCAATCCAGCTGGAACATCTTCTAGCAATATCCTCTACTCATCTGTATACACCTGCGTGGCATGAAACGCAGCGTCCACCAGAAGGGACGTCAGTACGAATAATGTACTGAGTATGTAAGGCATGAATAACACCATAATATAAATATGAAAGGTAACATGGAATAAGAGAGATAACATGTACATCTGAATGCCTCATAAGGCGGATGTCATGCATGCTTAACCTTTTAAAAAAAATATTTCTATACATATACATAGTACCATGCCCGGCCATTAAGGCTCGGTGTCATATATATAGTATCATGCCCGGCCATTAGGCTCGGTGTTATCATCATTAGCCCGCGTCCGGGGCAATACATAACATGACCACTGCAGTGGTGTGCACATCTACGTGCCATGCCCGACCGACTATAGCGCGGCGCGGTGTGAGAAAATACATACATATATATAAAGCATGCATAAGAGCCCAATCAACAGCCACAACTATATCGGAGTGACGTAAGGTCGGTGGCCTCCGATTGTATTATGGATCAAACATCATCGTTTATCCCACCTTGAAGGAACAAGGGTCATAAGGTGAGATTACCAACAATGAAGGAAATTAAGAAATTGTAAA
Source organism: Lycium barbarum (assembly GCF_019175385.1). Classification (NCBI taxonomy): domain Eukaryota; kingdom Viridiplantae; phylum Streptophyta; class Magnoliopsida; order Solanales; family Solanaceae; genus Lycium; species Lycium barbarum. Next base: position 10,556,634 of record NC_083343.1, read on the forward strand.
GTAAGCTCAATCACCTCATAATAATGTAAAGCTCATGTACATGGAAATCTCTATGAATAAAAATCATCTCATAATAACATGAAATCCGTAAGACTTGGAGCTTGGATAAATAAATCCCTTATATACATCATCATGGTTATCATAAAAAAAATTATTCATCTTTACCATCATAAAAACTTTAAGAGTCATGAATCTCTAACATTCTTGGAAATGAAAATTTTCATGGAATTCATGCATAGTTTGGTAGGAAAAGAATCATGCCTTTAGAAGCTCAATAACATCATAAGGATCACGAAATTCGTGGACTTCTAGCATTTGTGGAACCAATGATATTATGGGTATGACGCAAAGGTTTATAACGAAAGGATCATGTCTTTAGAAAGAAAGGGACTAGCCTTAACATACCTGGAAGACAATTTCTCGACTTCCAACTTACTTCCTGTCTTGAAATTCACTTAAGATCATTCGTAGCCTCGAAATCTATATATACAATCATTCATACTATTGTTAGGATCATCATCATACGCTCGTCTTAAGCCCTTAATTAAAATCCTTTTAGATTCTGTCGAAATTCGGGCAGCATCTCCCCTGTTTATATGCCTAGCCCGAAATCATAATATCAACAACCATTCAACAACAACAATACCAACAACATCAACAACAACATCCTCAACATTATACAAGATAAATATATATATTTTTATCCAAAATTCTCTTCAAACCTCAATCCATAAATCAACAACATCAACACAACAAACTATAACCTTTATTCTTGCAAATATTCCTTAATCAAAGTTGATAAAGAGGGAGATTCAATGATTCATACCTTATATTTATTAAAATATCAAGATATTCAATATCTACTTGTTTACAAGCTCACTCCAACACAAAACGGAATGATAATCGCGACTACAAGTTGTCCGGACTTCGATTGGTATTCCGTAGCTTGACATTTGCTCAAAATCCTCAATTCTATGTGGGATTTAAGAGCCCTTTTGATGGCTGAAGTTTCTGGAATTTTTGGAGAATTAGGATGAAGAAAAATAGGGTTTTAACCCCTTTTATAGTGAGTTGGGTCGGCAGTACTGTAGCAGTACTGGAGCAACCCTGTTTCTGCGTTGACAGTTCAGTTTGTAACGTTCATAATTCTGTACTCCGATGTACTATCGATGAGCGGTTCATTGAGTTACAAACTAGACTCGACGAACTTCATTTTAGGATTTTGTTTAACCTTAAAACTCCTAATATACTAGGAGATATGCCCCTCCAAAGTTGACTAAAAATCTGCCCAACATTTCTCAAATTTTTGTCAAACTTATTTTCTTCAATTTGCTTGATCTCGAAATCTTCCGGAACTCTCCATACATGATATTTATCATTTAATATACATGATAATGTCCATGTTCTTGTGTTTCAAAATAGTCTTTCCCGATTACGACTTACGAGATCATAATCATCCTTTACTTACACAATATACTTAATAATGCCTCGTTCCTCATACTCCAAAGTTGTTTTGCCTAGCCATAACTCGACATACGTGCATTCAAATTTAACCAGTGCTTCTCCGAGGTACGGGGTGTAACATGATCGATTAATAAGCGAATCCAACGATGGAAGTATGTGGAGAGTTAACTTCTTGGAAGGAAATTGTGAATTATGGGGATATGACTTTGACTCTTTAGCTTCTACTAGTAGCGGTGGATATTAGCTAATTTTAGTCATGAGGTACATTTCAGAAAGATTAATCAAAATTCAGCGTAACCAGTTAAAGCGAGGGTTGTAAATTCATCAAAGGGCTTCGGGCATCTATATTGGGTCGGTAACCCATGAGTCATGATGACAGAGCAGTTTAGGCAGTACGTCACTTCGTTGATTAGTCTAGATTGGTTAATATTAGTTGATTGGAGGAAACGTTCCTGGAGGATTGTATGTGTGATTTGTGGGAAATAGAGGAACATTTGGTTTTAAGGTTTGAATAAGGCAAGGGAGAAACTTTCAGACATTTTAGATTGTGGCTTACCACTATCACCATGGTTGGTTTAGCTATCGTGCAAGATTTATGGTGTTTTGATCTACCCCACGAGTGGTTTGGGTGATTCTTGATCTGTTATGATAAGTGATTTAATGGAAGTTTAGAGAAAGGCATCTTACTATTGACTTTTGAGGATTAAGGTCCATAAGACTTAATTTGAAGCAACAGGGCCATTTGAGCCAAGATTAGGATGTGATATCTTTATGTTAGATCCTTCGGATGAGGTGTAGGAGTGATGAGTTTGATTGAGGAAGTCTATGGATGACTTGACTTAGTGTCTGGTAAGTGCCAACAAGGCTTCATGAGTAAAAGATTGATAAGATGTGATTGGTGTCGTACTAAGATGGGTAATTTCATGGTATCCTGGAGTGGACGAGCTAGTGTTGATTGACATGAAATGAGCTTTATGGTTGAAAGTTGGAGCCATAGGTTTCCGTTGAAAGCTTGGATGTGATGATCTAGTTAATGAAAGCGCAAAGAGTAAAATTCGACGCAATTAGATTCTATGAAGGTGATTAATGTGATTGCAATTGATAAAGAATGTGAAGTCATCAAGTATTATGTACCAGTAACGATTGATAACTTGGAAAACGTTCAGTTTTGAGATAGAGATCGATAGTGAAAGGTTGAGTATTTAGGAACAACGGATTAGAACGGATCACCACATATTTATGGAGAGTGCATCTTTCAGTTCATAAAGGTTTGGAAATAGTTCGGGCACTCATTGGTGATTTAGGAAATTGTGCATGTACATCGGGTTAGATGCATCCATTTGATATCAAGAGGTTTTTGGATATGTTATTCATAGATTCATGGCTATTATGGTAACTCGTACTAGAATGGATGTGATGGATTTCGATTAGAATAGAGATAGGATAAGCTTCCAAGCGCTATTGGGACTTATCAAGAGATTTTATTATATTTTGTAGTTGACATTTATGCAAAATAATTGTAAATGGTTTATGAGGATTCTTGGTGATGTTCAAAAGATGTACAAGAAATATGGAAACCTTGGAATGATAATATGGATTTTATGGAATTGGCACGACAAGATGACCATTGGAGTGGTGTGTATACTACATTATTTGAAGGACTTAGAAGTTATGGATAGTGAGTGTTGATGCATGTGTTTTCACCATGCTTCATAACATGGCAGGTAACATCATCCACAACCAGGCTATGTACGTGCTATCTACTAGAGCTACTTGCTTATACACATAAAGGTAACAGTCAACCGACACTCATGGACCTAGAAAGCAGTGTATCGCAAAAGCATATTTAAACATCACTTTTCATATTCTTGTAGGCATTCTTGGATCTAGACATGCTTGTCAATTGACCTAATTACGTCTTTTAAACTCTATATAATTTTATGAATCCTGTCATGAGTTCATAAACTATAGAGTGATATTTCTACCCTTTTTCAAGAAGTATCATAAGTTAAGGAACCTTGATATTATTGTTCTAACATGGATACTGAGCATTGCTATCATGAGACATGGAATCACATATTATGTATAGAAATTAGAATATTAACTATTCATAAGCATTTTGGGTTTTCATGACTGAGACTCATGGGATATCAAACACAAGTCTATATTTATTACATATTGAGTTCACAACTTTCAGAATGAAAGTCATGAACGAATTACGAAACTATATCATATGGAGAATAGAAGTTCTGTAACTATTCATGGAACTAAGACATAACTATGTTTCTGAGGCAAATCGTAATAGTCATAGAAGAACGTGGCGTAGGGAGAATCATCAACTTTTCCAAACGTAGAGAGTTAGCCTCACACGCCTCAAGTTTGGCCTTTTAGCATATTAAAACGTTCATCACCCCTTTCGACTTTAATCTAGAGCAATATACGTCAAAGGGAATCAATATTAGTAAGAGTACTCATGCTTTGGTCATCTAGGCATTTTATCAAACACCTTGCAGGCATAAAGCTCCACAACCCTCATTAATGGTATTTCTTTATCCAATTACCCAATGGGCCTTGCTTCGCTGCCCGTCCGCGTGAGACATGGCCTAGGGACGTCAATCTGCACGCGCCGCATGCCCGTGGACGAGCACCACTGATAGCTCTTTAGTAAAACGTGTAACTCTTTGTAAATAACTCTGATTGACCTGATCCTTTTATGAATCGAAAAGTATTTCTAAATACTCCAACTTTCATTAAGGAACCTTTTACAACTTCTCAACTAATCAAGGGGTTACGGTTGCCTGAAGTAGGCCCCTTGGCCACTTTTGCAAAACGCTCAAATCTTCATGTTTTCCGCTAAAACTCTAACGATACGAGTCTAACCTTAGTTCTAGAAAAGGAGGTGTAACAATGTGATGACCCATTCGGTTGTTTAGAGAGATTTGACTATTTTACCCCCTTTTGACCCTTTCCCTAGCTTCGTTTGAGTATGTTTGATTAGCGGGATTGGTCGGTACGGTTTCCCAAGGTAGTTGGAATGCGTTTGGGTTGAGGAAATGAGATTTTTGAAAACTCATAAGTGTTTGGTTGACTAAAGTCAACATGGGGGGTAAACGTATATTTTTGAGAATTTTGTATATTCCATTAGCTCTGGAATGTCGATTATAGGCTGGTGGTGTATTCGGTTCGGTTCCCGAGGGTTTCAGGGGTATTTTGGTCATTTGGTTGGAAAGTGGGTTTTTGGCCATTTGGGGTTGACTTGGTCAACGAGTCCTTGTTTGGGAATTCTGAGCACACAAGTGAGTTTGTAGCACATTTTTACATGTGTCTGCATATTCGGTTTGTCTCGGGGAGATTCCGGGAGAGACTCGGGATTTCGGGTTGAAAGAGTCAAAACCAGTTTTTACCTGTTCTGGTGTACGCAAAGGTGCATATGGGTTCTCGCCCTTGAGGATGCGGTCTAGGGAGTGGAGGCCCACTGGAGCAAGGTCTGGTGGACTTGCTCGCCCCAGCGAAGGACTTTCCGCAGGCGCCTGTAAGCAGCCGCGAGCCGAGCTCCGCCGTTGCGTGGCCTTAGATATTTATAAGAGGTTCACTAGTGTGAAGCGTTGTCTGCCGGTGCAGATGCCAGAGTAAGTGCGCAAGTTTGCAAGATCGTTGGGCAGAATATATAGTTTGAGTGTCTTCTTCTGTGTGTCCTTAGATATTTATGAGAGGTTCACTAGTACGAAGCGTTGTCTGCCGGTGCGGATCCGCAGATGCCAGAGTAAGTGCGCAGGTTGGCAAGATCATTAGGCAGAATATATATTTTGAGTGTCCTCTTCCTTAAGTCATTCCTATTCTAAAACCCCAAGAATAAAGGCGATTGTGGAGCAAAAGTGAAGGATTTCAAGAGGAAATCAGTGGGTAAGCTCTCTAATTTGTATTTTATGATTATTTCATTGATTAGGATCATTAAGTCATTCTTAGAAAGTGGAATTTAAGAGGTTAAGTGAAGGGTTTTCAACCCAAATTGGAAAATAGGGAAATTGATAATTGAGCATGAATTTGTAGTTGTTTTTGGATGATTTTTGGTATGTGAGTAATATTAAGCATGAGGAAAGTGATTCTAGGCCCAATTTATTGTTTTCCCCTTTTGGGTCCGGAAATCCTAATTTTGGGTTTTATTCCGAGATTGGATTTATATATAGCGTTATGGGTATTGATAGATTCATGCTCTAATGTATAACCCATATTTGATCAGTCTGGGATCGTTTGGAGGATTTGAAGAATGAAACAGGCCACATGGAGATCGTTGAGCATCGGGCTTTTAGTTTTCAGGCATGTTGAGACCTTGCACACTTTTTCTAACATTGTGTTTAGTTAAAATGAATCTAACAAAAGGGATTTGACTTGATTAAGGCGGTTTGAATACTCGTGAGGTGACGAGCACCAATATCGGATACTAATCATCATGTTATGGGCATATGTGCAATTTCAATTGTATAGTTGGTATGAGTGTCATGCTTTGGGCACTAGCTGATAGACTAGTACGATCCTTTGGATCTGTGATTAGGCTCAGATGCCCGTACTTTATGTCTGTTATTGTTACTGCCTGTCTTTTCTATTTGTATGCATATCACTCATATATCCTCGTTAAAGTAAAAAGGTAAAGCCTTTATGATATTGTAAACATGAGGATGGATTCCATGTTTATATGCTTGTTCTTGACTTGATGTATGCCATATTCATACGTTATATGTATTCATGCATACGATTTGAGGATATGATTGTGAGTCCAATGGGATCTTGTTCTGGATGAGTGATGATGCTTTAGCGCATTCCGTTGACAAGTGGGTCTAGTCGGCTAAGTGACAGGTACTTGAGATATGATATGTGGAAACCGTGATCTGAGGTTGCTAACGGAGCGGTTTGTAATCCGATGATTTTTCGGAGTGGTGATATATGGGCCACATGAGCCCCCCATGGGTCACGATTCGTTAATATTCGAACATGTGTATATTGTGAAGTGGAAACAAAGGCCTTGCATTGCATTACATACATTCTTCATTGTTTGATTTATGTTGATGACTGATATTGATTGCTGATTTCGAATGTTGTTGATTATTCACCTCTTATGATTATTGTCGTGTTCACCACTTATACATGCATTTCATTATATATTTTTAGTGACATCATGATATGGTTACAATGGAAAGATTGATGGAAATTCGAGGTCTTTTTTGATTTGTGATTATCTTGATAGAAAGATTAATGATGAAGACTGTGGAAACATATGATAAGAAAACGAACGAAAGAAGTCAGCTTTGGCTATGTGCGGAGTGGCTAATAATGCATATCATATCATACCATTGATTCTTTAATTGTGATTTACTTGAGTTGTTGTCTGATTTACGCTTAAGTGCAAGTTTATGTTATGTGACGGATAGAAGAGTTATATGCTCATAGGCTAACTGAGGGACTTTTAGATTAGAAGCTCTCACGTAGGCTTATAACTTGAGGTTAAGATGATTTATTCGATTAATATTACTGTGGACTAATGGCAGTTAAGTGTGGTGAGGCAATTCGTAGACTAGTCCTTGTCTCTGTTCTGGATCAGGTCGGTCGACGATGCATGTTGAGTAACCATTGATTTTGTACTCACGCTACACTTGCTGCACCTTTTTGTGTGCAGGTTCGGTATCCGTGTTGACGGTCTTTGAGGATGATCAACAGGCGAGGTGGAGACTATTTCGGAGAGTCGAGAGGAGTTGCACGCAGATCTGTTGCACTGGATTCTCTTCTATTTTTATTTCTGTATTTTCTATTCGGACAGTATATTTTGTATTACTATGTACTTGTATCGAAATTTAGAAGTTCTTATACTGGTGACACCAGGTTTTGGGAGTTATATTACTTATTCACTTTTTCATAATTATAAAGGCTTAAATTCATTTAAATCGATCCGTATGCTTATTTCCGCTTAATACTTATTTACTAGCTTTAAATGGGGTTGTGGATGACTTACTAACTTGGGGGAGTTAGTGCCTTCACGGCTTGTAAATTGTCATCACAAAGGGGTAAAATCTTTGGAACCATTAAATCCAATTGTTGGGTTGTTCGACATTTATATTTCATATTAGAAATGATTAATTTTTCATGGTTTTCTAAATTGATACAATGTTATGGTGTCTTCGATCTTTTGCCATGTACCTAGTGAAGCAAAGACGAATCACATCTCATTCTACTCTCGAAAGATATTATAGTCTTTAGATTCCAAGTGAATGGAAATAACTTCAAAAGGTTATATTGAGGATGCAAATCACGCTGATGTATCTATAACTGAGTTAACTATGTCCTTTATTTATTTTAAAAATAATATCTGATTATTTTGTTAATTTTCTATTATGCTTGGTCATGAGAACAAGAACAACGGGATGAAAAATAAGTTGAGGCTTACCAAAGTGTTCCATCTTGCTTGAAGCAGTTTCAGACGGCACACTAACTTGCCACAAAAAAATAAAAATGATATGGTAAAGTTTATTTATCTTAAAGTCTTTATTAGTTTTGAGTTTTTGCTATACTTCCGACTTTTGAAACTGGAAGAGAGTGTAGTTGATGTGAAATTTTTGGATTCTCCTTTGAGGTTTTGAATATTCTAAGTTTATATTACATTTCTACTACTTTTGCAGGTGGCTGTTTTGAGTTTTTTTTTTTTTTTTTAATTTTGAGTATTGTGCTGATGCTTCACTATATTGTGATTCAAATTTGTATATTTTTTTAGACTTGCTTGCTTTTCCGGAAGAAATTCAATGCCAACTTCTGCTAGAGGTTACTAATGAAGATGGAGTTACTGAGTTGATCAACCAAAAAGTTGAGTATGAGTATATTCCTTCATATTGTGCTCACTGTAGAATACAAGGCCACTCAGAGGATATATGTAGAAGGCTGCATCTGGAACTGAGAAACAATGATGAAGGAAAATTACCTAAAGATACAAGGCAGCATCAACAAGTACCAGCAGGAATAACTTCTAAAAAAACCAACCCTGAAGTTCCACTCATCCCTCAAGACAGCACCATGGAGGCTAATGTTGAAACTAAAGAGGATGAATGGCAAACAATGGTAAGGAAGAGAGGAAAAGGTGCTTACAAAAATAACATAGCAGAAGGAAGTCAGAGTACCCAAGGAAATAACACTAAAAACATACAAGGAAAGATGCAGAACCAGTACAATTTCAACAGCAATGAAAAAAGTAGTGTACATGAGCCCATAAAACCTAAGGGTGGGGAGGACAACATGGATACCTCAACAACTGAAAAAGAACCAGAACAACATCAAAGGGTATATGAAAGAATCAACACTCTGAGATCTCATGCAAAGAATGATAAGAAAAAAGAAGCAAGGAAAGAAAAGAAGGTCCAGAAATTGCAAAACATCAAGTCCAACATGAGAAAGAAGGAACAAATCAAAGAGACTACTTACCCAAATACCCCCCTACAAATCCAAAATATGAACATTCCTTTAGTACAAGTTCAGGAAAATGAGAAACAGAAGGTAACCAACAAAAGGAAAAAGTTCTCTAAACTTGTCTATCTACCAACTGAGCTGAGGCTCAGAACTGAAGAGATAAGCCAAGAGGAAAGACAGTTAATATCCTCTACTGCACCACCCCTCTTTGGACTGAATCCCAACTTGGCTAATATCATAACTAGGAGGAAAGCCAATGAAATATACCACCCTCCTAAGGAACCAAATGACAATGCCCATGATGATCCTATGATGGGTAACAACAGGGAAGAGCTTGACGACATTGCGTATAAAGATTGTGAAGAAGATTTGAACAGTTTCCACATTAATGAGGAATACACTGTCTCACACTCTGATGATGAACAAATCAGAGATGATAGAGCCTCCTTAACTTGTGTAAGGATGGGTACCTCAAATCAAGTTCAACAAAATGTTACTTACTTCAACAACCTCTCACCAAGAGGCAAAAATGATGCTGAAAACTTCAGAGATGACACTAACCTTTCCAAAGGGTCAACTCACAAATTACAAAAAGATCTATCCCCCCAATAATTCCATGATTAATACACTCTCATGGAACATTAGAGGGATAGGGTCTCAAGGCTCTATAGAAAGACTCAAAACCCTGAAGCAACAACACAAATTCCCCTATATGTTCATACAGGAGCCTATGGTGAACTGTAGGAAAATTGTAAAGTTTAGAAGAAAGCTTGGATATCCTTACCATTTCCATAATTGTTCAAACAAGATATGGATATTCTAGTCCATTGACTATCAAAGAACAACATGTGCTTATTCATATCAAGCATCTCCAAGATCAGGCTGATTTCCATATTTCAGTTGTCTATGCAAAATGTGATGAGCAGCTCAGAATAACTTTGTGGGATGAACTGAGAGACATTGCTAGTAGAATAACAGGTCCATGGGGAGTTGTAGGTGACTTCAATGTTATCACAGGCCCTGAGGAAAAAATTGGAGGTATCCCTTTCAGAATGGAGGAAAGTTATGACTTCACCTCATGTCTTGAGGATTGTGATCTGCAAGATGGAGGGTACCTAGGAGCCAAATTTACTTGGAGTGATAATAGGGACCCTCCAAACACTATATGGAAAAGGCTAGACAGACTCACTTACAACAGCCAGTGGTTTGATAATTAATTTCTATGAAACCACTGTCACTCACTTATCTAGATCTTGCTCTGACCATGCCCCCCTTTTAATTAAATGTACTCCTGATAACTCTCACCTTATTAAATATTTCAGGTTCCTAAATATGTGGACAGAGCATGAGGATTACATCCAAACTATCCAGATGGCTTGGGAGCAAAATTATGTAGGCAACCCCCTTCAAGTGTTGCACCAGAAACTTAAAAATGTTTGCAAAGCCCTAAGTACCTGGTCCAGAACAGCCTATGGGGATTTTTATGAGGAGCCTACAAAGCTAGAAAGAACCATAAGAGATCTGGAAGAGGACTCCATAAACAACAATACTCAGGAAAATAGGATGAATCTCTCTAAGGCCAAAGCTGAGTTTACCAGATACTTGAAAATTCAAGAAAAAGTTTTGTGCCAAAAAGCTAGAGTCAAATGGCTTGAGGAGGGGGACACCAACTCTGCCTTCTTCCACAGTGTTATTAAAGACAAGAGAAAAAGACTGTCCATACAAAAAATCAAAGATCAGGATGGGAATTCGGTGGAAGGAACTACTCAGGTGGCTGAAGCTGCTGTTAACTTTTTCACTAAACTCTTTGAAGCAGAAGAAGTTGAGGAAGACAATGCAAGTCTGAGAGTGATGGACAGGGTTGTCTCTGATGAGGATAATACCTCTCTTACTGCCTTGCCTACTCTACAAGAGGTAACAGAAAGTGTGTTCTCCATTGATCCTAATAGTGCACCAGGCCCAGATGGACTAAGTGCAAAGTTCTTCCAATCAGCCTGGCCAATTATTGCAAAAGATGTCCATACTGCTGTTGTATCATTCTTCCAAGGTGCTATCCTTCCAAAATACTTCTCTCATACCTGTATAGTTATGTTGCCTAAGGTTAATTCCCCTCAAGCTTTCTCATAAATCAGACCTATAAGCTTATGTAATACTTCTAGTAAGATTTTTGCTAAACTGATCAACTCTAGACTTTCTAAAATTCTTCCAAAAATTGTTAGCCACAACCAAAGTTGTTTTGTTAAAGGCAGATCCATTTCTGAAAATATTTTACTTACTCAGGAGATTGTAAATGATATTAATAGGCCCAACATAGGGGGAAATGTGGTTATTAAATTGGATATGTCAAAAGCTTATGATAGAGTATCCTGGCCTTATCTTTGCTTTATGTTGAGACATTTTGGCTTTGCTGAATCTTGGATTGATCTTATTTATAGGTTCATCTCTAACAATTGGTATACCCTATTAGTAAATGGTAGCAGACATGGATTTTTTAAATCAGGAAGAGGACTCAGATAGGGAGACCCCCTCTCTCCTAGTTTATTTATCCTATCTGCAGAATTACTTTCCAAAAAATTAAATGCATTATATAGATCTCCTGCTTTCAATAGTTTCTCCATGAATAATCCTGGTCCTCAAATAAACCACCTTTCTTTTGTAGATGACACCATCATATTCACTAGTGGAAGGAAGTCATCCCTACTGATTGTCCTCAAGACCCTGGCTGAATATGAGAAAGTGTCAGGACAACTCATCAACAAAAACAAGAGTTCCTTCTCTATGGCCCCAAATACTACTTTAAGTAACATCAGAAGAGTAAAGAAAATCCTTAATATGAGATATGAGCACCTCCCCATAAAATACTTGGGGTGCCCTATTTATACTGGGAGGAAGACTCTTGACATATTCACTGAGATGACTAGTAAGGTCTTAAACAGGATCAAGGGGTGGCATCTTAAATTACTTTCCTCTGGGGGAAGGGCAACGCTGATCAGACATATCCTCATGGACCTCAATGTACACACATTGGCTGCAGTTCACCCTCCAAAGGGCATTTTTGAATTAATTGAAACATACCTCACCAGATTCTACTGGACTGGCAATGAAGAAGGAGGAAAATACCATTGGATATCTTGGGATAACTTGAGCTATCCTTATAAAGAAGGAGGTTCAAATTTCAGGAAAATGGAAGATACATATAAAGCATTCACTGCAAAACAATGGTGGAAATTGAGAACTTCTAAATGTTTATGGGCTAGATTCTTGAGAGCAAAATACTGCAGATTTGATCACCCCACCACCATACCATGGAAACTTGGTCAATCTCACAGCTGGAAGGCAATGTTGGAGATCAGGAATGAAATAGATGATAAAATATGGTGGAAAGTAGGGAAAGGGAACATCAATTTTTGGTTCGATAATTGGACCAAAAAGGGACCCCTCTGTGAAAAAATGGAAGATACTATGATCTACCAACACATTTCTATCAATGAAGTGCTAAAACATGGACAGTGGGACTGGACAGTTTTAAATCCCCAACCAAATGATCATGTCAAGGAGATAGTAAGGAGTTGTGAACTTATTCTTCAACACAATGTTGAGGACCTCCCTTTCTGGACAGAAACTGAATCTGGGAATTTCTCTATTGCTTCAGCTTGGAACCTGCTAAGAAACAAAAAACTTTATGCTGCCACTGATGCTAAACTATGGCATAAAGACATCCCTTACAAGATGTCTTGTGTAGCATGGAGAGCTATCCACTGCAGAATGCCAACAGATGATAAGGTAGCCAAAAAATTTAAAATTGACATAGTCTCTAAATGTTCTTGTTGTGTTGGTGCAGATATGATACCAGGAATGGAGACAGCAGATCACCTCTTCTGTTCTGGGCATTTTGCAAAGCTCATGTGGAGCCATTTTGCAAGAAGAATGGGCATCAGTACTAGTAACATAAACCTCAGAGATCAACTTAACAGGTGTTGGAACTCCACAGCCAAAAATCCAATAGCAACCTATGTTCTCAAAATTCTTCCCCCTATCATTATGTGGGAATTATGGAGATCAAGATGTAGTTCAAGATATGAAGATGAGAGACCCTCCCCAATAAGGTCCAAGGCATTGATTTCCTTCAACATCTGCCATCTCACCAAGAGTACGTTCTCAAAGTTAGAAATTCCAGTTCAATGGGACACTCTTCTCAGATTCATGGAACTGAACTTGAATGATACCTCTGCTATTCTGGTAAGGTGGATAAAGCCTCAAATTCTTTTTGTCAAAATGAACTCTGATGGATCTAGTATTGGAAATTCCAGTGGAGGAGGTGGGATAGTCAGAGACTCCTTTGGCAGATACATCATGGCCTTCATCCTTCCTTTAGGAGAAGGCACCAGTAATACTGCTGAAGCAAAAGCTTTCCTTTTTGGCATCAAATGGTGTATTGACAATGGGCATAATCTAATCATAGCTGAAACTGATTCCTTACTCCTCCAGAACTGCATAAAAGGAATCTGGTCCACCCCATGGAGGATTAAGGAATCAGTAGATGAAATAAAAGGCCTAGTCTGCAGTCATGAAGTTATTACTGAGCATTGCTTCAGAGAAGCCAACAAAGTTGCTGACAAGCTTGCACATATGAGTCATTCCACTGGTGTTGCTAGAGTATTTACTAACTCTAACCCTCTCCCCAGTCTGATTAGAGGCCTCTTGAACACTGATAGATGGCAATACCCTTCTTTTAGAATCAAAAAGAGGAAACCAGGGATAATTTATTATGAGCCCCCTTGAAGGGTGCTTATATTGCCACTGTAGCTCTATGTTTTTGCTCAAAACCTGTAAAAGGTAAAAAAAGGCAAGGTCTAGTCCTCCTTCATCTGTAACCAATTTTTCAGTGGCAATATCAAAAGATCAGTTCAATTAAAAAAAAAACGAGGTTTCCTCTTACTGTTCCAACAAACATTTTAAATGGGTATGTTTTTATCTAATGTCCACTTCATCATCTTATTATTTCTATTTACTTCTATTTATATTGTGCTATAGTAGAGCCTGGTTTGCATCTTTAGTTGAGATTAGATTTTTAGGTACATGATTTAAGCTAAAGGCTTGGTTGAATGATCTATTTAATCTACTATGTATCACTATGATGATTCCTATTAATTAGCTACAGATGTTTCACTATTTGACTCCTTCCTCTTTCCCCTATTTCTTTGACAGTAAAAGCACTATTCTTGTAATGTCTTCTAAGCAAAATCTTCCTTTAAGAATAAAGTCTACCAATATAGAATTTACTTTTCATGAACACAATCGCATAACTTGCAGTGTGCTTCATTGTGTGGAAAGTAACTGTATGCGTCTCAAGTTTAAATCATTATCCCTAGATCTCGAGTCAAAACTTACTTCTTGCCGCATTCGAAAAAAGATCTTTCACACTATTAGGTATGCTACACCAAATTCAGTAGGATGAATAGTGCAATGCTGATCTATTACTTTTTAGTTTTTACAATTTGATTATCATTATTTGCTTTTATCACTTTTTCCTTTATATGAAGTAATGCTGAATCAAATACTAACATTTAGCCTCAAATTTGTGTGAAATGTTGTTGTCATTGCTATCTTTTGCCTTTTAATAGACAAAACCTTTAAACAGACGAAGGAAATACCATAGTGCTGAATGATATGTGTTATATCCCGTATTTTTGAACCTCGGAGCATCTGCTGGGGTGGGGCCCACATACCGAGATTTTTTTTGGAACATCTGAAAAGTCATATGAATCACATATGTAAAGTTAAACACAACTCATGAAGTACCTTTGGACCAAATCAAAGTCGAAACCCTCCAAACGAATATTTTTAAGAAAACGTTTTCGGGTGACCTGACTTTGGGGGGCAAAACCTGTATTGTAAGTTTGGAATTTCGAACATACCTTGAAATAGAAGTTGTAGATAATTGAATTAGCTTTCCATCCATAGGTCGTGGGTTCCCAGGTGACGTCGGTACAAGGAGATATGAACGTTTTAAGGTCGAAAGGTCAGTGGGCTAGGCCCAACTCGGGACCAACCGAGTTGGCCCAAAAAAATGAAAAAATAAATTCAGGCCCAAGTGAGGAGCCATTCGGCCATGGTCCATAAAAAGGATCCAAGCCCATGGAATTAAGTCATGTGGTCAATGAATAAAAGACCACTTAATCATCCAAATTCCATAGAACTTTCAAGAGAAAGAATAGGAGGAAAAACAAGAGAAAAACAAGAACAAAAAGAGGGCATTTCGGGTTTGGCCATAGAAAAATCACCCCTCAAAATCTTGCCTCTAAAATTATTTTCTTGTTGAATTCCTACTAAATTAAGTGTCCTCTACAACTTGGTGTAATTGTTTTGGAAGAAGGAGCACTTATTTCTTCAAGTTGACAACTTGTTCAAGTGAAGAAGTTTGTAGAAAAAGGTAAGAATCAATTCCTTTTTCTTATGTTATGAAGGTTTGTTTATGTTGTGGTATGTGGAAATGAGTAGAAATTATGGAAATAAGGAAGTTTGCAAAGTGGGTATGTATGTATATATGTAGCCATGGGTGTATATATGTTGTATACATATATGAGTTGAATTTTATGTTGCATTCTAGTTGTGGTTATGATGGAAATCATATTGGGAATGAAAGTTGAATGAATTTTGGTTGAAGTTGGAATGTAGATGATTATGTCACTTTAGAATAATTTTGTGATATTATGGAAATGAAGTTGTTAAGATGTGAATTATGATTATGGTTGATGAATTTGGAAGTTGGAAACTTGTTATGAAGTTGTATGCCAAAGATTTGATGTTTTGCATAAGTTATGATTTTGGCGGAAGATTGTATATCATGTATATCGAGTGTATATCTTAAGGAAAACGATATGAAATGTTTCTAGAACTATATGGTGATGATCATGATGGTTGTTGAATATGAAATTATTGATCTTAGTTGAAAGTTGGGTTGAATTGAAGATTATGTCAACTTGTAAGAAAAATGACTAGTTGAAGGATATTTGTGTTTTTAATGCTCATTGTTGATATTGTTGTTGTCGTTTGGGTTGTTGTTGATGATTTATAGCCGAGTTGAATTCTCGGGGTGTCATATGTATAGGGGAAGTGCTGCCGAAATTTCGGTAGCCAAATATGCTTAAAGTTGAAATAATGGCATTAATAATTCACAATTGGTAAACTTGACCAATTGCAGTTTTTCGACGAAACGGGAAGTGAGTTTGGAAAGGCTTAAGGAGCGCGAAAGGTATGTAAAGCAACCCCAATTCTTCCCTTGGCATGCCCCTAGTGTGTTAGGGTCGGATCCGGGCCTCGAAGGACCTCTTGGCCCTCGGAATCCGCAAGACAAAATTTCAGTTTTTCCTTCAGTAGAATTGAACCATTTTGATACGCTTTTTTCTGAAATTATGCAATTTTGCTCTAAATTATTCAGAAAATCATAGAATGTTTGTATAACCTTTTTAG
The DNA here is from genome assembly GCF_019175385.1 of Lycium barbarum. Taxonomy (NCBI): domain Eukaryota; kingdom Viridiplantae; phylum Streptophyta; class Magnoliopsida; order Solanales; family Solanaceae; genus Lycium; species Lycium barbarum. The sequence goes on from NC_083343.1 coordinate 10,573,017, forward strand.
GTGATACTATATGCTTAGAGGGCACAATTTGAGCCCACCGCCTTGTTTGTCCCAAGGCGGGCCCGCTATTTACGATTTTGCCCCTAATGTGTTAAAGCTTCCTTTTTAAGCGATTTTTGAAAGAAATGTTTTAATTACCCTACTAATCGCTTAACGAATATTATTTTAAATATTCTGTTAAATATTATAAATTATTTTGACACTCGGAATGACTTCGGGAAAGTTATACTTCTGTAATTTATTATGATATCCGAAATACATTTATTATGATTCCGTCCGACCCCATTGGATTTGTTTGTCTTCGATACGCTTCATCGAGTCTTTGAAAACATTTATTATATTTTTAAATTGCATTAGTCTCTCACTACTCCACTCGTGGATGTCCCAATGTTTCCCACACTGAGCCCGGGCCAGGATATGTTGTCAAGCGTAATTCTCTGCATTGTTCGCCGCGTCCCGGTGTGAGGGGGCAGGTATACGCGTACATGGGTCTGTGGAGTATGATGTGCCATTTCCGCCTATTCTGATCTGATCTGTATGGCCATTTTGATATGACATTATATGATACGGGGCCACGCCCCTTTTTCTGATTCCTCTGTATAGTGGCACCAGCGTCGGGAGGGTGGCCACATTCTGTCTGCCGAGTCCCGTGTCAGGGACCGGATATGATATGATATGACATATGTTTCTGTACGCATTCTGTCTGTTTTGGAAATATGCATTTGACACTCTGGATTCTGTACTCATTTTCTGTAACCATTATGATTTGACTTCTGTGATTCCGCTTTACATATTCAGTACATATTTCGTACTGACCCCCTTTCTTCGGGGGCTGCGTTTTCATGCCGCGCAGGTACTGACGACAGGTTCGCTGATCCACACGTTTAGGATCCTATTTCTGCTATTTGGGGCGCTCTCTTCTACAGAGCCCATCTTTTGGTACAGTCTGTCACTGCTATCTGGATATGTACTTTGTTCAGGGTATGACGGGGCCCTGTCCCGTCTTATGATTATGATATGTTCTGTAGAGGTCTGTGGATACATCTGTGTGGGTTCTGTACATATGTTTGGGATATTCTGTTCTGTGATGGCCTTATCGGCCTATGTGTGCCAAGTCTGCTTTTCTGCTAAGTTCTGTAGCGACCACTAATATTATTATTATATTATTATTCTGTTAATATGCTAATTTGGGGTATCGGGTACGTATAGGTGCCCAGCTCGGGCACTGGTCGCGGCCCACGGAGTTGGGTCGTGACAATATGAATAAACAACTATTCCATCAAAAGAAGAGACTGTATCTTCTGTGATAAGTTGAAGGGGTAGGACGCCTTGGTATTGACTATCCATTGGGTATATTGCTAAGAGATTTAAACTATTAACTATCATTAAGGTATATTGCAAAAAACAATCCTATTTCGACCAATTAAAAAGAGATTGGCTTATTTGCTTTGTAAGCTTTTTAAGCTAAAGTTAACATGTATAGCAATATGGGCTTCAAAATGGGATAAAGAGCACAAACACTTAAAGAAGAAAAAGGGATTAAAAAAATAAAATTGTGTAAATGGTTTGATTTAGTACTAATGGTATTTTTCTCTTCACGGCATATGAATTCTCCTTCTAAGGTCTGAACTGCATCTTAAAGCTTTTCCACCGATATTGTGTCAGGAGCACAAGTGAAATGGGATGAGGTAAATCTGGAAAGATATGAGGCGAATAAATTGGTGAGAAAAGAGGAACTGAACCAAAAAACCATATCTCCCTATGTTTGATAATGATGGTATATTCATGACTTGTTAACAAAATTTTCTATGTTGTGCAAGTCTGCTTTCATATAATTTTAGGAAATATTTCTTATTAGAAAATGTTAATCCATTTTTTCCAATATATACGGGGCTCGAACTATCAAGGAAGTCTTTCATACGATGATAACAACTTCATATGTGAATTGTCCTCTCAAATTTTTTTTTTTTTTTTTTGTTATCATATTAGTGGCAGAAAGCAAAGATTCAGTTACTTCAACACATTGTTGCTACAAATAATCTATTTCCCCTTGACCATGACCTAAAACAAAAGCATAAACCGAGATGATAAGTTCATCTATAGTTCTTTCAAAGAAATCTTCTCCTTGATGTGCAGTAGTTTCATGGAGCTCTTAAAAGGGCCTCAGAATTCTAAAAGCCTAGCTATTAACTTCCATTTAGCTATGTAATCTGACTTGATGCTATGAATTGGAGTTATACTTTTCAACGTAATTTTTTTTATACAAGATTCTTAGTTGGTGGGATAAGAGGATTAGGAGCCCGTTTGGATTGGCTTATAAGTTGCCTATAAGTTGTTTTCAGTTTTTTTGAGTGTTTGGCTGGCCAGCTTAAAGCCATTTTGTGCTTAAAATAAGCCTAAAAAATTAGCCTAAAAAATTAATTGGATCCATTTGGCTTAGCTTATCTAAAGCGGCTTATACGCTAAAAACAACTTATAAGCCAAAAAAAAATAAAATTAGACTACCCCAACTTTTTTTTTTTTTTTTACTTATAAGCTGATTTTTTTAAGCCCATCCAAACAGGCTCTAGCTGAATTTACTAATTTTTTTGATCGACGATAATTTATGGAATGACTAACGGGGTTGGGGTTATTCATTTCGTTATAGCAGAAAGTTTCACATATAGGGGGCGATCAGGTCCGAGATAATCATTTGTTCCACAGCACTGGGGCTATTTACAACTAGATGCCTAAATAGAAGATGCTTCTTTGATACTTTTTTTTTTAATATTGTTGAAATGCTTAATTATATGTAACAAGGCAACATATTAGTCATTTAACTTTCCTCTGTATTTATTTCTTTAGTTTCACATTTTGTTGGATTGTTGCCTGAATGTCTAAATAGTTCCACAGATTTTCCTGATTTTGGTTTTACTTGGCTTAATCTATTGATGGTGATGTTACATGTCGATGCTCAGAAAATACCGAAGAGGTTATTTGGTTAAATCTCTGAACATCCCACCTTTCTTGGCCATAGCTTCGATGCTATTAGACAAATGTGGTTTTAGCATTTTAATTGTGGAAACTTAATTTAGTATCTCGCTCCAAAAATGTTGGTCAGTTTGTTAGGCTTTGTTGATCATCTGAAAACTTATGTTTTTGTTTTGATTAGAATATCAGCGCACCAGGTTTTCAATCCGAGCTTTCCTTCATCTTGAATCCTTTTTGCTCTTTCTTCCACTACATCTTTCCGAACATGCAAATTCAACAGCTTATAATATTTTTGAAGTTGAATTTTAATTTATATTCGTAGGTACAGAAAGGTTCAGCACTTCCGTTTTCAAGGATTTCTATCACATTTATTTGAAACTTCAAAAGGAAAAGGAAGATGATTTCGGATGGATGAAACGTACTTGCGTTAATATTAATTGACACATTGAGTCTTTAAACTATTAGCTTTGTATAATGATAAGCATTTTGATGGTACATAAATGCCTTTTGTATAGATAAGATAATATTCAAGCTGTTCACGATCTTAAATTGGGTAGAGATTAAGTGTTCAGTTCAATAACACGTTTGTACAATAAACAATTTCAATTTATCCAAAGAAGATAATGTGCCTACGAAATGTCATATGTACTGATCCTTTAAAGCTATAAGTTATTTGACCTGTTGTGTTTTCACAACTCTTTTATATACAGGAGTTTCGAGGCCTGCTCTATGTCAATTATATTATCCTATTCTAGAATTGTCAATTTTAGATGGCATTTTTGTTTTAATTTTCTAGTAACTTTCTTTTCTATCACTAGAACTAGAATACACACATTATTTGCTCGGATTTACACTTAAAGACGAGAAGTGCTCCTTTGAACGACATGTATCACTTTTAATGATTTTTATAATATTGATCGCGCGTCGCGCGGATATGAATACTAGTAAATAAAGAATAAGTGGAAAACAAAACTAAAATTTACTTAGTTTTATTGAATCCATAATGAATTCAATCAAGTTAAGTGATATAAACAAATTTGGTTTCTTTTTTTGTTTTCGACTCTGCCACAGAGAAAGACGCTCAAATAATTCTCAGTCATGGTCCTTGTAAAATATACAATAAGAAACTCCAGATGTTTGAGATCTTTCTCTTTGAATAAGATCGATCAGTCGTTACATGCGACTATCTCCACTATAGAAAGAACAAAAAAAATTTAGTAAAGTAATTACTAGAACCAAATAAGCTTTCTACATATGCATTGTCTAAAACAACAATTTTTACAGCTATAGCTAAGAAAGAAACCTGAAAGAAGCCTAAATATACCTTTTTCCATGTAAATACTAGTGCCTACATAAAATTTTACCTGAGCATTTAGGTTCTGTGGCACCCCAATTGTTACACCTCGTATTTTGTACGTGAGTTTCGCCGAATGCTAGTTGTTCTATTCTTGGGAAGTAGGATAATTTTTTAGCTCATGAAGATAGATATGTCCAACTTGGGTATATAAGAGAGTAAAACCATGTTTAGTAAGCCTCGGGAAGATTTAAGACTTGTCGCATCATCGATGTTAAGTTTCGGCGAAAGTTTGACAAAGTACCACATTATGCGGCACTATATGGCACAACATGCGAGCAACAAAGCACGCTTTGCGGAGACACAGTTGTGCAGCAAAGTATGACAGTGAATTTTGGTGAAGTTGCGAGGCCTGCGACACAATATGCGGCTAGCAAAGCGCGCTTTGCGACCTCGCACTTCGCAGCATGTTGTGTCGGTCCAGAATTTTCTGGACTACTATAAATAGACCAAATTCGACCCTAAATCATATTTTCACCATTTTTGGACCTAGAAACCTCTAGAAACTCTCTCAACAAGAGAACAAGTTCTCTTATGATCTAAGACCAAAATCAAGGGCAAACCAAGTGATTCTAACATGAAGAATTCCATGATCATCATTAGATTGTTCTTCCTCTTGTGGTGTTGAATTTGGAGACTTCTTGGAGATGAAGGAATTTTGAACATAAAGTGATCCTTGTGCTTGAAGGTAATATTTTCACTCCATCTTCATGTTTATAGTATTATTTGGCATTTACATAACTTATGGGAAGGAGAAATTGTGAAAGTATGGTTTAAGTCATGCTAGAACTTGTTCTTAGCTATGCTTGGGTATGAGTTGTTCTAGACTTGGTACAATTGTGATGTTGTTGGGCTGGTTGGTGTAATTAAAGTTGTGATATGAAGTTTTTGAATTGTTAAGTGAGTTGTGAAGATGAAAAGGGAATTAGTGAAGGATTGATGGTACCGAAATATGTGTAGAATTGAGGGAAGAATCTCATGCACATATAATGTTCGACAAAATGTCTAAATGAGCTCTCTTATAAGTTATGAACCCATCGTTTATACGGATACTTCTTTTAATGTAGATAATCATTCATAGAGCATACGACGACTCGTGGGATCCGTATACTAAGGAGACAAGGTATGTAAGGCTAGTCCCTTTCTTTCAAAGGCATGAATCCTATATTACAATCCTATATATGCTATCCATATTATTCTTGTTCCTAGAAGTCCTAGAGAACCTTAACTCTCAAAACTCTTATAGTATAATTGAGCTTATCATATGATTCTTGATTTCATTCATTATAATTGGCCTTATCTTATGCTATCGTTTCAGCAACGTGAGATAGGATAGCAATGATAATTATGGTGATGACTTCCATACTAGAGAAGCCAAAGTTTAAGGTTCTTAATGTTTTCATGATACTATTGAGCTTGTCACATGATTACCAATTTTATCCATTATTGTTGATCTCACCTCATGATAGTTGTTCCTTCAAGGTGAGATAAAGGCATAACTCCATACCTGCGAATTCATTTGAGATGTCTGATATGTCCTATTCCTATAAATGCTAGAACTTACGACTTTCAAGATTCTTAAGATGTCATCGATAAAAGCCCTTCATGGAGATGATAATAGTGATGATGACAATGAAGATAATGATGATGACGATTCCATAATAGAATTGGGGGTTTACCGACTTTATGTCACCCCGATAGTGTTATAATGTTTCGCTTGGATATTCATGTAGATCATATTTGTATGTAGCTATATTGTGATGTCGAGCCTTGATATGGCCGGATACGAATACTGCCGAGCCTTGATATGGCCGGATACGGATGTTGCCGAGCCTTATTATGGCCGGATACGGATATAACCGAACCTTACTATGGTCGGGTACAGATAATACCGAGTCTATATGGCCGGGTACGGTATTGCATAGGTATGTATGTGTATATATTTTGGGCATGGCGGGGTCCTGTCCCGTCTTTACAATTTCCAGTACTCCAGATAGAAGCTCGTAGACATGTGTGGATAGTTAGAAGTTTCATGACCCATTAGTGTATATTTTGTATACCATTTTTGTAGCCTTATAGGCTTGATATATGTATATAGGGCGAAGTCGAAGGTTAGCTTGTGAATGAGTTTTCATTTGAGAAGCCATGCTTGTACATATTATGATAGCTATGAGTTAGCCAAATGGTCCACCCAGATATGAGTATATGAAGCAGGTTAAGTGGTGCTCGGTAGGTATTGAATGAAAGAGAATAGCTTATCAAGTTAGTTAGGGTGACCTGCCTGAAACCAAGAAAGAAAGAACACACCATATCAATGATCACTACATGGTATAAACTAAAGACCTTTCCAAATAGTTTCAGGCAACTCATCCTTGGCTACTAAATAAGACTCCTCTCATCATCCTACACCTCTCTCCTATCTTCTTTTTCTCTCTCAATCCCTTCATAAATTAAGTGCGCACACACATACAAAAGAATGAAATAAGCAGTCACTAATGTTTGTATTCGGGTAGACTGTACTACATCACCTGCTCTAGGGTGCATTCCTTCCCCGGACTCTGCTAGTAGGGAATGCTTCGCTTTTGAATTGGAGTGGCGACTTAGGATGATTATTGTTTTGTGTTTCTCTTACGTGTCTCTAGATTTTTAGGATGATTTTCTAGGTTAGGTTTTTAGGATGATTGTCTAGGTTAAGGTTTCTATATTTAGCCTTTTATAGGGTGTCTAGGTCTACGACTTTGAGAGTATTTTCTTGGTCTCCTTTCCCAAAAATACCCTTGTGGATGAAAATATGTTGGCAAGGAAGAATGAAATATTTGTTTCCCAAATAGAATATGCTTTTTGTGTGGATAGGGTGGAATTTTGCAAAGTGGCAGTACACCATTGGTTCTCCCACCTTTTATTACAATCCTTAACTTGGAAATTAACTAAAATAGATAAAATGCATTTTTTGGAAAATTTCCTTTCTTTCGTTGCAAATTAAAACAAAACTTATATTCTAAAAATGAGACTCTTTTGCGTTTTTCAAATTTTCTAATAAAAATCTGCTAAAAAAAGAAATAAATGGCAAAAATTCAAGATTAATCCTAGAAAGTGTTAAAATGCTAAACTAGTAAAACAAACTCGAATATGGTAAAAAATTAGGTGTTTACAATAACGATACTCAAAATGCTGGTATTTGTAGCCAAATATCAATGCACTTGTCCACATGCTCATTACTTTTCAATAGATTGCAAGTTGTGTATGATAGACACACTTGCGCTTAGGTTTAGGTATTCAATAGGAACAAAAAAGCTTAATTAGTTCAAGCGTCTAAAAGATAAAGTCAGGCAAATTTGAGGGCCGCCTAGGTATGTATTCAGTCTTTCAAAACTTTATAGCCACAAACATGTTATTCCGTCCGTCCCAAAAAGATTGTGTTAGTTCAGAGTACTATGTCAAACTAACTAATGTTCAGTGTGAATTAAGACATAGAATCGTCATTTTTAAAAATAAAATTTACATATTTAGAAACTACATAAAAAGCACGTTAAGTGACAATAGTTAACAATTCAAAATATTTAGAAAGTATTTGAAAAAAATATGGTCGATAAGAAAATCTTTTAACTGTCCAAATAGTAACTAAGACAATCCTTTTGGGACAGAAGGAGTATGATATGTTTAAGATCATTAAGTTAAAAAAAAAATCTTCAATTTTGCGCCCGATAAAACTATGCCACATAAATTAAAACATATGAAATCAGAGTTTAGAGATAAAGGAGTATTTCATGTCCATGTGCATTTTTTGAATTAATCTATGAAAGTATATATACGAATTTATGGGAACTTTTACATGGAACGTTGTATATGTGACTTGGTAGTTTATAGGGTTAATTTTCGGACACAGGCTTGGAGGTTTAAGATAGAAAACTGGGTTGTAGAAAAGATGCCAATGTTAGAGAGTCCATATATCCCTCATCAGTTATGAAAAGTTTTCCAACAGTATTTATAATATTTTTGGCCACTCCACTGATTACCTTAAGAACAGTCAGAGACGGATCCAAACTAAGGGTGTCTTACTACTAGTAAAGAAAATTGAATTAAGGTCTACAATTAGTCAGTTAAATCCATTTTGACTTAATTTATTTTTGTTTACAAATTTTTTTGTGCATATTCGACTAATTTTCTTGATTCAAATTCTATTAATTATGTAATTAACAGAATAAGATGAGAATAAAATTTTCAATATTATGTCTCTTCATATTATCACTCTAAAAGATTTTGGAAAATAAGGAAAAAAGTAACTTTAGATGGATATCTAGTAGCTTAGTTGGTTGGCTACATAAACTTTTTTGTTGGTGAGGGTTCGAGCCCCCCACGTTGTAATCCCGTCCCCCATTTCCCCTTCCCCTACCCCCATGTAATAATAATAAAAAACTTTTTTAAAAAAAGAGTGAAAATGATTAAAATACATTCGAATAAGAATTTCAATATCCACAAGAAGAACAAGGAAAGAGAAGCAAATACATAATTTAAACAAAATAATAGAATAGGCTGTACAAAGAAAGAAGAAATACAAAGATGAGGAAAATAAAAGAAATTAAGAAAAGGAACGAGAGAAGGAGTCAAGTCGTGTCAATCACAGGTAAAATGGACCTGAATTTTGAACCTTAGCCACGACACCGATAGTCTTTTTGTTAATTTGGTGCCACTCTTTAAGGACTTGTGTTGGATTGACACTATAAATCTAATTCAAATAAAATAGATACAAAAAAGTAGATTTATTAAATCCATAATGAATTCAATCAAGTTAAGTGAGATAAGCGAATTTGATTTCTTTTTTCGTTTTTCGACTCTTCCTCAGAGAAAGACGATGAAATAATCCTAGTCATGGTCCTTGCGGACCGAATCATCCATTTAATATACAAAAAGAAACTCCAGGTGTTTGAGATCTTTCTCTTTGACTAAGGTCGATCTGTCGTTACGTTCAACTATCTCCTCTACAGAAAGAACAAAAAAATTAGTAAAGTAATTACTAGAACCAAATAGGCTTTCTACATATGCATCGTCTAAAACAACGATTTTTATCAGTTATAGCAAAGAAAGAAACATGATAGAAGTCAAAATATACGTTTTTCAATGTAAATACTAGTACCTAGATAAAATTTTACCCGAGTATCCGGATCCCATGGCACCCCAATTCCCTAAATAAACGATAGAAGAAGAGAAGGTATTGTATGAAAGAGAAGAGCTTATCAAATTAGCCATGGTGACCTGCCTGAAACCAAGAAAGAAAGGACATGTCATATCAATGATCAATACGTGGTATAAATTAAAGACCTTTCCAAATGATTTCAGGCAAGTCATCCTTGGCTACTAAATAAGACTACTCTCATCATCGTACACCTCTCTTCTATCTTCATTTTCTCTCTCAATCTCTTTGTAAATTAAACACACACACACAAAAGAATGAAGGAAACAGTCACTAATGTACATCACATGCTTTGGGGTGTTCTCCTTCTCCGAACTCTGCTAACGGAGAATGCTTTATGCACCGCACTGTAAAAAATATCCAAAAGAATGAAAAAGTCTTGCATGAAAGAGGAGAGCATGTCAAGATAGCCAAGGAGACTGCCTGAAACCAGACATAAAGGCCACCATTATATTGGTTGTGTAAGTAAACACCTTTAAAATAATGGAGCAGGCAAGTCATCCTTGGCTACTAAACAAAATATGACTCTACTATTCATGTAAGACTACTCTTCTTTTCATTGAAATGATTACAATATGGCAAGCTAGCAATGTATTTATAGCCCAACTAATTAGTAGTCCATGAAGAACTATATAAGCATCTTTTTCATATATAGTTGCTTTATGTTATCCTTTTAATTTATTGCTTTGACTTTGGTCTCTCAGCTTCACTATCTGATTTCCCAAATTGGAATAAGTTCTCTTCATTTATAAAGACACTTGCAGTCTTGCACTCACTTTATCTCCAATTAATACTTTTGGGGGGAATGTATTGCATCCAAATACCATATAGGCCTATACACATATGAGTCGCTGGGTCCCAGTGGTCTTAAAGTATATCAATCATATTATTTGACCATGGAATAATTATGGATAGGAATTTTCTATTTCCATTTCGAGGTAGTATACAAACTACTTTAATATATGTTTGGGTATAACTATTTATTACAGAACTTATAGACCCGATTAATTTAGATTCGTACCATATGGGTTCATTAAGAAGTAGTAAGCCCTATCAGAAGTTTCTTTATTCCTAGAGCTCAAACCTAAAAATTCTGATTAAAAGGTGTAGAAATTCTTTTCATCCTACCACACCTCTTGGTAGTCAAAATTACTCAATGTTACATAAGCTTAAAATGAGATATTTACATAATCTACAAAATTAGGTACCAAACCATCAATTAGAAAGTTACCTGCATATGAAGAAAAACTTCCTTGAGGTTAAAGTAAGCAAAAAAAATAATCCAACAAAACTGGTAAGCTCGATCAATTAAAAAAAGTGGTAAAGTTACAATCAAAAAGAATACTGCAATAAATTGTTGGACGTAATTTCTAGTTTTTCCCTTCAATCATGTGCAAGAGTTTGATTAATTTCCAGATATAGAAAGAGGAAAACGATAATAGAAAGTAAAGGACCTTGGCTGTATCAGTGTTTTTATCACTTTAGGAATTTTGACTAATTTGTTCTTATAGAGTCTGACAAATTCGCATCTTTATCAAATCTTTGAAAGAAAGTCCATTCCACTAAATGAGGTATTCGGAATGACACATCTATTTGATGTTTAATTGCCTCTATTATTTGTATTCATTTTGATTATAAAAGGCACATATGTACAGAATATTAATCTGATAGGATAATCTGACAACACCTCCTCCCTTCCAAATATGCTTTTATCCCAAATTATTTGGGCTCGACTTTATAATTTTTCGGTCGTATTTAGTATACTTCATTTTATCATATATGTTTAATGGATAGTCTAACCTAGAAAAATGGAAAGGGAAAAGATAAACACCAATGTTTTAATTGTTTTTCAACCTATTAAAACTTCGCCTATATCAAATTAAACACCTAGAAGTCGAACACTTTTGAGTACTAGTTCTGAGAACTAGTCCAACCGATCTTGTGAAAACGAAGTGGAAAGAGTAAATAAAGCACGAGTTTTACGTGGAAAATCTCCTTGCTTAAGGAAATAAAAATCATGACTCACCTCTGGGATTTCTCTCAACAATTAACAACAATGAGCAGGCTCAATTACAAAAAATTTTATAACCTAAGCAGCCTACGATCAACACGACAAGTTACAACTCAAAACACCTACTACAAGATTTGGACAAACTAAAGAACTAAAAGTGACTTTCCCCTTATACAAACTTGTAAACCGTGTTTGGCCTCGGCCTTCTTTCCCTTGAGACTATTGTTCTTCATGGACTTGGAAGATATCAATAAGAACTCTGTCCTTTCTCTCTATTTATAAGTCTCTGCTATTTCAATATTGTTTGCCTTTATATTTCGTGCTTCTCTATAGCCTAATCGGTCGTAGAGCAGATTTTTGCCTTTACCGTGTCAACTTTAGAAGTCTCCTAGGTATTTGGCCTTTTTAAATGCATCTTATTTTAACTCTCTGTAACATTGAGTAATTTGTACTTTCTCAGAAATGGAAATAGAAGTTTCCTATCCATATATAATTACTCCATGGTCAATTTGCTTGATATACTTTAGGCCATTGAGTGTATAGTTATATGGTAGTCGGACGCAATACATTCCACTAAATAATTGGTCGTCGGAGATAAAGTGAGTACAAGTGTCCATGCAAATAAAGAGAACTTATTCCTTTTTGGGAAATCAGATAATGTAGCTGAGAAACCAAAAGTCAAATCAATAAAAGGGAAAATTAAAACAACTGTTCCAAAGATGCTTATTTCTCCATTGATAATTTGTTGTCACTGAGGGTGGCAAATGGGTGGGTTTGGTTGGATTTGGGCAAGTTGAAAATGGTTTGAACAAAAATGGGTTGGATTTCAACCCGCCCATATTTCATGTGAGTAAAATATGAATTGAGTGCTAAATGGGTGGATTGGTTATACTAAATTTCTCATTTTTTATAAAAAAAATTACAAAAGTAAAATAAAATATACTAATTAGAAAATGTGTGTGTGGGGGGGGGGGGGGGGGGAGGGGGGTGTTAAGAAAACATTTCTCACTTTTTATAAAAGTGAGATAAAATATCTGAAATAAAAAATGTGCGCGGGGGGTAGGGGGGCACGTGGTGGTGGGGTAAGGTTGGGGTGTTTCTTATGTTTTAATAAAATTTTCACAAAAATGAAATAAAATATATGAAATAGAAAATTCGGGGGGGGGGGGGGGGGTGAGTGGTGGTAGTTGGGTAAGGGGGACTAAGGGGTGGCGTAGAGGTAGGTAGGGGTGGTAGGGAGCAAGAGCAGGGGGTGGGTGGGTAGATGTAGGTGGTGGGGTGGGTGCTCGAGGGTGGGGTGCGTTGGTGTGTTTTTTATCGATCCGGAAAAAATATTTTCCCTTAAATTTTTAAGAAAAATATTTTCCCATGTTTTGAGGAAAATGAGTTGTTATTGGATGATTGGGTCTAGTGAGTTCCTATATGGGTAGCCATATTTTACCCATATTTGCTCATATTTTTATGGGTTAAAAAGGGACTTTAAACTCATATTTAACCAACAGAAACATGAGTGACCAACTCACTAAAATGTGGGTTAAATGGACTATTTTTTTTTAAATATGGGCTGAAATTGTCACCTCTAGTTGTCACTATAAATACATGGCTTGCATGCCATATAGCAATCACCTCGATGAAAAGAATAATAGTCTTACATGAAGAGGGAGTCATATTTTGTTTAGTAGCCAAGGATGACTTGCCTGCTTCATTATTTAAAAGGTGTTTAATTACACCATTAATATAATGGTGGCCTTTTTGTTTGGTTTCAGGCAGTCTCCATGGCTACCTTGAGATGCTCTCCTCTTTCATGCAAGAAGTTTTCTTCTGTTACTCCATCCGTTTCAGTTTATATGATACTTTCTTTTAATCAGTTTTAATGAGAATGACACACTTTCAAATTTGGATAAAATTAAATTTACATTTCTCATTTTCTCTTTAATGAGAAGTTTCTATAACCACACAAATGATCTGTCAAACCAGGCCTTGGGTGCCTATTTCAGCCCATACAATGCCTTTTTAAGGAGATAAACATGCTTTGGATGCTTGGAATCAATGAACCCTGGAGGTTGACTCATGTATACCTTTTCTTGAAGATAACCATGCAGAAAAGCATTCGTGACATCTAGCTGCTTGATAGACTAGTTCAAACTCACAACAACTGACAACACCACACTTATAGTAGTAGCTTTGATCACCGGGCTAAAGGTTTCTTCAATGTCAATGCCCTCAAGTTGAGAGTACCCTTTTGCAACTAATCTGGCCTTGTACCTGTCAATAGTACCAGGTCAGGTTTTTATGCAGTGCATCAATCTCTTCTTGTATTGCTTCATACCAATGTGGACTAGCAAGGGCTTGACTCACAATTTTAGGCTCCATGTTTCATCTTTCAGCTGCTAGTGAAGTGTGAGTTATAGGCATCATCTTTACTTTGTGTCTAGTCACCATGTGATGATTTCCTTATGTAATTTCTTCTTTCTCTATTTCTGCAGCTTCACTCACTCCTGAGTAGTTTGGAATATTGTCATTACTTCCAGTGTTGAACCACTTTGTTAAGTCAACTTCCAACTGTATTCCCTGTGGGTTATGAACTGAAATAATTTTGGACTTTTGTGCTTTACTACTGTTGTTTCCTGCATCTGTGTTTGTTGTCAATGTATTGTGCATTGGATTTTCTTGCACGAACTCATCACCTGAGTCAATATGACTATCCCCATCACTATTATGATCATCATTACCACTATGACTTTCATCATCATGACTATGACCACCAGCACTACTATGACTCTCAGCATCACTTTGATCTGAGAGTTGAGCATGCTCCTGATGATTTTCTGCTGGAGTTTAGTTCATCTCCTAGTGATCAGGCACCAACATAGGTTGTGCTGTTGTTGCAGCTTGGTCCAACACTTCCCCTGAAGTCATAGTGTCACTTGTTTCCTGCATATCAGAAAAGAATTCAAGGAAAGTAGCTAGATGAAGGGAAGATGATTTGTTGTTGTCAGGCTGATCTGCTTGAACATAAGGCAAATTAAGTTCATCAAAAATGACATGCCTAGATTCATAGACTCTCCTGGTTTGTGGATGATAGCACCTGTATCCTTTATGTAAGCTGCTATAGCCTATAAACACACAAGGATATGTTTTTGGGGAGAACTTGTTCTGGCCTTTTATATAGGGGTAACACCTGCACCCAAACACATTCAAACTGTTGTAATCAGGAGAAGCACCATGTAGTTTCACAAAAGGGACTTCCTTCTTTAGAACTGAGGAGGGCATTCTGCTTATCAGAAAAACACCAGTTAAGAAGGCTTCAACCCATAGGAACTGAGGTAGTATAGCATGAAACAATAGTGTCAGGCCTGTTTCCACTATATGTCTGTGTTTCCTCTCAGATATGCCATTTTGTTCAGGGGCATGTGGACAACATATATGTCTAACAATGCCACAGTTTTCCAAGTTCTTAACAAACTTAGTTTGCATGACCTCACCACCTCCATCACATTGAAAGATTTTGATAGTACTTGAAAACTATTTTTCTACCATTTTCTGGAACTTAAGGAAGACTTCACAAAACTCAGATTTCTTCTTTAGGGGATAAAGCCAGGTGTATCTTGTATGATCATCCACAAAAATGACATAGTACTTCATATGTTGTGAGGACTCAACTAGTACTAGTCCCCATAGATCACAGTGTATCTTATGCAAAGGAAACTTCTCAATTTTATTTCTTGAATCAAAAAGGAAGCTTACAACTTTTCCCTGACTGACAGCTAGTAGGCACCTTATTCCAACTTCTAACATCAATACTCCTATTACTACTCAAAAACTTTAAAGACTTCAAACTAAGGTGACCTAATCTAGAGTGCCAAATACTTTCTGACTTCTTCCAATCCTGTGATGCTGTTAGAGCAAAGAGGTTGTTGTCTTCCAATTGATAAAGTCCTGCTGTGTTACTTCCCTTGGCCAGCAGTATCCCTTGCTTCTTATCCTTAACAAGAAAACCAAACTCATCAAACACAAGTTTTGCACAGTTAGCCTTTGCAAGTTTACTAACTGAGAGGAGATTTTTTGTGATTGTAGAAACTACCAATATATCCTTGATTTTCAAACCTGACTTTTTAGTGTTTCCAACATGTATGATTTCTAACTATGATCCATCTCCAACAATTATTTTGTCAAGGATGAAGATCAGATAAATTACCTCTAATATTTGTCATGTGTGCTATTACACCAGAGTCCACATACATAGCATCATCTTCTCCTACTGAATTCTGCAAGTTGACAACAGTTAGAGCCTGAGGAAGATCTTCTTCAGCTTGATATGAGTAGTCCCATCTGTAGAAGTACTTCAAGGCAGAGTGATTGTTCCTTCCACAGATCTGGCATGCTTCTGCTGTTGTTTTTGCCTTTCTAGTGTTTTTAGACTGCACATTTTGATTATTTTGATTGGTATTTGCCTGTCTTGCAGGCTTGAAACCTCTGCCTCTTGAATTGAAGTTTGAGTTTTCTCCTCTCCTTTGATTGTAATTACCTCTTCCTCTACCTCTTTGAGTAGTGAAAGCCATGTTATAGTTGTGGCACCTCCTCCTCTTCTTCCCTTATGTCAAAACCTCTAAGAGCATTGACAAATTGCTTCAAAGTGGTATAGGGAGCCTTTCCCAACATAACAGTTCTAAAGGTTTTGCATTTAGAACCTAAACCTCTAGCAAAGTTAATGACTTTGATATCATCATCAACTGGCTTGTGTATGGCAGCAAGTCCATCACATATGCCTTTGAATTCCTTAAAGTACTCATCAAGCTTCTTTGTTCCTAACTTAATGTTTTGCAACTGTTGCTTAAGTTGGAACTCCTTGTCTTTTGTTGCTTGAAGATAAGCCTCTTCTAGGCATTCCCTCATCTCCTTGGCTGTTCAACAGCCCACAGTACATACTCTCTTCAGTCATAGTTCCTGAGATCCAGGTCCTCACCAGTACATCTTTCTCATCCCAAATTGTTTCAGGATCCTTCTCTTTTTCTTTTCCATCAACAGCCTTTCTAGTGTCATCTTTGTCTTCGGTTTGACATTTTTGAGGCTTGTGCTCCTGGATTAGTTTTGTCATTTTCATGACCTACATCAATTGCATAATTTGAGTCCTCCAAATAAGGTAGCTGGTAGGCTTAATCTTGATAGGACATGCATCCATCAGATGGTGCAATGAAGATGCAGAAAGTGACTAGGAGGTTGGGACAGAAGTTGAGGCCATTGTATCTTGAGTAGAGTATTTGGGCAGCGTAGTTTTATGCGTGTATACGCTCAGATACCATGTAGAAATACATAGCCAAAGGGGAAGAAAGGATTGTATATTGCTTGATGACTAAGTCCTACAGTATTGCAGGTATTTATACACATTAGACTAGAGTAATTCTAACTACAACACACTATGTAAGACTTCTAAGTATACTCCTAGTATACTTTGTATATTACTCCTACTACACTTTGTATACTAAGTATTATTCTACTGAATATATACTTGAACAAATACATAAGAGTTCTAGGCCTACTAGAACTAGACTCCTACTCTCATGCAACATACACGTAGGCTACTATGTCTCAACATGTTTAAAGCCACAAGTTTCAAAAAATTTATAGCCACACAAATGTTATAGCATTTCTTAAACCATAAGTATCAAACGTCTTGATTTCTTTCTTAAAATCTGTGTCGAGTCAAACTATATCACATATATTGAAGCGAAAGAGGGAATGTACAAATGAGTCCAAAGAGAAGAGAAGAGAAGTCTAGCATGATGAGAAGAGTCTGATTTGGTAGCCAAGGATGACTTGCCTGCACCACTTGGAGTCTTTCATGTCCTTTCTTGGTAATTGCAAGCAGGTCATCTTTAGCTAACTTGACAAGCTCCTCTTTCATGCAAGGCTTTCTCTTCTTCAATACCAAGATATGAGGACTGCGAGGGGGTCTAAGATGAAAAGAAGAGTCTTATTTGATAGCCAAGGATGACTTGCCTGGACCATTTTCATGGGCTTATTAGTTAGCTAGATAAGTCATTTTTTAATAGAGTTTTAAGTTATATACATCGTTAGTATAGGGATTTTTTATATTACTATTATGTTATTTTTACCTATTGTACCAAGTTTTTTTTTTTTTTTTTTTTTTTTAAGATTACAAATTTCAATACAATTCAAAGAGGCTTATCTATAAATATCCTTTGAATATTTTGATAGTAAATAAAAAAACTATTGTACACTGACGGTGTATATAGATTAAACTCTTCAAGATGCTAAAGAAAGGAGCCATTTTCATGGGCTTATTCAATTAGCTAGATAAGTCAAGAGTTAAGTTATATGCATTGTCAGTATAAGGTATTTTTATACTATTATGTCATTTTTACCTATTATAGCAGGTAAATTTTTTTTTCTTTTTTCCAAGATTACAAATTCCAATACAATTCAAGGAGGTTTATCCACAAATATCCTTTGAATAGCCTGATAGTATATAGGTGCATATTAATTAAATTCATCAAGATATTAAAGAGAGGAGGAGCCTTTTTGAATGGGTTGCAGGCGGTCATCTTTGGCTATGTGATATGCTCTTCACTCTCATCCTAGATCTTCTCTTTAATTCCTTTGTTATCATTTCTCCCTTGGCGTGCAACAATTTGCACACAGTGTAGTACCACACAAGAATCAAGATGCATCCAACGGTAGATAGAGTACATATAATTTAGTGTATATCGAAGTAGTCAAATGTTGCCTAAAGCTTTACTCTATTTGTGGAATTACACATTACGTCAACGAATAAAAAGGATTGCCTTTTTTTCTGCTTATGAGGGTAAAAAAGAGCTTATGATGTTGATTGACTTGCTGATCGAGTTGGTGGTGAAGGCTTAACCGATAGTGGTGGTTGTGGAGGTGTTGCCTTCATGTGGAGATAAAGGAGGGGGAACGGGCGACTTTAGTAAAAGATAAATTCTTTTTTTAGCTCGAACAAACCTCTTTTTTATAATTATTTGAACCAAAAAGCTAAATATTTCATCTCTTTCGTCAATTTTGCCACATCATCCGCGTATACATTACATGCATCTCTTTTTTTTTTTTACTAGTTATCAGTGAGGTATTCAATAGAAACAGTTTCGACATGCATTAGGTGTCTAATAAGAAATGACTTCAATTGAAATGTCAAAACAACAATTGATGTTTAAATGCTTTCTTGTAGGTGTCTAATACGAAATAACTTCACTTCACAAGCACATTTAATATTTAAATGTTTTCTTGTAGTTAAGCAAGCAAAACTGATCTAATAAAATTTGTAAGTTCAATTACGACAACTGGTAAAAGTTACACAGTCACAAGGAAACTATACGAACGTGTACTGCAATAAATTATTGAACATAATTTTTATTCTACCTGTTCATTGTGCAAGAGTTTGATTTTAAATTAGATTAAGAAAGAGGAAAATGATGTAATAGAAAGTATAAAAAGAGTTTGGTTGCAATTCACTGTTTTAGTATACGTCCTTAGCTTGGAGATTTCGACTTTGTCATTAGAAGAATCTGGTAAATTTCAGGCTGATCAAATCTATGAAATTAAAAAGTGCCCCGAAAAGGAAAGACTTAAAGAAGTCCATGCCACTAAACAAGGCATTGAAAGTTGGGAGAATCAAATCTATTTGATGTTTCATTCATTATTTATTTCAAAAGAAATTGAAACATCTTTATAAAGAAAGGAGTCTTGTCTCCATCAAACCCTTTTAACATGAGATTGTTGGGAGAATCAAATCTATTTGTCCTGCCCCGCTTGTAAACAAGGCCAAGCTTAATTCATATCTCTGATCAAATTTTAGGCTCTCTATAAGAACTAGAAAAGAAACGAAAATGCAAGTAATAAGTATGGTCAATGAAGGAATCAACTAGCATTAAATAATATGTACCTTTTGTTTGATTACGATATTAGGCATGCAAGCCTATTCTTGTTACCTTGTACTCTTGTAGTATTATGCCTCTATAGGAAACTAGATGATGAAAGTCCGTGCTAGCACCGGTCTAAAAAAAATAATATCACTTTTTTTTTTAGTCTGTCTTAAAAAATGATATATTTTTATGTTTAGAAATTATTTAATTTAAAATTTTTCCTTTTATCTTTAATGAAATGATTTAAATCCACACAAATATTTATGACTTGTTTTAGACCAAAAGTTTCAAAGATCTTTCCTTTCTTTTTTAAACTAAGATGCCTAGTCAAATTATGTCACATAAAATAGGACAGAGAGAGTACCTTTTAGTAATATAATTATGGAATTTTTATTATAGAAAGTATTATAATTCAATTAATTGAAAATATCAATAAATTATTTTACTTAGTCCGCTTCTCCCATATATATATGACTTTCCTGGTTTGGTTCTCCAATTGAAAGATTTTAAATACAACTTCTCCTACCGAGTTTCATGCCATCATCTCTTTCTACTCAACAACACTGAAAAACGCTTTCATGTGTTAGCATCTGTTGTAGTCTTAAATTTTTAAGTATAGACCAACTTCATCATTTTAAGAAAATATGTGTATATGCGTTTCTTGACCGTTTATATTTTGTCTTCTTGATGTTAGTCCTCATTATTTGTGTGAGACGTATGTGTCTAAACTTATACCCAAAGGGGTATAAGTTTAAAATCTTTTGGTTTTATGACTTCTTTAGCGGTTTTTGCGTTCAATTTAAATCGTTATTTCTTTTTTCATGAATTTCTCTTCTTTAAATTTTCTCTAAGCATACCTTGACCATTTTCTGAACTTATTATCATTATTTAAATGTCCTATTTGTTTTTTTTTTTTTTTTTTTTGCAATTGTCTCCAACTTCTTCACGTGGACCCTACCTTAATTTTTTTTTTTGGCGCAATTGTTTCCTAATTGTTCACGTGGACCCCAACTTAATTTTTTTTTATTTCTACTATGGTAGAAGAATGGGCCCCACCTTAACTTTTTTTTTTAACTATACATATATGACTTTCCTGGTTTGGTTCTCCAATTGAAAGATTTGAAATACACCTTCTCCTGCCGAGTTTCATGCCATCATCTCTTTCTACTCAACAACACTGAAAAGCTCTTTTATGTGTTAGCATCTGTTGTAGTCTTAAATTTTAAGTATAGACCAACTTCATCATTTTATGAAAATATGTGTATACGTTTCTTGACCGTTTATATTTCGTCTTCTTGATGCTATTCCTCATTATTTGTGTGAGACGTATGTGTCTAAAATTAGTGCATTTTTATCCTTACTCAAAGGTATAAGTTTAAAATCTTTTGGTTTTATGACTTCTTTAGCAGTTTTTGTGTTCAATTTAATCGTTATTTCTTTTTTTTATGAATTTCTCTTCTTTAAATTTTCTCAAAGCGTACCTTTACCATTTTCTGAACTTATTATCATTATTTAAATGTCCTTTTTTTTCCTGCAATTGTCTCCTAATTGTTCACGTGGACCCCACC
This sequence comes from Lycium barbarum, assembly GCF_019175385.1. Taxonomy (NCBI): domain Eukaryota; kingdom Viridiplantae; phylum Streptophyta; class Magnoliopsida; order Solanales; family Solanaceae; genus Lycium; species Lycium barbarum. Next base: position 10,594,015 of record NC_083343.1, read on the forward strand.
TTAATTTATTTTGTAGAAGAGTGGGCCCTACCTTGAATTTTTTACTTGTTATTTTTACTATATTAGAAGAGTGGGAGTGGACCCTACGTTAATTTCTTTTTTCAATTGTCTCCTAATTTTTCACGTGGACCCCACCTTAATGTTTTTTAGAAGAGTGGGCCCCACCTTAAATTTTTTATTTTTTATTTTAACTATATTAGAAGAGTGGGTGGACGACGATCCAACCCACTATTCTAATATAGTAAAATTAGCATTGTTTAGTTGTATCATCAAATATGTATTAGTCATATGAATTGTATACTAAAGAAATATTTAACAGATTTGATATACTTCTTCGCATTTTAATAAAAAACAATTGTCACAAGAATATGTTATTGATTATATTGGATACCTATTATCTTATATAATAAAATCGAATAATCGAAAAATCAAGCTAGACCAATATAATTTTGATTCGAATTGGATTATATTTTTTTTCCAAAACTAAATATTGTAATTGAAAAAAAAAAAAACTGAATGCATACCCCTCATTGTGATATTTAAAAGTTTACATCCTCTAATCTAGATCCAATATTCCTTTTAATAAGACTAGGGCTGTCAATGGTTTTACAAAAAACGACAGGATCGAGCCGTACCGAATCGATTTTTAGGTTCTTCTTAAGAAAACCGAAAGTTACAGTATAAATCTATAACCACACCGAATAATTGGGGTAGATTTTTTATTTTATAAAATATACCGAACCAAACTGTCACGCCCCGAACCTGGGCTGGATGTAACACAACACTCGGTTCCTGACTACACGTGACCGAGCGAACCAACTGGCTGACTGAATCAACATGTGGTATCATAACATACTAGATGCGAAAAATAAACTAACACATGCTGATATACTAAAAAGTCTGAATGACATAAATCAAAACGTGGAAACGCTAACATAAGTCTGAAGAATAAATTGTAGACAACATGGCTTAACATGAAAAGCCTGCGACTCTGTCTAACTGTCACTCAAGTCTATGAAGCCTCTAATGAAGTACTGAAAACACTGAGTGTCTGTAAATACTGAAAGACTATAAAGTAATGATAATGCACCGAAAGAACTGGGGCTCACCAAATAGTTGGTACGGGAATCCTAGCGCTCTGAATCGCCAATCTTTAAAACATTACCTGCATCGTGAAATGAAGGCCCCCAGACAATAAAAAGGGACGTCAATACATTTGAATTGCTCTGGTATATAAAATAACTAAAAGAACAAATAGGTAATAAATGCTGAAACTGAAACTGGAAACTATAAACTGAAACTGAATATAAGTACTCCCTGTTCTGAATAAGAAACCACCTATTTATCTGAGTAAATAATCTGTGGCCTCAGGCTGAATATATAAGTGCACAAGATATGGCCTTGGGCCCAAGTACACATATACATAACCACGGCCTCAGGCCCAAAGATGCATAAAGCATAAACTATGGCCTCAAGCCCAAATACATGTGTTCAACATTCAGGGATTTAAAATCAGGAACTGAGAACCATACCGCAATACATGATGCTGAAATACTGAATCATACTGAGTTACATGATACTAGGATGTTGAATAGAACTCAACTGAAACATGTATTCATGAACTGATTATAAGAACTGAAGCTTCAACTGTTTATGACATGTTGAGTAATCTAGACTGAGACTCATGGGCATCAAACACAAGTCTGTATTGATTACGCATTGTGATCATAACGTTCAGAATGAAAGTCATGAACAAATTATGAAACTAGAGAATAGAAGTTCTATAACTATTCAAGAAATCAAGCTTAATATATATTTTTGAGGCAATTCGTAATGTTGTAAAAGAAATGTAGCATAGGGATAATCATTAACATTCCCAACATAGAGAGTTAGCCTCACATACCTTAATTCTGGCTTTTGAGCATAATACAAGTTCGTTAATCCTTTCAACCTTAATCTATAACAATACAAGTCAAAGAGATTCAATATTAGCAATAATACTCATGCTTTGACCATCTAAGCATTTTATCAAACACTTGCTGGGCATAAAGCTCCACAACCTTCATTAATGGTGTTTCTACACCTAACAACCCATTCTGTTTTCTCTTAGATGATTCTAAAATCTGATATTTCTATAATCAATATTATTCTTCATCATCCATAAGATAAACAATACCCTTAATCAATAATCAACAATCAACATCTCAAATCTATCACCGTTCGTGCTTTTCTATCAAACCCATCAACTCATATCTCATGACTTAGATTCTATAATCATCAATACAAAACTATAATTGATTAAAAGATGAAGGTATTACCTAATTGATATTCAATTCCCTTGAATTCGGATTGTAGAGTTCTTTGATCCAAAACCAAAATCTTAATCGATTATCCATGGGTTTGAAGGGTTTACACATATTAACTTAGAATAATCATTATATTAGAATAATCATTATAACTGACCTTGGATGATGGAGGGACCTTCGAGAAAATTGGGTTCTTGAGAGCTCCCCTTTCTAGAGCAAATTTTCGTGTAAGGGGTGTAAGGAACTATGTAGGGCTTTTAAAGTGACTTTCCCAGTGTGTGTTCACGCAGCTGATAGCGCAGTAAGGGAAGTGAAAATGCCTCGAGTGCGGAATAGCATATCTGGCAGTACTTCACGCAGCTGATCGCGAAGACTGTGCATTGTCCAGTAAAACACACATAACCTTTTGTACATAGCTCTTTTTGGGCTCCAAATATATGTTTAGAAAGATATTTCAAAGGGCTACAACTTTCATGTTTTAAGTTTTCTCGAATTCCCAACTTATTTTCACGAAATCAGGATGGAAGGCAGACCTTTCATAAACTTAGTCGATTCTATCGAATCTTATGTACCTCACTATCTGTCTTGATTCAAAAAATAACTATTTCCACCCAAACTCATCCCAATGGGACTTCATATGACTAAAATGTCACGTTAACACTCATTTAGCACATTTACACCTAATCCAGATTTACGGAGTGTTACACGAACAAAAAAGTATATATACAGAAAATATTTTATATATATTAAATTTATAATACATAGCATTAAAATTTTGACCTTGGACCTTTCCTTGAGATGTATTTAGATGGAGAGGACTATAATTAAAACCTAAACCTACTTTCCATTCTTAAAACAAAATACATGATGTCTCCGTCTCGAACATTATTGCACGGCAATATCAACTGCTGCGAAAGAAGACTAAAATGTTCATTTCTTCCTCTTCTCATATTATTCAAAATTGCTTTCAAGAAGAAGAGTTTAGGTGGAAGAAAATTATACAACTGTTATTAGTTCCTACTTTAAGGATTCAAACAAAAATGAATATGCTATTGTTTTCCTCTTTTAGAAAATTTTAACCTGTTAGTAATGAAAAATACTAAAATATTTCACTCCCCTGTGACCTACAATTTACTGGGTTCGAGTTACGTCACCAAGTCTGGACACTAAACTTATACTTAGAAATGTTAATTTATATAATTAAGACTCATAAATATTTAATAGAAAATTGAACCCCAATATTTTTATAGTTAGATCTCGTTGCATTTGTGAGGTTCATCAATAACATTTCATTTCCAATTTGTTTTGTCCAACACTTTTAATTCTTAACATCTACTATTTTACATAAAATGGTGGATGTACAAATCCACAAGGGACCGTGTCCTTCAAGTCACATGTTGCTTTCTATCAAATTGTTTCAAACGAAGTTTTACCATAACATTCCTCTAAGAACCGGTATGGAATTGATTCAATTATGGAATCATGAATAGTCATTGGTTGGGCTTTTGTATTGCATTAGGTGAACTTTTAAAAATACCGAAAAATCAACCGAATCGTATCGATACCGAAGAAAAATCGATCTAATTGGGACAGTTTCAAAAAGTTTAATTTTGGTTATATAAAGTAGAGTAACCGAAAAATTGATATGATATAAATTTTCCAAATAACAGGCCGAACCAAATCATTGACACCCCTAAATAAGACTATTCCCTCCCCCCCCCCCCCCTCCCCGCCCTCCTCCCTCTCTATATATTTAATTATCCATTCTGGACTTTACTACTCCTGTCATTTTATTTTGGTGTATCATAGTTTGAATTGATACAAACGTTTAATATAAATTAAAGAAATAAAGACGTTTATGGTCTTAAATATGCCATGATATTTGTGTGACTATAATACTTTTGAAACTTCTTGTTTCAAATATTTCATAGTTAATTCGTGTGGTCATATCAGTTTCTCATTAAGGAGCTTTTATATAAGATGTTCCATTCTTTTTTAAATGGATAATAAAGAAACAATGCCAAATAAAGTGGAAGGAGGAATATATACTACTATAAGTTATGGAAAATAAAAGGCAACTTACACAAATGACTACACTTTGGGTTTTTTTTTTAGGCATAGCTACACTTTTGCTAATTACATTTCGTAGCTACAGTAACGTGTATTTAAATCCGGTTATATTTCATTGTATTCAATTTGGCTGTATTCATTCTTAACTACTTTTACACTGTATTCAACTTACTGTATTTGAAATTCTGTTGTATTCAAACAACATAAGTGCAAAAAAAATATAGGGATATTCAGTTGTATTCAAATTCACTGTATTTATTTGTATACAAAAAATTCTCCTTCGAAATATAGACGAAAAATACATAAAGAAACACTATATTTTACACTAAAAAATTAAATAAAGAAATACTGAAATTGTAACGACCCGTTTGGTCATTATAGTTCTTTTGGCACTTTCGCTATTCCCGAGCATTGATTGGCTCACTTTTGACCTGAGGTTGACTTTTGGACAAACGGACCTTTTCCAGAGTTTCATCAACTCCGAGATGTCCAGATGGTTGTTTAAAACCTGTATGTATAATTGGTTCTGTTCCCAATGCATTGTGGTGCATTTTGAGACTTTGGAATGGGAATGGGAGGTAGGCACCGGTGGTTGACTCGATCAAAGACACCTTCATTGGAAATTTCGAGACCACGAGTGCATTCGTAGCGTATTTTTGTATGGGTTTAGGTGGTCGGGTTGTGAGCAGATGGCCTCTGGAATAACCCAAAATTTTGATTGAAGGCTTAGAAAATTTATGAAATTCTGGTTGCGGGCACCAGAGCCGCCCCGGCGGCACCGCTATGGTGGTCTGATGACCGTTGGGCCGGTCATATGTGATAGTGGCTATACTGCTGCGGCGGTGTCCTAGCCGCCGTAGTGGCGCCGCTATAGCTATACTTCACTCGCCGTGGTGGCCACGGGCAGGGGTATTTTATTAAATGTGCCTTAAGTAAGTCTTAGACGCTCTTTATTTCATATCTCGATATTGGAGCTTGGGAAAGTTTTCTTGGAGACAAGTTGAGGAAATTCTTGGAGGTAAAACTTTGTCCAATCCTTTACTCTTCCTTAATCACAATCATCTTAGAATTCCCCCTTCTCTTTTACAATCCCTTAGAGTTGGAATTTGAAGAAGGGTTTTGGGAGATTTTCCTTTAGGGTCCTCTATGATAGATTGATGATGTTGATGATAAAACTTGATGAATCTAAGCTTAGTAATCATATATCTTTCACTTTTAATGTTGAATTTCGGATTTGGAGAATTAGGGTTCATACCCAATTTGGGGGTTTTTACTTGAAATCGGATTTAGACCAATTCTTGAGTTAAATCAATAATTAATGGTTGAGTTATTATCGTCTAGGACTTAATTTGGTATTTTGCCTCCGAATTTCCCGTTTCGCCCTTGTGGGCCCGTTTCCCCAATTTCTAGGGTTAAAATGGACCTAATTGATATCATAGCAGTATTAGTATTATTCTTCATGATTTCTAATATAGAGTTCGATTATGCTTAGAATACTTTGGTTCTGAGCTTCAGAGTGAGGGCAAGGCAAAAGAGTGACTTGTTGGCGTTGCGGCTCGGCAGTCCAGGTAGGTTATGGTTTACCTTTGGTGAGACTTCGTATAGTGAATCACATATTTAGATTATGATGTCGGAAATAGCAAGTGAACCTTCGGGTGTGAAGTTGGGATGGATATTTCCTTAGGTTCGGCCCTGATGTGTGTTGGGACTAGCCACCCCGTTATATGAGTTTGATTGTTCCATTGTGTTGGCTTAATGCCATTTGTAGTTGGTAGATAACGAATGTCGCTTGTTGTCTTGATTTGGATAGGATTGAAATACCCGCTGTTGGTATTTGTACTTTGATATATTATTGGCGTACCCACTGTTGGTACTTGAGATTATTGATACATTATTGGCGTACCCACTGTTGGTACTTGATTTATATATGTTGGCATACCCCCTGTTGGTATTGTGATGTGATGTATTGTTGGCGTACCCCGTTGAGGTGATTGTGATATTGAGCTTGCTTGTTGATGATTGACATATGCATTGCATGCATTCCTCATATTTATCATGCATGACCGATATCCGATGGTGATTCCGTATCGTTGATTGAGCGGAACTGATATTTGATAAACTCTTTTACTTGAGTGATTGTGAAAAGGCCGATGTCCGAAGATCCATTCCGGAATCGTTGTTGATATGAAACTGACACTTGATAAACTCTTTTACTTGAGTGATTATGAAGAGGCCGATGTCCGAGGTTCAATTCTGGAATCCTTAATTTGTGAACCTGATATTTGACAGACTCTTTTGAGTGATTGTGAGGAGGCCGATGCCCGATGGTTATATTCGGGCATCGTTGTTGCATGGCCGATCCCGATGTTATGCCGGAATCGTTATTAGTGCATGGGCTCTGCGGGTCCCCCAGGGTGGTGCAGTGAGACTCCCTTTGTGAGAAATTAGCCAGAGTCTCGTCTGTCTGTTGGGAAATAATCCGGGACGGGTGGCACTTAGACTTCGCTAGTCACGCTGGGTTGTGCTATCGAGACGTCGATATTTCCGTCCGGAGTACATGTGTACACCTCATTTGCATGGCATGGCATCGCATTCATACAATTATTGCACTGCATTGCATTGTGACTTGAGTGATATGTTGTGATGACTAGATTGTGGTGACTGTGTTGTGATGATCAGATTATAAGGATTCCCCCGTGGTGATTGTTTTGGATCGGATGTACTCAGACTTATTATATTAGGGTTTAGATGTTTACATAGGTGATGACGGATACTTGGTTATGATTATATTATCTCATGTTGGTTGGGTTATTTGCTTATTTGCTTTATTTTCTGAATTGTGTTAACTATGCTTAGTCAGCGGATGATGCCTACCAGTACTGTTGTTTGTACTGACCTGCACTTGCTGCATTATTTTATGAATGCAGAGTACTAGATCGGATCTACCTCTCTGACTCATCGCTGATTGACTCCTCAGCTTCTAGTTGAGTTTTCCAAGGTGAGCATGGCGTCCGCTGACCTCAAAGACTCTTCTATTGCTTATGTCTTACTTTTCGTTCAAGACATGATTTGATACTATTTATGTATTATTATTCAGACCTTAGTATTCGGATTTAGATGCTCTTGTATGCCCAGACCAAATATTGGGGTGGATTCATTACTTCCGCACTTATCTATATTATATTATATTGTGAGACTTACATCATTTTACTTCTTCCGTTATTATTTTATTGATTGTGAATGTTGAGTTAAGGGTTCGCCTACCAAGGTGGAAAAAGTAGGCGCCCGCATGACCTAGGCTAAAACGAGTCGTGACAGAAATACACTCTAATCTGAGATACAAGAAAATAAAAATACACTCAGATTTGAGATACAAGAAATAAAATACACAATCTTAAATACATCGCCGGCAACGGAGCCGTCGTCCGGTAAGGATCCAACCAGTTCTTTCTATGTATTCAACACAAAAACAAATACATCTCAATCAACAACAATGATAAATACTCAGATCTGAGAAATACATTCAGATTTGAGAAATACACTCCACCATCTATGGTGGTTGTGGTCCCGATTGGAGACGGTGCTCCGACAGTGATGTCAATGGTGAGGAGAAAGACGCAAGATCTGAGAATACACTCAGATCTAAGAAGAGGGAGCAGTGGATTTTGCTGGAACTCAAGCGGCGACGTCAATGGAGAGGACAATGGCGCCAGATCTGAGAGCAGTGGGTTTCGCCGCAGCTCCGGCAAAGATTTTGTGGTGGCCGGCGACGACGAAGGGAGAAGAAGCATCTCAAAGCCAGCGCTAAGAGTACTTTTTATATAATATAGCTATGATAGGTAATTCAAATTCAACATTTAGCTACTAGATGTAATTAAAATAAAGTGTAGTTACTAAATATAAATATCTCTATATGTTCTCTACAGTATGTAAAATTCCCAAAACGAAAAGGGCTTGCATGAAAGAGAAGAGCCTATCAAGTTAGCCATGGTGACCTACCTGAAACCAAGAAATAAAGGACATACCATATCAGTGATCAATACGTGGTATAAATTAAAGATATTTCCAAATGATTTCAGGCAAGTCATCCGATCCTTGGCTACTAAATAAGACTCCTCTCATCATCCTACACCTCTCTCCTAACTTTTTCTTCTCTCTAAATTCCTTCGTAAATTAAACATAAACACACACACACACACAAAAGAATGAAGGAAGTAGCCACTAACGTTTGTATTAGGGTTTGTCTACATCACACGTTTTGGGGTGCGGTCCTTCCCCGACTCTGGTAATGGGGAATTGATACGCCCAAATTACACCTTTGAGATCAGGAGTAAGCGGTTGTTGTCAAATATAGAACCCAACAAGGTTGGGGTCGAATCCCACAGAGAATACAATGAAGAAATATACTCGATAAGTGTAACACCCGACTGTTAGTCTATATTTCAAGGGGAAAGGAAATATAATAAAAGTTTGATTGTTGTTTGTTCATTAATAACTGAGAATGTTTATAAGGTGTAACCAATTGGTAAATGGGACTAAGGTTGTGGTTCCAATGGAAAGTAATGCGATTGGGTATCAATTCAACTTATTTACATGCCTAGGTGCATTAAGCCAAGGGTCACGCGATTCTTGCCAAAAGTTTTCCAACCAAATCAACAAATTTCAGCCTAGGCTTTTCCAAGCCCTAGAATGTTTTATAAGAGAACACCCATGTAGCCTCAACTAGCTTTCCTATTCCTAGCTCAAGCTATTAGATGGATTTAATGACCCACATGGTTGCTATTAACTCTTTTCCTAACCTCTACTTTATTTTCCAAGCAAAGTAATGGTATTAAGGCACAAGTAATGTTGTACACCATCACAAGACATTAATGCTTGAAGAGTTAATAGAAAACACCATTAGCATATAAATGTAGTATGAATATGAAACCCAATCACATAACTAACACATTGGATCCCACAACCTTAGCTAAAAGATTAGCTAATGATATTCATTAAAAGTAAATCAATCAAGTAAAATGTATTCATAAATCTTACAAAAGTGTTGGATAGAGAAGATGACAAAGCCAAACGAAATCTCTTAAATACTTCACCAACCAACAATAAATGAACTCCACAAGAGTCTATGCTAAAACCTGCAGAATAATCCAATCCAAAACCCTAGCAATCTATTTATAGCATGTCCAAAACGGGAACAATTTCCAGACAAAAATGCCCCTGTGCATAGGGTGCGATTCGCACATAGTGTCGCATGTTCAACCCGCGAGTCGCAGGTTTCACCAGACCATCGCAGGTGGTGTCGCATGTGGTGTCACATGTGGTGTCTTATTTGGTCCTCTCTGTCAACAGGTGCTGCACCACCTGCGACTCGCATGTGGTACCTGCGATTCGCAGGTGGTGCCATTGTTCAGTTCTATTGGGTTTTTGCTTCATTTTGCTTCGTTTTGCTTCAAATTGCTTCAAGTTGCTTCCGGCACATGTTATTCTACAAATTGACACAAAAACACGAGAAATGACATCAAAAGCACTTGGGGATTTACAAAAGACTAAGTAATTGGCGTCGAATGAGCCGTAATTTCACGACTCATCAACACCCCCAAACTTATACTTTTTCTTGTCCTCAAGCATTTAAAACAGAACTACCATATATGCCAATTGCTAGGTACTACAATGATGATCGCAATCAGCCAAAACATAATTGTTCAAAATACGAGTTCCCCTCCCTCTTGTTGAGAGACATGGTGCCTTTCCTCAATAGGCGAGCATTAACCAACTGATGCACTTGATGACACAATGTTATTCTATCTTTAAAAGAAACGGCTTCAAATGAGGCGTCAAGAAGTAATTCTTTCATTGAGCCTAGTAATCCACATGCCCTCACAATAAGACCAAAGAAAGTCCCACACACACATATTCATGAATATCAACTGGGACAAAAGACGAGTAAGGAGAGAACCACTCACACTCAGAAAAGAAAATGTACAAGTACAAAAAATGTGGTGCCATAAGCTTGCCTTTTAAGTATTTCTCCACTAATATAAACACACTTTGTTCAAAATCAATTAGGACTTGCGGGTCATAGTTAAGGTTCGGGGTTAAGGTAGGGTGAAATTTGGGTAAGAGTGACTTGACGTCTCCCTAAGCATTTCCGAATACGCTTCCTTCACCTAATCCGTTCCTTCTGAAGCATTTAAGCATTATCCGCCAATTCGTGCGTCCTATTGCCAATATCATTATTTCTTCTCTAGTTTTCCATTTATTTCTTACATCACAACCATTATTCACACCTTTCTCTATTCCATTTATTTCTTACATCACAACCATTATTCACACCTTTCTCTACACAAATATCTACATATACATTTTTTTTTAACTACCACCCCAAAACTTAAGCGCTTAGCCAATTGTAGTGTATTCCATTTGCTTAGGGAGATAGGATGCAAAAAGGTGGGTAAACAAGGGCCAAAGGAATGAAGCCTGTCACAAGGGTGTAATGAAAGAAAAGAAAAACAAAGTTACGACTCAAAAATGGGTTAACTAGGATATCAATGCAATAGGTAGGAATATTTAGGTTTAGTGGCGGTCCAAAGAGAGCCTAATATCCTTTTTCAAACAAGTGTAGTTTAGTATTTCGCCATGAGACACTTTCCGGGCAAGTTCTAGATCACAATTATGCACAAGACTAGAACAATAACCTTTCACACACATGGCACATGGATTACTTTGCTATCTTCTAACTACTTCTCAACCCATCATTCTAGACTTGCAAAACATTTGTGTGTCACCAAATGAGTCATGTTAGTGTTGCTCCTCCCCTCTGAGTACGTATGCAAGAATTTTTGGGAGGGGTGTGGTCAAAATACGATGGAAAAACAAAATAAGAAAAATTTATAAATTTAAAAACTGATCAACCATCACTATTATACTTGGAAATGACAAACTACAAGTGCACAAACTTAAACATGAGCTATCCTAAAACAATAAAAACAAACATATGACCTATCTTACAACAATAAAAACAAACATATGCAGCGTGACCTGTCCTACCCCCAACAAAAGGAATATGCAGTATCCCCAATGCATCAAAATGTAGTACAATGGATGAGTAACTCACGATGGACGCATCAGGCGTCCGATGGAGACTGATCAGCAGGGAGGACCTCCAACGGAGGTACGATCAATGGAAGCGGGGCAGTGTCACCCTCCAGCCCGGGTGTCAGTATCTCAGGCCCCACAGACGGGGGTAATGGTGTGTCAGCTGGAGGAGCGGTGGATGAACTGGCCTCACCCGCCCTCGGGGGTCGAGATGCCCCCCTGGATTTCCTGCTTGCCTCTAGGGACTGCTGCATCGCCACATATGTGTCAATCTCATCCTCAGCGACACCAGTAGCCCGGGCAGAAGTACGTGCCTCCTCAACAGCTGGGTCAACCTCCAGCTCTTCATCAAACTCTTCATCACTTTCTTCCTCCTCTTCTTCCTCTTCTTCCTCAGTGTCTTCTTCCTCCCCAGTTGGCTACACCACCCCTTTTCCCGAAGGCATGACAGGCGCTGTGGGCCCAGTGGAGAATAATGAGGCACCGGAAGGTAGAATGGGTGCACTGAGCTCAATGTCGGGGAACTGTAATACTCGAATGTCCTCCTTGACCTTATCTAGGTCCGCCCGAATGGCCGGACGGCCGCCTACACTGCCCCCCTTAATCTGCTCCAACCGACGATCAATGTGGCGAACATGCTCCTTAATTTGTTCCTGCTCCGCCTTAATATCTGTGATCGCCTGAGTGTAGGGTGCCATGGCTGCCTCAATTGCCTCTTTCACAAAATTGGGAAGCCTCTCAACCAACCAATTAACTTTAGCATCTGCTGCCCGGAGTACTCGCATACCTTCGGTAGACACTCCACGGGCTGCTGTGGTGGATGGCGGAACCGTATCAGTGGGAACTATAGTGGAAGAACTTGGAGGGTCAGACCTTGGTACTTGAGGGGCAGTGGTGGGAGCTGTCTCCTCATCACCGGTGGCCAAGTCTTCGGGCTCAAGAATATGAGCATCAAGTGTTGTTCCCGAAGCTCTTGGCTCTGTTCTCACCCGTTTTCGCTTCCTAGTCCCCGGTTCTAATTTGGTGTAATCAATCATTTGATCAGCCGGTAAATTCCTGTCCACCCGAGGAATATCACGAACCTCTTTCCGGCGGCATAATGTAGTGATCAAACAAGGAAAAGGGAGCGATGTGTTCTTTTGAGTGGACCTATTCTTGATCTCGTCTCGAATAATTACCCCCACATCGACAAGGTACCCGAACATGAGTGAAGCAATGAGAATACACTTTGCAATAGGTATGTCAGTGCTATGCTTGGAAGGACTCACCCGCGATGATACTAAGGATAACCAAAACATGGCTTCGCGGTTGAAAGTGTTCTTCTCAATCGGGACAGATGGATCCAGCTATGGTGGAGTCCCTGAGGCAATCACTGAAGCTACCCACTCTCGTTGCTCCTCCGGGTTTTCCATCTTCAATTCATATTCAGAACTAACCGGAGGCCAACCTTCAATAGGGTCTATTTCGCTGTGTTGCTCATATAAGATCGATGTTATGGTATCGGCAGCACAATCAATCTCCTTCCCCCGAACCGGAACCCAACAGAGGTGCTCCATGTTTTTATTTGGTGTGCGGCGCGTCCTCTTTGTATTCAATGTAGCCGCATAAGCTGCATAGAATTCCATTACCAGGGCCGGACAGTATTCAGCAGGCTGCATGAAATAGGTCCATCTCAAGGCCTCAAGCTTGCGAATGATGCCCGGACATTGATCTTGCAGCCCCTGTAGATATCACACCCCTTTTTAACCGGGTTAAATTAGAAGTACGACATATTGGTGATTCCTATTTTTTGTTTGTTGTTGAGGAGTCGCCACCTAATTATTTATGGTGAATTAGGACACCTAAAGTTTATTAAAGTTATATTTAAAGTTAACTCTGTTTAAGGTATGCGAAACTTAAGATTCTAGGTAAGGGTTCAATTAGTCTAAAGGGAAGGTATTAGGCACCCTTTAAGACCCATTAACAATGGTTAACCGACCGGACTTATAATTAATTAGGCTAAGTGTAAATATAGTATTTTAGAAAAGAAAGTAGCTTTGTAAGTATGGCTAAAGTTATAGATAGACATGTAAAAAATGCTATTTAAAATAGAAACTTGTAGAAAATAATAATTTGTATAAAAGAGTACTTTTAATGCTATTTTGAAATACGACTTATAAATGTTGTTAATGTTTTAAACGAAAGCATAATAGTGTTGTTTAAAATAATACTTGTAGAAAACATAATAATTTGCTAAAAGAAAATTCTAAATGTTAAATGAGACTTAAAGATATTGCCAAGGCCTTAAATGAAAAATATAGTAATGTTATTCAAAAATAAGATTTGTAGAAAATAGGATGATTTGCCTATGAATAATAGTCTTTTAAAAGATAATGCGACGAATGTGATCTTTAAGTAAAAATGATATTATATGAATATGATGGTAAAGAAATGCCTGGACTTATGTTCTTAAATATGATGAAAAGGGCCATGAATTTCTTTCTATTTCCATCACTCTTTATTTAACCAATTTCGGCTAAAAATATGTATAATTGGGTAAATCTTGAAAAATGTTTATAAAATATAATCGAATTCATATGGTGTGTTAGTGACGTTTTGAAATTCCTAAGCTAGTGAGAATGTAAAATGATTCCTTTAACCCAAAGATATGTAGGCATGCTATTTGAAAATCAATTACTCGAATAAATGTTATAGATACTATAAATAGTTTTAAAAATAGAAGTGAATGTAATTTGCGGAATTAACTACCCGTTACTAAACTAAAACCCTTAATGCCACTAAGGTTTATCTTAATTAACAAGCACAAATGCCAGTCATACAATACACATTAAATGCACACAACAATAAAAAATGGAGGAGTAGATATAATATAAATGGGCCCAGCCCATTTTGGGAAGGTTGTTGTCCGCTACTGTTGGGCTTCAACCCAGATTTTATGTTCTTGTTTGGCTGCGGATTGGGCTGACACAGGAGGAGTTACGTTGGGCTTTTGAGCTCAACGCCAAATGCGGAAGGAGATGAGTCCCCTCGGACTCGTATGCGATGTTCATGCATAAGAACAAAAGAAAAGAAATTAGTATCTAATCAATGGATAAGATTAAGCATGTAAGATATAAATTCAGAAAAAAAAATCAGTAGATTATGTGTATGTTTTACACTGTATAATAACGAATTTTAAAACAACATTTTCTGTTAAAACTTGGTGATGCGTATTCACGAATTGCCTTTACACATCCATAAAGATCAACGGGGAAAGCATAGATATGACTACTCTTACGATACTGGAAAAATGTGAGAAGTTAATAACTAATGTTTTCCAAAGAATGCATTCAATTCCTGTAAACAAACAGCAGACCATATCAAACAGAAACAAACAAAGGAAAAATCATGTTGATGTATTTAAAGTCCAGAAATCATATATGCAGTTGCGTACAAAGCCAAGCAGAATCAGCCTACACTATAACGAGTCTGAAGAACTCTCCTAAACAAGAAAGAAGACACTTGGTACTTCAACAATCTGTTTCCAACTTAAAATAGAAATGGAATACCCTAATAATAAATTCATGTTTTAATATAGGAGTTGGTATCCTTAAGGATTTTGAAATTCAAACAAATGTCCAGTGAATTTTACAATCGCAGAGAAAGGAAAATAGGTAACATTTGATGTTTTAAAATTTCAGCCAGTTCTCAGAGAGGGGAAAAAAAAAGAAAAAGGAAACGTCAAGCATTTTCTCAGTTAACAGAGAGATCTGAGCTTAAAATGGATTTGAAACAACGTCGTAAAGGATCAGCAGTCAACAAGACATGATGATTAATTGAGCCAAACTGCAATCGTTTCAGAGTGAAGCTTGACCATATTATTGTTTCTAGATAAAACAGATTGCAAGAGATGGCAATTGATAATCCTTTTGGTAAGTTAAACACATTGATAAGACAACTAAAATAAAATATAAGTGGGATCATTTGAGAGTACACTTCAAAAACGACCAGTTATTCATGTAGACCAAGGACAATAACCATTCTCTGTAAACATTGAAAGAGGAGTGAACTAGAAATCCTTACTATTTTTTCTTGAGCTGTGTTTTAATAAGCCTTGGTCAGAATAGTAATTCCTTAAATCATTAAGCCAACATGTAATTAATAAAACATCCTCACCTATGTTTCGAATTAATTTTCAAGTGAAGAGGGCAGGCCATTGCTCGCATAAGTTTTAAAGCTGGAAATAGTAGGAGTCAGGCAAATACATGTTCAGTTTGAAGCAGGCCTAATCGACTACTTAACGATGTACATTAAAACTAACACGAGCATGCTAGACAAGCTGACTTTACTGCTATAGACACAAATTTCCCAAGATAGCATATCACACAACTACGGACCTGAACAAATCCAATTAAAACTGACATGCTTAAACATTACTATTACCAGCTAAGTCTTTGATTACACTAACGTACCGGACTACCGCAATCAGGAGAACATACCAAGATACACACAAACAGCAGCACTCAACAAAGATATTCATATTTGTACACCGGCATATTTAACAAACATGGAGATGAAAACAGAACAGGGCACAAAAGCACACAGAGGAAAGTAAGAGTCGAAATGCAGAAGATATAGAGGGAATAGAGTATTAGACAACACGAAGCATATGAACACTCACAAATACTTGTCAGACACTCATACTTTAGACGATATACAACATGAAAAGATGGCCTCAAATTTAAACGAATAAATATGATTCTACAGCATTCGATAATACAAATCCCGTAAACAGAATTTCCTCGTAATACTCCGACAACATGGTTCAAACTTAATAAGAAACCAGATTCTAAATTAACCAAACTAAAACAAAATAGTAATCATGTTTCAACTATTATTTATTGCATTTTTGCCACAGCTCAAACGGAAGACAGAATTAATTATCATTTCAAAATAAGGTTAACCAGACTAGACTCATACAACTTGGAATGAAAACTGGGGGAGAATTTCCATTCAGAAACTCCACAAAACAGAGCTAGACATAATCTGGTTTATAAAGCCTTCATAAAATATAACTAAATATTAACAAATGGTAAAAAAAAAAAAACTAAAAACGCGAACCTTAATGTCCATTTATCATTCGTCAACTACAGCTACTACGCGAAAAGAAATGCAAATGAGTTTCGAATCATAAATGGCAACAGCAAGATATTAAGCATGATTTCTTTTATACTAACACAATTTAACAGAACGATGAGTCGAAATGGTATCAAATTTTACCTGTTGGTGGTGCAGTGAAATGGGGCGTCGAGGTCTTCGAATCTACTCTTGTATCGACAGATTCGAAACTCGAGTCAAAACTAAAGTACCTTTGTCGTAATTACAGTCCTTTTGCCGAACAGTGACGAAAGTTGGTCGAATTGTGGAAACTTAATTTTTCAACACAAATTCCATAACAGAGAGTATTCTCTGATTTGAAACAAAAGTTCAAGACCCGATTTTTGAAAAATGAAAGAAAACTCAAGATTTTTAGAAAATACTCATGTATCACCAATCCGTGTCCGATCAATGTTCAATTCTTGAGTTTTATACACTCTACTTCGAAATAATAACAGAGCAAACAAAATGAAATGTTTAGGATTTCTAATCGATGTCAAGAAACCATAGGATTTTTCGGATCTTCACTCCCAAAAACTCAATCCCTCTTAAAACGATTTCCCCCAAAAACACCCTCTTTTTTTTCGATCTGTTTTCTTGTTGATTTGTTTCCCTTCCTAAAATCCCTTCTTCTTTTTTTTCCGATCCCTTCTCCCCTTGATTTTTTGTCCCCCTTTTCTCCTCCTAATTCAGATTATTTATAGGATTGTGACTAGGGTTTTAGGGAAGAGAAAGAGGAGCGGTTTGGAGCGGCGGTGAGTGGAGAGTGGGGTCGTCGGTGTTGAGTGGGGAGGAGCGTGGTGTGGGGCAAGGAGGAGCTGGAGTGGGGTCGTCGGCGAGGTGGGGACGAGGAGATGATGGAGGAGACGGAAAAGGTGAAGAAAGAAAAGAGAGAGAGAGATGAGGGAGGCGGAAAAGAAGGGGAGAAAATGGGAAGGGAACCTAGGGTTCCCTCGTTTTGGACCGAAAAAATTGGGTCGGGTCGGGTGATTTTAGGCTGGACCGGGTAGGAATAGTTAATGGGCTGGTGATGTTTAATGAATAGTGGGCTGAAAACAACGTGGGTTGTTTATTTGGGTAGGGAAATAATATTGTATTTATATTTCGGGTCATTAATTTGGCCGAAAATTGTTGGTCCTTCCTCCTCTATGTAATTAATTTTGGGCTTCTAATTTAACAACTAGCACAATATATACTATATGAAGACTAATATGTAAAAAAGTAAGGATTTAATAAAGTGTTGTTCTGTAATTAATTTAACGAGTCCAAACCTGAAAAAAATGAAATGATGACGAATCATTTAAAATTTGTGGTAAAGTAATGCTCGTAGTGTTGAAAATAACAGTAGCGATATTAATAGTAGTAGCAATAATAATAAAAGAGAAAAAAAAAGTGAAAATAAAGTATCTAGCTCGTCAGTAAATTTAGAAGCCCGAGTAAATTAAAATAAAGGAGGGACAAAATTGGGTGTCAACAGTAGAGTGACCCTTTTTTCAACAATGAGGCCCCGAACTGGATTCCCATCAGGTTTAATTGTATTCCAAGTCTTATACAGCTCCCTGGATCCAGGCACGGTGAACCGTTGCTCCATTGCCTCCCTTCGTTGACCTCTGGTGACGGCATCCTCGGGATCAGGGGAGGAAGCCCCATGTGTCCCCTCTTCAGACTAGGGGACGGGATCAGCCGGTGCCTTTTCTTTTCTCTTAGAGGTGGAGGTTTGTCGTGTTGCTCGTCTTCCTCCACTTTGAGGTTGATTTGATCGAACCATCCTGCACAACATACAAAAATATACCCATTATTTATGGTGTTCGTTTAGCAACAATAAAGAGGTATATATAAGAAAAACACAAAAAAAACAAAGTATTGAAGGGTGGCACCACCTGCGAAACATCACATACGAGTCGCATGTGTGACCTGCGACTTGCGGGTAGTGTCGCGGATGATGCCAGAAAACTAGTTCTTCACTGTCAACACCTGCTGCAGAATGTGCGATTCGCATGTCAAACATGCGAATCGCGGATGCTGATCGCAGGTGAGACACTTGATTTCATTTTCATTCATTTTTTTTGTTTTACACACGACACAGATGAACACACACCAGAACATATTTATGTACTTTTTTCCTTTAATAGCGTTTTCACCCCATCGATCACTGGGAAAACCTATTCAATTACCCGCACCTATGTTCGATGGTTGTCCCTCCCAAAAGACAATGACACTTCGTAACTCAGAAGGCATCACGGGTTGTGCCATGGGTACTCAAGAGTTCCCCATTTTTGGCGACTGATAATATTTCCACAACATCCAAACACTCACTGGGTCGTTTAGGCATTACATCACACAAGTTGTTAGTGTACCTCAACTAAAAGTTCTTACAACAAATGGGTACTCAAGAATTCCCCAGTCACTATCTAATTCGTCACCAACAATCACTTCCTAGAAAGACTACACAAGCATGGGTACTCAAGAATTCCCCATTGTTCATCAATTTCCAACAACCCATTTAACACATAAGATAAATCTACCCAAATAACTAATTACAACAAGTGGTATGGCATGATAATGACATGTAATTTAGCAATTAGTAGATACCAACTAATGTAAAGAAGAGAACAGTCGACATACCTTGAGAGTAGATGAAAGTAGAAAACTTTGAAATCCTTTATTTTTAAGGAAAAAGGAAGTAATCACCAGTTAGGGTTTTTAGGAGTTGATTAAAGATGATTGAAATGAAATGGAATGATATATGAGGAATTAAGGAAAAGGGGGAGAGGAAGAGTGAAGATCATAACTGATAAGAACAACCGTTACCTTCTTTTATTTAAAAGAAACAAATCGCGTCGGGTCGGGTTGACCCGTGACTTTTCACTTACCTGCACAACATGCGACTCGCGGATGATGTCGCATGTGTAACATGTGAGTCACATGTTGTGCCATTCCATCGCAGATACTGACAGAGAGTTTGGCTCTTATGGATTGAATTTTGGCATCACCTGCGATTCGCAGGTGAATTCGCAGACATGACATGCGAATCGCGGATGATGTCGCATGTCATGCCAATTTGCATTTTTCAAACTCTTCTTCTTTGTACACACACTTTATTCCTACACACTTGGACACACATCAAAAACATCACAAAAGTAAAAAATAACAATACATGAAAATAAAACTTGGGTTGCCTCCCAAAAAGCGCTTGATTTTACGTCGCAGCACGACGTTGATACCTGTTCAGCCCTTTCATGGATCATTGAGGAGGAAGACCTCAATAATCTTTGCTTCATTCTGAGATCCCCAGTAATGTTTCACCCTTTGCCCATTCACTTTGATTTTATTACCACTTGGGCAAACAAGTTCAATTGCTCCGGATGAGAACACTTGTGTGATTTCAAACGGACCAGACCATTTGGATTTCAACTTTTCGGGCAACAACCGGAGCCTGGAGTTGAACAACAATACGCGATCCCCGATGTTGAACTCTCTTTGCAAGATCTTCTTGTCATGGAAGTGTTTCATGCGGGCCTTGTAGAGTGCAGAACTCGCATATGCTTTCAGTCAAAATTCATCGAGCTCATTAATCTGCTCCAACCTCAAGTTTGAGGCGTCACCCCACTCTAGATTCAACTTTTTCAAGGCCCACAACGCCTTATGTTCGAGTTCCATCGGAAGATGACAAGCTTTTCCAAATACCAATTGATATGGAGAAATGCCAATTGGGGTCTTGTAGGCTATTCGGTATGCCCATAGAGCATGATCCAATTTCTTCGACCAATCAGTCTGGTTAGCATTCACTGTTTTGGAAAGTATGCTCTTGATCTGTCTATCTGAAACCTCAACTTGGCCACTTGTTTGGGGATGATACGGGGTGGCAACTTTATGCTTGACCCCATACTTCTCAAGAAGAGTCTTGAATAATCGATTGCAGAAATGAGAGCCCCCGTCACTAATGATTGCCCTCAGAGTTCTGAACCTTGAGAAGATAACTCTTTTTAAAAATGCAGTGACGCTTCTTCCTTCATTGTTGGGGAGCGCTACGGCTTCCACCCATTTGGACACGTAGTTTACTGCCACAATAATGTACTTGTTGCTGTAGGAGCTTACAAATGGACCCATAAAATCAATGCCCCATACATCGAACAATTCAACTTCGAGAATCGGTGTCATTGGCAGCTCATGCCTTCTTGATATGCCCCCATGCCTTTGACATTGATTACAAGCTTTTACAAAGTCATGAGCATCTTGGTGAATTGTCGGCCAATAAAAACCACTTTGAAAAACCTTGGCTGCCGTTCTTGAGCTACTATGATGTCCACCAACCGGTGATGAGTGACAGGCTTCGATGATGGGCATCATTTCTACTTCGGGTATGCACCTCCTTATGATGTTGTCGGCGTAAACCCTGAATAGATATAGCTCGTCCCAATAAAATTTCCGGGCATCACTCAAAAACTTTTTCTTTTGGTG
This sequence comes from Lycium barbarum, assembly GCF_019175385.1. Taxonomy (NCBI): domain Eukaryota; kingdom Viridiplantae; phylum Streptophyta; class Magnoliopsida; order Solanales; family Solanaceae; genus Lycium; species Lycium barbarum. The sequence continues at coordinate 10,615,083 of NC_083343.1, forward strand.
GAAGTTCAAATCTACCGGCATAATGTCACTTGCATGGAAGTTAGCAAAATCGGCATACCACGGGATCATGTCTTGCGACCCTGCCATTACTTGTTCATCCGGAAATGACTCATTGATTTCTAGGCCATCTAATGGACGCCCCCTTTCTTCAAGACTAGACAAGTGGTCTGCCACTTGATTTTCACAACCCTTTCTATCTTTGACTTCAAAGTCAAACTCTTGTAAGAGAAGGACCCAACGTATCAACCTCGGTTTTGCATCTTTCTTTGTCATGAGGTAACGTAAGGCTGCGTGATCGGTGTGAACAATCACATGGGTTCCCAACAAATAAGCCCGGAACTTCTCGAAGGTAAACACAATAGCCAGCAACTCTTGTTCTGTGACAGTGTAATTCATTTGGGCACTGTTCAGAGTCTTGCTCGCGTAGTAAATTGGGTGAAAGATCTTATCACGCTTCTGGCCAAGAACAGCCCCCATGGAAAATCCACTTGCATCACACATCAACTCAAAGGGTTGAGACCAGTCCGGGGCAATGATGATAGGAGCCGGTGTGAGTCTCTCTTTCAAAGCCTCAAATGCCTTCAAACAAGCATCATCAAATGCAAACTTCGACTCCTTATCCAACAACTTGCATAGAGGGTTGGCTATTTTCGAGAAATCCTTGACAAATCTTCTATAAAACCCAGCATGCCCAAGGAAGCTACGAACACCTTTAACGGAAATTGGAGGGGGAAGCTTAACAATAACCTCAATTTTAACTTGATTGACTTTAAGCCCCTTTTCCGAAATCTTGTGCCCCAAGACGATGCCTTCTCTAACCATGAAGAGGCACTTCTCCCAATTTAGAACCAAATTTTTCTCTTAACATCGTTTCAATACTTGGGCAAGATTCTGCAAGCATTCATCAAAGGAATCCCCAACCACGGAAAAGTCATCCATGAAGATTTCAATGGACTCCTCAACCATATCGGAGAAAATAGACATCATGCAACGTTGAAATGTTGCGGGTGCATTACATAACCCAAAAGGCATTCTCTTGAAAGCAAAGGTCCCATAAGGACAAGTGAAGGTAGTTTTCTCTTGGTCCTCGGGAGCAATAGTGATTTGATTGTACCCGGAATACCCATCAAGGAAGCAATAATAATCTCTGCCCGCAAGCCTATCAAGCATTTGATCCATGAATGGCATTGGGAAGTGGTCCTTTTTGGTCCACTTATTCAGCTTCCGATAATCCATGCAAATACGCCATCCGGTAACCTTGCGAGTGGGAATCAACTCATTTTTATCATTCGCAACCACGGTGATCTCACCTTTTTTTGGCACGCATTGAACCGGACTCACCCATGAGCTATCTGAAATGGGGTACACAACCCCGGCATCTAACCACTTGATTATCTCAACCTTTACGACCTCTTGTATGGGAGGATTTAACCTCCTTTGATGTTCAACGCTTGGCTCCATCAAGCTGAATTTTATGCGTACAAATATCGGGTGGAATCCCTTGAATATCTGCAATACTCCACCCGATAGCTTTTTTGTATCTTCTCAAGATCACCATCAACCTTTCTCTTTGCGCATCCGTCAACCGGGCAGATATAATCACGGGCAATGTGTTGTTGAGTCCAAGAAACTCATACCTCAAATGTAAAGGAGGAGGTTTGAGTTCCAAAGTAGGAGGCTCAATAATTGAAGGTTTTGCAGGAGGAGTTGCTCGGTTTTCCAAGTCAAGATCGAGTCTCTTTGGATTGAGGTGGTAAGACCCCATTCCAATCAATGCATTGACCATCTCCTCAAATTCTTTTTCGTCGTCCCATTCATAGTTCATTATCACCGCCGCTAACATATCATCTATATGCTCATGTTCTATGGTTGTCTCCATTGCTTCATCAATTGTGTCGATAACTGACACAACACTCATATCCGCCGGTTGCTTCATCGACTTGCAAATATGGAAAGTGATCTCTTCATCGTTCATTCTAAATTTCAGATCACCTCTTTCCATATCCACGAGGGCACGCCTCGTGGCTAGGAATGGTCTTCCCAAGATTATGGGAACTTCGAAGTCAACTTCACAATCCAAGATCACAAAATCGGCCGGAAAAATAAATTGATCCACTCTTACAAGCACATCATAAAGAATACCAATGGGCCTCTTTACGGTTCTATTCGCCATAAGTAATCTCATCGTGGTAGGACGGGTGGTGCCCAATCCCAACTTGTTGAATATAGAAAGCGGCATCAAATTGATGCTTGCTCCAACATCACATAAAGTTTTAGCAAACTTGTATTTACCAATGGTGCATGGGATTGTGAATGCTCCGGGATCTTATTTTTTGTGCACCAAAGCTTTGGTGACGATTGCACTACAATGATGAGTGCCCCCCAATGTTTCAATGCCAGGACTCCTTCTTTTGGTCACGAGATCTTTTATGAACTTCGCATAACCGGGCATTTGTTCAAGTGCCTCAACCAATGGAATATTTATTGAGAGCCCCTTTAATCGATCTATGAACTTGAGGAACTTTCCATCTTCCGCTTGCTTTGCCAATCGTTGGGGAAAAGGAGGAGGAGGCCTCATAACGGGCGGTGAAGCCCTTGGTACCTCCTCCGCTGCTTCCTTGCTTTCCGAGGCATCATTGATTTCCGGAAGGTCCTTGTTAGCGATGGGCTCTTCAATACCAGCCCGCTTATTCGTTGGGTTTGCTTCTTCTTCAATAACCATGGGTTCTTCAACCATTTTCTCTTCATCACCCAACACATTCTCTTTCACCAACGCATTTTCCCCAATTGTTCTGCCACTCCTAGTAGTAATTGCGTTGCATTTATGTTCACCATCGTTCCTTGGGTTTGCAACTGTGTCACTAGGGAGTGAGCCTTTCTGCCTTTGGTTTAGGATTGCCGAGATTTGGCCAAGTTGAGACTCCAATTGTTTAATGGAGGTGGAGTGTGAACTTATAACTTGACCCATGGATTTGACCTCATCTCTAGTCTCCTTGCAAAAGGTGACGGTGGACTCCACTTTCCTCAGTACCTTTGACAACATATCTTCAATTTTTGAATTAGCGGAGTCGCTATTGGGCGGTTGACCAGAGATTGGTTGATTTCCCTTTGGAGGGACATACGGATTTTTGCTTCGATGATTGTTGTAATTGCTATTGTACCCCCCCCCCCCCCCCTTGATTGTTGTCACGATTATCTCTCCAATTAGAGTGACCTTGTTCTTTGTTCCAACCTTGATTCCCTTGACCTTGCCGCAAAGATCCTTGATTTGGACCTTGGTAGTTCGGACGGGAACCCTCCCTCAGATTGTTGACATAACTCGCTTCCTCATCATACATTTGGAAACATTGCTCATCCGGAGGAACCCCTTCAAAGGATTCTACCGCGTTCACCTTTTTGCTTCCGCCACCCATGACATGTTTTGTCAGAAGGTCCATTTGGGTGACAACTTTGGCCATGGACTCATCTCTCTCTTCCTCCTTCTTAATCATCTCACGAGTGAGCACATGTTTGGAGGAACTTCCTCCACCCACTTCCGAATCCCTAGTGTGTCATGCTTCATTAGTCTCGGTCAATTTATCCAACAATTCACAAACGGTGGCATAAGAGTTATCCATAAGAGACCCCTCTGCAATGTTGTTCGCCACTGATTTGTTGACCGAATCTAGAGATCTATAAAATATTTGTAGAAGCACACCATCGGGCAACCCATGCTTGGGACAACTTTTGACTTTTTTTTTAAAACGAGTCCAAGTTTCATGGAGAGCCTCATCCGGAAGTTGACGAAAGTTGTTGATTTCGTCACGGAGTTGTAGCATCCGCGATGGAGGGACGAACTTCTTGAGGAATGCTTCGGTCAGTTCCTCCCAAGTAGTGATGGACCCGGAAGGAAGATAATCTAACCAAGCCGTGGCTTCCCCCGTTAGGGAGTACGGGAAGAGCCGTAGCCAGACTGCTTCAATTGAGACGCCCGGATGCACATTGGTAGAATAGACCCCAATAAAGTTCCTAAGGTGCCTATTCGGGTCATCTTTGGATAGACCGCCGAACAGGCCCTTAGTGTTGAGCAGGTGCAGCATTGTGTTAGTTATATGGACACTTGAATTTCCAATCAAAGGTGGGGGCTGAATTGCAGCTGCATAGCCGACCCCCCCAGCTTCTTCACCAACCGCTACTGGTGGATTTTGGACAGGGATACCATCCTCATCCATATTGCCTACACAACAAACAACAACAAAAAAGAAATAAGAAAAGAAATAAAGACTAAAAGTAAAGTTTTACACTAATTAGTAAATTTCTAGACCGTATCCCCCGGCAACGGCGCCAAAATTTGATGCGCCCAAATTACACCTTTGACATCAGGAGTAAGCGGTCGTTGTCAAATATAGAACCCAACAAGGTTGGGGTCGAATCCCACAGAGAATACAATGAATAAATATACTCGATAAGTGTAACACCCGACTGTTAGTCTATATTTCAAGGGGAAAGGAAATACAATAAAAGTTTGATTGTTGTTTGTTCATTAATAACTGAGAATGTTTATAAGGTGTAACCAATTGGTAAATGGGACTAAGGTTGTGGTTCCAATGGAAAGTAATGCGATTGGGTATCAATTCAACTTATTTACATGCCTAGGTGCATTAAGCCAAGGGTCACGCGATTCTTGCCGAAAGTTTTCCAACCAAATCAGCAAATTTCATCCTAGGCTTTTCCAAGCCCTAGAATGTTTTATAAGAGAACACCCATGTAGCCTCAACTAGCTTTCCTATTCCTAGCTCAAGCTATTAGATGGATTTAATGACCCACATTGTTGTTATTAACTCTTTTCCTAACCCCTACTTTCTTTTCCAAGCAAAGTAATGGTATTAAGGCACAAGTAATGTTGTACACCATCACAAGACATTAATGCTTGAAGCGTTAATAGAAAACACCATTAGCATATAAATGTAGTATGAATATGAAACCCAATCACATAACTAACAGATTGGATCCCACAACCTTAGCTGAAAGATTAGCTAATGATATTCATTAAAAGTAAATCAATCAAGTAAAATGTATTCATAAATCTTACAAAAGTGTTGGATAGAGAAGATGACAAAGCCAAACGAAATCTCTTAAATACTTCACCAACCAACAATAAATGAACTCCACAAGAGTCTATGCTAAAAACTGCAGAATAATCCAATCCAAAACCCTAGCAATCTATTTATAGCATGTCCAAAACGGGAACAATTTCCAGACAAAAATGCCCCTGTGCATAGGGTGCGATTCGCACATAGTGTCAGATGTTCAACCTGCGAGTCGCAGGTTTCACCAGACCATCGCAGGTGTCGCATCTTCAGTTATTTGTTGAGCAGCATCTGCGACACCAGACACGATTCGCATGTTACACCTGCGATTCGCAGGTGGTGTCGCATGTGGTGTCACATGGGGTGTCTTATTTGGTCCTCTCTGTCAACAGGTGCTGCACCACCTGCGACTCGCATGTGGTACCTGCGATTCGCAGGTGGTGCCATTGTTCAGTTCTGCTGGGTTTTTGCTTCATTTTGCTTCAAATTGCTTCAAGTTGCTTCCGGCACATGTTATTCTACAAATTGACACAAAAACACGAGAAACGACATCAAAAGCACTTGGGGATTTACAAAATACTAAGTAATTGGCGTCGAATGAGCCGTAATTTCACGACTCATCAGGAATGCTTTTCTCCTGAATTGGAGTGATGACTTAGTGTGTAGGTGTTAGGCTGATTATTATTTTGTGTTTCTCTTACGTGTATGGTCTCTAGGTTTTTAGGATGATTGTATAGGTTATTAGGTTTCAATATTTAGTCTTTTGTAGGGTGTAGGTCTAGGGTTTTGAGTGTATTTTTATTTCTACTTTCCCCAAAATACCCATGTAGAGATAAAACTTATCTTGGAAAGGAAAAATGAAATATTTCCTTCCCAAATAGAATATTCTTTTTGTGTGGATAGGGTGGATTTTGCCAAATGACAATACACTATTGTTTCCCCCCCCCCCCCACCCCACCCCTCTCCTTTTTATTACAATGTTAAACTTGGAAATTAACAATAATACATAAAATGTATTTTTTGGGCAATTTTCTTTCTTACGTTGCAAATTAAAACAAAACTTATATTTTAAAAATGGTCTTTTGGGTTTTACAAATTCTCTAATAAAAACCTACTAAAAAAAGAAATAAAGGTAAAAAATTCAAGATTAATCCTAGAAAGTGTTAAAATGCTAAAATAGTGAAAAAAGACTCTAATATGGTAAAAAAAATAGGTGTTTACAATAACGATACTCAAAATGCTGGTATCAGTAGCCAAATATCAATGCACTTGACCACATGCTCATTACGTTTCAATAGACTCCAAGTTGTGTTTGATAGACACACTTGCGCTTAGGTTTATATATTCAATAGGCACAAAAATGTTTAATTAGTTCAAGCGTCTAAAAGAAAAAGTCAGGAAAATTTGAGGGCCGCTTAGGAATATATATATTCAGTATTTCAAAAAATTTATAGCCACAAATATGTTACTCCCTCCGTCCCAAAAAAAATATCTTAGTTCAGAATAATAGGGTCAAACTAACTAATGTTGTAACATCCCGTAAATCCGAATTAGGTATGAATGTATGAATCTAGTATAAAGGTGATATTTTAGCTATACGAATCTATTTGGGATGAACTTGGGTGATAAACAGTCATTTTGAAGTCAAACCAAAAAGTCAAGTTCTGAAGGCCTTCTAAATTCGTCTAAGTCTAGGACAGTTTGTACTAATGGCCTGGTTTCATGTACTTGCATTAGGAATTTGTGAAAACTTCATTCTTGAAATTGTAGCCATTTGAAATAGGTTTCCAACAGTATATTAAGGGCATCAAGAGGACATCTGTACAAAAAGTTATGGTCATTTTACTGAAGGATTACAGAGCAGTCCGTTCACTGGTCTTGTTATACGAACTTGTTATACGACCCATATAATTTTATACGGATCATATAACTCGTCCGTACTTCATGAAACTACAAATCGACGTTCTATTTTCGGCCATGATAAAATATGGTCATATTATACGGACCGTATAACTTTATACAGACCGTATAATATGTCCATATAATTTCCGCCTCACTTTTGTATAAATTCAAGCCTTCAGTTCTTTTATTTCATTATTCACAATTCCAAGCCCTAGCAACAATCCAAAACATCAAGGTAAGTCAATCCAAACCCTTCCAACTCAATTCTAACATATACTCTTATAATCTAGGCAAGAAATCATTGTTCCTAAACTAGGGTTTTCAAGAAAACCCATCTCAAGGTTCAAGAATTCAAGATTTTGGAAATCTTCTTCAAAGTTAAAATCTTTAATTCAAGTTTGGAGCATTACCAGGTATGTAGAGTTGCTATCTACGTGTGGGAACTCTTAATCCATAAAGTATGATTCTTTACGAAAACTAGGGTTTCTACACCATGCTCATAACAATCCTAGGTCCATGTCCATGATTATATTATGTATGAATTGCTATTATTCTATCATTGTGTTCTTAATAACTCCATATGATTATTGAGAATCAGTCTGTAATCCATGAAAACCCATATCTTGTATTCCATGGGTTCTTGCATGCATGTTTTTAGCTAAAAATGATTATTTCATGAATATCCTACATGTCTACAAGTTTTCATGTAACTATATTATATAATTACTTTCATGCCATGATACAAGATACATACATGCTAAATTCAAGCTATTTCATTAAACCATGTTTATAAGTCATTTCGTGAAATCATGATTGCAAGTCAAGTACAAGTTAATTCACGAAAATCATGGGCTTCTTAGCCAATTATATCATGTTCATGTTTTGGGGAGTTGCACGAATTACCGAGAAGGCTCAGATAGCCTGAAACTACATAGCCACCGTAGGACAAGGATCGTTTCGCCCAGTTAGGACGATTCCTTAATTTTACACTGAATGGATTCCATCAGGCACGTTACCACCTTATACCCTGGCAAGGTATGGGGGCTCTGCTGGTCCGGCGAGGTACCAGACTCCCCGTACCCACGTGGTGATATCACATGGTCGGTCTATGAAATACTCTCCCTACTTATCATGTTTTACTTATGTTATATATATATATGTACCCATGCTTATGCTCATGCTCATGTTCATGTCCAAGTTTTCAGTTTCAGTTCTTATCATGTTATTCCATGTCCCATGTTATTTATTTCAGTTGCTTTACATACCAGTACATTCAATGTGCTGACGTCTCCTTTTATTGCCCGGGGGCCTGCATTTCATGATGCAGGTACTAATTTACAGGATGACACATCTGCTCAGTAGGACAGCATTCGTATCAGCTTATTGGTGAGCCTCATCTCATTCGGAGTTTAGTCAACTCGTTATTTTATGATTAGCTATGCATCTAAGGTATGCTAGGGGTCCTTTCCAAGTGAGTATGTTTTCCATGTTCAGACTTATGTTAGAGGTTTCATAGACTAGACAAGTCAGTTATGTCATGTCACACTTTCGGAGTCATATAGCCATTTTGGCTCATTCATGTTATTTCCATACTCATGTTTAAACAAGTATTTTGATTAAGTATTATGACTTATTGCATTTTATAAAGGCTCATCATGCATTCACGTTAAATTCCGCTCATGTTATGCCTCATGATGATTCAGCAAGCCATGTTGTTCGCTCGGTCACATGCAGTAAGGCACCGAGTGTTATGTTTCGCCCAGGCCACGGTTCGGGGTGTGGAAAAGCTTGGTATCAGAGCCGTAAGTTCAAGTGTCTTAGGGAGTCTATGAAACCGTGTCCAGTGGGGTCACTTTTATATGTATGTGGCGCCCACACATATAAACAGTTGACCCCCAAGAAATTTAGGATTGTCTCACTTCTTTCAACTCTATATCGTGCAATAGAGCTATGTTCTCAGAAATCACTCGGACTCGTGTGTTGTTTCCCGTTCTACTGAATACGCCACGTCTCAATGGATGAGGAAGATGTAAATCTAATCATTATGAATGTGTTGCTTTCAAATAGAGTCATTAGGAATTATTCTAATTCGTGCCATGAAACTTAGAGCAGTAAGTAACATTCTTTTTCCATCGAATTCTGAACGTATCAAATGTGTAAGCAGCAAGAAAGAAATTCGAGACCCAAGACTTGCTAAATAGTGCATGGTGTGTTTATCAGGTGTTAGTACTATTTGAAAGACAAATTTCGGTATGGTAGCACACGTAGGTTATATATACCCTATAGATTACGTTTATTTGGACTCTTTGACCATAGAGCTATAGTATAAGGGTGATGATTCATATTTAAGACCCCACGAGGTAGCATGTTATGAAGTTAACCGCAGCAGGCATAAATTGTCCACGGTAGTTTTGAGCAGGAAATAGCCTAAGAGCCAACCACCTGTAATACTAGAAAGTCCCGACTTTTCAAGGATATATATAATTTTGCCATATGATCTATGCACCTGACTAGGAAGGGACTGATGTGATAAGAAAACCGCAAGCAGAAGATATTGAATTTTTTTAACGTTAGTTTTAAATTATTTAAGCTTATTCAGATCAGACCTAGAGAGTATGCCGTTAGTAAGTTACTTCAAGAAGCAAATATTACTATGAGATAAAAGATATGACAATTCCCTCTTAGGTTATGTGATTAGGTATTTATCCCTGATGTATACAGTATGATATAATTTTGGAAGTGTATAGGGAGTTTGGGGTTAGTTGTTCCAATTCCTTGTTTGAGACCGATGCAATTTCCCTAAGTATGATCCATGTCTATAGTTCAGAAAGATAGCATACAACCCTAGAATAGAGTCAGATAAGGAGGAGAAGTTAGAAATAACCTTATGCTTCACATTAGTACTCATAGAAGAATTAGAGAATATGATGCTAGCAAGTGGTTAACAGAAGCATAGTAAGTAAGTTTGAGTAGATACAGTGAATTAGAAAATTTCAGCAGACTTAGTAAAAGTACGATTTGAGTAACTTAGTCAAGTTAGCACTACTAAGTGGGTAACTGTCTGAATACACCGAAGGCGTGTTAGAACCCAAAGGGTTTAAGTTAAATTTGAGGTATAGAAATTGGTGAAAGAAGAAAACATCTAAGCAGTAAGAGAGCAAGCTATAGAAGAAGAGCCTTTAGGAGTTATCAGGAAAGAGTTTTCCTCAAGACTGACAAAGCTAGTATGCCAGTTATGTACATTAGAAACCCGTTCATTTAAGTAATTCAGTTTTCTCAGTAAGTAAGACTTGCTTGAAGTAAGTCGAAGAAATGAGTCATCAGTATGTTGGAGGAAATTAGCGAAACCACTAGATGACCACTTATTGCTAACTCAAGGGATCCACAGGCTTTAAACGTCAACTTTTTAACTAATGGGGAGATCGTGTGATAAGGTGCCAATATAGATTATGTGTTTCGTAAGTTGATAGGTGTTAAGGAGATTATGTCAGAGGATCACAGTTTCATGTAGCCAAGATAAGGTGCATACAATGTGATTTTTGTCATGTTGTTGAGATCAAGTACTAGGTAATTATGTTATGAGATAAAGTTCTAGATCGAATAGTGGATTTTAAGGGTATAATGGTTCCAATTCCAGAATAATTCATGCACTATGTAGTACCAATGCCCAACGTACTCTACACATGCCTAGCATACCTATCTTATGCCCTTGTTAAAGCTTTACACTCCATATTTAAGATACAAGAATTAAGACACCATACGATAGTAAGCTATGCAAGGGAATGTTCTTTCATGTTTCTCACATCAGTTTGTACTCATGTCCAAGGTTAAAGACCGCATTCATGTCTCACGTATTTATCTTTCTTTTATACCCATGATCATGTTCTAGCTCCTAAGTGATTTCTTATTATGATGTTGACATTGATAAGGATCGAAAGGAAGGTAACATAATAGTTTAAAGACTGAGAATCCTATGGAATGCACACTTATTCCTTGGACAAGAGAAAAATGCCTTAGGTGAATGACTTATTTTGACTCCAATGGTATACTACCTATGTTTTCACGTACTCATGTCCATGATAGACTTATTCGAGCATCCACCTAAAGAAATAGTATAGAATGATGTTGGTAGGCGATAATGAGAGTAAGTCATGATGGATGTCCTATCCACGATTCTATGTAACACATGCTTAGGTCCCTTTAGCTAATGTTTTACGATCATGATGACATGATCCATTTCTCCTTTCACTAAGTATCTATGCCTCGTTATGTTCAAGGTGATTATCTACCCATGTCTTAGATTCTCGAAGAACGAAGTATTCATGCCTATAATTCATTCTTTCATGAACCTTATTTAAAAAAAAGGTGTTTACTCACGGTGATAAGAGTAAGCTATGTTGAAACATGTCCCATTCTTTCGGTATATCTAAATCCTAAAGGTAATGTTTTATCCATGCCTATGTCTCTGACTCAAGAGTGAAGCCTACAAATTGTGCTCCATGCAAGTCACACTTATGTCTTAGTCATACTTCAATGCTCATAAACTCAAGTCCATACGCCATGGTATGCAGGTACCCATGTAAATGCCATGTTTCTCATGTACCCATGTCCCATGTCCTGCTACTCACGTATTCATGTTTTATGCCATATTAATCCTGTTACCATGAATGTTCCATGTTACGTCCTTTCGTTTGATGTACGCATGCCATGTTTATTGTCACGACCCAACCCCGTGGGCCATGACTAATGCCCGAACTGGACACCCGTATATGAACCTGTTAAATATGATCAAACTGAATCTATAAACAATATGGAAACTTGCATAAGAAATCCAACGGTTCATAACGTCGTCATATATGTATATTCAGATAAACTGTCTCCTGAGGAGTCACAACTGATCAAATCATAAAATGATACGCAAGCCGACAAGGCTGCCACTACACATCAATATCATGTCATATGCAAGCCGACAAGGCTGCCACTACAAACGGACATCATATCATAGCACATCGTATAGACACAGCTGAATAGAAGTTATACACAACCCACACATATGTCTACAGACCTCTAAAAGTACTAACAGTGAAATATGACGGGACAGGGCCCCGTCGTACCCCTGTATGAACATACATATATATATATATATATATATCATAAGATCTGTACCAAAAGTCTAACTCCGGAACAACGGAGCTCTCCAAGACAGCTGAGTAGAAGTCCTATGCTGAAGGGTCACCAAACCGACTATCTGTACCTGCGGGCATGAAACGCAGCCCCCCGAAGAAAGGGGGTCAGTACGGAATATGTACTGAGTATATAAAGCATGAAATACAGTAAAAAGGATCATAACTGAAATAGGGAGTACAGGAGACAAGGATGACATCCAGAATACCAAAACACTTGCCTTTTGAAACATAAATCATGCATGTCAATATCATATATCATGCCCGGCCCATTATGGGACTCGGTGACATAATTATATCATCATCATATATATATATATATATATATATATAACGTGTCCCGGCCCTCTAGTGAGGGACTCGGTGAATAAAGTCATCCTTGGCGCCATAATCACATCACCATATCATCATATCATCACATCATCATATCATATATATATATATATATATATATATATATATATATATATATATATAACGTGTCCCGGCCCTCTAGTGAGGGACTCGGTGAACAATGCAGTGAAACTGTGCACGAAAACGTGTCCTGGCCCGGGACTCAGTGAAAGATATATTGAGGCATGCCCGAGCAGAGTAGTGAGAAACCATATGCAAGTTAAAACACATCTGAGACTCGATAGAGTTATCAAAACGAGCTATCATTTGAAAATCAAGGCAATAGTCATATCAAGTACCTTTCGAATATCACTATGGATTATATCAAAATAGAACTTTTGGAATCATATACACGTATCAAGACATAATGAAATAGCTTCTGGAAGTCAAGAACATTAGCCATCCTAGTGGCTCTAAGAATAGGAGCTTCTTTGAAATCATACACATACGTCGTCTGTTTGTTTCATAAAGATCGTGCCAAAAGAAAGAAGGGTTAACTTTACATACCTTGTCGCTTTTCAAGTTAACCATAACTTAGGTCTCGGGCTTCACAAATCTACAAATAATACCAAATAGGCCAATAATTAAATTAGGATACTCTTTCAGGCCAACCCTTAACTACTTAGAAAGTTAACGATATTTGGGTAGCATTTTCCTTAAAAACCTAATAATCCTCATGATTCCAATTTAGCCAAAATATCAATCCCAATACCAACATCAATATCAACAATTACATAATCAAATAGAATCAAATATATTCTTAAATCACTTCCAACACAGCCCAAATACATTCCTATACCGATGCTTGTATACACTTCTTTATTTTCGTATATACATAGTGTGACAACAACTACAACCAATCCCACAATATTCCAGCCCATAAAACAATTAATAACAACCACCAAACAGCCTATATGATAACAACAACAATTTATCCAATTTCCGATATAGTTTTCGTAATTCTTTCATCTAGCAACGTAGATATGATTCGGATAATTCAAGAACACCTCCAGATCTCCATAACAATAACAACACCATATGGCAGCCCAATAATTAACACAAACAGCCCACAATGCGTTCAACAATTTGGACTCATGGCTTTCAATAACCGTTATGTGAGTCCTATACAATAAACGTACCACTACGATCCTTATGATCTTCTCTACCTTGATAAAAAGAGTTACATACCTTATACAAGGTGGGACGAGCCAATTCTGCCCCAAGCTAAAAAAAAACGCAAGGTTCTACAGCCACGACGAGGATTCGATGAGAGTTCTTGCATTTGAAGAAGATTAGAAAAAAGAGTTGTCTCCAAAGCACAAAATGTTGCTGAGCGTTTCTTTGGTCTTCAACAAATTGTCTAGGCGAAATTATGAATTCCAAAGTGTGAAAGTGTAGCTAGAATATAGAATCATGTTGCTGCCAGCTCGTTGAAAGGTGTCAAACTCAAGGAACTCTCTTTCCTTTCTTTAATTGGAGTGTGGGACCCATCTTAACTTTTATGAATGGTAAGAATGTCTTACTTTTGCTATCAGATCCGTATGCATGCATATGAGTCACCTGTTACTTTTATAAGATGGTGACATGTGGAAAGGTGCCTCTTGTTACTTACCCACTTAATTATTAGCTAACCCCTTTTTGTCTCCCATTAACTTCAAAAATTTAACAAATTACCCGTATAAATTTCTTGATCACATTTCATTTAAATAAAAAATTATTTTTAACACACTTCATATACTCATTATCATGATCATGTAGTATAACGTAGTCCATAGCCTCATTTGCCACGCACAAAAATATTATTTTCAATCATCGTCATCACACTTTTCCGTCTTAAATAATTTTGGGACTTCATTCCTTGTATACACCGAGCTCTTGATTTTCATCCTTGGATATGATTAAATTCTACGGCCCCGGTAAAATCGCTCATGTTGGACGGTTCGATTTTCTGGTCCAAAAATACGGGATGTAACATTTATGTTCTAAGACAAAGTGCCTCCTATGATTCGAACGAATGATTCCACGCTCTCAATTCTTTATGATCCACTCACGATAATAAGAAAGGTATGCCAAGGTATTCCTATCTATGTTTCAGAGCAAACAAGAGTTCCTTTCCTTCACCCTATGGGGCTTATCTCAGGAGTATTCTACTCAGATTCGACGTATTCATGTCATGCCTATGCTAGACCTTTATGAATATGTAGGTAGGATAATATTCCTATTATATGACTCAAATCTGTCTCATTCGCACCGAGTTGCGCTCACATTCAAAGCCTAGGTCGTACTCATATCTTATATGTCAATCGTGATAGTGATATACGAACATCTATGATCAAGCCTCTAAGTGTTCAGATCTCATCTCCGCTCCTCATACAAATCCCCTGTTGTAACAATTATGTTTCTGATATTCAGATCTCATGTTATGATATCCATGTTTACACGTATTCGTATCTCATGACAGTTTAGCACTCATGTATTCATGCCAGACAGTTTTCATGTATTTATGTCCCATGTCATGCTCTTCATGCCCAGATAATCATGTAATGTTTGTGCCTATTTTCCAGTACTCATGTCATTCGTGCCTACAGATTCTCTTCCAAACTCCATGTATAGTAATCATGTAATCATTCAGCTAATATCCGTGTGTCAGGCCAGCTCAGTATTCATGTTAGCCACATTTAAGATTTAGAAATCACGTTATGTCACATTATGCGTAATAAGATACCCTGTGAGTTGTGTGTTGGTACTTTAGTTAGCTGGCAGGCGTTTGAGAAATGTCGTGAGGGTCTGAATTATGAAGGAAGTCCTGCAATAAAATTATCTAGATTCCGTAGTTAGCAGTGATTCTTAACCTCTATTCATAAATCAAGGACAGTTGTTTCACGATTCTCATTCAGGTAGGTACGACTCAGTTTCATGCTCCCATGTATGTTTCTATGTAATGACATATTTAGTTCTCATGATCCATGACCATGTTCCCACGTAATCATGTTGAGCTTTTATGTTTCATGTCATGTTTCTTCACATTCATGTATTCAAGCCATGTCCAGTCCCATTCTTAACCAAGACCCATCATTCGAGGACGAATGATCCCAAGGGGGAGATATTGTAACATCCCGTAAATCCGAATTAGGTATGAATGTATGAATCTAGTATAAAGGTGATATTTTAGCTATACGAATCTATTTGGGATGAACTCGGGTGATAATCAGTCGTTTTAAAGTCAAACCAAAAAGTCAAGTTCTTAAGGCCTTCTAAATTCGTCTAAGTCTAGGATAGTCTGTACTTATGGCCTGTTTTCGGGTACGTTCTTTAGGAATTTGTGAAAATTTCCTACTTGAAAGTTGTAGCCCTTTGAAATGCCTTTCCAACGGTATATTATGGGGGTCAAGGGGACATCTGTACAAAAAGTTATGGTCATTTTACTGAAGGATTACTGAGCAGTCCGTTCACTGGTCATGTTATACGAACTTGTTATACGGCCCATATAATTTTATACGGACCGTATAACTCGTCCGTACTTCATGAAACTTCAAATCGACGTTCTGTTTTCAGCCATGATAAAATATGGTCATATTATACGGACCGTATAATATGTCCATATAATTTGCGCCTCACTTTTGTATAAATTCAATCCTTCAGTTCTTTTATTTCATTATTCACAATTCCAAGCCATAGCAACAATCCAAAACATCAAGGTAAGTCAATCCAAACCCTTCCAACTCAATTCTAACATATACTCTAATAATCTAAGCAAGAAATCATTGTTCCTAAACTAGGGTTTTCAAGAAAACCCATCTCAAGGTTCAAGAATTCATGATTTTGGAAATCTTCTTCAAAGTTAAAATCTGTAATTCAAGTTTGGAGCATTACCAGGTATGTAGAGTTGCTATCTACGTGTGGGAACGTCATTGTTCTTCCCCACGCCTCTTAATCCATAAAGTATGATTCTTTACGAAAACTAGGGTTTCTACACCATGCTCATAACAACCCTAGGTGTCCATGATTATATTATGTATGAATTGCTATTATTCTATCATTGTGTTCTTAATAACTCCATATGATTATTGAGAATCAGTCCCTAATCCATGAAAACTCATATCTTGTATTGCATGGGTTCTTGTATGCATGTTTTTAGCTAAAAATGATTATTTCATGAATATCCTACATGTCTACAAGTTTTCATGTAACTATATTATATAATTACTTTCATGCCATGATACAAGATACATGCATGCTAAATACAAGCTATTTCATGAAATCATGTTTATAAGTTATTTCGTGAAATAATGATTACAAGTCAAGTACAAGTTAATTCACGAAAATCATGGGCTTCTTAGCCAATTATATCATGTTCACGTTTTTGGGAGTTGCACGAATTACCGAGAAGGCTCAGATAGCCTGAAACTACATAGCCACCGTAGGACAAGGATCGCTCCGCCCAGTTAGGACGATTCCTTAATTTTACACTGAATGGATTCTATCAGGCACGTTACCACCTTATACCCTGGAAAGGTATGGGGGCTCTGCTGGTCCGGCGAGGTACCAGACTCCACGTACCCACGTGGTGATATCACATGGTCGGTTTATGAAATGCTCTCCCTACTTATCATGTTTTACTTATGTTATATATATATATACCCATGCTCATGCTTATGCTCATGTTCATGTCCAGGTTTTCAGTTTCAGTTCTTATCATGTTATTCCATGTCCCATGTTATTTCTTTCAGTTGCTTTACATACCGGTACATTCAATGTGTTGACGTCCCCTTTTATTACCCGGGGCCCTGCATTTTACGATGCATGTACTAATTTATAGGATGACGCATCTGCTCAGTAGGACATCATTCGTATCAGCTTATTGGTGAGCCCCATCTCATTCAGTGTTTAGTCAACTCTTTATTTTATGATTAGCTATGCATCTAAGGTATGCTGGGGGCCTTGTCCCAGCGTGTATGATTTTCATGTTCAGACTTATGTTAGAGGTTTCATAGACTAGACAAGTCAGTTATGTCATGTCACACTTTCGGAGTCGTATAGCCATTTTGGCTCATTCATGTTATTTCTGCACTCATGTTTAAACAAGTATTTTGATTAAGTATTATGACTTATTGCATTTTATAAAGGTTCATCATGCATTCACGTTAAATTCCGCTCATGTTATGCCTCATGATGATTCAGCAGCCATGTGGTTCGCTCGGTCACATGCAGTAAGGCACCGAGTGCCGTGTTTCGCCCAGGCCATGGTTCGGGGCGTGATAAATGTTTTGTGTGAATTAAGACATAGAATCGTTATTTTTTAAAACAAAATTTACATATTTAAAAACTACATAAAAAGTACTAAGTCACAATAGTTAACAATTCAAAATATTTAGAAAGTATTTGAAAAAATATGGTCAAAAAGAAAATTTTTTAACTGTCCAAATAGTAACTAAGACAATCTTTTTGGAACGGAGGGAGTATGATATGTTTAAGATCATTAAGTTTAAAAAACAAATCTCAAATTTTGTGCCGGTAAAATTACCCACATAAATTAAAACATATGAAATCAAGTCTAGAGATAAAGGAATATTTGATGTCCATGTGCATCTTTTGAATTAATCTATGAGAGTATATATATGAAAATATGGGAACTTATACTTTGAACGTTGTATGTGTGACTTTGTAGTTTACAGGGTTCATTTTCGGACATAGGCTTGGAAGTTTAAGGTAGAAAACTGGGATGTAGAAAAGATGCCAATGTTAGAGAATCCATATATCCCTCATCAGTCATGGAAAGTTTTCCAACGGTATTTATAATGTTTTTGGTCACTCCACTGATTGCCTTAAGAACAGTCAGAGACGGATCCAAGATTTGATGACTCAGGGTGTCTTACTACTAGTAAAGAAAATTGAATTAAGGTCTACAATTAGTCAAGTTCAATCCATTTTGAATTAAGTTATTTTTGTTTACAAAATTGTTTGTGCATATTCGACTAATTTTCTCGATTCAAATTCTATTAATTATGTAATTAACAGCATAAGATGAGAATAAAATTTTCAATTAGTAAATATACCCGTTCAGTCAACATATAGCTAGATTAATATTATGTCTCTTGATATGATCACTCTAAAAGATTTTGGAAAACAAGAAAAAAGTAACATTAGATGGATAACAAGAGAAAATGATTAAAATAAATTCAAATAAAAATTTCAATATCCACAAAAAGAAAAAGGAAAGGGAAGCAAATACATAATTTAAACAAAATAATAAATAGGGCTGTACAAAGAAAGAAGAAACACAAAGATGAGGAAAACAAAATAAATTAAGAACAGGAACAAGAGGAGTCAAGTCGTGTCAATCACAGGTAAAATGGACATGAATTTTGAACCTTATCCACAATACCTAGGGGTGTCAAATGGGCGTGTTCGGTTGAAATTGGCCAAATAAAAATGGGATGAGGTAATAAATAGGTTGGGCTAACATTAGCCTAAAAGTTACTTGGGTTGGGTCATGACCCGCCCAACTTGACCCAGTTTTTTTATTTGGAAGGGTCTATTTTTTAGAAAAACATTTTTCCCGAAAATTATTTTTCTTGAAAATTATTTTCGTGGATTTTTCGTGAAAAATATTTTTGAGGAAAACATTTTTCGTGGTAAATATTTTCGACAAAAACATTGTTCTTGAAAAATATTTCCCTTCATATTAAACATATTTTCATGAAAAATATTTCCCTTCATATTAAATATACCACAAACTTATAAGATACATGATACAAGAAAAGTGTATACATAAAAAAAATAAAGTAAATCTCAAGCAATAAACGCAAATTTAAGTAAATCGTAAAAATGGGCTAGAATTGGGTTAGTATTGGATTAAATTGGAGATCACTTTAAAATGGGCTATGTTGGGTTGGGCTAAAATCAGCCCAATATGAAATTATCTTAAGCCCAACCCATAAAATTTTGGGCGGGTTGGGCGGGCCATCACCTTTTGGGCCTAATTTGACACCCCTAACAACACCCATAGTCTTTTTGTTAATCTAGTGCCACTCTTTAAGGACTCTTGTTGGATTGGCACTATAAATATAATCCAAATAAAATAGATACAAAAAAGTATAGATGGGAGAATAAACAAAAGAATAAGTGGAAAACAAAACTATAATTTACTTAGATTTATTGAATCCATAATGAATTCAATCAAGTTAAGTGAGATAAGCAAATTTGATTTCTTTTTTCATTTTCGACTCTTCCTCAAAGAAAGACGTTCAAACAACTCCCAGTCATGGTCCTTGCAGATCGAATCATCCATATAATATACAAAAAGAAGCTCCAGATGTTTGGGATCTTTCTCTTTGAATAAGATCGATCTATCGTTACGTGCGAACCAAATAGGTTTTCTACATATGCATCGTCTAAAACAATGATTTTTATCAACTGTAGCAAAGAAAGAAACAATGATTTTTATCAACTATAGCAAAGAAAGAAACCTTATGAAATGGACGAGTTTTTACCTTGTAACGGTTCGCTTTTTCACGCGGGTTTAGGGCGTAAAAAGGCTACTACGAACTCATTGGTGCTCTTTCGGACTTTGTTTTAAAAGAGTCGCCACCTAATTTTTAGGAAATTAGGAAAACCAATTTTGAAGGGTTTATTCAAATACTGTGAAAAAAACTTCATAATCCAGAGTTCTATGTAAGGGTTCTGATGATATCTTCTTTGTCTTCCCGGACTCTATTTTGAAGTCGTATTCCCACTTGGGCCTTGGGCCTAAGGGGTGGTTTTATGCATTTGTGACCCGAGCGGCCGCGTGATAGGGGGAGGAGGGGGAGGGAAAAAGAAAACACTGGTTTATTTATAATTGTTGAACTTATCACTAAGGTAAATGACTAAAGTTATAAATATACACACATGTATATAAGATAAAGTATACACACATATATATAAGGTGATCCACACTTGATCCACACTTGATCCATGCTTACCCCTTCGCCTACTTCAATGAAGCTCAAGTTATCCTAAGACTTAGGAATGGCATGAGGACTAGGTCTTAACCCCGTATTTCCCGTGTCGCACAAGTTCCAAAGGATTTCGAAGGACCCCAGGCATGGCTAGCATCGGGAGATTAAGACAACCCCGAATTGTCACACTTGGCCTTAGATTTATTTGGGCCTTATTGAGAGAGGACAGAGAGAGCACATAACCGGAAGTGCTATGGACATACGAGTAGCATGCGAAGAGTTAGTGCAATTTTAATAAGCAGCCAGGGAGCAATATACAAGTATATACACTGAAACAAACATTATAGAGAACCTTGATGTCACAAAATGGCACTTGAACAATCAAACACAACTTCTTTTGAAGGGACAAAGGCAAGCAGCACCAGCAGTTGCAAACAAAGGCAAAAGGGAAGGAAACAAGCAGTTGCCAAGGACAAATACAACAAACCAAAATACTTGTATAGGCTCAAACAATTAAGCCAGATGACAGCCACCCTAAAAAATACTTGTATAAGCATCTCATGTCCAGTAGATGATAGCTAACCTCAACCAATTAAACCCAACATGACTAGACTTAGGCAGGCATGTCAAGTATGCAAACTAAAGTGAAAAGAGGTATGCTTAAACTTATTCAGAGGAGTGTGAACATCAAACATGATCATAGGCTCAAACAAACTGAAGAGAGTCAAATGAGTATTATAGGGTGATGGCTATGTTATGGCATCACAGGGATGGGCAAGGGCAAACCAGGTTGACAACCAACTCAAAACATAAATGCAAAGCTAAGTGGAGTGTGCTTTCACACAGTAAAGGAGCAGAGGTGAATATTTTCAAGTATGAGGAGGCATAGTAGCAAGATCATCATGGGTTTGGAGTCAATCAATAGCACTACAGCTTGCCTAAGAGCTCAACACACTCATACAGGCAATACAGGGATTAGGTTCTAGTCACAGGATGCATGACCAAATGTAGGAAACAATGCTAAGCAAGATGAAATGCCTTGGAGGTCACATGATCACACAAAAGCAAGAATACAGGGTGTTTCAACTAGGAGGAGAAGCAAGAAAGAAGAAAAGCACACAAGAAAACAAGTCAAAAGGAGCAGGAGTGTCCTGCCAAAAAAAAAACACAAGAAAACAGTAACACAGAGTGGTATGGGTGTGCAGCTCATGGCCCTAGGGGTAAAGAAGACAAAGGCAAGCATATAAGGGAAGCTAATAGGCAGAAAATAGATGTAGGTCCTGCAGGAAGAGGCTGGAGGCCATGAATCACACACACAGATGCAGCAGCCAAGACAAGGTCAAAGCATAAAAAAAAAAGTTTCACTCCACAGGTGCAAATAAGGAAAGTGTCAATGGCAATGTCACATAGTTATAGGGTAAGTAAAACACAAGGCTGGGGACTTCAAATAACTCACAACAGTTTGGTCCTAACTCTATGCCATGGGAGGGGGACAAGACAGAGTATCAGCAAAGAAGCAACACACAGAGTCTTAGATAAATGGGGTCCAAACAATATTTCAGACAACAAAACAAAGCAAAGCAAGTGTGTGCTATCTAGTCTTAGTGTGATCTAGGTAAATGCATGAGTAATATTAAGTCAAGGTCCCAAGAATGGTCCAAGGTGAGAACTACATTGGGTCACAGACTGGGCTAGACACTTCATCATTGTACTCTAGCTGGAATTTGTAATTTAGGAAGCAACTTACAGTAAAAAAATGGAATTCAAATAAAATTGCCACCCAGTCAAAAATAAGCAGAAACAAAAGTCTGTAGCAAGCCAGGGATGGATTTAGGACAGACAAGAAGGATCACAAGAGAAAAAGAAAAATCTTGATAAAGAAGGAAGAAATAGATAACATCCTAAAGCTAAGTCGTCTAAGCCCCTCCCCAACTTGATGCCCTTCCTAAAAATGAGTGACTTTAGGTACACAACTTGTGGAAATTCAGATAGTAATGCCAAGAACAGACATAGAAGGCAAGACAGAACCTCCATGGGCAACAAAGGTCATAACATCACATAGAACATGAAGAAGATCAACTGAAACCATAGAACACTCACCAAAGCATTTCCTTGGTGAATAAACACATAGGTGTAAGGTAGAAAAAGGAAAAACAAACTCCACTTAGACCTAAGCAGAGAAATATGTGAACTTGTTGTGGTTTTGAGTAAAATAAATGCCAGCCTTCAAAGTTTAAAATACCACTTGCAATCATGACACCAGGGCAGTCAAAGCACAATACTGGTGTTATAAAAGCTTCAAGCCACAGTCTACTGTCTAGAAAAGCGAAAAAAAAAGAAGCACAAAGGACCTGGTGATACAAAGATTATCATATAGGCTGACCCTTTTCCATTTTTTAGTTAGCCAATATTAACCCAAAACAGCTTCATCATAACACAGATTTTGTTGGGCAAAAGAAGAAATGACACAGAACTTCACATTTTTTTATTTACTTAGTTCTTGATTAATCAAGCAAACACTCAAAGGCTCATTAGTAGAAAGCAGTAAAATGACATACTTATGTTGACACTTACATTGACTCCATTAAGCCACTTTTTGATAACTATGAGTATAAATTAGCAAACTAGACCCATTACAAATCCATTTAGTAGGACAAACTATAGTGAGTGAACCAATCAACAGAAAACCTTCTAGACTTAAACCTTCCCACAATCACTCCTTACCCAATTTGCATACCTATGTGATCAGTGAGCCAACACACTAAACCCCCTCACCATTTTTTTTAACTGAACAACTAACTCTACTTGTTTTTACTTAACAATAAGTTGACAGCTTAGTACCTATTAGGTTTTGACTAGGCACTCTTATGACAAACATTCAAAGTAGGAAGTAACTAGCAAACTTGAACTCTATGTGACATCTAGACTAAGTGGTTCACAACAACTAGTTTGAATCAGTAGGGACCAATGAGATTAAACTATATCACCCTTTATTTTGGAACTCATACCCCATCACCTCAGCAAACAATGAAATCACAATTGACACTTATCACAAGAATACCTCACCAGAACCATTTAGAAGACCAACAGGTTAGTGAATGAGACTACGAGGTTTACTGATGACTTACTAAAATTATTAGAATGGGACAACAACATACATGGACCAAATCAGCACACAAGATAACACACAATTAAGTCACTCACCATAGCACACAAAGAATAGACAATAGGTTTCAGCAAGAGTCAACAAAGGTTGTTTTCTAAGTAATTATCAAAAATAAGTAAGAACTTATAGATATTAGTAAGTTGATGTTTCACTAAACTACCACCACAAAATAAGCAATAAATTAACAGGAAATCACTAGGCATGATTAAACAACTTCCATAAAAATAACCAAGAAACCCACAGAAATTACCAAATTAACATTTAGCTAAATAGCCATTATATAGAAAATAAGCGAAATTAACAAAATCACTAACCAGATAAAGAGTTACCTTTTTTGGACACAGCCAAGGCCAAGAACGGATTTGAAGAACAAAATCCTCCTCAAACTCGAACATAAATGCCCTAAAAAAAACAAGAAAAAATGAATTTTTTAGCAACTGAAAAGGGTTTCAAATCTCAAGTTCAAAACCCCAAAATTATACTAGGCAATTTATGGTTTTGAAACTAGATCTTAGTTCCAAAACTCAACTTTTTGCCTCTCTTTTTCCTACTTTTTTTTTTTCGTGAAATGGGGGTTTCTAATAAACAAAAATCACAAACATCGATGTGGGACAAATGAATGACTGTCAAGATCATCCCCAATAATAGAAGATTGACAGTGGAGTATGCATTTCAACTGGACAGAGTAAATACTTACATTAAGGGCTTGTTTGGACAATATTTTGGTGAAAGAAGGACGAAGCTTTAAATGCTTCATCCTCTCCTCCACGTTTCACGCCTCCAACCGATGGGACACGACCAAGAAATAATGGTGGGTAGGTGGTGGAACAGGGGCAGCGGCTAGGGTCAACCCTAGCCCCCCTAAAGTTTGTTGCAAAATAGCCCCCTCTGAAAAGAGGCGGATGGACTTGGGAGTATATACGCCTAGGCGGGTCGGGTCGAGTCCAACTGGACTGGGCTCGGCCCAATTCTTTAAATAAACTGTACCCCCCCCCCCCCCACACACACACACATATATATATATATATATATATATATATATATATATATATATATATATATATATATATATATATATATATATATCTGTGTGTCTGTGTGTGTGTGTGTCTGTGTGTGAGATTTAAAAAATGTCCCTACCCATTTACCTATAAGTTATTAAAGGGGTAGGGACTTTTTTTAAATCACACACACACATATAGGTACATGTTTAAAAATAAGAAATTGGAAACTAATTAGTTAAAAGACATCAAGTTATGCAAAGCAAATTATTTAGAAACTAATAAATCGAGTCCTTTTGCAAGTATGACCATAATTGGTTACAAAATAAAAAGGATGTCGCAATTATACCCTCCGCAAAAACAAAAACAAAAAACAGAAATTTCCTTCATTAAACTATCTAGTTATTACTAAATAATTTAATTAATGCAGATGTAGTCTCAATTTGGTATTAATTTTACCAGTCAAAACTATTTTGCATTAATAACCTTAATTAATTTGCCCATTGGTTGAGCATCTCAATTAAAGTCATTTGGCAGGCTAGAATTGCAAAATGACCTCGACTTATCTTGAACCATGGATTGGTTAATTACGGGGAGGTCATTTATGTTGGAACTCGCCAATTAAATGGGAAAGGTATTTTGTCATGATAATTTTGGTCAAATAATAATAATAATAATAATAATAATAATAATAATAATAATAATAATAATAATAATAATAATAATAATAATAATAATAATAAACAGATAAACGGGCAAAATTCAAAGCTTGAGGGGTAAAAATAATAATTTTGTTAATTTACTTGAACTCCTTGGATAAATAAAATAAATTGCTTTGCTTTTCATAAAATGCTAGTAAATTCCTGGATAATTAATAGAGCCTTGAGGGTTCCCTTACTAATTTATAGAAGTAAAGCATTGACCTGAATAATTATGCAAAAATCATCCAGGTCCTCTGTGAGCGTGCAGATTATTTTATTTATTATCCAAGGACTCCGAGTAGTCCAAATAAATTACAGGAGGTCAAAAATCAGGTGTCAACATACCTCATCCAACATTCATATTAAATAGGCAAAATCTGAGTGCAAAAGTGAACATTCAAAAAACGTGGGAACCCTATTGCACATGAAAATTCTTTTGCGCATGAAAATGTTGCGCAATGGGATAAGATTTTTGAAATAATGCAGCATTGTGTTATCACATCAAGCATAGTGTGTCATAAAAAGCGGACAAATAATGCGGCATTGTGTTGTCACATCAATCATAGTGTGTCATAAAAAGTGGTCAAATAATGGAGCATTGTGTTGTCACATCAAGCATAGTGTGTCACAAAAAGCGGACAAGCATAGAGTGCCATCTATGGCTCATATATTGCGCATTTAAATGTTACGCAATACAAGTTGGTGTCATAAAAAGTGGTTAAATAATGGAGCATTGTGTTGTCACATCAATCATATTGTGTCATAAAAAGCGGGCAAGCATAGTGTATCATCTATGGCTCATATATTGTGCATTTAAATGCTGCGCAATACAAGTTGGTGTTGTCAAATCAAGGAGTTGTATAACATGATTGGCGAACAACTATCATTCACATTAAAAAATGAGTTATCATGTCATTCTATATCCAATTTGCTGATATTGGTTCTATTACATATTTTACCCCCTCAAGATATATTCGAAGCAATGAGTAGGACATGGGAACTAGATGATGATTTAAATACTCAAATAACCCGGACAACAGATTCAATCGACAATACAATAACACAATGAGAGAGGAGTGGGATTGGCGTGTCAGGGAGGCTGCAACACTTGAACAAAACTTGAGGTCATTAGGGCTTAAACCCCCAAAAAAACATGCTATGTCAATGCCTCGTGACACTCCACAAGAGTTGAATTTTGATCTTAACCATTTTCACGAAGAGAACAATCGGATGAAAATACGTTGCCTAAGGGTAGAATATGGTCAACATGGTTACGTTAGATTCAGATCCAAGTGCGATTCGGACTGTGAGATGTCCGATGATGATTAATAGTTTTTTATAATAAAGTAAGTAGGTAAGGTCATAATGACCACCCCCGAGGGTACTTGGGAGTCTCCAACTATGTAAGTAGCCTTTCATTTGTTATTAGACTACAACATATTCAATGTCGAATAGTAGCAGAAATGTAGATTGGTCTTTATTCCTTTCAAAGGATTCGAATAGCAGTGTGATGATAGTTCAAATCATAGCAGCTATTCCAGTGAACCAAGTTTTCTTGATAACAATAATTTCAAACTAGATGATTTGAAACCCCACCTTCTTATAAAGCGTAATGATGATTTTTGCAGCGTGAAATATTCAGATCCACGAGAATATTTTTGCGGGTTACGCCGAGAATGGGCACATCGGCATGCCGAATTAGAACGTCTTTTTCGTGACTTAGAAAATCTCAACGCTCAAATCCCAACAAGGTACTCAAGAACCATGCCTCGAGTAGGTCCAGAAACTTGCGAGCTTGACGTACAAAGGATTAGAAAAGAAAACAACAGAATGCTAGCAAGCTGGAGACTTACATGCTAAAGTTGGCCGAAGAACAAGCATCATCAACAAGTAGAGAATTAACATCTACAGAAAAAAAAAGACATGTCTCAAGAAATCCAAAATATTGTTCTGAGGACGATATTGATGGCTTCTATTCTGATGATGATTAGGGGTTATTTTGGTTCACTCGCTTAGATTTTGGGTAATTTAAGTTTCGGACTCGTGCGGTTAATTTGTATTTTTAGTTTATGATGAAGTCACCAATTTGAATATTTTTAGTATGTTTTTAATTTGCTTTGATTGTTATAGTCTATTATTAATTTAAATAATCTTCTTAGAGTTAATAATATATAAAAAGATCAACAATTCACAATTTTTTTAAAAAAAATAAAAATAAAAATTAGTACATAAAGGGAGAGGATTACATAATAAATGGAAACGTGCAACTAGTAAAAACAAAGTACACAGAAATAACAAAATAAATAGAAAATATATAGAAACACAAAACACATAGAAATATTAAACTTAATAAACAAAATACATAGAAATAATAAACAACAACAACATAGCACAAACAATATTCCAAAATTTCAGCTTTTCTTTCAAAGCATTTTTCTCGTGTTGAGTTTCTCTTAGGGTTGGGCGTTCGGTTTTATCAAACTTCGGTTTGGCTATTTCGGGTTCGATTTTTTGAAGGTGGACACCAAACACCGAACCAAACTAGTTCGGTTCGGTTCTTTCGGTTTCGGTTTTTTAAAGTTCGGTTCGGTTTCGGTTTTTTCAATTCGGTTTTTTTAATATAATAATAGAAGTGATTCCATTGACACTAATTCATATTCTCAAAAGGAATAAAACATAAAACAAATAAATTGAAATTAAAATCAAACAAACAGGATACACAAGAACAGAAAACTATAATCATGACATAGGATTACTAGGTGTTATATACATACCGTAAGAATAATTAAGAAAACACATAAAGGACATACATTAATCCTAAAGAGACATCCTAGTTACCTTTCTTTGTTAAGGATATTTGATTTTTTCAATTGAAGTGGAAAATTAGGGATACAAATGCAAAAGAGGACTTATTACAATTGGGTTTTTTTTGCTTTAAACTTAATGGGCCTGGACTATTTTGATTTTTTTGGGTAATGTATTAAATTTCGATGCGCGTTCGGTTTTTCGGTTCAGTTTTATCAAACTTCGGTTCGACTATTTCGGTTTCGGTTTTTTGAAGATGGACACCAAACACCGAACCAAACTAGTTCGGTTCGGTTCAGTTTGTTGAAGTTTCGGTTCGGTTTTCTATTTTCGGTATTTATGCCTAGCCCTAGTTTCTCTAACGTTAGCCTTGAAAACTTTGTTTTTCTTTGGATTCTTTTAGCAAGACCTCCAAAAGGTCAATCTTTTCTATAGCTTCCAAAAGCTTAAATTGCAAGTCAAACTTCACGGTATCTCTTGAGATACGTGAAGTTGCGGTATCTCTATCAATAGGAGGCTTTTTAATCTTCACCGCCACCGTTTTATCCACGGGAACGCTATCTTCCCAACGAAAATGTTTGCAACCGCCCATATCATATAAACATTACAAGAAATTCTATTTTTAAAAGTATAATATGTAGATAATGTGAAAAAAAATTAAACCCTAAAAAAATGTAAAAACACTTACTTCTGGCACTTTACATCGCCAAAAACGACGCTCCGGATTATCTTTGGTCCTTGATGTTTTTAGCTTACAATAATGACCACATTCACAAACATCGGGTTCTATAGCAAAGTTTGACGTTTCAGAGCTTTGAGACATGATTTTGGTGGTGGTGGGGGAGGAGAGGGGGGGGGGGGGGGGGCGCTAAACTATGTTGAAAGAGAGAAAATGAAGGAGGTGAAGAAGAGTAGCTTGGAAAATGAAGCTGGGTGGGATTTTATTAAACCCATATTGCTCACTAAATTAGTGCGCAATAGGGCAAAACTGCAAAATTGCAGTTTGGTCCTATTGCGCACTAAATTAATGCGCAAAGGTTAGTTCAGTAACTTTTTTTTCTGGGATATTTTGATATCTTTCATCACATTTTGGGTCATTTAGGTTGCGAACTCGATGAAGTTCTACACTAGGCTAACGTGAACGTGAGAATAAACAGTTCTTATCTTTTACTCTGCGTTTCACATTTTTTTTTTTGTAACATTATAAAATAACACTCTTAATAAAATTTTCCATCAGGACAAAATAAGAAAATAAAGAAATGACATAAAAAAGAAAAGAAAGCTCAAACTAAACAAAAAAAAAAAATGTCTCTTTCCCCTCGAAAACCAACTATTACCATCTAGCTCAATTTTATAACCAAAGGACATATGTCCTCTTGTTAAGGCTAATTGTTTAGAGGACATTTTTTCCTATGTGCTTCATTATCACAATTTCACACCTACAGAATATTGACCACACTTACTGTGTCTGTAAAGAGATATTCTTGCTTTTCTCTGCGGATGTAAGAGATTCATGTATATATTGAACAATTCTGTTGTTTTGTTCGTGTTGGTGTCGGAATTTTTTGTGTGGAGCTCTGGTTCCCTCTGCACTATGAAATGAAAAACTTAGAGATGATGAGTTTGTTAGAAGTAGGGTTGGAAAAATTAGCCCATGAAAATATATGATAAAGTTTGCGCTGGTCATTGACCCGCCCATCTGTTAGTTCAGCCTATTTCAGCTCATCAAACATTGGGGTTGATATGTGCCACAAATTGACCCATGATTAATATTATCAAAATATTGTTAAAAAGATATGTTTTTATTTGATATGCTATATATAGCCATAACAAAGAAAAAAAGATACTTTTACTAGGTACTAAAATTATAAAAGAACAAAAAACAAAACAAAATTAAATTAGTATGAATTGGACGGTTTGAGTTATGACCCGCTTTTTAGTCCAAGCTATTTCAGCCCAAATAGCTTTTGTGCTGGTCATTTATTAACTCAACCCATTTTAACCCACCCGAAATTCAATCCAACCCAATGATCATTTGACACCTTAGTCAAAAGTTTCGCATAGGCTATGTATGGATGGGGTATTTTTTATATTAGCTATAGATGGGGTATATGTTCTCCTACAATAATTCTCATCTCATTGACTAATTTGTGGGGTTGAGTCAGTTTTAAAGCTCATTTTTTATATTGTATTCGAGTTAGACTCATCCTAACTCTCTATATACTCAATATTGGGCTCAGATATTATATTGTTCACTCTCCAAATATCTAGATCTTGAGCGTGCGGGGTGTTAGAAGCTATCATTATCAGTTATGGTGGGGTATTTGTTTTTTTATAGGGTTTTAAATGATCATCATAAGTAATTAGATTTCGAGGTTGAGTTAGGATTGAGTTCCATTTTTTGGAGCAACTCAATTCTCACTAGGACTAACAAAGATTACTAATTTGGAGTTTCTATGTACTGACTTTCTTTTCATATGTAGGTGACTTCGTAATTAATTGGTTGATCTACATAATAATATAGAAAATCTATAATCTATTTTAACTCTACTACTTAATACTATTTATCAAGTAATTTGTACTTAATTCAGAAGAAATATTTTTTTATCCGTTTGTTACTAGTTAGTCAATGTGCAGATATATTTAGACCACTAAGTATAAGTTCTAGGGTATTGGGAATTTGGGATGTAACAATTGATTGTAGATAAAGTAGGTACCAGTATCATTGCAAATGAAAAGAACATATTCCTATTTGGGAAGTCAGATGATATATATTGCTGAGTACCGAAGTCAAAGCAAGAAAAGTAAAAGGAAAATGACATAAAGAATAAAGTCAAGTGTTACTTCTTCTTTACTAATTTGTTTTGGCTATATAAATATATGGCTATCGTTTCAAGTACGTAGTATCATTTCAACAAAGAAGAGAAGATTTACCTCAAATGTGCTCTGCCGATAATTTCTTCATTTTTATTATTCGAATTCCAAAACTCTAATTTAGAAGCTACAATTTAGTGTATTTTGAAGTAGCCGAATGTAATGTATTACCCTTCCAAGTCTATCGATCGGTTATTTTTTTTTTTTTTTAAATAAACTACATGTATATTTATTTGGTCCCGTGCCCAGATAAACATTGAGTTGTGCGAAATATTCCTCGAGTTGATGTTTTTATATCATAATGGTCCTACTATTTACTCACGACTAATATGCTCTATAAGGTGGTCATGATGAAATGGTAAATTCCGCTTCATTCTTAATTAGAGGTCTCAATATGAGTTGTGGAAATTGAGTCGCCATTAATACAGAGCGTTTTATCCCCAAATAGGGACTGTTGACACAAATTTAAATTAGTTAGGTTTCAATACGGATACTGAACACCGAATGAGAAACAAATAAGAAATTCTCTATAACTTCTAAGTCCACGAGTAAAACATTCACATGCAACATGAAATATTATTCCTTTACCTCATAATTTAGTGTGAATCAATATGCTCTATAACTTCAAGTTCACAAGCAAGGCAAGCACATGTAATATGAAATAGTATTCCAGCTTTATCTCCTAATTTAACGTGTGATCTATTGATTCTTTTGACCTGTCCCTTTACATATGCAGAATTTGCATTTTAGGGACCATATTCAGCTTCAAGATATTTATTGAGATTAAGTGGCTTTAGAAATAAATTAAATGGCCTCCTTGAATTAGATTAATATATATTCTGTATAGATTACCTTCCATAATGAGAATTATTTTATTTCTCTATAGTGAAAACATAATTAATTAAGTAAAAATTTATGTCTCTAAGATCTTAAGTCTTTAGAGTAAGTAGATGGTCGCATAGTTTAACATGGTATCAAAGCAGGTTCTGGGTTTGAATATTATTAGCATCCATTATCAAAAACAATTTTCATGTGCTTGACGCATGCATGAAAAAGAATCAGGTTCGCACGTGAAGGGCACGTTAAAAATAAAAATTAAATACTCCCTCAAATGGTCACACATTTTAGCATGCTAACATCAAATCAATTAATAAAATACATAAATTCCTTATAGGATCATTTTCTTTTTCAAAATATAACTGGTTATATTCCTCTGATTTCTTTAGTGGCATGGACTTTCTTGATTTCTTTTCCTTTTGGGGCACTTTCAATTTCAATTTTTTTTTGCGAATCTATCAGACTCTCTGTGAGAACAAAGTCAAGGACCTAAAATGGTGCAGAAAAGCTCCTTTACTTGCTATTACTATTCTCCTCTTCTCAACTTGGAAATCAAACTGATTATATTAGAAATTGTTTCGAACTACTTACTGCAGTATCCATCCAAAACGTCCGTAGTGGATGGATATATAGGAACTCATCACCCTTAACTAGAGATCTCGAATGCTTGTGAACAGCGGGGGACTCAGGATTTGAGTAAGGGGGTTCAATGAAAAAGTAAACACACGAAGAAGCCAAAAGGGGGTTCAACGTCTAATATATAACTAGTTTCTCGACACGTGCGTTGCACGTGTTTATCAAGTTGTATAGTATATGATTTAAGAAAATAATATCAATATAAATTTTACAATTAATAAATATATAATATCCTAAACAATAAGATCATTTCCCGTGGAACAAGTAAGCTACCAAGAAGATTATTAAAAATGCACTAACTCCGAATTTGAAAGCAACAAACTTTAAAAGTCCCATAAGCTTCGGAAGCCATGACTTGTAATGTAATTGTATTAGCATAAGTTAAAATTTTGCTATGTGCGGACTAAAACATAAATTATTTATTTCGGAGCTTGATCTATTACTCTTTGAATTGTCAGGTTGATTGGCGCATTATTAACATGAATAGTTGATATTTCATAGAGTTCCCTAGTTAGTGTATCATACCTACATTTTAAAATTACAAATTTCATAAATAACATTTACTTATCTATGTAGTAAATCAATCGAATACTTTTCTTGAAAAATTATGTAATATATATTTACCTTTCATTTGTAATAACTATTATCTCTCTTCTTATGCTCCCTTCTTCTCCAATAAGTAGTTTCAATATTTACTACCATTCAAATGGACGAAAATAATTCATAAAGACCTATAAATTTTTTAGAAAAGATAATATTCTCACTAAAATTTCTGCCTCTTGGCTTTCAACAATACAAAACCATTATAAATTTTTTGGATGGAGGTGTACATATTTGTGTATATTTGGATCATGAATGAAAACATCTCCAGACAATTCCAACTCCAAACAAGTTATTCACTTATTTGCACTTAACTTAAATAAGAGTAGCTTTAAAAACGTAGAAGCAGAATTGAGCTCAAGCTGACAATCACATTTTGAAATGAATCTTCTCTATATAGTACAATCCTAACCCAATAAGATTAATGATACAATCACAAATATGTATCAATCTTTTTCAACCGCATAATCCAACTAACATCTTAGAGTAGTATATAAAATAAATTTACATTGAATGTAATACTAAATCTGTATGATATGAAAAAGAATAGCAATTTTCAATTGAAAGTTCGTTTCCGAACAACAAAATTTGAAAGTTTGTTCCAAACAAGCACAAAACTTTACAAACAGAAACTTCAGCCAAACAATAATTCCACTATCGAGTAAAACCTAACATGACGTCGACTTAAGAGGTTAAGTTTCTTTAAAAGAGCAACGCCGAATATCTCACGTTAAAACGATCCATCATCCATGTTCTTACACTAAATAATAAATATCCTACCACCGAATAAATTTTCTTAATAGTTTTGTCTATTGAGTTCTTAGTTGTGTGTGTTATAAATTATAATAGAAGACTAATAACACTCTATAAGCTTAAATAGTACTCCTTTTTCATCATAAAACTTTGACTTTCTAAATAATTTGCAGAGAATATAGTTGACCCCATATTTTATGTATCAACAAACTTCAATATATGTCATTATATGCATGCAGACGAGTATAAAGGCACAATGTCGTATTAATGTGCAATTCACAACGTGATGTGCATATGTTAGGATGACATAAGAACATCTAAGATCGGAATATTTATCACAGTTGTTAACATGAATCGAACAACTAAAAAATTATTGTTTACCTCATCATAATAGTTATGTACTTATGTCTTCAACCTTTAATGAAAGCCACAAGAATGATTAAATAGAAGTCTCACATTTTGTTTCATCTGATCTCAAAATGACATACTTACGTTCAAGTATAAATATGATTCAATCAAATAATATACTTATATCATTTCACTACACCAGAGTAATTTGCGTTTTAGTGAAGGAATAACAACTACTAACTTTCAAATATATATTTCTACTAATGGTATCCATGAGAAAGGCTTTGGCCATATAAGAAATTCCTTCGGACATTGCATACTGGATTTTATTTTTTAATCATTATAAATTATAGCCAAGGTGTTGATGTAATGAATTAACTCATATTGTATTTTTTTTCAATGGATGTGCATCCATGTGGTACAAAATTCCTTGATGACTATAATTATTTAGATTAAAATTTTTCTTGTAACAATAATCCTTTCGCTCTTTTGTTGCTCTGGCGGTCGGTCGACTGAGTCTAAACTAAATTCATCAAAATTAGTTTCTTCTAAATAAACCATCTCTTTTAGATAGTAGGGGTTGAAGAACAATTAAATATGTGGAAAATTAAACTGTCTAAATATATGCAGGGTGGGAATGAGTACACGAAAAGAAAATTCACAGACATGCAAATTGACTAACAACTATTGGTCAAAACGATTAGTGTCACACCAGCGAGTGTTGAAGCGGCAAAGAACAATTCACAACCAAGGATTAGTGTCAACGCCATTTTCCTTTTAACACCGCGAAATCGTTTTTTTTTTTTTTTTCTTATTGAAGGAGACATGTTTTTGTTTTCAATGAATGGGCACATCATTCGTATCCAAGAGCGGTTTTGGGCTAGTTTCTACACTATTGTTTTTAAAAATAAATAGCAAAATTATGGTTTTTAAAGAAGGGTATTTTAGTAATTTAACTTTTAAGTTTAGAGGTTCATGCTTTTAATATAACTAGTTTCTCGGTACGTGCGTTGCACGTGTATTTTGACTTCCGAGTCATATAGTACGTGGTTGTAAAATGATATCAATATTATAAATCAAAGACTTCATGTCACCTAGTCACTCTTAGTTAATGTCGATTGATATTCATCCCGAAAGTGCGAAAGCTAGAGTATGTTCCTTATGCAAATTCTGCATCTTTTTTTAGCTTTATCAAATGTGTTCATTATTACAAACATTTCATCATTCTTAGAATTTCTTTCAAATGTATCAACATTTTATCCTTAAGAGAAGAATATTGTACAAGACATTGAAAAAGAAAATTTGGACTTTAGTATCCAATATTTACCTTTAAAAGAAAAAATCGTTTAATAATTACATAAGCCTAGGCATCCTTCATTTTATTTTGGTGTGATTTTACTGTTATAATTGCAATGAGATTCGTGATTCTCTTATTTTGGTTTCTACAAAATAAATATAAAGACACACCATAGTAGATCATATAATTTCTTATTAGCTGCACAAGAGACAACACTTCAATGGTTCTTTTTTCTTTTGAATCTTTGGCCGAGAAAACTCAGAAAGAAGTTTGTTTTAGAAAGGTCTCTTAATCTATTTTCCCATCTTGTGAAAAACTTCCGTTGGTGCAGCATATAATAAAATTTAAGAAGTTAATTGGAACAAAGTAGTGAATATGAGGTGATCGTGACAAAATATATAAGACTTTTGATTCAGTAAATTCAATCTTTTGTGTGTATAAGGCAGAAGGCCTCAAAAATGATTTTCCAAAAATGGGTGATCAAAAGATGAATTATTATCCCTCTCTTGATAGTTGTTACTTTGGTGGCCTGTTTTTCCCTCTCCTCTTCTTGTTCTATTGTTTAGAACCATAAATAAATCAGAAAAATAGTACCATATAATTTTAATATAAACAGGATTGATTTCAGGTTTGCTTAGCCAAAAGGAAATAACAAGTCAGGTAAGATAACAACTTCATGATCCAGTATTTACATTGGCACCATTCTCCTCTTCACTTTCTCAAAGACATTTCATTAAATCATGGTAAATACTAAACCTAGAAAGTATCGAGGTGTAAACAAGCCATAATGGAAAGATCGAATAAGTGAGGTAAAAAAAATTAGAAAATACAACTAAACTTTGAGGTGAGTATCGGGGTCCGCTATTCCTGCAAAATGTCAAGGCAGATGGCTATAATTGTTGTTGATGGAAAATATAGGAATATATAGGAGCCAATTATACAACTTGTTGCTTTAAATTTTACAATCTTTTACTCCCCACATTAGTTTATATTATATGATTAGCCAAATTAAGTTTACATAAACTTTGTAACGATCACATACACAGTAGATTAATAAAACATCATAATTTATGCGCATCATCACATAGGATCAATTAGAACACGAAGGAGTTATGCCAAAAACTATAGATGACCAACCTTATATATAATAACCAATCCAAAGAAATTGTAAAAAACGATATATAGATGAGCAAACACAATTAAAATCGAAGCAGAAAACCGTTAGACTGACTTTATCCCTGACTTTATGGAATCGCTGTTCACTGAAAAGATTGTGGAGTTAATCATTCAAACAAAGAAAGAAAGAAAGACAAAAAATATCTAGAAGCCTGAAAAATAACATTTATAGAATGGGGTTGTTGTTTTTTTATCTTGAAAGAAAGAATAGGAATTCTAGAAGACAAAGCGAAGGAGACAATGAGAGAACTTACACAGTTGATTTGCCGAAGATAGTGCGCGCCAAGGATTTAGGCAAGGAAAAAGGTGGACAGAATAGTTATAGCACCAAAACTCTAAGGAAAAGTGATAAAAAAAAAAATTGCCTGTCGATTGAGTGGTAGAAGCCAGAGAAAAAAACTAAATGTATCAACCCTTTACTGAAGCAATGATATTTCAGAACAGACGCAACGTTATGAAAAGCTTCGCTCCTTTGTTTTTTTTTTTAACGCTTGAATAAGTGGATATTTAGGGTTTACTTGGAAGGACAGGTTAGTAATTTAACTTTTAAGTTAGGAAGTTCATGCTTTTAATATAATATAGTTATAGATATAGATATATATATATATACGCAAAAACTAATTTTAATCATGTATAAAACAATGTAATTTTTCGCCCTTGGACCTTCATCCCTCCGTTATCATGAGCCTGCAAAAGAAAAAAATTATGGTAAGGAGTGCTTCTCCTGATAATGTTACATGAGATGCAATACATTCCGCCCGAATGAAATGATTGGAGATAAAGTCGTGAGTGCAACTGTCCATGCAATGGAAGAGAAGTTATTCCTTTTTGGGGGAATCAGATAATGTAGCTGGGAGAAACCAAAAGTCAAAGCAATAAAAGGATAAGGGATCATCCCAAAATTTAGATGGTCCCATCTGGCTGTCTTCTGTCTTTGCTCCTAACTCCGCCAACTTATGCGCCACTTTGTTTGCCTCCTTGTAGATCTGTGTCGCCGTTTGGATTCCCAGCGTCGTCATTAGGGACCTGCAATCATGGAGAATATTTGTGTGAGTTCGAATGGCTATTCCTTCTGCCATCTAATTCCACGAGAAGTGGTAATAGATTTCTTGATTGGGCCATTTGTAGTCCTTTTAGTAGGGCCTCTATCTCCGCATGCAGCAAGGATTTGTAGTCCTTTTAGTAGGGCTTGTATCTCCGCATGCAGCGAGGATTATGTATTTGTTGACACTTAATTTTTGACTTTTCATAATTTTTTTTTAATTACCCAGAATTTTTGAATCTCGAACAGAGTGAAATATGTATTTTATGAGCCAAAATGATTTTTACAAAATTATTTTGATAATATTTTTCCATTTCATTGGGCAAAATAAATGCAAATATCTATTGTAAGTCATTTAAAATATTTTTCATATTTTTAACTATTAATATTAAAGTACTTGTCAAATTAATCAGAAAATAACTGATAAAGTATGAGTAGGATTTAAAAGGGTGTGGCGACTGTACTTATCTATTTATTCTGATTAATTTTATATCATATTGCGTGAACTAATCTTAGTCGGCCTATGATGCTTACCGATACGTGTGGTGTATTGATACTACTCTTGCTACAACTTTTTCGAGTGTATATGTGTTTCAGGTTATTGCTTGAAGGTTTCACTTAGTTGCAATGGCAGAGATCTTCCTACAGCTTCTGAGCATCTCGTTCCAAGGCAGAATTTGTGTCGTTTTAATTATTTTAAGTTTATTCCTCTGTATTATAGAAGTTCTTGTACACGTCAAGACTAGGTCCTGAGAAAGTGTAAACTCTAATTTTATAAAGAGTGTCATTTGTGTTTTCTCACTTAATGTTTACGTTTATCGGCTATTGAATGGAAAAATGAGTTTCAATAATGAGTTGGTTGGTAAGGGTTCGCCTACTAGGAGGTAATCAAGTAGGTGCCCGCACGATCAGTAATTTGGGTCATGACATGATATTTAGAATTGACTAAGTGTAATAGTATATAGTAGCTCGTAGGAGAAAAGAAACGCACTGGGTCATTTTAGTTTTGTACTGAAGAATCAGCTTCGATAGGGGAAGGAAACATGCTTTTTTATTCTAGGTCCATCCTTGTTTGAATCTTTTTCTAGTATTAGTAGTGTTTACATCTACTTGGTTTAGTTTTTGTTGGGTTTTGTATGGAGTAAAAGTGCAAGGTGGCGTTAATAGGCAGTGTTTACGCACTGGTCATGTTTATTTCTCCCTCCATTCCATAATAAGTGACTCTTTTGGCTCATGCACACCCCTTAAGAAATTGTTAATTCCTAGAAAATTAGGAGTGTTTTTACTAACTTACCCCTAATTATATTTTAAGTTAACATTGCAACTGAGTAGTAGGTAATTAAAACTTTAGTTGGATGAACACTTAACGAGGGAGTATCTTTAAACCTTCAACTAACAAAGCTTAATGACTTCAATGAATCTCTTGGAGTACATACAGTTAATAGATGAAACTTTAGAACAAAAATCACAAGATGTAAAAATTTCAATTGTAAATTGTGAACTTCAAGTGATTCTTCAACTTTCATGTCCATGGAGTGTCAAACTATTTCAAGTGATTCTTCAACTTTCATATCCATGGAGTATTGAACTATTTCAAATGACTCCTCAAAATTTATTTTCATGGAGTGACTACTATTCGTTTTGATATACAGGAGAAGAGTTATGCTAGCATGATACTACAGATAATGTGAACACCATTTCATTTGACATAAAATATTGTGCTTATATAATTAAATGCCTAGAAAAAGAAAATGTAATTAATGATTATTGAAACAAGGACAATTTTGGAAGAATTTTTCCAAAATATTCTTGAAATCCTAAAATGTCACTTATTTTGAAATAAAATAAAAGGCCTAAAAGGTCACTTAATATGGAATGGAGGGAGTAACTGCTTTGGATAGTTTTGCTAGTTTTTAGGAATTGGGGGTATAAATCATATTTTATATTTTTTAGAAAAAATATATTTCAATAACTAAATATTATTTGCAAAAATTATGGCGAAACACAACTCCAACTTCAAAAATTCCAAAAAAAAAAAAAAACTGGCAAGACACTTTCTCTCTCTAGAATGAGAGCTTCTCTCAGCTAAGGCTGGATGGCGAAGAAGCAGCATACTGGAGGGAGAGGGCAAGGAGAAACACAAAATCAACCGGCGACCATCGGAATGAAGGGAGTACCACAATCAGGAGATGTGAAGAAAAACGAAGTCTGAATGTGCTACAAGGAGTAACTGAATGTGCTACAAGGAGTAACACCACTGCAATTGTAGAATACAACACCGATAGGGCCATTAATGGTCACACCTATGGCAAAAGGAAAGGCGGATATCAACATCCGAAACAAATCGACCGCACCACAAAGTGATGGTAAATAATTGAGGGCAGATGAGATTGGTTTGATGGAGAACTCGAACAGCGATTCAGGTACCACTAAAACCCTAACCCCTAAATCATGGAGTAAAGTGGTAGGGCACACACCTCCAGATGAGAGGTTTGACTTAGAAGAAACGAAATCACCTGATCGATGTGTCAAACTTACAATAGAAGATGTGAAGGAAGAAATTGAGTACTGGCAATCAGCGGTGGTGTGCTTTGTACTTGGGTCGAACCTTCCACTGACTATAATTGAAGGTTATTTCAAAATACTTTGGGGCCTATTGGGTATAGATAGAATTGCCCAAATTAGTAAAGGGGTTTTCATAGTAAGGTTTCATAGTGTTGATAGTCGTACTAAAGCAGTTGAAGAGGGAATGCCAATCATCGACAAGAAACTAGTAGTGGTGAAACCATGGAAGCCAGGAATGGAACTAAGCAGAGTCATGGTTGAGCAGGTCCCTATTTGGATTCGATTGGTATGGTTGGACCTAAAATATTGGGGATAAACGCCTTTGACTAAAATTGCTGGATTAGTGGGCAAACCTATTAAAGCAGATATAGCCACGACAATGAAAGATAAGCTTATGTATGTAAGAGTCATAGTGGAAGTGCCTTTGAACCAAACATACTCGGAATTTGTGATGTTTGAGAATGAACTGGGGCAGATCATTGAGCTACGGGTGGAGTATGAGTGGAAACCAATCCTTTGTCACCATTGTGGAAACTTTGGGCATGATAAGCAGAATTGTAGAAGATTACAGAAGTGGGCACATGTAGCTCTAGTGACCCCTGATAATGAGCAAAGTCAGTGGCAAGATCAACAAGTAGTCCAGAAGAATGAGAGAGGGAAGACAGTGCAGAATGACAGGGGAAAGGCAATGCAGAATGGTCCTAAGAGACAAGTGCAGCCAAAAGGGGTGTCCATCCCCACTGGGAATACCTTTGAACCTCTAGTAAATCACATAGAAGTGGCCACCAGCACACAAACGAATGAGCCTGCTAATCCTGTAAAGGGGGGAGGGTGGGGGGAAGCAGAATTAAGTACAAGCTCATAATAGCCCTGATAAGAGAACAGGGGAACAACAGAAGGAAAATGTTACAATCCAGGTGGGTAGTGTCAAGATGGATGTACCATCTACGCAAGGATTGGGTCCAGGTACTGGGAGGGGAGGAGATACCCCCCTTTCCAATGGATAAAATTGGCTTCTGGAATACTAGGGGCCTGAATAGACAGGATAAACAGAGAGAAATGAACCTGTTTATGCACAACTGCAAAGTTGGTCTGTTTGGGCTTCTGGAGACAAAGGTTAAAAGACCAAAAACATCAATAGCTGCTCTTAACCTTTGTACCGGTTGGTCTTTCAGTACAAACCTTCCACACCACCATGGTGGCAGGAATTGGCTACTCTGGACCCCACAATTTTTCAATGTAAATATACTAAGGACATCAGCACAAGTTATACATTGTGAGGCAGAACATAGAGGTACTAAACAACAGTTTCAGGTGACAATTGTCTATGGGTATAAAGACCAGGCATTAAGAAGGGAATTATGGCAAGAATTGGAACAAATATATGGTATAGTCCAATAATGAGCTTGTGCAGTAATGGGGGACTTTAATTGTGTCCTCAACAGAGATGAAAGAGTAGGCAGACCAGTTTCAATGTAAGAGATCAGATATTTCAAGCTTTGTGTGGGAGTGTGCTCTTTGCAAGAACTTAAATCCTCTGGTGCATTCTATACTTAGAACAATAAACATGGTGATAGCAGTAGGGTGTATAGTAGAATCCATAAGGTGCTAGTTAATGGAGCTTGGCTAACTACACTCCCAAGCTCTGAGGTACATTTTGGCAATGAAGGACTTATGGACTACTGCCCAGCAATAATTAACTGGGATAATGGCCAACAGAGTAATCAATACAGATTCAGTTACTTCAACATGTGAAGTCAAGCCCCAAACTTCTAGGTACTGGTAAAGGAAAGTTGGGATAAGAACATTGAAGGCACTCAAATGTTTAGACTGGTAGGTAAGCTAAATAGACTCAAGTCCACTCTCAGAGCCATAAACAGGAATCACTTTACAGATGTAGAGGTAAAAGCAGACAAAGCTAAGGCTGAACTGGAAACTTGTCAAACTGCACTACAACAAGATCC
The DNA here is from genome assembly GCF_019175385.1 of Lycium barbarum. Taxonomy (NCBI): domain Eukaryota; kingdom Viridiplantae; phylum Streptophyta; class Magnoliopsida; order Solanales; family Solanaceae; genus Lycium; species Lycium barbarum. The sequence continues at coordinate 10,657,335 of NC_083343.1, forward strand.
AAAAAACCTTAATTTGATTACTGTTGAAGCTCAACTAGCTAAAGACTACCAGAAATGGAGCCAAGCAAGGAGACAATATTTGCAGCAAAAAATGTAAAGTTCACTAGTTGGCACATGGGGACTTAAACACTAAGTTCTTCCATAGCATGCTTAAGGCAAGAAGAAACACCAACAAAATATTTACCATAAGGGACAATACTGGAAATACTATAAATGACATGAATGGCATAACTGAAGTTTTTGTGGAATTCTATACTAATATGTTGGGTAAAGCTGGTAGTCACAAAACCAATGTATGCAGTACTACTGTAAAAAAAAAAAAGGCCCAGTACTTTCAGCTGAGCAAAGGGAGATGCTAATAAAAGACTTTACTGCTTTGGAGGTGAAAAAATCTCTATAGGACATAGCAGGGGACAAAGCCCCTGGCCCTGATAGCTTTGGCAGCCAGTTCTTCAAGGACTGCTGGGACACTATAAATGGAGATCTGATAGCTAATGTACAAGAATTCTTCAGGTCAGGAAAGATCCTTAAGGCTTGGATAATACTGTGATTACTTTAGTACCAAAATCTACTCATGCAGAAACAGTGAGGGATTACAGGCCCATAGCCTGTTGCAATACAATTTACAAGGTGGTGTCTAAAATGCTTTTAAACAGATTGAAGACAGTCTTACCCAGCATAATCTCTGCCAACCAGAGTGCCTTTGTAGCTAGTAGAACCATAGTCCAAAATGTGCTAATCTGTCAGGATTTGGTCAGGCTATATAACAGAAAGCAATCAACTAGCAGCTGCTTAATAAAAATTGACTTGAAGAAAGCATACGATACATTGGAATGGGCATTTGTCGAAAAAATGTTATACACATTGGAATTCCCTCACCACTGTATCAAATGGATTATGAATTGCATAAGTACTGTCCAGTACTCCATAGCTATAAATGGTGGAATGTATGGTAGTATTAAATGTAAGAGAGGAATAAGACAAGGGGACCCAATATCCCCCTTGATCTTTGTTATTTGTATGGAGTATTTCACTAGGATTATGAATGTGGTGGCTCAACAGGAAAGGATTTGGGATCCACACAAAGTGCAAAAGTCTAAAACTAAACCACCTCTGCTTTGCTGATGATGTATTACTGTTCAGCAAGGGGAATTTCCAATCAGTGTTACTGCTACTAAGGGGACTGAAAACCTTTTCTAACTCCTCTGGATTGAACACAAATGCGACTAAGTCCAACTTTTTTAGTGTCAATATGCCTTCACATAGCCTTAATGATCTAATAGAGTTGACAGGGTATGCAAAGGGGGTCCTACCATTTAGATACCTTGGTGTGCCAATCTCATCCAAGAGGATTTCTAAAATGGATTGTGAAGTTCTATTGGACAAAGTGACTACAAGAATAAAAACCTGGGGTACTAGACATCTATCATATACTGGAAGGGTATTGCTAGTGAATTTTGTACTGCTCCATGTTCACAGCTACTGGTCGTCAATTTTCATACTTCCTAAGCAGGCCCTTAAAGCTATCACTGCACTGTGCAGAAATTTTCTATTGGATGGAAAGGTAGCAACAAATAAAAGTCCCCTAGTGGCTTGAAACCTGGTCTGTAGAGCAAAACATGAAGGAGGGTTGGGGATCACTGAATGCATAAAGTGGAATGAGGCTGCAATTGCTAAATATGTATGGAACATTGCTCAGAAGGCTAATAATCTCTAGGTAAAATGGATCAGTCATGTGTACCTGAAGAATACTGAGTGGGGGTCCTATTACCACCCAATGGACTGTTGTTGGTACTGGAAGAAATTCTGCAAAATTAGGGACTTGTTTGCCCCTGGGTTCATTCAGAATGGGTGGGAAAGTGCTAATGGGTCATACACGATTGACAGCGGGTATAAATGGAGAATGAGAGAAAGAGAGGTTTGGCTATGGGGAAGATGGGTATTGAGTAGGGGGAATTTTCCAAAGCACGGCTTTATTAGCTGGCTGACCATGTATCAGAGGCTTATAACCAAGGCAAGACTCTACCACCTTGGCATAAGCTTAGATGACAGATGTGTGATGTGTGGGCACTATGAGAAGACTGTACACCATGCCTTTTTTGAATGTGCCTTCTCTAAATAGTGCCTACAGGAAATTATTAGATGGATTGGTATAGGACTTCAACATACTGCCGAAACATACTGCTGCCTAAACATACTGGATACAGAAGGCAAGGAATAATGCAGTCTGGGACTTCAAGCTCCCAACCCCCGAACACTTGATAAGACAATTGCAGCAGGAGTGCAAATTGAGAAGAAGTGCATTTCTAGATAGGAAGTTGAGTATAAGGGAGCGTGAGTGGATTGACAGGATGCTTACTTAGTTTACTGCAGTTTTTGTTTTGAAAAGATGTATAGATAATGTATAGGGAAAGGATAGATAAAGGGAACATATGTACTGGTTCGTGGTGACTGATTAATACAAATTTTTTTCTTCACCAAAAAAAAAAAAAAACCCAAAAAAAGTGATTTTTTTTTTGGTTTCTATGGCCAAACGCCTGCTAAATGTTGAGAGGACATTTTTCCTATGTGCTTCATATTCACAATTTCACATCAGCTAGTGTGTCTCTAAAGAGATCCTTTTGCCTTTTCCTACGTGTGTAAGAGGTTCATGTATATATTGTACAATTCTCAGTTTTGTTCGTGTTGGTGTCGGAATTTTTTGTGTGGAGCTCTAGTTCCCTCTGCACTATATATGAAATGAAAAGCTTAGAGATGATGAGTTTATTAGAAGTAGAGTCGGAAAAATTAGCCCATGAAAATATATGATAGTATATATGGATGGGGTATTTGTTATTAGCTATAGATGGGGTATTTGTTCTCTTTTGATAATTATTATCTCATGAACTAGTTTTTGGGGTTGAATCAGTTTCAAAGTTTATTTTTATATTCTATTTAAGTCAGACCCATCCTAACTTTCAATATACTCATTATTGGGCCCTGATATTATGTTGTTCACTCTCCAAATATCTAGATCTTGAGCTTGCAGGTGTTAGAAGCTATCACATCAGCTATGGAGGGTATTTGTTTTCTTTATATAGTTTTAGATGATCCTCATGGGTTAGATTTCAAGGTTGAGTTAGACTTAAAGTCTATTTTTCTGGAAGGGCTCAATTCTTAGTAGGACTAGCAAAGACTACTAATTTGGAGTTTACAGTACTTTCTTTTCATATGTAGGTGACTTCGTAATTAATTGGTTGATCTACATAATAATATAGATTTTAGATAATTATAATCTAATTTAACTCTACTAGTTACCAATTCATTCGTCCCAATTTAAGTGACTTACTTTTCATTCTGATTTATCCCGAAAAAAGTGTCTCTTTTTATATTTAGTAAGTTGGCAATTCAAACATCTTAGCCCTCCTCTATCAAGGGACAACCTTGGATGTCTACTGGTTCAAATATACCCCTCCTCTGTCAAGGTTGTCCAAAATAGACATCCAATCCTACGTGACTTTGACATTTGATGAGGTGTATGCCACATGGCATTATCACCTCATCACCCCTAATCCATTTTACTCCTCTCTTCCACCACTAAATTTTCCTTCCCCTCCACCACCATTGCCACAATTACCACCATATTCTTTCTACTTTCCTTATGGCCGCACACAAACTCATGACCATTGCTTGATCATCTTCTCGGTGTATTCCGGTCTTTGCCGAGTTTTTGTTTGTTTCTATGAGAGTTTAGCATTGTTGATAGCTACTAATTGCAATTTTTCTTCACTTTTGTAGGTCTATTTACGAAATGAGGCATCACGGTATGAGTTAGCAAAGCAAAGCAATAACAATTGATGAAGAATATAGGTATATTATAATCCCAAAATTTGAGTTTCATTTTAAGTCCATTATTGCTCTGTCTCAGCTTTAATCACCAGTGAAGGATAATATGGCGGTAATGGTGACAATGGTGGTGGAGGGAAAGGAAATTTTATTGGTGGCCGAAGAGGGAAGGACTAAAATAGGTTAGGGGTGACGAGGTGGCAATGTCATGTGGCATCCACCTCATCAAAGGTTAGTAATGTCAGTGCCACGTAGATAGGGTGTCCAACCTGGACAACTTTAGCGGAAGAAGGATATATTTGAACCAATAGTATAACGGTAGGGGCATATTTGGACCCAAAGTATAATGAAAGGTATATTTGATCCTTTTCCAATAGTACAGGGGCACAGAGGCGGATCTAGGATTTGAAGGTAGCGGGTGCCACAATTTTCTTCAATGTACATCTTGTTAGGAACGTGTATTTGGGTCGGGCCCATCTCTTTTTAGTTTATTCGGGTCAACTTAATAGGCTTTTTTAATTTGCAAATATGAAATTACATCTCAAAAATCAAGAAACGAACATGATTAGTATCTTAAACAAGGAATCACACTCATTAACACCCATTAACAATGAAAGTAAAATCAACATTTTCACCAAGGGACTTGCATCTCTTATGTATATTAAAAAATGAATTTGCATAAGTAAAATAACATCTTCAACAAGGGAATTACACCAATCAAAATAAAAAAATAATAGAAAAACTCTTCAATAGGTAAATACACCCTATAAATAAATGTAGAATTAGATAAACTACAAGTTCTAAAAAATAAATCATAAATTTCATGTTTTTCTAAGCAGTGCTTACGAAATTTCCATCATAATTTAACTAGCAAAGTAATTTAAATTGAATTTAACAATTATAGAATAGCATAAATTTTTATAATACACTTCCTCCATCCGCTTTTATTTGTCCATTATACTAAAAATATATGTCCACTTTTACTTGTAAGTTATATAGTTTGAAAAACCAAGACATAATTTACCATTTTATACCTATTTTACCCTTATTGTTAAGTACTCCAATTCATTTCTCATTTTTTTGTTGCTTATTAAGAGTGTCCCAAGTCAAATATCGACAAGTAAACATGGACGGAGGGAGTAATAAACAAAAGAAATTATATAAAATAAAAATGAATTTTGATCTCAATCCAAAATTCTCATTGAGACCCAAATATTTCAATTCAACTACTCATAGATTTGAGATTAAGAGAAATGCTTAATTTAAGGGATTTTGAAGTTTCTATTTATGTGTTCTCGCTAGAGAACACAGATAAAATAATAGAAAAGAGGAAAGACAATATAAATAATAAAAAGATAAATAGAAAATTGGGAGAGCCGAAAAGGGAATTACTGGAACAAAGGAAGTAAAAAGGCACAAAGAAAAACGGGAGTCGAAAAATGTTCAAGATAGATTCAAACTTGTGTCTAACAGTCGTGGCACTTTGTCTAATTTAAGACTGGGGGTGGCAGAATCAAATATTTAACCTAATTCAAGCAAATTACAACATAAGTATATAAAAAAATTATTAATCTATGCGGTGCCATGCCACCCCCACCCTTTAGAGTGGATCCGCTCCTGCAGGGGCATATTTGGCCCTTTACCAGTCAAAATAAGACACTTAAATTGGGACGGAGGGAGTACAATTGATCAATAAATTTGAACCTAATTCAGAAGAAATTAATATTTTTTTCATCCTTTGTTACTAGTTGGTCAATGTGCGATATATTTTAGACCACTAGGTATAAGTTCTAGGGTATTGGGAATTTGGGATGTAACAATTGATTGGAGATAAGGTAGGTACAAGTATCATTGCAAATGAAGAGAACATATGCCTATTTGGGAAGTCAGATGATATATGTTGCCTGAGGACCAAAGCCAAAGCAAGAAAAGTAAAAGGAAAATGACATAAAGAATAAGTCAAGTGTTACTTAGTTCTTCTGTACTAGTTTGTTGTGGCTATATAAATACATGGCTATAGTTTCAAGTAGTATAATACATGGCTATCGTTTCAAGTAGTATCATTCAACAAAGAAGGGAAGTTTTACCTGAAATGTGTTCTGCCAAGAATTTCTTCATTTTTATGATTCGAATTCGAGAACTCAATTTAGAATCTATAATTTAGTGTATTTTGAAGTAGCCGAATGTAACGTATTACCCCTCCAAGTCTATCAATCACTTTTTTTTTTTTTTTTTTATATAAACTATATATAGATTTATGTGGTCCTGCGCGCAGATAAGCATTGTGTTGTGCGAAATATTCCTCGAGCTAATGCTCGTATATCATAATGGTCCTACTATTTACTCATGAATAATATGCTCTATAAGATTATGATGAAATGCTAAATACCACTCCATGCATTCTTAATTAGAGGTCTCAGTACAAGCCTTGGGAATGGATTGTTGTTGATAGAGAGCGTTTTACCCCAAATAAGGACAGCTGGCGCAAATCTAAATTAGTTAGGTTTCAAAGCGGATACTGAACACTGAATGAGAAACTAAAAAGAAATTATTTATATAACTTCAAGTCCACGAGTGAAACATTCACATGCAACAAGAAATATTCGTTTACCTCATAATTTAGCGTGAATCAATATGCTCTATAACTTCAAGTCCACGAGCGAGGTATGCACATGCAATATGAAATAATATTCCAGCTTTATCTCTTAATTTCACGTGTGATCTCTTGATTCTTTTGACCTGTCCTTGTACATATGCAGAACAAAATGCTCTATGAATTTGCAATATTTTAGGGGCCATATTCAGCTTCAGGATATTGATTGAGATTAAATGGCCTCCTTGAATCAGATTAATATATATTTTGCATAGATGTACCTTCTATAATGAGCATTTTTGTTTTGCTTTGCTATATTGAAAACATAATTAAATAAATCAAGTTAAAGTCTGCTTTGTCTAACAATTTAAGTTGTTTTAGGAGATGGTCGCATAGTGCAACATGGAATCGATGCAGGCAGAAGTCCTGGGTTCGAATCTAATCAATACCAATTATCAAAAAAAAAAAATCCATGTGTGCAAGATCCATTCTCATCGTCACTCATTATCAAAAGGGTCATTTTCACTTTTGTCCCTATTTTGTGTTGGGTCTTTAATTTTGATCCTTCAAAGTTGAACTTATACCTAGAGGGACATAAGCTACATATCATAATAGCAACAAGTTATGCCCGCGCCTTTAAAGAACGTAAGTCCTACGAGACATAAATTCGATTTTAAAGGGCAAAAAATTAAAGACTAGTCCATTTGAAGGGGAAAAAAAAATTAAAGATCAGCCCATTTGAAGGGGAAATCGTGCAATTTCTTCTTATGAAACATGTGCAAGGTCCATAAAAAAAGAATCAGGCTCACACGTGAGGTCCACGTTAAAAATATAATTAACTACTCCCTCTGTCCCAAAAAGATTGTCCTCCTTTCCTTTTTAGTCTATCCCAAAAAGATTGTCTTCTTTCTATATTTAAAAATAATTTAACTTTATGAGATGATTTACAGCCACACAAATATCTAAGGCTTATTTTGGACCACACATTTCAAAAGTCTTCCTTTATTTCTTAAACTTTGTGTCAAGTCAAAAGAGGACAATCTTTTTGGGACGGAAGGAGTATATAAAAGTGTGCTTTCTCTAACGTTTAAGATTTTTGGTGAGATGATAACACGTTTTAACATACTAAAATCTATTTTGGAAACATCAAAACATATAACCCTTTTTACTGAATATCATTTAACAAAATACAGAAAATTAATAAATGAAATACACAAAATCCTTGTAAGATCATTTTCGATCTTATCCAAAATATAAGTGGTTATAATATAATTGTTCCTCTGGTTTCTTTACTGGCATGGACTTTCTTAATTCCTTTTCCTTTTGGGGCACTTTCAATTTCAAAGATTTTATGAGAATTTGTTAGATTCTGTAAGAACAAAGTCAAGGACCTAAAACAGTGATACAGCAAAGCTACTTTACTTTCTATTATTATTCTCTTCTTCTCTATATGGAAATTATTTCCAACAACTTACTGTAGTTGACGTTCGTATAATTCTATCCATCCCAAGGGTCGTAGTGGGATGGATAGGATCCTCTGTTTTTAATAAGAGGTCTCGAGCTCAGGCTCTGAGAATTAAAAAAAAAATCTAGTTCAGGCCTTACGCGACATGATTTTAAATTGGTCGAAGGGCGGCTATGGACATAGAGTGTGAAACCCAAAAAAATCGATGTATAAGCGGGTGAGGCCTTAATTGAACTTTAGGGTGCTGGCGCTATTCAATCCTCACTATAAGTCTATGATATTTATACTTTGAATTTAAGTAATACTCCCTCCTTTTCAATTTATGTAAACTCATTTGACTAGACACGGAGTTTAAGAAAGAAGAGAAGACTTTTACACTTGTGGTTCTAAATGAGTGACATATATTTTGTGTGGTTATAAACCATTGCATAAAAGTAAATTATTTTCAAATATAGAAAGAAGTCATTCTTTTTTGCACGGATTAATAAGGAAATAGGTTCATATAAATTGAAACAGAGGGAGTATTATATTGTGAGCGTAGACTACTTTTATTTAGGTCATTTTAATATGTTGTAGTAGGTAATATATTTTATATTCAAAATTTTAAATCTCACATTTTAGGAAGACTTACTTGTAAAATTCATTTGAATGATCTGATAGCATAAAAATTGTTTATACTAACCATGTATAGAACTTAAATACATATAGTTTAGACCATTGGGTGTAGTAGTTATACGGTATTTGGATGCAATTTATACATTCCCCCTAAAAGAAATGATTGGAGATAAAGTGAGTCTACTGTCCATGCAATGAAGAGAATTTATGACTTTCCAGGAAATAAGGTAATGTAGCTGAGAGAAATCCAAGTCAAAGCAATAAAAGGATAACACATAAAGCAACTATATATGAAAAAGATGCTTATATAGTTCTTCATGGACTACTAATTTGTTGTGGCTATAAATACATGGCTTTCTTGCCATATAGCAATCATCTCAATGAAAAAAAAAGAGTCGTCTCACACGAAGAGTAGAGTCATATTTTGTTTAGTAGCCAATGATGACTTGCCTGCTTCATTATTTTAAAGGTGTTTACTTACACAAATCAATATAATGGTGGCCTTTATGTTTGGTTTCAGGCAGTGTCCTTGGCTATCTTGACATGCTCTCCTCTTTCATGCAAGACTTTCTCATTCTTCTAGATACATGCTAATTTACCAAGTGATCATTTGTCACACCCCAATCCTAATAGGGCATAATGGGCACCCGACACTTTATTTAGAGCCGAGCGAACCCGCTGGTTCTCGTTATATTCATAATTTCACTGGACTCTTAAATCACGAAATGAAATGCATAATGAAAGCTTTTCAAAGAAACATTATTTTCGTCTTTCTCAAATCAAGTAAGATCTGTAATCATATGAAATTTGTAACATAATGCATAATGATACATCGGCTTGCAGAGCCGCTTACAAGACTGACATGCTATATACGTGACTCTGTCTGCAAAGTCTCTAACATAAATCAATATGCCATAACATAGATACTCGGACTCGGCAACACTCCGGAAGGAAATGGAGCTCGCCAATCCAGCTGGAACATCTTCTAGCAATATCCTCTACTCATCTGTATACACCTGCGTGGCATGAAACGCAGCGTCCACCAAAAGGGACGTCAGTACAAATAATGTACTGAGTATGTAAGGCATGAATAACACCATAATATAAATATAAAAGGGAACATGGAATAAGAGAGATAACCTGTACATCTGAATGCCTCATAAGGCGGATGTCATGCATGCTTAGCCTTTAAAAAAACATTTATGTACATATACATAGTACCATGCCCGGCCATTAAGGCTCGGTGTCATATATATATAGTATCATGCCCGGCCATTAAGGCTCGGTGTTATCGTCATTAGCCCGCGTCCGGGGCAATATCATAACATGCCCACTGCAGTGGTGTGCACATCTACGTGCCATGCCCGACCGACTATAGCGCGGCGCGGTGTGAGAAAATACATATATATATATATATATATATATATATATATATATATATATATATATATATATATATATATATATAAAGCATGCATGAGAGCCAAATAAAAGCTATGAGTACATCGGAGTGACGTAAGGTCGGCAACCTCCGATTATATTATGGAATAATCATTGTTGCTTTGTCTCACCTTGAAGGAACAATTATTATAAGGTGAGACCAACAACAATGAATGAAATTAAGAAAGGTCAAAAGATGGCTCAATATTCTCATATCGTCATTGAAATCATAAACTTGGAACCTTTGAACATAAAACCGTTCTCATCATAGTCATCATAATAATATAAAACTCATGTACATGGAAATCTCTATGAATAAAAATTATCTCATAATAACATGAAATCCGTATGCCTTGGAGCTTGGATAAATAAATCCCTCATAATCATCATCATGGTTATCATAAAAAAAATTATTCATCTTTACCATCATAAAAACTTTAAGAGTCATGAATCTCTAACATTCTTGGAAATGAAATTTTTTATGGAATTTATGTATGGTTTGGTAGGAAAAGAATCATGCCTTTAGAAGCTCAATAACATCATAAGGATCGCGAAATTCGTGGACTTCTAGCATTTGTGAAACCAATGATATTATGGGTATGACACAAAGGTTTATAACGAAAAGATCATGCCTTTAGAAAGAAATGGACTAGCCTTAACATACATGAAAGATAATTTCTCGACTTCCAACTTACTTCTTGTCTTGCAATTCACTTAAGATTATTCGTGGACTCGTAATCTACATATACAACCATTCATGCTATTGTTAGAATCATCATCATACGCTCGTCATAAGCCCTTAATTAAAATCCCTTTTAGATTCTGTCGAAATTCGGGCAGCATCTCCCCTGTTTATATGCCTAGCCCGAAATTCCAATTCAGCAACCAACAACATCAACAATAATATCCTCAACATTCTACAAGATAATTATATGTATTTTCATCCAAAATTCTCTTTAAACTCAATCCATAAATCAACAACATCAACACAACAAACTATAACCTCTATTCTTGCAAATATTCCTTAATCAAAGTTGATAAAAAGAGAGATTCAATGATTCATACCTTATTTCTACTAAGGTAGCAAGATCTTCCATATCTGCTTTTTCCCAAGCTAACTCCACACAAATTGAAATTATAATCGCGCCTACACGTTGTTCGGACTTCGATTAGCACTCCGTAGCTTGAAATTTTGCTCAAAATCCTCACTTTCATGTGGCATAAAAGGCCCTCTTGTTTGCTGAAAATTCTGGAACAATTTGGAGAATTATGATGATGAAAAAGGGGGGTTTTAGCCCTTTTATAGTGAGTTGGGTCGGCAGTACTGTAGCGGTACTGTAGCGGTACTGTTTCTGCGTTGACAGCTCAGTTTGTAACATTCATAATTCTCTACTCCGATGTCCTATCAATGAGCGGTTTGTTGCGTTAGAAACTAGACTCGGCGAACTTCATTTTAGGCTATTGAAACACCTTAAAACTCCTAATATACTAGGAGATATGCCCCTCCAAAGTTGACTACAAAAATTCTGTCCAACATTTCTCAAATTTTCGTCAAACTTATTTTCTTCAATTTGCTTGATCTCGAAATCTTCCGAAACTCTCCATACATGATATTTATCATTTATTATACTTGATAATGGCCATGTTCTTGTGTTTCAAAATAGTCTTTCCCGATTACGACTTACGAGATCGTAATTCATCCTTTACTTCATTGTTACATACTTCCCATGACTTGTACCTTCCAAAACATCATGGGACTTCTCCGATACTCCATTACTACGGTGATGTACGTGACATGCTCATACTCTGAAAGTTCGGGGTGTAACATCATCAATAGAGAAGAACAAGATAGAAGAGAGGTGTAGAATGATAAGAGGAGTCTTATTTAGTAGCCAAGGATGACTTGCCTGCACCACTTGGAAGGGTCATATGCTAATGATGTCCTTTCTTTCTTGGTTTCAGGCCGGTTATCCTTGCTAACTTGATAAGCTCTTCTCTTTCATGCAAGCCCTTCTTTTATATATATATATATATATATATATATATATATATATATATAGAGAGAGAGAGAGAGAGAGAGAGAGAGAGAGAGAGAGAGAGAGGGAGGAGTGGGGGTGGGGGGAGGGGGTGGGTGTTGAGAATATAATTAAATATTAAAAGTGTGCTCTATGTAACAACTTAAGCTTTTAGATGAGACGGTCACACACTTCAACAGTGGAGGGGAGTCTAGGTTGAAAAGAAGAAGGATGACTTTGCTCAACTATTTGGAAGAACTTAATGAATTTATCAAATTATTTCATAGGAAAAAGAAAATAATAAGCGACATTTATGCATGGCTTACTCCCATGTACTATTTTGTTTGCGGCCAAATTCTTTCCGAATTTACAAAGCCTAGCTAAGAACACAAAGTGAATATTTTAGAGTATTGTGAAGATAAGGGAATTCTGATTGTATATGTCGTTAATTAATTTGTTAATTAGGACACATGTACGTAAAAAGCTGACTTAACCATAAGTCATTCCACACTTCATAAAAATCATTATATTTTAAAATTTAAACATATTAAGAATAAAATAAAACTAAAAACATTTTATTTCCCACCAATGTTTCTTTTTCGAACCAATATTCTTATCAAATGGTACAAAGAGGATAAAACAATTATTTCCTTTAGTATTTTACTGAGGAGGATAACTTGTCTTCTCTGCCCCTTTCAAGTGCTAAATTGTGATCTAAATTTAGCACTTAGGTCGCAATAAGGCACTTGATGAGCTACTAAGGCAAACCCTCTAAGATATATATATATATATATATATATATATATATATATATATATATATATATATATATATATATAAAGAACTTCAAATGTAAAGGATGCAAATTAGGAAACTTAACATTAGAAGAAACTACAGAACGATTTAAAAAATGTGAACTTAGAACAGATAATTGGGGATACAGAGTAGAAAGTATTTGACAAAAGAAATCAGACAATTTTGATAAAATTTTAACTGAAATACAAGAAAGTGATAAAGAAATATATATATATATATATATAAAGAGCGAGAGAGAGAGAGAGAGAAGTGCAGAAGTCAATAATAATCTGTACAATCCAAACTCACCAGGTCATGGGATCTATTAATACCCGAAACACAAAATACGAGACGCAGCTCGATAACAAAATACTCAGTCCACTAAAGAAAAAGTAGGCGCCATGATTTGATGGTTGCTCACCTCAACTTGAGTGGATTAAGGATGTTGGAATCACTAATCGGCTACCGGGTCACCACCTGCTACCCCTGCACACACACATATAAAGAGTGATTCTAAAGTCCCAACAAGATCATCAACTCACCTCTTAGCTTACACCTACCTTTAGAAATCGCTGGTAATACATACATGCATAAACAAAACATGTATAATAATGATATACAAGTAAAACAACTAATTTGTAACAACTAATACAAATAACAACTGCAACCACAACATGTTAACTGTAATAAAATGCTATATGGAATAGGTTGCCTATCTAACCCACCTCGGCCAACCTCATGTCTTACCCATGTTCGGAGCGTAGTTGCATGTCTTACCTCTTTTTAGCAATGCAGCGACCTCCCGTCTTACCCGACATTATCAACACCAGCTAACTGGCCTCTCATCCGGCAATCAATGTGTGCTCAATAAAGTGATAATTAATGAGTTTTACATAACTAATTAATTAACTACCATATCATGCTCAAATCAATAAAAAGTATCAAACAGTGCAAAAACGCATAATGCAATCCTCATGGTCTAACTGCTACGAGACATAGTTTACCTGTTTGACTCGTCTCAGGTGGTGCATCAACCTCATGTCTTACCTATATTTAGAGCGTAGGTGCATGTCTTATCCATATTCAGAGCATAAGTGCATGTCTTACCTATCTTTAGCAATGCAACGAAATTTCGTCTTACCTGGCATCCTCAATACCAACTAACTAGCCTCTAACCCAGCATTATCAATGCATGCTCAAACAAGTGATAATGAATAATAACCTATCACAACATTGTAAAAATGCAACCCTCATGGTCTAACTTGATACTTCAAATTTACCCAACCGACCTAATCTTTCTCACTCACACGAACTTTATGTGTTAAATGTACATAAACATCACATATAACATACTTTTTGGGAAAACCAAACAAACTAAAAGTTAAAGTCTCTGCTTGAAATCCGACAATAAAAAATTTACTTAAAATGTACTAGTCCACCCAAACGAGCTCTGATAGCTTCAATCAATTCAAATTCATCAATAACGGGTTAAAATTAGTCTACGAGAACTATTCCTATAATTTTAGGAGGCTCTTGGGTATAAGTCAACTCTTGGTCAACTTAACCTCGACCCTTGAGTCAATGGTCCGACATTTAAAATTGAATAAACGGACGTGTTACCCATAAGCTAAGGAATTCAGTACAATAATCAAGATCTTATTTTGATATCAATTTCTAGGTCAAATCAATGATTTTTCATTTTTAAGATTAGGATAAAATTTCCCAATTCAAGTCTCTTAAATCTCATGATTTCGCCGATAAATTCGATGAAATTTATACATAAACAATAAATCGATGCGAGGAATCCATATCTTAAATTTGGGGTTGAAATTGTTACGGTTCACTTTTACGCGAGACATAAAAGCTACCTCGAGGTTGTGGACTCTATTTGGATTTTTGTAATTTTTAGAGTCGCCACCTAAATTATAAAGGAAATTAGGAAAACCAAGTAGAAAAGGATTTATCAAACAAGAGAAAAATCCTTTTAAACCAGAGTTTGAGGTAAAGGTGTTAGTGATCCCCTAGGGAAGCTTTTAAGCACCCTAGTATTAAGGGTCCGTAGAATACGGTTGACCTACGAGATTCAATGTGTGATTATTGTAATTATTTGCTAAAAATGGTTTATTTCCTTGTATAAATTGTCATGGCATATCATAACTCATTTTTTGGCAAAAATTCATTTATTTGAAGACAAAAGGAGTGGGATCTTAAAATGTGTATAAAGTATTGAAATCATTCCATTTGCGGACCAAGACACGGTTAGGATTCCTCTTAAAGTAGAGTCCAACTTAATCAAATGTTTATGCTTTTAATTCTTTATAATTCTATAGAAAAAAGTTTAAGTGTATTTCTTTTATAAATATGCCATAGGTTTACACAAGTATGAAAAGGTTTTGCATTTTTTGTTTATGGTTTGTACAATTTTAGGCCAACCATATCCTACTTTTAAACCTTTACCCCAAAATAAAGTTTAAGTGCATTTCCTCTTGTTTCAATGCCTTAAGGTTTGGGCTCGGGCCCAAAAAGTTTTAAAAGACCTTAAGTTTTGAAGTTTTTGGAAATCAGTTTTTTGCAACACTTTGCATTTTTTCTGGAAAATCAGTCTTTTATTCATTATCCAAAACAGTCCAACTGTAGGAAATTTAGAGTTTTCGATTTTAGGTAAAAATTAAAGCTCAAAACAGTCCCATTTTTATCCAAAGGAATAAAGGCCCAAAACAGTTTTTCTTCCTTATATATCCCGTATATCGTGTGTTTGTGTGTGTGTAATTACAAGCATTCGAGTTTCAAAAATTACAAGCATATATATATATATATATATAAAAGGAGAAGAGTTAAGCTAGTGGACCTACCGAAACCCACTAGTTACCATTTTCACTCATGGTTGGGGCTTCAATCAATTTATCATTTTCCGGACTCGATGGAATGAAAGTATGTTGTTGGGCCTTTGGCTCAACATTGGTTCATGTAGAAATGGCCAAGTAGCCCGTATGGATTCCCATGCAACACAAAGAGGGGAAAAGGGGAAAGACGGTTAGAGAGCACCTAGACTTGGTAAATAAACTAACAAGAACTTAAAAAGAAACATAATCACATATATAGGCATATACATACATGTATCAGATATAATTTAGTCCCCACATATATATATATATATATATAAGGGCTTAATGTAGTAGCTAAGGAAAACATCCAAGAGTTAAGCCCAATCTTAATCAATATAGCACTTTTATTCCAAAGTCATAGTGAGATACACCAAGGGTATACCTGATATACCAACAGATATATGCCAAGGCATAAAGGCTGCATATATTCAATATACATGTCTATATATCTCATATATAGTGATTTCAAAAGACAAAATTAACAAAGGGTAGAAGCACAACTTTGAAGCAAGATAAAGGAAAGATGCAACATCTTATTCAAAAAAAAAAAAAAAAAAGAGCCAGTATACTAATTTATGCCAAAAATACCAAACCAATATGCGCAGATTCCATTTAAACACAACTGTTCAGGCTTTTTTTTTTTTTTTTTACATTGACAGAGAAGAGAAGGAGAAACAAGCAGTAACTAGTCTTGTACATGTCAAGGATTAAATTAATCCTTGGCACAGTTTGCCCCAACATCATAGCAATAGAACAAATAACAATTCAGACTTCAATTCTGGGGATAGATAGTTAAATGTCAAGGTAGGAAACACGTATTAGAATTTGTTTAAAGGCAGTTAACTCATATCATGTACTATTTGAATTCTCATAGACAACACACAAAATCGAAAAGGACTGAAGGGATAGGATATACAAGGGTTCAGGCTCGAAAACAAACATCATTCAACCAATACCCTCAGTAAATCAACTTCAATATGACCATTACTTCAAAGAAAAATCCGCGGTCAACATGTTTTACTCAAAAAGACTGTGTCAATACAATTGTACAGACAAGTATGAAAAAAGGGCAAGTGCTATAGTATAGTTGAGTTGGGATCTATACATGGCCTTATGCAAGATTCAGGTTGAGGCCAACTAAGATTGTCATTTTTTCAAATCAAATAAACAGGCAAACATGCTAGATAAACTCACTGAAGAATCATTTGGGACATACATGGTCATAACTGATCATAGACATGTTTAGCAAAGGGGCATGGTCCTTATTTCACAATCATGCTATCAAAGAGGCAAAGTGAAATGTACAGTTGCAAAGTATGAGCTATAATGAACATTTAAGTAGCCATTTTACTCTGGACAGGCATCACAATGTCTTACACAAGCATACATACTCATTTAGATACATGAACTGCTCCTAAGGGTCCAATACTAACAATCATGCTCAGGTGTGGAACATAAAAAGTATTCAAAGTGCATGTAAATCATTTTGTAGTTAGAAACTAAGTGGAACAAGACATTGTGGATTACATAACAACTACTATCTACTGAACTTCTCTCAGGGAAGACACTACATGAGTACAGAGACTACACAAGTTCATCACATAGTCAAAATAGGCACTCTTAGTTCACATTAAACTTATGCCAATATTCAGGCTTAATAATAGAACCTGTTAGCTATGAAATAAGCTAGCAACGCTAACTTTCATATGGTGATCTCAAACAGATACAACAATCTCTTAATTACACTAAAATACCAAAGTTCACAGTAAAAATCATGTTCATGCCACATTACATCAACAGTCTTCACAGACACAGACAAAGGACAAAATAGATAGAATCAAAACATGGAATGTTTAGGAAATAACAACCCTTACCCCAATTCCCAAAGTTTATATCATTCTTTTGAACTTAAAAATAAATATTCAAGCAACAGAATCATGCTTTCCATAAATGAAGCATGTGTGACCATGTAAGGAACTTAGAACAACATTCAAAGATTAGACATTAGGGGGAGACAAGCTAGGTAAATATACACCTAGTAGACAAATAATCAAGCTAAACTAAGCAAGCATTTATGCTAACATACTACTATTTGATAGTAAAAATAAATGGCATGCTTGCATAAGCAAATGATCAAACTAAACCACACTTAACCTAAGCTAATACTAAACATGTATGAACTACTAAACAAAAGATACTTAATCACTAATCAACCCTAACAAAATTAAACTAACACATAGGCATAAAAATAACAAAATATATAGGAAACACTTTAAGAACACTAAAATAAATAAAGGAAAAGTTTTACCTTTTATGTGCAGCCTTGATCGAGAATGGACTTGTAAGCCTTGCTTCACTCCAATGCTCAGCCACAAACAAAAACAAGTTAAATCTTTTGAACTAAAGGCTCAATAAATTAAAGGTTCAAGCAAATGCTAGATCCCTAGATATATTGAACCTATTTTCTCTAATTTGAGACCTTTTGTGTGTATATCAGTGCATGTCTGTGTTGAGTGGGATATGGGGTTCTTTATATAGAACCCCAAAATCTGAAAACTAAACCCTAATTTTTTATGTGGGACTAAGGGATTTTGGGGAAAATTCTCTTGAATTCCCTCTCAAATTGATACTATCCAATGAAGATGTAATGACCCGTTTGGTTGTTACTGTAATCCAGAAAAAATTCGCTGCCTTGGCTTCATAATCTTGTGCGATTCATCACGTGTACTTGGTAAATACCTAGCTTAACCAGACCCGATGTACGATAAGAAGTTAAATATCGAGTTTAGGCCATCGGGCCCCACATGACTACTTTAGCGATTGTCTGACCGTCGTAGTATTGACATCATAGAGACAGTGTGCTCCGCCTTAGCGAGGGTATGAAAATTCAAAGGACCGGCCCAACGGTAGTGATATCACTGAAGCGGTACTGTTATAGCTGCACCTTGACCGCTATGGTGGTCGATGAGAAGTTTTGACCCTATTTAAGACCCCATTTCGAGATTTGACCTTATTTATCTTAAAACCCTAAATATTAGCCGCCTCCAGGGACATTTTGAAGACAAAACTCAAGTCTTCTTAGAGAAGGTAATCCTTATAACTCTACTAATTTCTTTCCCTTGCCATTGTCGAGTTGTCCTTAAGGTTCATCTTCTAAAAGCTAATAAAAATGAAAGATGCAAAATATGCAAGTCTAGGAGGATAAAATGAATTCCTACAGTTAGTTTATGAACATTCTTGGAAAGATCTTCATACTCTTAGTCTAGAAAGGCTAACCAACCTAAATTGCTAATATTTCCTCTACTTTGTAAATGGGTTTTAGACTTAAATCTTGAATTCGAGATTTCTAAGGAAAGGGTTACAATTGGTGATTTAAATGAGCTAGTAACTCTAAGGGACTAGCATTAAATATGGTTTTTCTATGTAAAAAGTATTACTTAGCAATAAATGCTTAGGTAATATAGTTGAGAATTTATTTCCAATCCTTCCATTCTAAATCCAGAAGCTTGTATAACTCTCTTAAGTATTAATTTTTGCCTTTTGGGGTCTCTTGACATTCCAAGGGCCTCCGTTGCGGATTTCAGTTCAGGAATGCAAAATTGAAGATCAATGGGATGTTCGTGGCATCCGCTCGGCCTCGAGGTAGGTTACGGCTTCCCTCTCTTGGTAGACTCCGGCTAGACTTTCATATAAGCGGAGAATGTATGTATAGGATTCAGAGATTGGGATGGATACCTTAGATCGATAACGGATAAGAAATGGCAATTATTGTGTATCACTGGCATAGTTGTAGATTGATGACTACCTTATGGTAAGACTTCGATTAGCGAAGCGTATGTTTAGATGATATTATCGGAGAATGCATGTAAGCCTTCAGTTATGAAGTTTGGGATGGCTATTACCTTAGTTTGGACCTCGTTGTATGATTTGGGGGCTAGCCACCCCGTTGCGTTGTTGTCCTATTTGTTCTATGTACTTGTTGGCTTGTCGCCACGTTGAGGTATTGGATATTGTTGATTAGTTATATATAGCCTGATTATACTATTGTGGTACCTTACTTTGTTGTTATTGAGGTGAGGATAGTGAATCTGTTGTGGCTTATTGTGTAGCCTTATTGATGATATTACCTGTGTGCCCATGTGTGGTACTGTTTGGGATTGACTTGGTTTATTGATATTACATTTGCATTGTATTCATACTCATTTCCATGATGTATTGATATTGCCTTGATATGATACTGATGATGGGAAACGAGAAGGAAATACAGATGCTTGAGACATATGGATACAAGTCATCTCTGGGCTGTGTGCGGAGTGACCGGTATTCCTCTGAGACATATTGGATATTGAGTCATCTCTGGACTGTGTGCGGAGTGACTGATATGGAAACACTTATCTTTTGAGACAAGTTGGATATTGAGTCATCTTTGGGCTGTGTGTGGAGTGACTGGTGCATGGACTTCGCGGGTCCCCCATGGGTTGTGCTGTCGATGATGTGATGTTCCATCGACGGAGTAAATGTGTACGAGCATTTTCATTTGCATACATTCGGCATACGATTCTATTGCATTTGGTTATCTTTCTTATGTGTTGAGTTAGGTTGTATTTTTATTGTATTGGTATTCTCGTATGTTATTAAATGAGGACTAGATACTGTAGTTATACTTGGGTCTTAAATGATTATTCTCGAACTTGGCACAATTGGGCTTAGTTGCTATAACCATAGGTTGTGATCATGGATGGGGTAAGTGTGATGCTAGATGACCTTAATATGGGTGCGTATGGATTTCTGGGTTTGGGTGAGTGATGAATATTAGAATGACGAGAGAGTTTTCCTTAAAACAAATTACGAATTCAATAAATGATTGGTTGACTTGCGATATTGGCGTAGCATTGGCCCTGATAGTAGTCGTAATGTTACGGTATTTTGAGCATGGTTACCTAATTAGTATACTACATGAGTTAGAACATGAGGAATGATAAAAGTTAAAGGAAATGGATTGCTAAAAGAGCGTTAATTGAATAAGGCTTTATAGTTGTTTGGGACGAGTGGAAGATTATATTCATGAATTGACTTAAGATCGCCTATCATGTTTATTTGTGGATTCTATTACTGTTATGTTTGTCCTAACCATTGTCGGCCTATGATGCTTACCAGTACTAGTGTTGTACTGTTACTACTCTTGCTACATCCCTCTCGAGGTGTAGAGTTGTACAGGTTATTGGTTGATTTGGAGCTTCCGGGAGATGTGCGATGCCTATCTTGAAGACCTCCATCATCTTATTCCTAGATGGAGGTCAAGTCTTTTATATTTATTGTACATTGTCTCCGAATTAGTCACTTTTGTACTAGTCTAGACCAGGTCATGGGAAGAGGAGTCAGTTTATACAAAAGTCGTTTTAAATACTTCCGTTTAAGTTATATAAGTGAGTTTACTTCCGCATTTTTTTTAAAGTTGTTGTTCATGTCACAACTTGAAGGTACATGAACCTTGTTTTATGAATGTTACTGAGTTGATTTTGGGTTAAGGGTTCACCTACCAAGGTGGGAATGGTAGGTGCCCGCGCGATCCTAAAATGGGTCGTGACAGAAAATCGAGGATTCAAATTCGTAATGAGACAAAAACAATTAATGTTTACACTCGTTTGACCTTAGAAAAATGCAGAAAAGAGGAGGATTAATACCTTGTTTGGTTGAATCACGATGAAAAGAGGTATGTTTGCCTCAATCGGCCATGTCAGGCCTGTGAAAAGCATAGTATGTCTGACTCGTTGCAATTTCCGGCTATGATGACGCGAGGAGAGAGGAAAAGAGGGTGGCGGCTAGGGTTTTCTCTAACCCTTTCGTTAAAAGAGGAAACTGGGGTCTGTTTGGCATGGTATACGCATATATGCATGTTTTGGGTTGGGTCAAGTTTGTTTTGGTCCGAGCTCAGCCATTTTGGAATAAAGAGAGGGGCCCGAATTATCATTATATATATACATGATATACATGTATATACTCGTATATTCGTGTATATTCATGTATACATGTGTATATATGGACGGGCAGATATACTATGTTTTAACAAATAGCCAAAATTAAAAGTGTCCATTAATTGAACATTCCAATTATGACCACATTACAAACTAATTAACCAATTAATTATTTAAAACACGGCCATGACTAATTATTGCAATTATATCCCTATTTGACTTTAATCATGCAATTGGCCTATTTCAAATATAGCCACAATTAACACATAAAAATTAATAGAATATCACGATTTGAAAATACATGCAAATGCAGTTATGCAAATTGTAAAATTGAGATGCATATTGCTTATCTTATTTAATTAATCATTTTCTTGAATTTAACGGTGCAGAATACTTGTCAATTTGATATTAATAATTTAAACAATTGATTGAATAATTGTGTTAAACTATTTTGAAATAATGTTGACAAATACCTTAATATTGATGGAAAATATGCAAAATACTTTAAATGACTTACAATATATATTTGAAATTATTTTGTCAAATGAAATGGCAAAATATTATCGAAATATTTTTGTAGAAATATTTTTGGTTTATAAAATACATATTTCAATCCGTTTGAGATCCAAGAACTCCAGATAATTAAATTAAATAATTGGAGGGCCAAAATTAGGTATCAGCAGAAATCCCACCTTTCTAAAATCCAAATTTGAGAGATTTTTGCTAAAACAATCCTAATCTCAAAGCGCTGTTGAATTACCACTGTTATATATACTCTGAACCAGCATTCTTCGCATTCGCAAACCTCTGCATCGTGTTCGCGATGCCTCTGAAATCACCTTCTGGCATTGTGGTTAGCCCTCTCGTGATCGTGGGACTCCCTTCGCGCTTGCGAATCATTGTTCTACACCATCAAAATTTACAACATCAAAATGAACTACTTTGGTGCTGAATCACCCCCGAGCCCCTCGAGTCCCAATCTAAATCATACCAACATATTTGAAATAATGTTATTGACCTATACAAGGTCTCAAATTACGATTTAAACCATGAACGCTCAAAAGAGGGGTTGGATTGTTAATTAGCCTTCAAAAGAGATCGCGTTCAATATAAAACCTTCGTGAACTCTACAGTCCCTACCTGGACCATCCCCATTAAGTCTAGAAGCTAACAATAAGTCATCCAAAGCAAAAAGGCATGAACTGAAGTACATATGGGCAAAGCATGGTTAGGCCGTTATAAGCATGGTTAGGCCGTTATGTAACTACGCTAATATTTTCTCATCTTAGGCATTCCCTTTCTTTATTATTGTTTCTCCATCTGCTGCAAAATTCAGAGACCGTGCGATGTTGAAACTTTTTTCTATACAAGTGTTCTTAGAATTGAAGTATTTAAACGCCTCTACCTACACTATATTCTATTTAATCTGTCAAACATAGATATTATGGGTCATTCATTTCTGAAAAAAAAACGACCATCGCTAGAAACAAGAGAGCTTTATTTTATTAATTTAGGTGTTCATCTATTCTTCACACTCAATCATCAAGGTATAGACACGCTTTATAAAAGTTATGACACAACTAACTCATTCATAGTGTATGCATATGATCTTTCAAAGATACGAAGTATTCGAACGTTAAGTAAATATTTTTGGATCTATTTTGGAGTAATTTTTTTTTTTTTATACATTTTGGAGTATGTCATAACAAAAACATTTCCGTTTTCCTCAAAAAGAAAGGAGAAGAGAAAATGACCAAAAATAGTACATTATCTTTGGGTTTGGACCTAAAACCATACATATTCTTTTACTGGAGCATTAATAGTCAATTATGTTTGCATAAGTGGTGCACTTTTAGTCAACTCCCAAATATTCTGTTAAAAATTTAACAGAAAAGGGCAAACATGCTCTTGAACTATTAGAAAAGGTCTGAAAATACTCTTCATCCATCTATTTTGCTAAAAATATCCCTCAGTTCAACTTTTTGGCTCATTTATGCTCTTTGACGGTCAATGTAAATTAATATATATATATATATATATATATATATATATATAGGCAATATCCACTGGACTTGTGGCCTAGGGCTGATTTTATAAATTTTTCTCAAAAACAAAACACATGAAGTCTTTACATGCATAGTTGCCAAAAGGCTAAGAAAAGCTAAAATTAATCTAATGAGCAAACTAGGATTAATAATATATCCTAATCTGTGATTACTAATGATCAAATAATAAAATGGTAATTTGACTAATGTAGCATATTCCTCATAAAGCATCCAGCACAGCTTAAGAGTTTGTTCCCTCTTTGTATGCATTGTGTGAATCTCATGTCCATGTCCTCTGTTGAGCCTAGGACCACACCAGTCTGTACCCTTAGTGTGATGCTTAACTCATAATGATGTATCCATGTTGCATTCCAAATGTGTAACTCTTTGTCCAGTCCTATTTGTGAAAAACAGCAATATATGTAGTTCTTTGTCAAGTCCATAATGTCCCAAGTTTGAAACCTTGGTGCATTATATGCCCTTACTGTAGTTGCAACATTATAAACTGCATATGTGATGCAGCAAAATCCTTTGCATGTCTGCAGTTTAAAAACCAACTCATTTCCAATGTATAATGGATCATTTGTATTAAATGAGGCTGCAGAACTGTAAAGGTGGCTTCCCTTATCAAGTTCTGCGTTACTGTAAATTCCCAGTTCTTTAAAAAACCTGAAAATGCAAGCATCTGCAGTCTTCATTTCCTGATCCTCCTTGTCTGTCCAAATTATTCCAGCTTTCCTTGTGTTGCACCATAGAACAAGATAAACAACCTTCTCATCTATTGTTATATTCACAGTAGACTGAGCAATTGCTAATACCACACACTGTGACATAGTCAATAGGCAAGTTAAGTGTAACCTTGCATCAGTACTAGACCAGATCAAAAGCCAAACCATTTGAACCTGTTGTGTGAATAGACCTATCATATCCATATCCTTTCCATATGACTTAGGATCAACAGATACATGACAAGCATCCAGGCAGTCCAATAGCAGTGTCATACCATAAAACAGCTCCTTGCACTTGATCTGTATGTGTCTAACACCAGACCATTTCCATTGTTCATATTGAGTCCACTTGATTACCATCCAGCCAATTTCTGAGGAAACTATATCATTTCCTATGTGACTAGGATCAATAGTCCAAAGTATGTGATCAATTTTGGGTGTAAGTAGAAATTTATCATTTCCTACTAGAGCAGGATTAAAATTCCAACTTTTCCTCAGAAAAACAGAATTTCTGGTGCTTATCTTCCAAACGACTTTGTTGAGATAGAAATCATACTTTGTTACACCTCTCATTTTCATACGTTGAGTTTCGCCGAATGCTAATTGTCCTAGCCTTGGGAAGTAGGATAATTTTTTCGAGGCCATGGGGATAGATATGTCCATCTTGGGTATATAATGGAGAAAAAACCATGTTTAGTAAGTCTCGGGAAGGTTTAAGACTCGTCGGATCATCGGAGTTAAGTTTCGGTGGAAGTTGGGTAAAATATCACATTCTGGCGCACTTTGCAGCGCAACATGCGAGCAGCAAAGCGCGCTTTGCGGCCACGCAGTTGCGCAGCAAAGTGTGACAGTGAATTTTGGTGGGGTTGCGAGACTTGCGACACAACATGCGTTTAGCAAAGCACGCTTTGCGTCTAGCAAAGCTTGCCGCATGTTGTGTCGGTCCAGAATTTTCTGGACCACTATATATAGATCAAACTCGACCCAAAAATCATATTTTCACCATTTTTGGTCCTAGAAACCTCTAGAATATTCTCTCCACTCTTCATCCACAAGAAATCAAAGGAAAGCCAAGATCAACCACTTCAAATCCATGAAAACAAGTGTGTGAAACTTAGTAAAAGTTCATCTACTTCAAGAAAACCCAAGGAAAGTGAAATAAGGTTTTGGTGCTAGAAGAGAATTTCCATTCAAGGCTTGTTCATCCATTATCCAAGGTAAGTTTCATGACTATACCATGTTGTTTAAGGTATTGGAAGGCTAAGACACTTGAATTGTAGAAAGACATAGAAAATGGGTCATAAATGAGTGAATAGTGTCATTGTTGAATAGTGGTTGGGATGAATGATGAATGTTGGTATGTTGTGATCGTGAATACGTTATAAATGACATTTATACCATGGAATAAGTATTATATATGAGAAAACGTGATAATGAGCTATAACCATAATTGTGGAGAAATTGAAGAGAAATGGTGAATTGTGGTAAATGTAGATAATTGATGATTGTTGGT
Source organism: Lycium barbarum (assembly GCF_019175385.1). NCBI lineage: Eukaryota > Viridiplantae > Streptophyta > Magnoliopsida > Solanales > Solanaceae > Lycium > Lycium barbarum. The sequence goes on from NC_083343.1 coordinate 10,683,229, forward strand.
TGCAATATTGTGAATGATGATATGAACGTTTGGGAGCTGATATAGAACATGGGGAAAAGTAGTATAAACAAAGGAAATGCTGCCCAATTTTATCTAGCGTTAGTAAGTCCGTTCTTATAATTGTTAGCTAATGTCGATACGAATTCTCTTGAAGGTAGAACGTGGGCATTAAAGGAGAACAAGCACGCGATAGATTAGTTAAACGAAAAAGGTATGCAAGGCTATTCCCTTTCCTTAAAAGGCATGACTCTTGTTTCATAATTTCTTCCCTATACTTCCATGACCTTCTTCCATCCCTAAAGATGAAGTTTGAAGAACTTTGAGAATTTCCTACGAGTTACATTCCATAACGATAAAGACGACAATGATGACTTCATGATGCAGATATTTCTATGCTTATGGTTTCATTGATACTATTTGTCCTTGTTGCCTCACCTCAAATTATTAGTTCCTTCAAGGTGAGACTTAACGGTGAAGACGACGCCATAATGTAATCGGAGGTTCCCGACCTTACGTCACTCCGATAAAATACACTTTTATTTGGGCTCTCATGCATGCTACGTATATTATATATGCATATGATAGGTATATGTACATAGGGGACATGGGGAAAAGGGTGAGGCGCTATAGACGCATAGCCACCTGATCAGCTGGTATCTTATGATATCATCCCGGACGTGGGATGCCCGGACGCGAGATATATGGGTAATGGATCGGGCCGTTCGTTCTGCGGCAAATTATTGATATATGATGATATATGGATCGGGCTGCACGTTCCGCAGCAATACATGATATGGTGATATTTTTACGAGCTTGCATGCATGACTCCGCCTTAAGGGCAAGCAGTCGCTGGTTATCTTCTTATCTTTATTTTATTCTTCCTGTTCTCTTGTATTTTATGATGCATGCCTTACATACTCAGTACATTGCTCGTACTGACGTCTCTTTCCTTCTTGGACGCTGTGTTCATGCCCACAGGTAGACAGGGAGACGATCCAGCTTCCTAGGAGCCAGACCAGCTTGTACCGGAGCACTTCCATACTCCGGAGGTGCAGTTTCTGATATATTCTTTTGTGTTCATACTTGGATATGATGGGGTCCTGTCCTGTCTTCATGACTTCAGAATTTTAGTAGAAGCTCGCAGACACTCATGTGTGGGTAGTGGATGTTGTGTAACCCTCATTGTACATTTTGTATATTATTCTTTTGCCGCCGCGAGGGCTTATGTATATATATATATATATATATATATATATATATATATATGTGTGTGTGTGTGTACATGTTTTATGGAGTTTATATACGTACAGGTTAAGATGATAGTAGTATGATGCGAGGTGCTCGGTAGTCAGCTCCGGGTGCCCGTCATGGCCCGCTGGGCGGGTCGTGACATACTTAACATGTACGATGCCATATCCAAACATTGTAGGATCAGTAGCATCATGTTCAGTACAATTTCAGATATGATGGTAACTTCTAGTATGTTTGTATGGATCTTTCCTGCAAAAAAGAGAAACATGTTAGTGTATACAAACCCATCATGTTCTTCTTCATAAGGATTTGAACATGATGAGATGAACTCAGCCCAGCACCAACCAATTATCCTTGAAGCATTATCATTCTTTTGCAAAAAACCAGCACTAAAGATCATATCATCTCCTATATTAATAGGATCAATGATGTAAAGTATGTATTTGAATGACTTTGCCTAGCCTGAATTTATACTCAGTATGTGCCAAATCATATCCATAATATAAAGGATCAGTGCCACCATACTTCATAAAAAATTCTAGGCTGCTAGTTATTCCAGATTTCTTGTACATAGCTTACCTGCAAAAAAGAGAATGTTGTTAGTTTTTAAAATCTCCTCATGCTCTCCTCCAATAGGACTTAAGCTTGAAGAGTAACTCCTTTCCTTCCAGCACCAACACATCCTCTTCACAGCAGTTCCACCAGACATTAAATAGCTAGAAAAACCAGCTTCCAGGAAACCCCTCCTCACTATTGTCAAACCATCAGGAGATTGAGCACTTGATGCCAATACCACACCCTGATAATTTGTCAATAATGAGGTCTTACCCCATCCTCCAAATGCATCTACTATCAGCTCAAAAGCACCGCATCTCATTATTCCTCCAATGAGACAACACCAAATTCCATTCAAAGGCACATACACAATTTCTGACCAGCAATCTTGACTTGCATATCTATATATCATGTTAAGCACTCAAAAACACCACTCAATTTCATATCATGTGCTTATAGGATCAAAGGAGTGGATGAACTTCATAATTGCTAATGAACTGCACCACTTCACTTCAAAAAAATTTAGTGATGTAGCATTTTCCAGATTTGCAGCAAAACACCAATGGCAATGATTTCTCAACATATGAATGTCCACAGTCAAGAAACCAAATTGAGAAGAAAAAAGAATCATTATACTCTTCTCAATAGGGCTTGAGTATAATGATATCCAATTTTCCACTTCAAACCACTAGAATTAAGCTTCAGTATCTCCTCTTTGTTCTTATTCTCAAATATGGACATTGTAACTTGTCACTATTGAGAATCTTTCTTCCTTTACAGTCTAATTATGCAAAAGAAAGTACATTCACCTCACCATGATCCAAAGCAACATTAGCCAAGTGATCAGCTAACTGGTTGTCTTCTATCATGATATGCTGAACATGGACATCTGCATTGTCAATGATATCTAACAGCTCTTCAACTTGAAATCCTATGTGCCATGGAGGCTTCCAGGATCTATCAAGTATGTTTTTCATCAGAAGAGAATCAGTCTCCAAAATGAAGGAATATACATACTGTGCCAAACAATATCTAGCAGCTTCCAACAATGCTTGAGCTTCAGACTCAGTATTAGTGTTATTTTCCATCTCCTTAGCTCTTGCATACACTAGATCACTTGCAGCATCCCTCACACAAAAGCCAAAGGCACTTCTACTAGGATTTCCCCTAGTAGCACCATCTGTGTTACACTTAAGAACACCTTCAGGTAGAAAATGCCATATCACCTTTGTAACCTACAATCTTGGCACAAATTGCTCCATGATTCTGAGAATATCATGCTATCTATATGGTACATTTTTTATTCCAGGCTTCCTCAGTCTCACCAGTTGTTGTATGTCACTAGAAGCTTGATAAATTACCCTACTAGTAGACACCCTATTCCTATGTTTATCTTTATTCCTCTTTTTCCACAACTGCCAAACAATGATAGAAGGTATAGCATGGAACAAATTCTGAATTCTTGTTGGCACATCTGCATACCGCCATTGCATAATCATTTGATGTAGATGCATACCTTGAATATTAATCCCAGCTGCTGAACAAAAGTATGACCATGTCCTTTGAGCTGTTGCACACCCCAAGAATATATGAGGCACAGTTTCTTCTTTTGGCTCCATACAACAATCAAATCTAGATGGCATATTGTATCCCCAGCTTTTAATAACATCATCAAGAGGCACTTTGAAATGCCACACTCTCCACATCAGAAAAGAAATCTTGTATGACAGTCCCTTTACCCAAATCTTCTTGTAGACATCTTTCTTTTCAGCTTTGCTTCTTATATACTCCCATGCAGACTTTACACTAAACTCTCCATTAGTTTCCAACATCCATCTTGGTCTATCCAATTCTCCAGGCTTAGCAGGTGGCTTAACTTCAATCAAAATGAATTCAGCCAAGTCCTCAGGCAAGTTATTTCCAATAGCAGGTTCATGCCAATTTCCATTAGTAACAACATCTGAGACATTCTCAATATACTCATTGCAAAGAAAATAAGTAGGAATAATGAAGTATAATGGTCCAAGACCAGTCCAGTTATCAAACCAAAAGAGTGATGAACCCATTCTCAGCTGCCACAGAATTTGATGCTCAATCATGTCTCTTGCCTGTAACATTTTTCTCCATAAATGAGAACCTCTTTTCCATGGTACCAGTACTGGATTATTCTTTTTCATATATTTCATGCCCATAAAGGCACTCCAAAGGGATGACTTAGTCCTCATATTCCACCAGAGCTTAGCAGACAGTGCCAATGACATGTCTGTTAATGATCTAAATCCAAGACCTCCCTCCTCAACTGGTAAGCACACCTCTTTCCATTTAGCCCCATGTCTATTACTCTTTCCAATGTTTTTACTCCAATAGAACTGTGCAAAAATCTTATGCAACTTTGTGATCACAAATGAAGGAGGGTTAATTGCAGACAAGAGATGCATTGGCATTGCCTGCAGTACATGCTTGAACAAGATTGCCCTTCCTCCAAAAGAAAGAAGTTTGCCTTTCCATCCTTGCAACTTATTTCTTACTTTAGCAAAAAATTCTAAGTAAAAACACATCTTGCTCTTGCTATAGTAAATAGGACAGCCAAGATACATCAATGGAAATGCCTTTCTAGCAATGCCAATAATTCTTTCCACTTTTTGAAACACTTCTTCATCCGCCCTATCATGCAAGTAAACTGAACTTTTTGCTTTGTTTATCAACTGACCATAAGCTGCTTCATATGCACCCAAAACCTACATAATCAGTCTCAAAGAAAAGAACCCGCTAATTATGTGGCTATCTTGACATGCTCTTCTCTTTCATGCAAGACATTTTTTTCATTCGTATGCTAATTATGTGATTAAGAGAAAAGAAAGAGAGGTGTAGAATGATGAGCGAGGAGTCTTATTTAGTAGCCAAGGATGACTTGCCTGCATCACTTAGAAGGGTTATATATTAGTGGTCCCCTTCTTTCTTGGTTTCAGGCTGGTCACCATGGCTAACTTGATAAGCTCTTCTCTTCTTCTATCATTTATTTAGGGAATTAGGGTGCCACGGAACCCAAACACTCGAGTGAAATTTTATGTAGGTACTAGTATTTACATTGAAAAACATGTATTTTGACTTCTATCAAGTTTCTTTCTTGGCTACAGCCGATAAAAATCGTTGTTTAGGCGATGCATATGTAGAAAATCTATTTGGTTCTAGTAGTTAATTAATTACTTTACTAGATGCTTTTTTCTTTCTATAGTGGAGATAGTCGCACGTAATGACAAATCGATCTTATTCAAAGAGAAAGATCTCAAATATTTGAAATTTCTTTTTGTATATCCGTGATTGGGAATTATTTGATCGTCTTTTTATGAAGAAGAGTCTAAAATGAAAAAAGAAATCACATTTTCTTATCTTTCACTTAACTTGATTGAATCCATTATGGATTCAATAAATCTAAGTAAATTATAGTTTTGTTTTCCACTTATTCTTTATTTATTCTCCCATCCATACCTTTTTGTATGATTGAATCTATTTTATTTGGATTAATTTTGTAGTGCCAATCCAACAATATGAAAGTACAAGATTGGAGGGAGGGGGGTTGTGAATCGTAAGCCTGTTTAAAAATCTAGTCGATTACTGTTTATCCAAACGATTGATGGCGAGACAACCCGCGCAAAATTGTTAGTCTTTCGATTTACACAAGTATAAATCACAATAAATAATAAGGGTGCAGAATATAATAAAACAAATGACACCAGGATTTTTATACTTGTTCGGAACCAATGTGGTAACCTAATCCAATCTCCTTGGGTTGTAAGTAGGTTATCTATTTAAGCTCTTTGTAAGTTGTTCTTCGTACAATGGTTGTAAGGTGCAACTCCTATGTCTACACTCGAACTCTTGTAAAAGGTTGGTTTTTCACTCGATTACCAACAACGACTCTTTGGTTTTCACTCGTTCACCAAAGAAACGAACAATGACACAACCTCTTAATACAAAGTCTCACCAACAATATTCTTTTCTCTCCTCTTGATTCCTAGACCATGCAAATCTTTCCATCTAAGTGTGTAGTCAAAGTTTCTTGAATAATCGCAGTGATTGTCTTTCCTTCTTGTTAGTGATTCTTGATGCTTGAGCATTAATGATCCTTCCTTCCAATTTGATCACGAGTACTTTTCTTTGCAGGCCCTATACTTTTCCTTATTCATTCAGATCTCCTCAATCGTAGAATTCGAAACTGCACTATCCTTTTCCATATTTGCAAAATTAAGACTCTTGTCTTACAATGTTTTTCCTTACATGGTAATCCTTGAATATCAAATATTTCAATACCCATGTAATCTACAGATCTCATAGCAACACTCTTTAAAGGAATATTCTTGTCCATTAATTACATCCCAAAGAATATTACCAAAGATTGCTATCGCCCTTTTTATTACTAGAATCTCCGACAGCTTCTTTTCCATATATTTGAGCAGATTCCTTTGCTTAGTACTCTTAACTCCTGTCTTCTAATTTCTTCCTAGCACGTCGTGGAGTCTGAATCGGAGAAATTCTTTACAGGCTGTGGCATCTTAAAATTGTTTTTTTCTTCCTTGTAATGAGATATTTGATTGGTCCTCGTTTGAATGTGAGTCACAGAATAATGCTTTCCTTTTGAGAAAATGGTACTGCTCCTTTCCATATTATACTTCAACAGTAGATATATTTTACTCCAATCAAATATTGTAGTAAATATTTTCTTCCTTGAAGTAGTATATCTTCTCCAGGATTTTAGCAAGTTCCTTCTTTGATTATATTTGATTGGATCTTCACAAAATCCTTCATCATATAAACCTGTACCAAAAATAAATTTACCACAAGTAAATATTCTTTTATTAAATATTGTGTTGATTAAATTTACCACAAGTAAATATTCTTTTATTAAAGATTGTATTGTTTTGTTATCATCAAAATTAATATGTGAAACCTTGGACCTAACACACGAGTCCTTAAAAAGTGGCACCCAGAGTAACAAAATGAGTATGGATGTCGTGGTTAAGGTTCAAAGTTCAGGTCCATTTTACCGTGTGGTCTGCACCACTTGTCTCCTTCTCCTTCTTTTATTTTCTTCATTTTTTTGTATTTCTTCTTTCTTTGTACAGCCCTATTTTATTATTTTATTTATGTATTTGCTTCCCTTAAATTATGTATTTGCTTCCCTTTCCTTTTTCTTTTTGTGGATATTGAAATTTTTATGTGAATGGATTTTAATCATTTTCTCTTGTTATCCATCTAATGTTACCTCCTTGTTTTCGAAAATCTTTTAGAGTGATGATACTAAGAGACATAATATTAATCTAGCTATGTGTAGATGGAACTGGTATATCCGCTAATTGAAAATTTTGTTTTCATTTTATGCTGTTAATTACATAATTAATAGAATTTGAATCGAGAAAATTAGTCGAATATGTACCAAAATTTTTGTAGATGCAAATAAATTAACTCAAAATGGACCTAACTGAACCGAATTCCTTCATAATAGATTGGGAAATTTGGACGATTTCCCTTCAAAGGAGATGGTCTTTAATTTTTATCCTTAGCTTAAAAAGGTGGTTGAAAATACCCCGAGGTTTTAGGTTCAAACCCCCGCTGAGTCAATTTTTTTTTTCAAGGCATAAGTTCATATGAAACTATACCTATTCGCTATGTAGTTACATAGAAACTATGCCAGACACTAAAATTTCTATAAAACTACATAGAACCTATGCCTATAGGCATAAGTTCATACGAAACTATGCCTATTCGCTATGTAATTACATAGAAACTATGCTGGAAACGGCAACGGTTTCTATGAAACTACATAGAACCTATGCCTATAGGCATAGTTACGAAATTAAGGCAGAACTTCATTTGCACGAACCTTTGCCAAACAAGGCATAGGTTCTATGTAACTTCGCTCGAATAGGTATAGGTTCATAAAGACCTATGCCTTGCCAAATTATTATTATTTTCATCTCTGCTGGGGATTGAACCCAGAATCTCTGGTGCAAAATGGTACCTTAGCCTACAAATTTTCATTAAATGAGAAGTAGGGGCAAAAATTAAAGACCAGCGAATTGAGGGGCAATTCACACAATGTTTTGTAACGGATGAACAACTGGTTGTAGACCTTAATTCAATTTTCTTCACTAGTAGTAAGTTTTTATTAAAGACAACGACATTCTTAGTCATCAAATCCTGAATCCGTCTTTGCCTGTACTTAAGGTAATTAGTGGAGTGACCCAAAACATTATAAATACCGTTGGAAAACTTTCCACAACTGATGAGGGATATATGGATTCTCTAACGTTGGCATCTTGCCTACAACGGCCAGTTTTCTACCTTAAACTTCCAAGTCTATGTCCAAAAATGGATCCTATAAGCTACACAAAATAAAGGTTTTTTTTTCCCGTGTACTCAAAATAAATGTGGTTGTGCAAAAGTTACATTTTTTTTTTTTTTTAAAGTTACATATACAACGTTCCATGTAAAAGTTCTCATAATTTCGTACGTATACTCTCATAGATAAATTCAAAAGATGCACATGTAATATGAAATATTCCTTTATCCTTGGACTCTGATATCATATGTTCTAATTTATGTGGCATAGTATTATTGGGCACAAAATTTAAGATTTTGTTTTTTAAAAAAAACTTCATGATCTTAAACATATCATAACATTTTTGTGCTATAAATTTTTTGAAAGACTGTATACCTAAGAGGTCCCTAGCTCTAATTTGCCTAGACTTTTTCTTTTAGACACTTGATCAACTAATTAAGATTTTTTGTTCCTATTGAATACTTAAACCTAAGCGCAAGTGTGCCTATCAGACACAACTTGCACAGTCTATTGAAAAAGTAATGAGCATGTGGTCAAGCACATTGATATTTGGCTATAGATACCAGCATTTTGAGTATCGTTATGTGTGCTGAAGTCTTTTGTGCAAAATTGGTGGTCCTTGTTTGTGTTATTTGTGGTGAAATGAGTGGGAAGATAAGGACTAGGCGACAACGATGGTGGTGGAAGGGGAGCAGGTGGTGGAGGTTTCCTTGCTGATCGAGTTGGTGGTGAAGGCTTAACCAATAGTGGTGGTGGAGGTGATGCCTCAGTTTGGAGATTAAAAAAAAGGGGGGAGGGGAGAATTTAGTAAAAGATAAATTCTTTTTTTAGCTCGATCAAACCCTTTTTATAATTATTTGAACCAAAAATGCTAATATTTCATCACATTCGTCAAATTTGCCACATCATCCGCGTGTACATTACATGCATCTATGGCTTTTTTTTTTGGACTAGTTATCAGTGAGGTATTCAATAGAAACAGTTTCGACATGTACTAGGTGTCTAATAAGAAATAACTTCAGTTGAAATATCAAAACAACAATTGATGTTTGAATGCTTTCTTGTAAGTGTCTAATACGAAATAACTTCGCTTCACAAGAATAAAATTGGTAAGTATAATTAGGAAAACTGGTAAAGTTACAATCACAAGGAAACTATACGAACGTGTACTGCAATAAATTATTGAACATAATTTTTAATCCATCTTTTCATTGTGCAAGAGTTTGATTTCTCAGATAAAGAAAGAGGAAAATGATGTAATAGATAGTATAAAAGAGCTTGGTTGTAATTCACTGTTTTAGCTAGGTCCTTGAAGATTCTGACTTTGTTATTAGAAGAATCTGGTAAATTTCATGCTGATCAAATCTATGAAATTGAAAAGTGCCCCGAAAAGGAAAGAAATAAAGAAAGTCCATGCCACTAAACAAGGCATTGAAAGTTGGGAGAATCAAATCTATTTGATGTTTCATTCATTATATATTGAAAAAGAAATTGAAACATCTTTATTATAGAAATTAAAGGAGTCTTGTCTCCATCAAACCCCTTTAACATGAGATTATTGGGAGAATCAAATCCATTTGTCCTGCCCCACTTGTAAACAAGGCCAAGCCTAATTCATATCTCTGATCAAATTTTGGCTCTCTATAAGAACTAGAAAAGAAACGAAAATGCAAGTAATAAGTATAGTCAAGAAGGAATCAACTAGCATATATTAAATAATACATACATTTTGTTTGATTTATGACATTAGGCATGCAAGCCTATTCTTGTTACCTTGTAGTACTATGCCTCTATAGGAAATTAGGAGTGTTTGGTTGTCTCATCAAATATGTTTTGGTCATATGAATCGTATACAAAAGAAATATTTAAGAGATTTGATATACTACTTCGCCTTTTTAGTAATTTTTCGTCACACAAATATGTTATTTGATTATATTGGATACCCATTATCTTGTATAATAAAATCGAATAATAAAAAAATCAAGCCAAACCAATTTAATTTTGATTCGAATTGGATTATATTTTCTTGCAAAACTAAATATTGCAATTGAATAATGCAAAAGCCCAATCAAAAAACTGAATGCATACCCCTCGTTGTGATATTTAAAAGTTTACATTCTCTATTCTAGATCCAGTCATCATTTGAATAAGACTAGGGGTGTCAATGGCACAAAAAGCGACTGAACCGAGCCATCCCGAATCGACTTTAGGTTCTTCTTAAGAAAACCGAAAGTTGCAATATAAGTTTATAACCACACAAATAATTAGGATAAATTTTTTATTTAAAAAAAAATACCAAAAAATGCCGAACCGATTAGAAAAAAGTGTGCATATATATATATATATATAAAATTTAAATTTATAATACATAGCATTAAATTTTTTGACCTTGGACCTTGCCTTGAGATGTATTTACATGGGGAGGACTATAATTAAAACTTAAACCTACTTTCCCTTATTAAAACAAAATACATGATGTCTCTGTCTCGAACATTATTGCACGGCAATATCAACTGCTGCGGAAGAAGAAGACCAAAATGTTCGTTTCTTCCTCTTGTCGTATTATTCGAAGAAAATTGCTTTCAAGAAGAAGAGTTTAGTTCCCACTTTGAGGATTCAAACCAAAATGAATTAATATGCTATTTTTTTCTTCTTTTAGAAAATTTTAACCGGTTAGTAATGAAAAATACAAACATATTTCACTCCTCTATGACCTACACTTTACTGGTTCGAGTTACGTCGCTAAGGCTCGGCACTAAACTTATACTGAGAAATGTTAATTTATATAATTAAGACTCATAAATAGGAAATGTTAATTTATATAATTAAGACTCATAAATATTAAATACAAAATTGAACCCCAATATCTTTATAGATAGATCTCGTTGCATTTGTGAGGTTCATCAATAACATTGCACTTCCAATTTGTTTTGTCTAACACTTTTAATTCTCAACATCTACTATTTTACATAAAATGGTGGCTGTACAAATCCAAAACGGATCGTGTCCTTCAAGTAGCACGTTGCTTCTACCACATCGTTCCGAACAAAGTTTTACCATAACATTCCTCTAAGAACTGGTATGGGATTGATTCAATTATGGAATCATGAATAGTCATTGGTGGGGGCTTTTGTATTGCATTAGGTGAACTTTTAAGAATATAAAAAAATTAACCGAATCGTATCGATACCAAAGAAAAACCAATCTAGTTGGGACGGTTTCAAAAAGTTTAATTTTGGTTATATATAGTAGAGTAACCGAAAAGTTGGTATGGTATAAATTTTTCAAATAACCGGCCGAACCGAATCATTGACACCCCTAAATAAGACTATTCTTTTCATCCTATAGTCTCCCCCCCCCCCCCCCCCAACCACCCTCTATATATTTAATTATCCATACTGGACATTACTACTCCTATCATTTTACGTTGTTATATCATAGTTTGAATTGACCCAAAAGTTTAATATAAATTAAAAAAAAAAAAGATGTTTATGGTCTTAAATATGCCAGATATTTATGTGACTATAATACTTTTGAAACTTCTTGTTTCAAATATTTCGTAGTTGATTTGTGTGGTTATATAAATTTCTCATTAATGAACTTTTATAAAAGATGTTTCATTCTTTTTTAAACGGATAATAAAGAAACAATGCCAAATAAAGTGGAAGGGGAAATATATACTAATATAAGTTATGAGAAAAGAAAAGGGCTTGCATTAGGGAGAAAAGCTTATCGAGTTAGCCATGGTGACCTGCGTGAAATCAAGAAAGAAAGGACACACCATATCAATGATAACTACGTGATACAAATTAAAGACCTTTCTAAATGATTTCAGGCAAGTCATCCTTGGCTACTAAATAAGACTCCTCTCATCTTCCTACACCTCTCTCCTATCTTCTTCTTCTCTCTTAATCCCTTCGTAAATTAAACACACAAACACACACATAAAAGAAAGAAGGAAGTAGTCACTAATGTTTGTATTACGGTAGACTGTCTACATCACATGCTTTCAAGTGCGGTCCTTCCCTAGATTCTGCTAATGGGGAATGCTTCGCACCTGAATTGGAGTGACGGCTTAGTGTGTAGGTCTTAGGCTGGTCATTATTTTGTGTTTCTCTTACGTGTATGGTCTCAAGGTTTTTAGGTTTCTATATTTAGCCTTTTATAGGGTGTCTAGGTCTAGGGTTTTGAGTGTATTTTCTTTGTCTCGTTTCTCCAAAATACCCATTTGGATAAAATGTCTTGGGAAGGAAGAATGGAATATTTCCTTCCCAAATAGAATATGCTTTTTGTGTGCATAGGGTGGAATTTTGCCAAGTGGCAATACACTATTGACTCCCCCCCCCCCTCCCCCTCCCCGCCCTTTTATTACAATCTTTAACTTGGAAATTAGCTAAAATTGAAAAAACGTATTTTTTGGGCAGTTTTCTTTCTTTTGTTGCAAATTTAAACAAAACTTATATTCTGAAAATGAAACTCTTTGCGGTTTTCAAATTCTCTAATAAAAACCTACTAAAAAAAAAGAAATAAAGGTAAAAATTCAAGATTAATTCTAGAAAGTGTTAAAATGCTAAAATAGTGGGGGAAAAAACACTCAAATATGGTAAAAAAAAAATGAGGTGTTAATTACAATGCTGATACTCAAAATGCTGGTATCTGTAGCCAAATATCAATGCACTTGACCACATGCTCATTACTTTTCAATAGACTGGAAGTTGTGTCTGATAGACACACTTGCACTTAGATTTAGGTATTGAATAGGAACAAAAAATTTTAATTAGTTCAAGCATCTAAAAGAAAAATTCAGGCAAATTTGAGGGCCGCTTAGGTATATATTCATTCTTTCAAAAAATTTATAGCCACAAGCATATTGCTCCCTCCGCCGTAAATGATTGTCTTAGTTCAGAGTATTAGGGTCCAACTAACTAATGTTCAGTGTGAATTAAGACATAGAATGGTCATTTTTTAAAATAAAATTTACATATTTAGAAACTACATAAAAAGTACTTTAAGTCACAATAGTTAACAATTCAAAATATTTAGAAAGTATTTGAAAAAATATGGTTAAACAGAAAATATTTTAAATATCCAAATAGTAACTAAGACAATCTTTTGGGACGAAGGGAGTATGATATGTTTAAGATCAAGAAGTTTTAAAAAAAAATCTTAAATTTTGAGCCCAATAAAACTACGCCACATAAATTAAAACATATGAAATCAGAGTCCAGAGATAATGGAATATTTCATGTCCATGTGCATCTCTTGAATTAATCTATGAGAGTTTTTTTTTTCAAATTAATCTATGAGAGTATATATACAAAATTATGGAAACTTTTACATGGAACGTTGTATATGTGATAGGGTTCATTTTCGGACATAGGCTTGGAGGTTTAAGGTAGAAAACTAGGTTGTAGAAAAGATGCCAATGTTAGAGAATCTATATATCCCTCATCAGTTCTCAAAAGTTTTCCAACATTATTTATAATGTTTTTTATTACTCCACTGATTACTTTAAGAACAGTCAGAGACAAATCCAATATTTGATGACTAATGATGTCTTACTACTAGTAAAGAAAAGTGAATTAAGGTCTACAATTAGTCGGTTCAATCCATTTTGAATTAATTTATTTTTGTTTACAAATTTTTTGGTTTATATTCGACTAATTTTCTCAATTCAAATTCTATTAATTATATATATAATTAACAACATAAGATGAGAATCAAATTTTCAATTAGCAAATATGCCTGTTCAATCTACATATAGCTAGATTAATATTATGTCCATTGATATCATCACTCTAAGAGATTTTGGAAAATAATGAAAAAGTAACATTAGATGGATAACAAGAGAAATTGATTATTGACATTCAAATAAGAATTTCAGTATCCACAAAAAGAAAAAGGAAAAGGAAGCAAATACATAATTTAAATAAAATAATAAAATAGGGTTGTACAAAGAAAGAAGAAATACAAAGATGAAGAAAATAAAAAAAATTAAGTAAAGGAGGAAGAGAAGGAGTCAAGTCGTGTCAATCACAGGTAAAATGGATCTGAATTTTGAACCTTAGCCAGGACACCCATAGTCTTTTTGTTAATCTGGTGCCACTCTTTAAGGACTTGTGTTGGATTGACACTATAAATCTAATCCAAATAAAATAGATACAAAAAGTATAGATGGGAGAATCTATCTATATAGAATAGGAGAGGCAAAAGAATGGTAGAATGACAAGTGTCATCAGCACAAAAATCATAATTTAAATCAGAAAAAAAAACACTACATAAGTTTAAAAAAACTGGAAGGAGCAAACTAAAGATTAGGAGCAGTTTAAGTTTTGCAAAGCAGTTTCAAAGTGAAAACTTCAGCCCTTCAGTTTCAAAGGAGCAAAATCTTATACCCACCAATTTTACCAATAACCCAAGATATAGGTAAAATAGGGAAAAGGGTGTGATGATCGGTTAGGTCGTTTTGAGAAAATTGACTATTTTACCCCTGTTGACCCTTTTCCTAGCTTCATTTGAGTATGTTTGATTAGCAGGATTGGTCGGTACGGTTTCCCGAGGTAGTTCGAATGCGTTTGGGTTGAGGAAATGAGATTTTTGAAAACTCTTAAGTGTTTGGTTGACTAAAGTCAACATAGGGGGTAAACGCGTCTTTTTGAGAATTTCATCGATTCCATTAGCTCTGGAATGTCGATTATAGGCTGGTGGTGTATTCGGTTCGGTTCCCGAGCGTTTCGAGGGTGTTTTGTTTATTTGGTTGGAAAGAGGATTTTTGGTCATTTGGGGTTGACTTGATCAACGAGACCTTCTTTGGAAATTCTGAGCGCACGAGTGAGTTCGTAGTATGTTTTTACATTGGTCTGCATATTCGGTTTGTCTCGGGGAGGTTCCTGTAATAACCCAATTTTTAAATAAGGGTTTAGTTGGTAATTTTAGCTAAAAGGAATTTAAAAGAAAAGAAATTCGTAACTAGAATTAAAGAGAAAATAAAAAAATAAAAAATAAAAAAACAATTTAGTGGGCCAAGCCCATTCTCTTATTCTGGTTGCTGGTCACGTTTTAGTGATTTAAGGAGTAGAAAATTAGGGTAGTTGTGGGCTGTAGTTTTTATAGAAAGAAAAGAAAGGGGAAAAAGAGCAAACTACTGGAAAAAAAAAATTGTGGAAGTTCACGGACAACAAGGGTTCATAGTACAGGTATTTCACTACATTAGCTCTTTAGCATATATTTTGATTTACATGTGTTGTGTTTGGTCGGTCAAAGAAGGGTATTAATGGTGGCATAATCATTATTCAATGATAGGATGATGGGTTGGAAATAAAATTAGGTGACAATGATTGGTGGGTTAGTGGAATTAGTCATAGACGTTTAGATATTGAAAGCTGCTATGAAAAACAACTTTATTTCTTCCAGTTTAGATTACTACCATATCTTTATTAGGAGACAAAAATCATAACTGATGATTGGGTAATAATGAGAGGGTTATATGATTATAATAATAATGATTGAATGTATAATTATATTATGAGATAGCAGTGGTTTGTTGACATGAGAAACAATTTATTAAGAATGCAAATTCAGAGCGCTATTGTGCAACATCTTGAAGCCACTGTTTCGGCATTTTTCCCCATTACTGGAAGTACTGCGTTTCACATTAATATGGGTACATAGTTTGATTGGTGAGGCTCGGAGTTAGACTTTGATTGTTGACTTGCTTTGAAAATTTAGAGGATGTTCGTCTAAGGGGTTTTGACTATTTTAAACCCGTTTTGGTGTAGTTTGAGGTGACTCGAATTCCCGAGAGCATAGCTTTGAATTATTGGAAGGGGTGCTTGGATTGTGAATTCGAGGTAAGTGAGACTTTAAGCTTTGGGTACTTGTTTTTCAAAACCCGTTTTAAAAATATGTTTTGTCTGCCTGGTCCATGTGTTGGGGCGAGTGTGTGCTTGGCAGAATCGATGGTCCTTAAGGCCAGCCGCATATACTTTATTTTCAAATAATCCAAAACTCTCGTTATAAATTGTTTCGTAATGTGATACGACTATGAGCCATGAGATTGGGGCATTGTGTATGCTTCCGTTTGGCATTGTGTATGCTTCTTAATTTTACTGGGCATTGTGTATGCTCCCCTTAGCATTATGTGTGCTTCTTGATGATACTGGAACATTGTGTATGCTTCCTTAGCATTGTGTATGCTTCCTGGCATATTTGGCACATGGTGTATGTTGCCGTGGATTCATAGTGTTGACTAATTCTTTAACTACCACTTATGACGGTTCGTAGTGTAAATTGTGTTGAGATATATAATATATTTGATAAACAGTGGTTTGGACCTTGGTTGCTATTATATAATGATATATTCATGTGCATAATATTTTTGTGCTTGTTGTGTGTTTGTATTTTCTAACACTTGTTCCAGGGGTATTTGAAGTGGCGGGTCGAGGATCTTACTGGGTTATATTTATGTATAACTCACTCCTTACCTGCATGTCCATGCAGATACTGTCGTTGAGAACGAGGCTGGTAATTGAAGACTTCGTGAGTGGATTCTGTTGCTGAGGTGAGCCACCGCATTGTTCGTGGAGGCAGCCATTTCAGCTTTATCTAATTTATTGCTAGTTATTCCTTTTATTTTGGGTTTACATGCCCAACAGTCAAACTCATGTAACTCTATTAGATGCTCCATGGTCTTAGCGTGGGATGTGGGCTAGAGATTCTTTTATCTTAGCGTTGATTGGTTTTCATAAATCGATTATGGATTTGGTTGGCGACTATTTCACATTTTTATCATTAATAACGTTGTTGTACCTGCACTTATTTTCTTTTAGTGCTTTTGTAAATAGTTAAGTGTATGATATATGGTTCGCCTGGCGGGTGGTGTTTGCTGGGTGCCAATCACGTCTAGCGGGTATTTTGGGACGTGACAGTTCCGGGAGAGACTCGAGATTTCAGGTTGAGAGAGTCAAAACCAATTTTTACTTGTTCTGGTGTACGCACAGGTGCGTATGGGGTCACCCTTGCGGATGCGCTCTAGCAAGTGGAGGCCCGCAGGAGCGAGGTCTGGTGGACTTGGTCCAGGCTCGCCCCTACGAAGAACTTTCTGCGGGCCCGTATGCGCAGCCGCGAGCCGAGCTCCGCCGCTGCGAGGCCTTAGATATTTGTGAGAGTTTCGTTGGTGCGAAGCGTTGTCCGCCGGTGCGGATGCGCAGATGCCAGAGTAAGTACGCAAGATCGCTGGGCAGAAATATATATTTTTAGTGTTTTCTTCCTTAAGTTTTTCCTATTCTAAAACCCCAAGACTAACGTGAAGTGTTTCAAGAGGAAATCAGTGGGTTAGTTCTCTAATTCGCATTTAATGATTATTTCATTGATTAGGATCATTAAGCCATGCTTAGAACGTGGAATTTAAGAGGTTAAGTGAAGGGTTTTGAACCTAAATTGCAAAATGGGGTAATTGATAATTGAGCATGAATTTGTAGTTGTTTTTGGATGATTTTTGGTATGTGAGTAATATTAAGCATGAGGATCGTGACTCTAGGCCCAATTTACTGTTGTGCCCTTTTGGGTCCGAAAATCCTATTTTTGGGTTTTATTTTGGAATTGGATTAATATATAGCATTATGGGTATTAATAGACTCGTGTTCTAACATGTAAGCCATATTTGATCAGTTTGGGATCGTTCGGAGGATTTGAAGAAGGAAGGAGGCCGTATGGAGATCGTTGAGCTTCGAGCTTTTACTTTTCAGGCATGTTGAGACCTTACACTCTTTTTAGAACGTTGTGTTTAGTTAAAATGAATCTAATAAGAGGGATTTGAGTTGATTAAGGGTTGTTCCGATACTCGTGAGGTGACGAGCACTAGTATCGAATACCAGTCTTCATGTTATGGGAATTTGTGCAATTTCAATTATATAGTTGGTCTAAATGCCATGCTTTAGGCACTAGCTGATAGAATAGTACGATTCTTTGGATCTATGATTGGGGTCCGATGCACGTACTTTATGTTTTTCTTGTTATTGCTTGTCTCGTCTGTTTGTATGCATATCACTCATATATCATTGTTAAACTAAAAAGGAAGTAAAAAGGTGAAGCCTTTCTGATATTGTAAACATGAGGATGGATTCCATGCTTATATGCTTGACTTAATGTATGCCATATTCATACGTTATATGTATTCATGCATACGATTTGAGGATATGATTGTGAGTCTGATGGGATCTTGTTCTGGACGAGTGATGATGCTTTAGCGCGTTCTGTTGACAAGTGGGTCCGGTCGGCTAAGTGACAGGTACTTGAGATATGATATGTGGAAACCGTGATCCGAGGTTGCTACCGGAGCGGTCCGTGATCCGATGATTTTTCGGAGCATTGACATATGGGCCTCATGAGCACCCCATGGGTCACAATTCGTTAATATTCTGACGTGTGTATAGCGGGTAGTGGAAACAAAGGCCTTGCATTGCATCACATACATTCTTCATTGTTTGATTTATGTTGATGACTGATAGTGATTGCTGATTTCAGATGTTGTTGATTATTCACCTCTTATGTGTCACACCCCTACCAGGAGTATGTCGGGCTCCGACCCGTAGGCCAGGAACCACCTGACTCATCCGTGACTTTGAACATTATAAACCATAACTCAAAGAATATCTGCACGCAGAAAAGGCCCAACATAGGAATATTCGCTCATTCAACACATATGTACATATGCAGACCGACAAGGTCGCCACAACATAATGTATTTCATAAAGCCGGCAAGGCTAACAGTAAAGTATCAAGAGCTCAAAATAAGGCCGACAAGGCCACCAATATATTATACAACAATATGAACCGGTGGAGCTATAAAACATCTAACTATACACACACGTCTACGACCCTCTACATAGAATACAAATGATCATAAGGACAATACCAAATAGACTACAACTCCGAAGTAAGTGGAGTGCTCCTAAGAATCCGCTGATAGAACACCTACGGGTCTGATCCGTCTTCCTACCTACCTGCGGGCATGAGTGCAACGTCCACAAGAAGGGACGTCAGTACGAATAATGTACTGAGTATGTAAGGCATGAATAACAACATAATATAGACATGAAAGGTAACATGGAATAAAAGAGATAACATGTACATCTGGATGCCTCATAAGGCAGATTCCATGCATGCTTAGCCTTTAAAAAAATATTTTTATACATATACATAGTACCATGCCCGACCATTAAGGCTCGGTGTCATATATATAGTATCATGCCCTGCCATTAAGGCTTGGTGTTATCATCATTAGCCCGCGTCCGGGGAAATATCATAACATGTCCATTACAGTGGTGTGCACATCTACGTGCCATGCCCGGCCGACTATAGCGCGGCGCGGTGTGAGAAAATACATATATATATATATATATATAAAGCATGCATGAGAGCCAAATAAGAGCTATAAATACATCGAAGTGACGTAAGGTCGGTAACCTCCGATTATATTATGGAATAATCATCATCGTTCTATCTCCCCTTGAAGGAACAATTATTATAAGGCGAGATCAACAACAATGAATAAAAATAAAGAAAATCACGAAAAATAACTCAACATTCTCATATTTACATTGAAATCATAAGCTTGGGACTTTTAAATATGAAATCATCATCATCGTCGTAATCATCATACAAACATTCTCATCTTTAGCATCATCATTAACATTGTAAAAACATGTCCGTTGTTGTTGTCATAAAAGCTTATAGAATCATAAATCTTTGACTTGGAAAATAGGGACATTTTGGAAAACATTTATGAATTATCAAGAGAGAAGTCATACCTTTGAATCATGAACTTTAACTTTTGGAAGTAAGGAGGTTATGAAACATATGTAGGGAATTATAACATAGGAGTTTCTAGAAATAGGACCATCGTCATCATAAAACATATTTATCTTTAGCAGCATAAGAACTCTATGAATCATGAATATCTATCTTTTGACTCTATGAATCATGAATCTCTATCTTTTGAGAATAAGAATGTTCTTGGAAGACAGTTATGGATTCACAGAAAGGGATCGTGGGACATTTGGAAAACACCTATTGGATTCATAAGAAAAGAATCATTCCTTTAGAAGAAAGAGGAATAGCCTTAACATACTTCCAACTTACTTCCTGTCTTGCAATTCCCTTAAGATCATTCGTAGCCTCGTAATCTACATATACGACCATCCATACTAGTTTTAGGCTCATCGTCATACGCTCGTCTTAAACCCTTAATTAAAATCCATTTAAAATCTGCCGAAATTCGGGCAGTATCTCCCCTGTTTATATGCCTAGCCTGAAATCACAATCCAATAACCAACAACAACAATACCAACATCACAACAACATTATCAACACCAATAGGCTCCATAAAAAATTCCATACGATGTTTTCCAAGTTTCTCAACTATTCAACTTCTTATACGACTATTTAATAACTTTATCTCCGTAAATAAACTAAAATTAATATTAATATGGAGAGATTCGTACCTTATTCTTGCTAGAGCAGCAATATCTTAAATTTTTACTTTGAATCCAAGCCAATTCCAATGCAAGACAAAACTATAATCGTGACTACACGTTGTCCGGACTTGATTAATACGCCGTAACTTGAAATTTACTCAAAATCCTCATATTTTATGTGATCTAAGAGCTCTTTTGCTTGCTGAATTTTCTGAAATTTTTTAGAAGATTATGATGGAGAAAATTTTGGTTTTTAACCCTTTTATAGTGGCTAAAAGTCGGCAGTACTGTAGCAGCACTGTTTCTGCTCTGTCAGCCTTACTTGTAACCTCCATAATTCTCTATTCTGACGTCGTATGGATGAGCGGTTTATTGTGTTGAAAACTAGACTCGACGAACTTCATTTTAGGATTTTGAAACACCTTAAAACTCCTCATATGCCTGGAGATATGCTCTTCCAAAGTTGACCCAAAATTCTGCCCTTAATTCTGCCAACTTTTTTTTTTCAAATTTTCGACAAACTTTTTTTTTTTTATTTGCTTGGTCGCAAAATCTTCCAAAACTCCCCTTACATGCTATTTATCATTTATTGTACTTGGTAATGGTCATGTTCTCGTGTTTTAACGTTGTCCTTCCCGGTTACGACTTACAAGATCGTAATTCATCCTTTATTCTATTGTCACGTACTTCCTATGACTAGTACCTTCCAAACTTCATGGAAGTCTCCAATGCTCCATTACAACGGTGAAGTACGTGATATGCTCATGCTCTGAAAGTGCGGGGTGTAACATTATGATCGTTGTCGTGTTCATCACTTATACTTGCATTTCATTATATATTTTCCGTGACATCGTGATATGAATCTAGTGGAAAGATTGATGGAAATCCGAGGTCTTTGTCGGATTTGTGATTATCTTGATGGAAATATTAATGATAAAGACTGTGGAAACGTATGATAAGGAAGTGAACGAAAGAACTCAGCTTTGGCTATGTGCGGAGTGGCTAATAATGCATATCATATCATACTCTTGATTCTTTGATTGTGATTTACTTGAGTTGTTGTCTGATTTACGCTTAAGTGCAAATTTATGTTATGTGACGGATAGAAGAGTTATATGCTTATACGCTACTGAGGCACTTGTGGATTTGAAGCTCTCACATAGTCTTATAACTTAAGGTTAAGATGATTTGTTCGATTAATATTACCGTGGGCTAGTGGAGGTTAAGTGTGGTGATGACAATTCGTAGACTAGTCCTCGTCTCCGTTCTGGATCGGGTCGGTCGATGATGCATGCTGAGTACCCGTTTATTTTGTACTCATGCTACACTTGCTGCACCTTTTTGTGTGCAGGTTCAGTATCCGTGCTGACGGCCTTTGAGGATGCTCAACCGGCCGAGGCAGAGACTGTTTCGGAGAGTCGAGAGGAGCTGCACTCACATCTGTAGCACCAGATTCTCTTCCATTTTTATTTCTATCTTTTCTATTCGGATAGTGTATTTTGTATTACTTTAGACTTGTATCGAAACTTAGAAGTTCTTGTACTAGTGACACTGGGTTTTGGGAGTTATATTACTTATTCAATTTTTCATGATTATAAAGGCTTAAATTCGTATAAATCTGTCACACCCCTTTTTCGGCACCGCGCGCGATAACTAGGCAACATTTTTTTTTATTGTTAAAGGGTTTTTCCAATTAATGTGACATTTTGAGAAGGGATTATTTATTTATTCAGAGTGGCCACTTGGAATTGAGTTTTGGCGTTCCAAGTCAACTTATTGAATCTCTAATTAAAAGGAAGTTGACTCTTTAATTATTGGTCTGCGAAAATAAAAGATCGGGTAAGGAATTCTATTGACCGGGGAGAAGGTGTTAGGCATTCCCAAATTCCCGTGGTTCAATCACGGTCGCTTTATCGACTTTTATTCGGCTTAAATACTTTTGGATAAAATGCGTATGAGCCTTGAAATACTTATGGCCCGCCTTTTATTCGCTTTTGAATTTGTTTTATTTTATTAATGTGTAGCGTACTGGCAGCAGCGCTTTCCAGCCTTACCACAAATTTTGATTTGTGTCTCTCACGCCTTTTGAGGCATTTATGGATCGTTCCCACTTCCTCACGCTCAAATAAGCATCTAGCACACTTAAGGTATATCCATCCCAATCAATCTGGCTTCAAATATGGTAATTGAATTTTATTGAAAACGATTTATTGCTAGCAGCACTTTCCGAAATTATTGTTGAAAATTACTTAATTAAATCAAATACTTATAAATATTTGGGGTAAAAACCCATACTCGTTCTTAACTAAATAAAATATTTTTCTCTCTGTTGACAACGAGTTTTGAAACGTCTTTGCAACCCTTCTCGCTCCCTTAAAATTGATTTTTCCGCTCTTTTCTTTTCACCTGATGCAACGAGATTTGAAATAATTCGCATCTCGTCTAAGCTCATCTCCGTGTTAGTAATTGATTAATTAGGCGTTAAACAGTAATCCAGGCCGGAAATAAATTCCCAAATTAAACAAAATCCCACAACCCAAATAATTAAATAAACAGTGCTAATCAAACCGAATTCATAAATTAACGTCAAAATACTACCATCACAACACACACAGAACCAACAAATAAGAAAACTCACCCAAAGAGCTTGTAATGAATACAGAAACTTAATACAATAAATAATAACAAAAGAAGTGGTTAAAAAAATAGGGAAAATAACACTCTATGGCATTTTGGGTAAAGTATTTACCCGAAATGGCCATAGTTGTTTTTTTTTTACACATTTTGCTGCCTTCATCCCATTTTAAAAAAATAATAATTACCCGAGATAGCCACCTCCCTCCCCCCCCCCCCCCCCCCCCCCCAATATCAAACTCCAAGATGCTATTTTTCCTTCCAAATCTCTTTCTAATGTTGGTGTTTTTTTAAGGGTAAAGTGTATATAAAACACATACATTATGTTACACTTTTAGCACTGTATAACACTGCATAACACTGTAGAAGTGTGTATAAACAACTCTTATACGTTATTATACATTTTTATACAAGGTTTATACATTGTCTACAGTAGGTGTATAAAGTTGTACATTGTTGTATAATGTTGTATATACAAGCTGCGGCCATAATTTATTGGGTCATAGGTTTGTAATTTAAAAATATGGCTACGCAAATGTAATTTTGTGTGCTAAATTGTACATTACTAAAATTCTCCCAACAATATAGGTATCACATCTTGAAGAAACAACTAACTCCGCTCTGTTCCAATCTAATCTTGTTAAAACTTAATCTCCCTCTTTTCATATCAATTAACAAAGCGAACAAAGAAGAACCCAAGTCATACATATTTGACCTATTTAAGAACCAACAAAAGAGCAATTACTTGAGCGTATAATGTGTTGAAAATATAATTTTAAATACTATAAGTTCATGATGTTATCTATGTGTCATGATGTTATTTATGTGGCTTTTAGGATATCTATGTGATGAGATATATAGAATTTAAATGTTATTAGGTGCATAGTTTTGTGTTTATGAGATGATCAAGTTCATAGTGAAAGTGCGAAAGCACTTAGTGGTTTTATATCTAGAATTATCCTTTAGCACCTATATATACCCTCTTTATAATGCTACTAGTATACGTATCCGCGCGATGCACGGATAGTTTGGGAAAAAGAGGGGAGAAAGTATGTGCCATAAATTACAGATTTAACCATCAATTATTAGTTAGATCCGCCTCGGTAACCAAAACAATTGATGGCATTCTAAAAATGAATTACAATCTTTCATACTAATAAGTTTCCCGAAAAGGACTGAATATTACATGACGATGTGACCTAATACTTAATCATGTATGCTCATAGTGATAAAGTGAGTTCAGGTTTACATAGAAGTAAATTTAAATCTGCTGCATACATTACATATCATACCTATAAGATGAGCAATAGCATGTAGACAAAGTTTAAGGCCTCGAATTAAGAAAAGAATAAGATGAAAGAGCATATGATTGTGAGTAAAATATTATGAGCCCTCCTCCAAAGCTCACTCTTCCTTTTATAGAAGTTTAGAAGCAAGGTGCAGAATCAATTAAAAGTACAAAAAACAGTGAGGATAACAAAATATTACAGAACACACACAAAATCAACATCCCATATCCAAGAACATTAGCTACATTTCAACATAAGAAGGTAAAACAAATTATTTTCTCCCAACTATTCTATACGCACTCCTTATATGTCTTAATAAGTGAAACAATTATTTTTAATGAAAAAAGTTCCAAAATATTTATTACAACTGAAGAAAATTTATCTTCTCCAACCATTCTATACATGCTTCTTCTTTCTCTTAATAAGTGAAACAAATATTTGTAATCAAAGAATATTTTCAGAAATATGAATATGTCATTCGATTGAATGACAATTCTGAAGATAAAATTATACTATGTGAATTTATAGCTCAATCGAGCTCTTTATTGGCTTCACAAAATTATCATACATAGATAACTCTAAGTTGAACTTTTTGATATTGCAAAAAATATCTCTTCGCCGTCTCCTCAAAATACTTGCACCTCAGACATTTCCTCTTAGAAATTGTAAAATTTAAGTATATACCAGACATCTCAGCCTGAAACATAACAACGGGCCTTTTGGCCTCGCAACATTTTTCGCAGCTTCTGCAAAACTCCAAAGCAACTCATAAATATTTTCTTGAATGCAAGTTGGGGGTCGTTATACTTTTCGTTCGTATAATTCAAAAATTTAAGTGCAAGTTCACCTCGGATTAAAGATAAACTTTTATGATCATAAAAGTTGAAACATACTACATTAATATGTATATTAACACTTCTGTCAGTTGCACTTAAAATCATTTTGCAAGAGATGATGTGAATATTTTTCATATTTATTATGAAAAATCTATATGTATGTAGAAGTTCCTTGAAAATCAGAAGGAAATAAGGAAGTTATTTGACACCTTACGGGAGAAGAAGATACTACCTTTGTATACTATCCAGAAGGGTGAATACATGAATTATATAAATGAAGTATATACTCGGCCATGGCAAAAGCAATGAGATCTGAAAAGGTTACCTTCATCCCTATACCCTAGGGATATCTAGCAGCTCAGTCTCCTCCCCCATTCCTCCTTCCCCTACTCTTATACTCCATATAATTAAAAAGAAAAACCTGCATACTTATTGGTGAAATTTATGGTGCTGACTGGTGTCCCTGGAGACTCTAGTATAAGCTATCAAAGAATGAAATATTACCTTCTCTATTGGCTTGCCATCCCAAAAAGTAAAAATGAAGAAAAAAGTTAAGCCCAAAGCACCTTGTTGGTATAATAGCATGCAAATAATAAGCCATCTGTTATCTTTATTAGCATAATTCTAGGCGGATTCTAGCAAAAAATCAAAAAATACCTGAAGTGAACTGTTCTCCTTTGTCAATGTTGACTGCTTTATATTCATTAGAAAGCCCCGTGCACCCCAGAAACCAAAGCATAAAATTAGCAGTCAAACAGTTCCTCAGTTGAAAATTCAAAAAAGATTTTGAACAAACATTTTATCTTGGGTAGCGGGGGACTGGCCAAGAGTAGACCTTTGAGATTTAAGGTGAAGCGAACTCTCCAAGAACATGAACTTTGGCGGAAAGAATACAATACAAAGTTTGAAACGCACATTGAATTAGTTGCCTTCTTTGGACAAAATGCATTGAAATTTAAAAATTTTCCCCTGGTTGATAACAGATCCATCTGTTAGTTCTAGTCTCAAAAATAGGAGTAATAGTGTCTACTGGTCTTAAGTCAGGGATGACAATTGTCTTAGACTGAATAGACGGCCTTCCTGGAGGTTTAGCAGCAGACTTTTCCTTGCCGAAATCAAGAACACCCGTACTAACACTTGAGGCAGGTTTTCCCCTAAAGTGGAGATGTAAAACATTAAGCAAGCATGGACATCAGAGGAAAAAAATATTTGGTTGAAGTGAGAATAGAATGATGGGGAACAATGCACATTCTTAAAAGTTCCTATGCTTGTGTACATGTCATTCCTTTAATTTGTTTAGATTTATATTCCAAAGGAAAAGTGATAACCCATTCTCTACTACTTACCCTATGTCGTAAAACCTTAACTTTAGAGAATGATTAACATATGTTTCTGTTAGATAAATTCCAAAGGAAAAGTGATAACCCATTTTCTACTACTTAGGCTATGTCGTAAAACCTTAAATTTAGAGAATGATTAACATATGTTTCTGTTAGATAAATTTGATAGGACGGTTTACTTGATTCCAGACCAAAAATTATCATGTAGTTCGAAGAACAGTTTTAGGTTCTATTGAATGTTTTTGTCTCCTAGTGATTCTATAGCGGTGCGCTGCACTAGCATAAAAACGAATTTCAAAAGAATATAATCTAAGAAGAAAACTCTTTGCTCAATAAGGTTTATAGGCCAATTAATCAATACCTGCTCAACATGCTAGCGTGTCATTATGATTGACCTTCATACACTACTTAGACTACCTTCTAAAGCTCCACAAATGGCTCTTAGATAAAGATATACAATGTCATAGATCCGAAGATGGAAGTACCTTGTCCAAGCAAATACATATGCCAATTGTCGATGATGAATCCAAAAACATAATCCGCCGGAGAAGCGTCCATAACAACATGGGAGAAGCTGAAACAACCACAAAAAGCACTCGAAATACACCACATCAACATGTGAGTTAAGTAGCCAAACAATCGAGAAAATAAATTGTCACTAAAGTAAAAAGTAGATAATTCTCGATTAAAAAGGATTGATATGCTATTTCTACACATTTTTTCATCTCTTTTTTTTCCTGATAGCAGATTCCAAAAGAATCATATGAAGATGCAAAACTGATTAGTTAAACCTTGCATTCAAGCTTCACTCAGATGCACACCATTACCTTGCGTTTCATTTCAGCCTTCAATTCTCTAAAACATCAGCCCTGCAAAGATTCCTAAAATTAGAATCACATACACTAAACTGCTGGTGATGAGTTCTCCCAACATCTCTCTTCAAAATGCCAAAATTAAAAACAACAGAAACACTCAACCTATTAGCATAAATTTAAATAATACCCCATAAGAATTGAACCTTGAACAAACTGTAAAGAGGAAAACTAACTTGATGAAGTTGAACTGAGATAAACCCAGAAGCAAAATTACCCAAAAATAAACTCGGAACCTTCAAAATTCTTAAAAGAACAACACAAACCGTAAACCAATCGCCAGATTATGAAAATAACCCATAAAATTGAATCCTGAACAAAGTGTAAAAAAGAATACCAACTTGTTGGAATCGAAATGGTAGTATTACTGTAACTGTGAAGAGTCCTATGTATGATGAATACTTGCCTCCCTCCATCTGTCATAAATCAACAGTATGTATGAAGACTACTTGCCTCCGCTGTTGCCTACTCCGGCTTCTCTCTCCCTCATCGGTTGGTTGTATTTGTTGTAGTGTTTTTTTTCAAGAGGGGTGGTTAATTATTGGGATTAAGGTAAAAGAATTTTTTAGGAAGACAGTTTCGAAATTTGATGAAACCGGAGGAGCACGTCGCACGTCCTTTTATCTCTGTCTCATATGAAAACTGTGCAAACCCATTTAAGCAAATTTTGTGTTTTTTGTTTTTTGTCTACAGTTAGTTATATCAGTCGATTTTGCAACCTGTTAGGATTTTAATTATAATTCAAACTCATTCTAATTATTAAAACAAAAAGAAATTCAAAGTTGGAAGAATATGCGAAACGTGGTCTTCAAGACCACTACTTATATAAAAACTAAACTGTTCAGTTTTGTTAAAAATTGTGTACAACCACTACTTAAAAAAAAGATATTTTATTATTTTTAATTTTAAAAAATAACTAATAACTAAAATTAGTCGATTTTGCAACCTGTTAGGATTTTAATTATAATTCAAACTCATTCTAATTTATTAAAACAAAAAGAAATTCAAAGTTGGAAGAATATGCAAAACGTGGCCTTCAAGACCACTACTCATATAAAAACACTGTTCAGTTTTGTGAAAAATTGTGTACAACCACTACTTAAAAAAAGATATGTTATTATTTTTAATTTAAAACAATAACTAAAATTACCTAATTAACTAATTGTTGTCCTAAAACTAACACATGTCATTCTGCTGCGCTGCCACTTGTCCAAATTCTATTGCAAACTATCATTTTTTTAATAATATATAGATTATGTAAGAGTGAAGTTTTAATATATAATAAAAGAGCATAATGTCTCTCTCCCTCTTACATCCTCTCTGTGCCCTATGATATTATCAGGAACTTGCCTTATATTTCCAACATAATGACAATCACTATATGAGATCTAAGGAAAACGAACTTCAACCAAGAACAGCTCATGACCCAGTGGATTAAAATTCCCGCGACATTTGTCGATTAGAATATAAGATTTATCCAATAAAATCTAAGCATATGTAAAAGATAAATTTCAAGCACGGTATTAAATGATAACAGAATGCACTAAAGCAAGAGCAATAAAAAAAACCAATTTTAGATCTCTACAACTTAAACTTTTAAGCAAACTTATTAATCTTACTGCAATTACCCGAAGCAACCCCCAAAACTTTGCCTTTAAAACTATTACAACTATCATATTTCATTATAAAATCATTAAGGAACTACAGTAATAAAAAAATAATAAGAAAATAACGGACAAACCCCACTAAATTTCATAAGAACACCAATATTCTCTAAAACTTAAAAAGAAACATGCCGAACAAAATACGGTGGATTGAACAAAACAACATGCACGAAGCAGCAAATGACATGCAATATGTTTCAACAACTGATACAACCAAAATGAGTTAATAAAACATATTAAAAGTAAGAGATGGACCTTTAGTCGTAAAACTGAACCTTCTTTGTATTAAATCTCCAAACTTTGGACTACAGAAAACAAAAAAGCCTGCTGATCGAACTTGAAAACGGGACTATTCCAGAGCTCGACAAACCTCGGCTAGCCTCACTGGAAAAACTGAATCTTTTTCAGAGAAAGAAAAATTGTGTCTTTTTCAAGGTGAGATATGGTGGTAGAGAGATGGTTTTCTTTTGGGTGAAGCTCGGTGTTTATGGAGGATAAAGCTCTAAGGTTCAAACATGGCTTTATTGTAAAAATTTGAGTATAATGGAACTTCTTAGCTGCTGATATACTAGGAGTCCTCCTCTTTTGTGTGCTACGGCTGATGGATTATGTAGGTGTAGGTTATATATTATAGGAAATTAGGTCTAGCTTCCTTTTATAGTGTGTCTAATTCTGGTAAGTTTCCTAAAAAGTCCTTCTAATACTAAGATATTCTTATTCCTAAAATGGAATATGCCATGGCTATGGGTAGGGATGAAATTTGCCATGTGGCGGGCTATTATTGGTTCAATTTTTTTTCTTTTGATGAAATAAAAACACCAAGATAACATATTAATCAACTACTTTTAAATAAAAAAATAAGAAAAACTTAAATCATCACACTAAGGAAATATTTAAGGGGTAATTAACTAAAAAAAACTAGATTAAAAGAAACCTTTTTTTGTAATTATTTTTCTTTCGTTAAAACACAAAACTTACATGTACTCTAAAAATAGTGAATATTTTTGTTCTTTTTTTTTTTTCATAAATAAACCTACTAAATAAAATAGAATAATTGACACATCAAAATTAAAATTAAAAGAAATATTTAGACACTAGAAGGTGAAACACCCCGGGGAGGGTAAAAAAATCACGTGTCTACAAAATCGATTCGTACGCTTATTTCCGCGCTTAATACTTATTTACCTTCTTTAAATGGGGTTGTGGATGGCTTACTGACTCGGGGGAGTTAGTGCCTTCACGACTTGTAAATTGGGTCGTGACAAATTGACATCAGAGCCTTAGGTTCACCGATCTCACAAAGTACAAGAACAATGTCTAGTAGAGTCTTGCTGATTGGACGGAGACGTCTGCACTTATCTTCGAGAGGCTATGGGACACTTAGCAAATTCCATTTTTTTTTAAATTCCTTTTTGTGCGTATTTGATTCGGTTCAAAGTCTAGACTTCATTATTCTGATCTCTCACTGATGGTGAGGACGCGTTCTCGGATTTTTATACGAACAATTGAATACGACGTCACTTGATTTGATACGAGATGCTTCACCATGATAAGGACGCGTGACTATGTTTTGGTTTTCAACTTCGACTTGAAGATTTGGCTAAACAGAGTTATGTTTCAGATTCTCCTATTCAGCGATATCCCTAGAAAATGGGAGTGATGGTGCAAACGACTTCAGGATCGTCATGTTTCAGTGGTTAGTTGCCTAGGAAGTCGAGGAAGTGCATTTACGGTATAGCAAGTGACAGGAAGAGAGTTGCTGATAGTGGGATGGAACGATTAGCGAGATGACCAAGTAACAAGTGTTGTGTCTTTGAAAAATGCATTCGAGAGGTTTCAACATAATATAAGGATTTCTTGAGATACGACCTTTTGGTAGTAAGGTATGAGGAAGTAAGACTTCATACTGGGATGCGCGTGAGGATTTTCAGTTACATGACAGGACAAAGGTGTAGTGGCAGGAATTTGGATAGATCACTCTTAGTTATGGGACAAGCATAAGTTGTGGATATGCTCGCCAGGAAAATAGTTATTGTTGAAGTTTAAATCTTGTGGGAATATTTGGGTATAATATTGTTAGTAAAGATCGTGGTTACAGGTTTACTTGGTATATCAGAGGTTTGTTGGTAAAGAGTCATTTTGATTTATGAGCTATTTGATTGTATGGGATTATTTTGTTTGCGAAGTGAATGCTAAGCGGCCTGAATTTATTCGTAGGTTTGACTATGTCATGGAATTTCGGTGTGATCGATTAATAAGCGAATCTAGCGATGGAAGTATGTGGAGAGTTAACTACTTGGAAGGAAATTGTGAATTTTGGGGATATGACTTTGACTCTTTAGGTTCTACTAGTAGCGGTGGATGTTAGCTAATTTCATTCGTGAGGTACATTTCAGAAAGATTAATCAAAAGTCAGCGTAACCAGATAAAGCGACGGCTGCAAATTCATCAAGGGGCTTCAGGCATTTATGTTGGGTCGGTAACCCATGAGTTATGATGACAGAACAGTTTAGGCAGTACTCTACTTCGTTGATTAGTCTAGATTGGTTGGTATTATTTGTTTGAAGGAAATGCTCCTGGAGGATTGTATGTGTGATTTTTGGGAAATAGAGGGACATTCGGTTCCAAGGTTTGAATAAGGCAAGGGCGAAACTTTCAGACGTTTTAGATTGTGGCTTACCACTATCACCATGGTTGGTTTAGCTATCGTGCAAGATTTATGGTGTTTTGATCTACCCCACGAGTGGTTTGGGTGATTCTTGATATGTTATGATAAGTTATTTTAATGGAAATTTGGAGAAAGGCATCTTGCTATTGACTTTTGAGGATTAAGGTCCAGAAGACTCAAATTTGAAGCAACGGGGCTATTTGAGCCAAGATTAGGATGTGATATCTTTATATTAGATCCTTCAGATGAGGTGTGGGAGTGATGAGTTTGATTGAAGAAGTCTATGATGATTTGACTTAGTGTCTAGTAAGTGCCAACAAGGCTTCGTGAGTAAAAGATTGATAAGATGTGATTGGTGTCGTACTAAGATGGCTAATTTCATGGTATCCTTGAGTGGACGAGCTAGTGTTGATTGACAAGAAATGAGCTTTATGGTTGAAACTTGGAGCCATAGGCCTTCGTTGAAAGGTTCGAGGTGATGATCTAGTTAATGAAAGTGCAAAGAGGAAAATTCGACGCAATTAGATTCTATGGAGTTTATCTTATTCAGGTGATTAATGTGATTGCAATCAATAAAGAATGTGAAGTCATCAGGTATTATGTACTGGTAACGATTGATAACTTGGAAAATGTTCAGTTTTGAGATTGAGATTGACAACGCAAGGTTGAATGTTTAGAAGCAACGGATTAGAACGGATCACTACAGATTTATAGAGAGTGCATCTTTCAGCTCAAAAAAGGTTTGGAAACAGTTCGGGCACTCATTGGCGATTCAGAAAATTGTGCATGTAGATCGGGTTAGATGCATCCATTTGATGCCAAGAGGTTTTTGGATATGTTATTTGCAGATTCATGGCTATTATGGTAATTCGTACTAGAATGGATGTGATGGATTTCGATTGGAATAGAGATAGGATAAGCTTCCAAGCGTTATTGGGACTTATCAAGAGATTTGATGATATTTTGTAGTTGGCAGTTATGCAAAAGAATCGTAATTGGTTTACGAGGATTCTTAGTGATGTTCAAAAGAGGTACAAGAAATATGGAAACCTTGGAATGATAATATGGATTTTATGGAATTGGCACGACAAGATGACCATTGAAGTGGTGTGTATAGTACATTATTTGAAGGACTTAGAAGTTATGGATAGTGACTGTTGACGCGTGTGTTTTCAGCTCGCTGATATAAGAGTAAAGGATTTGAAATTTGTGCAATCAACCTTGGATAGGGTCAGCTTATTGACGGAATTGCTTAGAATCGGCTCAGTACGAGCAGGAGTTCCCTTCTGGTTGAGAAGGATCATGCTTTAGATTTGTGGGAGGTGATAACGTGTTTTTATAAGGATTGTGTTTCCAAGAACATTTGGGAAGTGTGAATGAAGGGTAACGAAATGCGGGTACCTTACGAGTACAGGTTTGGCAATGGGTTACAAATTTAGCTAAATAAATGTGCATCTTTGATGATAATTGTAAATCAAACAAAAAGCGTTCAGAGTTATGGTAAATGATCAAAAGTGAGTATTTCTAGTGGAGCCGGTCAAGTACATGAAAATCGGATTTTTCAACTAAGTTCGAGGAAAATTGACGGATTGAGTGGTCATTGAGGTCAGTTACTGTCTTTAGAGAAGTGCTTTATATGATAGTCACCACTTGAGATATGTCATGAAGTTGGATGTCGTTCTTAAGTTGTAGGTCCAAGTATGTTTGATTTTAGACCTTAGGGTACAGATTGGTTATAAGATCCTTTGGGATAAGGTTAAGGATGATTAACGAGAAATCTCTCACCTTTCAAAGTAGACAGAAGAATTATGCATATCGGAAGTTTCAAGTTTTAGAGTCCATGACTTGTAAGCGGGGTTGTGGAAAGATTCACCCATGAAGGGTGTGTTGATGGTTCGGAAAGGAGGGCAAGTTGAGCCCTAAGTATTTTGGTTTTGTTGATATTGTTCAGTGTGTTGGCTACAAGTTGGTTTCGTTTTTGGTTCATCAGATGATTAACTCGTGTTTCCGAGTTCTATGCTTTGTAAGTACCATTCAGATGGTTCTCACATGGTCTGATAGGTTTCAGTGTTGATTGATTAGAATTGAGCTTATGATAAAGAGTCCTTCACAATACCAGACCAGGTCTGATGTGCGAATTTGATATTTCCAGTTTATCAGCGATCCGGGTACTTCTCTTCTCTTTTTCTTTCATGTTCGAGGACGAACATGTGTTTAAGTGGTGGATGATGTGTGTCACGCCACGAACCATGGCCTGGGTATAACACGGCACTCGGTGCCTGACTGCATGTGACCAAGCGAACCAACTGGCTGGATGGATCAACGTGTGATATCAAAACATACTGAATGCGGTAATAAAATTAACACATGCTGATCTACTAAACGTCTACCTGAATAAGCATAAGTGCAGAAATACTGAATAAGTCTGTGAGAATAAATACGTAGCCAACATGGCTAACACAAAAGCTTGTTAAACACCGGCTGTCGGCACCTATAGTCTATGAAGCCTCTATGAAGTGCTGAAATGCTAACTGTTGCTGGGACAAGGCTCCCGGCATACTTGACTGGCTGTAAATACTGAAAAGACTGTAAAGTGTGATAATGCCTCGAAAGACTAGGTCTTACCAATCATGTCACACCCCAGTCCTGATAGGGCATGATGGGCACCCGACCCTTTACTTAGAGCCGAGCGAACCCGCTAGTTCTCGTTATATTCATAATCTCACTGGACTCTTAAATCACGAAATGAATGCATGATGAAAGCTTTTCAAAAAAACATTCTTTTCGTCTTTCTCAAATCAAGTAAAATCTGTAATCATATGAAATTTGTGACATAATGCATAATGATACATCGGCTTGCAGAGCCGCTTGCGAGACTGACATGCTATATACGTGACTTTGTCTGCAAAGTCTCTAACATAAATCAATATACCATAACATGGATACTCTGATTCGGCAACACTCTGGAAAGAAATGGAGCTCGCTAATCCAGCTGGAGCATCTTCTAGCAATATTGTTATATCCCGTATTTTTATACGACGGATTATTCGTAAGCTAATCGGCATAAGTCCAAGGACAAGATTATTTATGGATATGAGGCAAGGACTTTTAATTCCTGATTTTTATGAATGCACGAATTGCTTATAAATTTTAATTGGTATAGAAATATTAGTGGAGATTTGGGATTAATTTACCATGATTAGATTATTAAGTGGGGATTTGGGATTAACTAGCCTAATCAGATTATTGAGTGGGCCCCACTAAAATACATGGACAATTATGATTGGCTCATGAAATTTTAGTGGGACACATGTCATGGCTGGACACGTGTCACTTCCATGGGCAGCATATAAAAGGGGAGTTGATGACTAATCTAATTCATTTGTTCATCTTCCAAATTGTGAACTTAGAAAGAGAGAGAGAGAGTCCAAACCATGGCAGCTACGGCCATGGCTGAGCAAGTTTAAGCTCACGAAATTGATGCCAAAAAATTAATTTTCTAAGGTATTTCAACTAATTGAAGGTGGTTAACAACATGGAATTGATCATTAGAGGCCGCAAGGATGTTTATAATTGAATTCACTAATTTCAGCAAATTAAGGAGCTAAGTTTATTGAGGTAAGATTTAATCTTTTCTATGTGATTTAGAAGTGGTTTAGACTTGTATAATGTTGGTGGATGTGTATTGGATATGAAAAATTATGTGTGTTGATGTTGGGACATTGTTGAAGCCGTAGGGGACTGTTTTAGGTGGAAATGGTGAACTGATTGTAATTAACATTTTGATTGTTATTGTTATGGATTCCATGATGAGAATAAGGTATTTAATGATTCAATTTGAAGTTAAATGTGTTTGTGGGCTGTCGTAGAACTTAGGGTGAGGTTAATATAGTTTTCTTGCAATTAAATGGATGATGTTGTTAACGTGTGGTTGCTGGTATAGTTCATGAATTTGGATGAAAAGAATGTGTTAAGGAATGTATATTAAATGTAGATGGTTCGTTTGGCATGTTCGTAGGTGTTCATGAAGTTATTGGGCATCCTTACGCTACTAGTTAGGGACTGTTTAATGTGTTGTTGTTGTTCTTGTTGAACTTGGAAGATTAACGGTAATTAAGATTACATGTTGTGTTGTGTGCTGGTTGGGCTGTTGTAGAATTGCGTAGATGACAATGTTACGACTAGGGATCATTAATAGTAACTTGAATATGTAGTAGCCGTATGTGGATTGTTATCGAATGATATGATATGGGCTGTTTGGAATATTGTGCGGGCTGTCCGGAGTGTTCTCGAGCCTTGTTTGAATAGTCTCGGGTTGGTACTTGAACGTATGATTATTGATGTTGGCTTGATTGTATGTAGTTGGTTTGAATATAAGGAAAACATCGTCTAAATATCTAGAAAGGAGTTACTAACATTAGAATACGTTTTAAACCTCCCCGTAGCTTAATCGTAGTTCTTGACGTCTTAATATAGGTTGAGATACTATCGGGCAGTGTATACGTATTGTGTGGCGAATAAGCGCTAAAGGTATGTAAAGTCTATCCCTTCTTTCTTTTGGCATGTCTTAGACGTAAGTGATGAATGATATAAGCTTTGGGGTAATTCCATTCATAAGTTCCGAATATAATTCATGATTCTTATTCACTTCTTGATGTTAGAACTTTTAAAGTAGTTAAGCTACTGCCCTCGGGCTTTCTATATGATGGATAGTATAATCGTATGTATAAGTTTCTATTCCTAAAGGCTCTATAATGACTAATGTCCTTAACTTCCATAAGCTGTCTCGTATTGATTTGATACCTGTCTATGATTCCTGAGACTTTGTTTGATATAGTTCATAATGATGTTCAAAGAGCACTGAATATGACTATCATCCTGATACTCGAGCGTTGATTAGTCTACTTACCTATTGAGTCTCAAAAGATGATTTATATGCATATGATTACTCACTACTCTGCTCGTGCATACTGTTGTCACATCTTTCACCGAGTCCCGGGCCGGGTATGTTATCGTGCACAGTTTCACTGCATTATTCACCGAGTCCCTCACTAGTGGGCCGGGTACGTTTTATAATGATATGATAATGTGATGATACGATGATATGATTATGGCACCGAGTCCCATGATGGGCCGGGTACGGTATACGTGTACATGACTTTATTCACCGAGTCCCTTACTAGAGGGCCGGGTACGGTATATGATGATATGATGATATGATATGATTATGGTACCGAGTCCCATAATGGGCCGGGTACGGTATATGATAATGATATGCATGATTTTGTTTCATAAGACACAGGTACAGTGAATTCTTGACTATTATACTTGTTTCTGGTAATCTCTACTTCAGATGTGATCTCCTTTATAGTATTCTATGCTTTATATACTCAGTACATATTTCGTACTGACCCCCCTCTCTTCGGGGGGCTGCGTTTCATGCCCGCAGGTACAGACGCTCACTTTGGTGACCCGCCAGCTTAGGATTCCTATTCAGCTATCTTGGAGTGCTCCCTTGTTCCAGAGCCCAGATTTTTGGTACAGAACCTTTTGTTGTATATATGTGTTTTGTCCAGGGGTACGGCGGGGCCCTGTCCCGTCATATGCTACTGTTGTCACTCTTAGAGGTCTGTAGACATGTGTGTGGGTTATATGTATATATGTTGTCCAGCTGTGTTAGTATGACTTGTGTTTTGGGACGTTCCCACTCGTAGTGGCAGCCTCGTCGGCTTGCGTATATATATATATATATATATGTTTTGGGATGTTGTGTGTAGTGGTATCCTTTCCGGCTTGCGTATATATATAGTTGGGACGTTCCCACATGCTATGACAGCCTTGTCGGCTTATATACTGTGTTATCTGTTGATAGTAGTGACTCCTCAAGAGACAGGTTGCTTGATATATATATATATATATATTTGTGTGACAGTTCTGAGACTATGTGTTGGTCCTATGGGTTCCATATTATGTTTGGTTCTGGATTGATCATATAGCTAACAGGGGTGTATACGAGTGTCCAGTTTGGGCACTAGTCACGGCCTACGGGGTTGGGTCGTGACAAATATCCTCTACTCATCTGTATACACCTGCGTGGCATGAAACGCAACGTCCAAAAGAAGGGACGTCAGTACGAACAATGTACTGAGTATGTAAGGCATGAGTAACAACATAACATAGATATGAAAAGTAACAAGGAATACGAGGGATAACCTGTACATCTGAATGCCTCGTAGGGCGGATGTCATGCATGCTTAGCCTTTTAAAAAAAACATTTTTATACTTAAACATAGTACCATGCCCGGCCATTAAGGCTCGGTGTCATATATATAGTATCATGCCCGGCCATTAAGGCTCGGTGTTATCATCATTAGCCCGCGTCCGGGCCTCCCGCGTCCGGGGCAATATCATAACATGTCCACTGCAGTGGTGTGCACATCTACGTGCCATGCCCGGCCGACTATAGCGCGGCGCGGTGTGAGAAAATACATACATATATATAAAGCATGCATGAGAGACAAATAAAAGCTACAAGTACATCGGAGTGACGTAAGGTCGGTAACCTCCGATTATATTATGGAATAATCATCGTCGCTTTGTCTCACCTCGAAGGAACAATTATTATAAGGTGAGACCAACAACAACGAATAAAATTAAGAAATGTCAAAAGATAGCTCAATATTCTCATATCGTCATTGAAATCATAAACTTGGAACCTTTGAACATAAAATTGTTCTCATCATAGTCGTCATAATAATATAAAGCTCATGTACATGGAAATCTCTATTGATAAAAATTATCTCATAATAACATGAAATCCGTATGCCTTGGAGCTTGGATAAATAAATCACTCATAATTATCATCATGGTTATCATAAAAAGAATTATTCATCTTTACCATCATAAAAACTTTAAGAGTCATGAATCTCTAACATTCTTGGAAATGAATGTTTTTATAGAATTCATGCATGGTTTGGTAGGAAAAGCATT
The DNA here is from genome assembly GCF_019175385.1 of Lycium barbarum. NCBI lineage: Eukaryota > Viridiplantae > Streptophyta > Magnoliopsida > Solanales > Solanaceae > Lycium > Lycium barbarum. The sequence continues at coordinate 10,722,144 of NC_083343.1, forward strand.
ATGCCTTTAGAAGCTCAATAACATCATAAGGATCACGAAATTTGTGGACTTCTAGGATTTGCGGAAGAAATGATATTATGGTACGACACAAAGGTTTATAACGAAAGGATCATGCCTTTAGAAAGAAGGGGACTAGCCTTAACATACCTGGAAGATAATTTCTCGACTTCCAACTTACTTCCTGTCTTGCAATTCACTTAAGATTATTCGTAGCCTCGTAATCTACATATACAACCATTCATATCATTGTTAGGTTCGTCATCATGCTTGTCTCAAGACTTTAATTAAAATCCTTTTAGATTCTGTCGAAATTCGGGCAGCATCTCCCCTGTTTATATGTCTAGCCCGAAATCATAATATCAACAACCAGTCAACAACAACAATACCAACATCATCAATACCATTATCCATGCCAATATATCTCCTAAAATATCCCACACGATGTTTTCTAAATTTCTCAACTAACCAACTTGTGATACGACTATTTAATAACTTTATTTCCGTAAAGAAGCCGAAATTAATACCAATAATAACAACAAAAATACCCTCAACATTCTACAAGATAATTATATATATTTTCATCCAAAATTCTCCTCAAACCTTAATTCATAAGCCAACAACAACAACACAACAACTACAACTTTTATTTCTTGCAAATATTCCTTAATCAAGGTTGATAAAGAGAAAGATTCAATGATACATACCTTATATTTACTAAAGTGGCAAGATCTTCAATATTTACTTGTTCCCAAGCTACTCCAACACAAAAATGAAATCATAATCGCTTCTACACGTTGTCCGTACTTCGATTAGTATTCCGTAGCTTGAATTTTGCTCAAAATTCTCACTTTTGTGTGATATATGGACTCTCTTGCCTTGCTGAATTTTATGGATCATTTTGGAAGATTTTTGATGAAGAAAATGGGGTTTTAACCCCTTTTTATAGTGGCTAAGGTCGGCTGCACTGTAGCAGTACTGTACCGGTACTGTAGCAGCCCTGTTTCTGCGTTGACAGCTCAGTTTGTAACGTCTATAATTCTCTACTCCGATGTCCTATCGATGAGAAGTTTGTTGCATTAGAAACTAAACTCGACGAACTTCATTTTAGGCTTTTGTAACACCTTAAAACTCCTAATATACTAGGAGATATACCCCTCCAGAGTTGACTAAAAATCTGCCCAACATTTCTCAAATTGTCGTCAAACTTATTTTCTTCAATTTGCTTGATCTCGAAATCTTCCGAAATTCTCCATACATGATATTTATCATTTATTATACTTGATAATGACCATGTTCTTGTGTTTCAAAATAGTCTTTCCCGATTACGTCTTACGAGATCGTAATTCATCCTTTACTTCATTGTTACATACTTCCCATGGCTTGTACCTTCCAAAATATCATGGGACATCTCCGATACTCCATTACTACGGTGATGTACGTGTCATGCTCATGCTCTGAAAATGCGGGGTGTAACATTCTCCCCCCTTCAAAAACATTCGTCCTCGAATGTTAAGGTAGAGTTCGCTCCGAGGTAGATGTCAATGTTCTTACATGTATTTGTCGGTATTTACTTTACTTACTTGCAGTCTTACTTACTTATTTGAAGCTGAACTTATCCGAATTACTCAGTTTATCCTTCTTCTTTTGTAGCCAAAATTTATGCCTGTACACAAGGTCATCCCTTTTCTTATTATTTCTCTGTCTACTAACTCTCCATGCTTTATCGCTTTCATTGTCTCTTTAGCCTTCGTTGTTTACATTCTTGTATGCCCTTTCATCCCGTGCTTACCACATAATTTTATCCAATTTTGATTTCATCTTCTTTTTATTCAGAAATTTTTGTTCTCTTCGATCTCCACGTGCCTTTCTTATGTTTCACAGATGTCCTAAGCCTTTGTCTTCTTGGAGTTGGCCTATTCTTATTCTTACTTCCTTAAAGATAACCTCAAGACTGGTCACACTTAGCATCCTTTGCTTTCTATAGCAGTCGAATTAATCTTTGCGGTACTTTATCTTTAAACTAGTTTAACACAAAAATGTCTCACTTAATTTCTCTTTCCTTCAATTGGACTTTTGGCACTTGGCTAACTAACGGCAATTCTTTTACTTATATCGAAAACATCTCAAACCTCTTCTTTTAATGATTCATTTCCTTCAATTTACGCTTCAAGTTTCTGATCCTTAGTTCGGCTAATAAATTAGGGGTGAATTAAGAAGTTTGTCGAAAAATACCCAAGATTCTTAGTCATGCAGCGAATTCGAATCTTTTCATTCTTTCTTTTGTCTGTAACCTTCATTCATATCTTTTTCCAATAAGAGCCTTCATGTTGCTTGTTCCACGAGGTCTCATTGTCCCCCGCTTGTTCCAATCGAACGTGATATCCTTTGATCATTTCCTTTGGGGTTCTCCTTCTACTTTTAACCTTTTCCTGATTATCACTTAATAAGTCTTTCCCATAGTTTGACGCAATTATCTGTCATTTCGATTCACCAATCAAGAAGATCTCTTAATTCTTTAAATGTCCATCTCCTTTATTTATATCCTTGAATCCTTTTCTCGCGATCTTATCTTCGTCTACTTCTATGACTTCACCTTCCGTTGACTTAGTCCCTCCTGTTTCGCAGCCCTCTATTTCTCTACTAGTGGACGACTTTCTTATTTGGCTGTGGCACTTTTTCTTGCTTGTTTCTCTAGTGCTACTGTAGATTATTCCTCTTAGTACTAATTAATTTTACATACATACTATCTCATCTCCTTTTTAATTCCTTAGTCGAACTGCTTAACTCCTTGTATTGTCATCATAGTTCTGCCTATGGTAGCGCCCAGATGGCTTGCAATAGCATGTCCTTGCTAATGGCTTATTATTCTCATTAATTACTTTACTTCAGATTACTCTTCCAATGCGTCAAAATACCATAGCCACAGGATCTATATTCAAATGGGACTCCATTCGACCCGTACAAAAATCCTCAGTACCATTCCTTATACTCTTGTATACAACATTTTCTTATCATCGTTGTTATCCCCTATCACAAGATTACACTTACAACATACTAATCCACTATTCAAAATATTTTCAAATCCTTGTTTGAATCTTTCTTCCAATTTCCTCTCCTCTAATCTTAACATCATTACAAAATAACTCATTAGCATGAGACTAAAATAAAATCTTACTTAATTACAACTTCCTTTCAATACAAGTGTGCTTCCCTCTTTAAGTCCTTGACTTTCCTATAGCAGCGGCTAATTGAGATTTAATGAGCTTCCATTCTTCTTCAAATATTTGTTGTCGTCCCACACTATTTTACTAGCCATCTTATCAGGACGATTATTTATATGGTCCTATGACACATACTCTCACGATTTGATATAAACGGTGACTTATAATTTCCCGACGCAGGAAATATTTTCAAATCTCAGGTAGTACTGCTGTCGTGCTATCCATAGGCATACTGTCTTTCTTTCTTTTAACGATCATTGAAATTCCTATAAATATTCCTCTTTTAAAATTCTCACCTCTTACAGCGCTACAATTTCTCTTTACTAATCACAACTGTCCCTGATACTTATCCTTGATCACTTGTAGGCCTTCTCACTTCCTCCGCTACCTTTTTGGGGTACGTCTACTGCATATTTACTTGTAACAAAAAAAAATCTCTGGTACGAGCGATTCAAATCATAGCCCAAAACACAACATATTGCATTGACAAAACTTATTTCCTTTTATTTGCTAAACCTTCATTATCTTGTCATGCATCCTTTCCCCCGTCTGTCTCACAATATACTTGCATTTAGTCCATTTCCACTTTTCTTTATCACATCCTTGCTATATTAGTTCATCTCGAATTTTTGCCTCCTTCAAACCAGTACATTTTTTCCTCTGTACTTGGAAATATTCTAATTCGTCTAAGAAGGTTCTCATATACTAGTAGCATTCGAGTATTGACCGTCTTTGGTAGTCAATTGACCGACCCTAGCGATCCTTCAGCTCTTCTAGTCCATATAATGCCAGAGTTACTATCATCGCGGGGTTTGACTTATTTCTCTTTTGGCTAGTTAAGTTCTTATATCAAGTCAAATGTCCACACGTATTAGACACAACTCAAACCACTTCCTTCCTTCATGCCTAATAGTCGCCTAGATCAATAAATCAATGGCGACATTAGAATTCGTCAGGCTCCTTATATAATGCCTGACTATACCATGCTCCTTCAGCCGTAAAATAATGCATTACATTTATTCATATGTATATACCATTATTGGTCTGAACCGAAAAAAAAATCATGCAGGATTCCGCTTTCCTTCCGCGATGCGGACGAAAAGCGGAAAGTTCTGAGGCCTTCTGCGTAGGACTCCGCTTTCCTTCCGCGATGCGGAAGGAAAGGGCAATGTTCTGAGGCTGATTTTTGAATGAGAAGTCAATGATCTAGCCTTGGCCTTTCAGAGTGACATGAGGTCGATAGTCTCCGAATAGCTTATGGAATTCGTATCGAGTCCAAAGGAGTAATCGATGATGAGTAAAATAATATTTCCAAGAATCAATCAAATAACAAGGCATTAAGACTTGATACACAAAGCATGGAAATGGAGTGGATTTATTACGGAACGCTTATGTTCATGTTCTAGTTGGGTTCATATCATACCAGTAAAAGTCGATACTTCATCTCATATTCTCGCGATTCGTCCTTTTCTTAAATATCCATCCTGTTTCCTTTTTAATCGCATCTCTATTCCAAATCCACTGTCGTACACCATCACTGTCTACCTTTGGCCAACCTTACTAATTTACTAAGCTTCCTCTTATCGTCACAGATCACATAACTTTCTTTAATTAATTTATAACCGCATTTTCTCGTACTTCTATCCTCATGGTCCTCCTTGATTTCCTCTTAAAGTGCTCTTTCCCGTTTACTACTTAATTATATCTACCTAGAAATCTGTCGAACATTCCACTATGAGTACAAACCCATCTTATTCTCGTATATATATATATATATATATATATATACTCTTCTAGGGTGAAACTTTCCCGTACTCGTTAACTTCCTTCCCATATCAATATCTCTTTATTATCACTTACTAGCCAATCTAATCTATAAATCGTAATACTGTATTTGAGTTCCTGATGTCAAGTTTCTTTACGTTTCCAATAGGTCCCAATCCTTCGAGATCTCGGATGCAACTCATCCCAGTTTCTTAACTACTAATCATTTTTTTTTCACCAGGATTCCTCCCTTAAGTTAAATTAGGATCGTTCCAAAACTTCTCTTTTGAAAGCGCCCCATAATTGTTCCTTCAATAATGACTTACCAAACGGCTGATGGTCACATTTTCCCTTTACTCTTCCTCTATAGACATGCAAACAATTCAATTTGTAAAAATTTTGGCAGAGTTTCCTCTATAATTCTCACTACCTCATTCCTGCACACAGCCCAGAAAACACATTCGATGCCCCACAGAGCAATCACAAATACCCATAATATCTTGGTCAAGTTCTTACATCAACATCTATCCATATTAGTAAAATAAGAAACATACCTTTCGAATGAACAACTTCAATTCTCAACAATTACCTTGTAGCGGCATAATCAACTGCTTATCCATGATAAAAACATTTGGGATTCGAATCAGGGACATCATATCCTATGATTTAGCTCTATGGCACGATCTAAGATAAGAAAGAAGGCCAATGGTTCCTAAATGCCCTGAAGCCTCTTGTTTATAAGTGTGGCGCGCTTCATACCCATAAACAAGACTTTACTGTACACGACTTTGCAGACAACCCCTAGGACGACCTGCTCTGATACCAATTTGTCACACCTCAGTCCTGATAGGGCATGATGGGCACCCGACCCTTTACTTAGAGCCGAGCAAACCCGCTGGTTCTCATTATATTCATAATCTCACTGGACTCTTAAATCACGAAATGAATGCATGATGAAAGCTTTTCAGAAAAACATTCTTTTCGTCTTTCTCAAATCAAGTAAAATCTGTAAACATATGAAATTTGTGACATAATGCATAATGATACATCGGCTTGCAGAGCCGCTTGCGAGACTGACATGCTATATACGTGACTCAGTCTGCAAAGTCTCTAACATAAATCAATATACCATAACATGGATACTCTGACTCGGCAACACTCTGGAAAGAAATGGAGCTCGCCAATCCAGCTGGAGCATCTTCTAGGAATATCCTCTACTCATCTGTATATACCTGCGTGGCATGAAACGTAGCGTCCACAAAAAGGGACGTCAGTACGAACAATGTACTGAGTATGTAAGGCATGAGTAACAACATAACATAGATATGAAAAGTAACAAGGAATAAGAGGGATAACCTGTACATTTGAATGCCTCATAGGGCGGATGTCATGCATGCTTAGCCTTTTAAAAAAACATGTTTATACATATACATAGTACCATGCCCGGCCATTAAGGCTCGGTTTTATCATCATTAGCCCTCGTCCGGGGCAATATCATAACATGTCCACTGCAATGGTGTGCACATCTACGTGCCATGCCCGGCCGACTATAGCGCGGAGCGGTGTGAGAAAATACATACATATATATATAAAGCATGCATGAGAGCCAAATAAAAGCTACAAGTACATCGGAGTGTCGTAAGGTCGGTAACCTCCGATTATATTATGGAATAATCATCGTCGCTTTGTCTCACCTCGAAGGAACAATTATTATAAGGTGAGACCAACAACAATGAATAAAATTAAGAAAGGTCAAAAGATAGCTCAATATTCTCATATCGTCATTGAAATCATAAACTTGGAACCTTTGAACATAAAATCGTTCTCATCATAGTCGTCATAATAATATAAAGCTCATGTACATGGAAATCTCTATGGATAAAAATTATCTCATCATAACTTGAAATCCGTATGCCTTGGAGCTTGGATAAATGATTCTCTCATAATTATCATCATGGTTATCATAAAAAGAATTATTCATCTTTACCATCATAAAAACTTTAAGAGTCATGAATCTCTAACATTCTTGGAAATGATTTTTTTTATAGAATTCATGCATGGTTTGGTAGGAAAAGAATCATGCCTTTAGAAGCTCAATAACATCATAAGGATCACGAAATTTGTGGACTTCTAGGATTTGCGGAAGCAATGATATTATGGTACGACACAAAGGTTTATAACGAAAGGATCATGCCTTTAGAAAGAAGGGGACTAGCCTTAACATACCTGGAAGATAATTTCTCGACTTCCAACTTACTTCCTGTCTTGCAATTCACTTAAGATTATTCGTAGCCTCGTAATCTACATATACAACCATTCATATCATTGTTAGGTTCGTCATCATGCTTGTCTCAAGACTTTAATTAAAATCCTTTTAGATTCTGTCGAAATTCGGGCAGCATCTCCCCTGTTTATATGCCTAGCCCGAATTCATAATATCAACAACCAGTCAACAACAACAATACTAACATCATCAATACCATTATCCATGCCAATATATCTCTTAAAACATCCCACACGATGTTTTCTAAATTTCTCGACTGACCAACTTGTTATACGACTATTTAATAACTTTATTTCCGTAAAGAAGCCGAAATTAATACCAATAATAACAACAAAAATACCCTCAACATTCTACAAGATAATTATATATATTTTCATCCAAAATTCTCCTCAAACCTCAATCCATAAGCCAACAACAACAACACAACAACTATAACTTTTATTTCTTGCAAATATTCCTTAATCAAGGTTGATAAAGAGAAAGATTCAATGATTCATACCTTATATTTACCAAAGTGGCAAGATCTTCAATATTTACTTGTTCCCAAGCTACTCTAACACAAAAATGAAATCATAATCGCTTCTACACGTTGTCCGGACTTCGATTAGTATTCCGTAGCTTGAATTTTGCTCACAATTCTCACTTTTGTGTGATATATGGACTCTCTTGCCTTGCTGAATTTTATTGATCATTTTGGAAGATTTTTGATGAATAAAATGGGGTTTTAACCCCTTTTTATAGTGGCTAAGGTCGGCTGCACTGTAGCAGCACTGTAATGGTACTGTAGCGGCCCTGTTTCTGCGTTGACAGTTCAGTTTGTAACGTCTATAATTCTCTACTCCGATGTCCTATCTCTTAGAAGTTTGTTTCATTAGAAACTAGACTCGACGAACTTCATTTTAGGATTTTGAAACACCTTAAAACTCCTAATATACTAGGAGATATACCCCTCCAAAGTTGACTAAAAATCTGCCCAACATTTCTCAAATTTTCGTCAAACTTATTTTCTTCAATTTGCTTGATCTCGAAATCTTCCGAAATTCTACATACATGATATTTTTCATTTATTATACTTGATAATGACCATGTTATTGTGTTTCAAAATAGTCTTTTCCGATTACGACTTACGAGATCGTAATTCATCCTTTACTTTATTGTTACATACTTCCCATGGCTTGTACCTTCCAAATTATCATGGGACGTCTCTGATACTCCATTACTACGGTTATGTACGTGTCATGCTCATGCTCTGAAAATGTGGGGTGTAACAAATCAGCTTATACTGGAAGTCCTAACGTGCTTACCAATACCTACTACATCGTGAAATGCAGGCCCCCGGGCAATAAAAAGGGGATGTCAATACATTGAAATTGCACTGGTATGTAAAGCATCTGAAAAAAGAACTGTAAGTACTGAAGCTAAAACTGAACTGATAACTGATAATTGAACTGAACAAAGGGAGTAAAGGTATGAATATTTCCTGTTCTGAATGAAGAATTACATCTGCTCTGTAATGAACCATACTGGGGTCCATAATTCTTTTTAACTCATAGAATAGGTATTTCAAACAATGCACCATGGGTTGTGACATGGCAGGCAGCATCACCCCCTACTATGCTATATCTCAAACAATGCACTATGGGTCATAATACGATGGGTAGCACCATCCATTACCAGGCTGTGTATCATAACACACCATGGTTCATAACATGGCGGACAAAACCATCCACTGCCAGGCTATATATATCAAATAGTGCACCATAGTTCATAATATGGTAGGTAGCATCATCCACTACCAGGCTATGTATCATATCATCATGCACCATGCTTTATAACATGGCAGGTAACATCATCCACAACCAGGCTATGTACGTGCTATCTACTACAGCTATTTGCTTATACACACAAAGGTGACAATCAACCGACACTCATGGACCTAGAAAGCAGTGTATCACAAAAGCATATTTAAACATCACTTTTCATATTATTGTAGGCATTCTTGGATCTAGACATGTTTGTCAATTGACCCAATTATGTCTTTTAAACTCTATATAATTTTGTGAATCCTGTCATGAGTTCATAAACTATAGAGTCATATTTCTACCCTTTTTCAAGAAGTATTATCAAAAGTTAAGGAACCTTCATGTTATTATTCTAACATGGATACTGAGCATTGCTATCATGAGACATGGAATCACAGATTGTTTATAGAAATTAGAATATTAACTGTTCATAAGCATTCTGGGTTTTCATGACTGAGACTCATGGGATATCAAACACAATTCTATATTTATTACATACTGAGTTCACAACGTTCGGAATGAAAGTCATGAACGAATTACAAAACTATATCATCTGGAGAATAGAAGTTCTATAACTATTCATGGAACTAAGACAAAACTATGTTTCTGAGGCAAATCGTAATAGTCATAAAAGAACGTGGCGTAGGGATAATCATCAACATTTCCAAACGTAGAGAGTTAGCCTCACATGCCTCAAGTTTGGCCTTTTAGCATATTAAAATGTTCGTCACCCCTTTCGACTTTAATCTAGAGCAATATACGTCAAAGGGAATCAATATTAGTAAGAGCACTCATGCTTTGGTCATCTAGGAATTTTATCAAACACCTTGTGGGCATAAAGCTCCACAACCCTCATTAATGGTATTTCTTTATCCAATTACCCAATGGACCTTGCTTCGCTGCCCGTCCGCGTGAGACATGGCCTAGGGACGTCAGTTTGCACGCGTCGCATGCCCGTGGACGAGCACCACTGATAGCTCTTTAGTAAAATGTGAATAACTTTTTGTAAATAACTCTAATTGACCTGATCCTTTTATGAATGAAAAGGTATTTCTACGTACTACAACTTTCATTAAGGAACCTTTTACAACTTCTCAACTAATCATGGGGTTACGGTTTCCTGAAGTAGGTCCCTTGGCCACTTTTGCAAAATGTTCAAATCTTCAAGTTTTTCACTAAAACTCTAACTATACGAGTCTAACCTCAGTTCTAGAATACGAGGTGTAACAATGTACTGACTCCTTAGGTCGTTTTGAGATATTTGACTATTTTACCCCTTTTGACCCTTTTCCTAGCTTCGTTTAAGTATGTTTGATTAGCGGGATTGGTCGGTACGGTTTCCCAAGGTAGTTGGAATGCGTTTGGGTTGAGGAAATGAGATTTTTGAAAACTCTTAAGTATTTGGTTGACTAAAGTCAACATCGGGGGTAAACACATATTTTTGAGAATTTCGTCGATTCCATTAGTTCTGGAATGTCTATTATAGGCTGGTGGTGTATTCGGTCGGTTCTCGAGGGCTTCAGGGGTGTTTTGATCATTTGGTTGGAAAGTAGATTTTTGGGCGTTCGGGGTTGATTTGGTCAACAAGACCTTGTTTGGGAATTTTGAGCGCACAAGTGAGTTCGTAGTGTGTTTTTATATGTGTCTGCATATTCAATTTGTCTCGGAGAGGTTCTGGGAGAGACTTGAGATTTCGGGTTGAGAGAGTCAAAACTAGTTTTTACATTTTCTAGTGTACGCACAGGTGCATATGGGTTCTCGCCCCTGAGGATGCGGTCCAGGGAGCGGAAGCCCGCAGGAGCGAGGTCTGGCGCATCCGCAGCCTCGAGCCGAGATCCGTTGCCGCGTGGCCTTAGATATTTATGAGAAGCTTGCTAGTGCGAAGCATTGTCCGCTAGTGCGAAGCGTTGTCCGCCGGTGCAGATGCGCAGATGCCAGAGTAATTGCGCAGGTCCACAAGATCACTGGGTAGAATATATATTTTAAGTGTCTTCTTCCTTAAGTCATTCCTATTCTAAAACCCCAAGACTAAGGGCGATTGTGGATCAAAAGTGAAGGGTTTCAATAGCAAATCAGTGGGTAAGTTCTCTAATTCGTGTTTTATAATTATTTCGATGATTAGGATCATTAAGTCAAGCTTAGAAAGTGAAATTTAAGAGGTTAAGTGAAGGGTTTTGAACCCAAATTGGAAAATGGGGAAATTGATAATTGAGCATGGATTCGTAGTTGTTTTTGGATGATTTTTGGTATGTGAGTAATATTAAGCATGAGGAACGTGATTCTAGGCCCAATTTACTATTTTCCCCTTTTGGGTCCAGAAATCCTAATTTTGGGTTTTATTTCGGGATTGGATTTATATATAGTTTTATAGGTATTGATAGACTCATGCTCTAATGTATAACCCATATTTGATCAGCCTGGGATCATTCGGAGGATTTGAAGAAGGAAGGAGGCCACATGGAGATCGTTGAGCTTCAGGCTTCTAGTTTTCAGGCATGTTGAGACCTTGCACTCTTTTTCGAACATTGCATTTAGTTAAAATGAATCTAACAAGAGGGATTTGAGTTGATTAAGGGGTGTAGATACTCGTGAGGTGATGAGCACTAGTATCGGATACCGGTCATCATGTTATGGGCATTTGTACAATTTCAATTGTGTAGTTGGTCTGAATGCCATTCTTTGGGCAGTAGCTGATAGAATAGTACGATCCTTTGGATCTGTGATTGGGGGCTGATGCCCGTACTTTATGTCTCTTATTGTTATTGCATGTCTTTTCTATTTGTATGCATGTCACTCATATATCCTCGTTAAAGTAAAAAGGAAGTAAAAAGGTGAAGCCTTTATGATATTGTAAACATGAGGATGGATTCCATGCTTATATGCTTGTTCTTGACTTGATGTATGCCATATTCATACGTTATATGTATTCATGCATATGATTTGAGGATATGATTGTGAGTTCGATGGGATCTTGTTCTGGACGAGTGATGATGTTTTAGCGCATTCCGTTGACAAGTGGGTCAGGTTGGCTAAGTGACAGGTACTTGAGATATAATATGTGGAAACCGTGATCCGAGGTTGCTACTGGAGCGGTTCGTGATCCGATGATTTTTCAGAGCGATGATATATGGGCCTCATGAGCCCCCCATGGGTCACGATTCGTTAATATTCGAACGTGTGTATATTGGGAAGTGGAAACAAAGGCCTTGCATTGCATTACATACATTCTTCATTTTTTGATATATGTTGATGACTGATATTGATTGTTGATTTCGAATGTTATTGATTATTCACCTCTTATGATTATTGTCGTGTTCATCACTTATACATGCATTTCATTATATATTTTTCGTGACATCGTGATACAGTTCCAATGGAAAGATTGATGGAAATCCAAGGTCTTTGCCGGATTTGTGATTATCTTGATGGAAAGGTTAATGATAAAGACTGTGGAAACATATGATAAGGAAGTGAACGAAAGAAGTCACCTTTGGCTATGTGCGGAGTGGCTGGTAAAGCATATCATGTCATACCATTGATTCTTTAATTCTAATTTACTTGAGTTGTTGTCTGATTTACGCTTAAGTGCAAATTTATGTTATGTGACGAATAGAAGAGTTATGTGCTCATAGGCTAACTGAGGCACTTTTAGATTAGAAGCTCTCACATAGGCTTATAACTTGAAGTTAAGATGATTTATTTGATTAATCTTATTGTGGACTAATGGCAGTTAAGTGTGGTGATGGCAATTTGTAGACTAGTCTTCGTCTCCGTTCCGGATCAGGTCGGTCGATGATACATGTTGAGTACCCGTTGATTTTGTACCCACGCTACACTTGATGCACCTTTTTGTGTGCAGGTTCGGTATCCATGCTGATGGTCTTTGAGGATGATGAACCGGCCGAGGCGGAGACTATTTCGGAGAGTCGGGAGGAGCTGCACGCAGATCTGTAGCACCGAATTCTCTTCCATTTTTATTTCTGTATTTTCTATTCGGACAGTATATTTTGTATTACTTTGAACTTGTAATCGAAATTTAGAAGTTCTTGTACTGGTGACACCAGGTTTTGGGAGATATATTACTTATGCACTTTTTCATAATTATAAAGGCTTAAATTCATATAAATCGATTCTTACACTTATTTCCGCGCTTAATACTTATTTACCAACTTTAAATGGGGGAGTTAGTGCCTTCATGGCTTGTAAATTGTCGTGACAAAGGGGTAAAATCTTTGGAACCATTAAATCCAATTGTTGGGTTGTTCGACATTTATATTTCATATTAGAAACAATTAAATTTTTCATGGTTTTCTGAATTGATACAATGTTATGGTGTCTTCGATCTTTTGCCATGTACCTAGTGAAGCAAAGACGAATCACATCTCATTCTACACTCGAAAGAGATTATAGTCTTTAGATTCCAAGTGAATGGTAATAACTTCAAAGGGTTATATTGAGGATGCAAATCACACTGATGTATCTATAAATGAGTTAACTATGTCCTTCATTTATTTTAAAAATAATATCTGATTATTTTGTTAATGGGATAAGAAATAAGTTTAGGCTTACCAAAGTGTTCATCTTGCTTGAAGCAGTTTCAGATGGCACACTAACTTGCTACAAAAAAAAAAAATGATATCGTAAAGTTTATATATCTTAAAGTCTTTATTAGTTTTGAGTTTTTCTTACACTTCCGACTTTTGAAACTCGAAGAGAGTGTAGTTGATGTGAATTTTTCGGATTCTCCTTTGAGATTTGAATATTCTAAGTTTGTATTACATTTCTACTACTTTTGCAGGTGGCTGTTTTGAGTGTTTTCTTTCTTTCTGTCTTTCTTTCTTTCTTTCTTTGTTTTTTTTTTTTTTTTTTTTTTTTTTTTTTTTTTTTTTGTATTGTGCTGATGCTTCACTATATTGTGATTCAAATTTGTATATTTTTTAGACTTGCTCGCTTTTCCGGAAGAAATTCAATGCCAACTTCTCAAGTAGTCAACGAGGTTTCCTCTTACTGTTCCAACAAACGTTTTAAATGGGTATTTTTTTATCTAATGTCCACTTCATCATCTTATTATATCTATTTACTTCTATTTATATTGTGCTATAGTATACAGCCTGATTTGCATCTTTAGTTGAGATTAGATTTTTAGGTACATGATTTAAGCTAAAGGCTTAGTTGAATGATCTATTTAATCTACTATGTATCACTACGATGATTCCTATTAATTAGCTATAGATGCTTCATTGTTTTGACTCCTTCCTCTTTCCCCTATTTCTTTGACAGTAAAAGCACTATCGAATTCGATAGGAGATGAAATACAAGAAGTGCAATGCCTTCTAAGCAAAATCTTCCTTTAAGAATAAAGTCAATCAATATAGAATTTACTTTTCACGAACACAATCGCATAATTAGCAGTGTGCTTCATTGTGTGGAAAGCAACTGTATGCATCTCAATTTTAAATTATTATCCCTAGATCTCGGGTCAAAACTTACTTCTTGCCGCGTTCGGGAAAAGATCTTTCACACTAGTAGGTATGCTACACCAAATTCAGTAGGATGAACATTGCAATGCTGATCTATTATTTTTTAGTTTTTACTATTTGATTATCATTCTTTGTTTTTATCATTTTTCCCTTTATATGATGTAATGCTGAATCAAATACTACCATTTAGCCTCAAATTTGTGTGAAATGTTATTGTCATTGCTATCTCTTGCCTTTTGATAGATAAAACCGTTAAACAGACGAAGGAAATACCATAGTGTTGAATGATATGAATAAACAATTATTCCATCAAAAGAAGAGACTGTGTCTTCTGAGATAGGTTGAAGGGGCAGGACGCCTTGGCATTGACTATCCATTGGGTATATTGCTAAGAGATTTTAACTATTGACTATCAATAAGGTATATTGCAAAACAATGTCCTATTTTGACCAATTAAAAAGAGATTGACTTGTTTGCTTTGTAAGCTTTTTAAGCTAAAATTGACATGTATAGCAATATGGACTTCAAAATGGGACAAAGAGCACAAACACTTACTGAAGAAAAAGGGATTAAAATAATAAAATTGTGTAAATGGTTTGATTTAGTACTAATAGCATTTCTCTCTTCCCAGCATATGAATTCTACTTCTAAGGTTTGAACTGCAGCTTAAAGCTTTTCCACCGATATTGTGTCAGAAGCACAAGTGAAATGCGATGAGGCAGATCTGGAAGGATATGAGGCGAATAAATTAGTGAGAAAAGATGAACAAAACCAAAAAACCATATCTCCTTATGTTTGATAATGATGGTATGTTCATGACTTGTTAACAAAATTTTCTATATTGTGCAAGTCTGCTTTCATATAATTTTAGGAAATATTTCTTATTAGAAAATGTTAATGCATTTTTTCCAATATATACGAGGCTCAAACTATCAAGGAAGTCTTTCATATGATGATAACAACTTCATATGTGAATTGTCCTCTCAAAATTTGCCTTTTTTTTTTTTTTTTTGTAATCATATTAGTGGCAGAAAGCAAAGATAGAGATGCTTCAACACATTGTTGCTACAAATAATCTATTTCCCCTTGACCTTGACCCACAACAAAAGCATAAACCGAGATGATAAGTTCATCTATATTTCTTTCAAAGAAATCTTCTCCTCGATGTGTAGTAGTTCCATGGAGCTCTTAAAAGGGCCTCAGAATTCTAAAAGCTAGCTATTAACTTCCATTTAGCTATGTAATCTGACTTGATGCTATGAATTGGAGTTATACTTTTCAACGTAAATTTTTTTAGACAAGATTCTTTGTTGGTGGGATAAGAGGATTAGCTAAATTTACTAATTTTTTAGATCGACGATAATTGATGGGATGACTAATGGGGTTGGGGTTATTCATTTCATTATAGGAGAAAGTTTCACATATAGGGGGCGATCACGTCCGAGATAATCATTCGTTCCATAGCATTGGGGCTATTTACAACTAGATGCCTAAATAGAAGATGCTTCTTTGATACTTTTTTTTTTTTGAATATTGTTGAAATGCTTAATTATATGTAACAAGGCAACATATTAGTCATTTAACTTGCCTCTGTATTTATTTATTTAGTTTCACATTTTGTTGGACTGTTGCCTGAATGTCTAAATAATTCCACAGATTTTCCTGATTTTGGTTTTACTTGGCTTAACCTATTGATGGTGTAACATCATGGCGATGCTCAGAAAAGACTGAAGAGGTTATTTGGTTAAATCTCTGAACATTCCACCTTTCTTGGTTATAGCTTCGATGCTATTAGACAAATGTGGTTTTAGCATTTTAATTGATTTTAACATGTGCAGTGACGAAGTAGAGGAGTGAGGAGTAATGAAGCAGAGGAATGAACAGGAAACTTAATTTAGTATCTCGCTCCAAAAATGTTGGTCATTTTGTTAGGCTTTGTTGATCATCTGAAGACTTGAGTTTTTTGTTTTGATTAGAATGTCAGCGCACCAGGTTTTCAATGCTAGCTTTCCTTCAGCTTGAATCCTTTTTGCTCTTTCTTCCACTACATCTTTCCAAATAGGCAAATTCAGCAGCTTATAACGTTTTTGAAGTTGAATTTTTAATTTATATTCGTAGGTAGAGAAAGGTTCAGCACTTCCTTTTTCAAGGATTTCTATCACATTTATTTGAAACTTCAAAAGGAAAAGGAAGATGATTTCAGATGGATGAAACGTACTTGTGTTAATATTCATTGACACATTGAGTCTATAAACTCTTAGCTTTGTATAATGATAACCATTTTGATGGTACATAAATACCTTTTGTATAGATAAGATAATATTCAAGCTGTTCACGACCTTAAATTGGGTGGAGATTAAGTGTTCAGTTCAATAACACGTTTGTAGAATAAACAATTTTAATTTGTCCAAAGAAGATAATGTTCCTACGAAATGTCATCTGTACTGATCCTTTAAAGCTATAAGTTATTTGACCTGTTGTGTTTTCACAACTCTTTTATATACAGGAGTTTCGAGGCCTGCTATATGTCAATTACATTATCCTATTCTAGAATTGTCAATTTTAGATGGCATTTTCGTTTTAATTTTCTAGTAACTTTCTTTTCTATCACTAGAACTAGAATACACACATTATTTACTTGGATTTACTCTTAAAGAGGAGAAGTGCTCCTTTGAACGACATGTATTACTTTTAATGATTTTTATAATACTGACTGCGCGTCGCGCGGGTATGAATACTAATAAATAAAGATCAAGTGAAAAAGAAAACTAAAATTTACTTAGTTTTATTGAATCCATAATGAATTCAATCAAGTTAAGTGAGATAAACAAATTTGGTTTCTTTTTTTGTTTTCAACTCTGCCACAGAGAAAGATGATCAAATAATTCTCAGTCATGGTCCTTGTGGATCGAATCATCCATAAAATATACAAAAAGAAGCTCCAGATATTTGAGATCTTTCTCTTTGAATAAGATCGATTAGTCGTTACATGCGACTATCTCCACTATAGAAAGAACAAAAAAAAAAATTAGTAAAGTAATTATTAGAACCAAATAAGCTTTCTACATATGCATCGTCTAAAACAACGATTATTATCAGCTATAGCTAAGAAAGAAATCCGATAGAAGTCTAAATATACCTTTTTCCATGTAAATACTACTGCCTACGTCAAATTTTACCTGAGCATCCGGGTACCGTGGCACCCCAATTCCCTAAATAAATAATAGAAGAAGAGAAGGTACTGTATGAAAGAGAATAGCTTATCAAGTTAGCTAGGGTGACCTGCCTGAAACCAAGAAAGAAAGAACACACCATATCAATGATCAATACGTGGTATAAATTAAAGACCTTTCCAAATTATTTCAGGCAAGTCATCCTTGGTTACTAAATAAGACTCCTCTCATCATCCTACACCTCTCACCTATCTTCTTCTTCTCTCTCAACCCCTTCATAAATTAAGCGCGCAAACACACACAAAAGAATGAAATAAGCATTCACTAATGTTTGTATTCGGGTAGACTGTCTACATCACATGCTTCGGGGTGTAGTCCTTCCCCGGACCTTGCTAATAGGGAATGCTTCGCTTCTGAATTGGAGTGGCGGCTTAGGATAAGCCTGTCAAGTGGGTCGGGCTAGGCCATTTAAATGTGGGCCACATAGGGGTCGGGTCGGGCCATAGTTAAGGGGCCGGGATGTGGGCCGGGCTTGGGAAGGGAAAAGGGTGTCCGTCCCAGCTGTAACACCTCATAGCTTCGGGCGGAAGTTTGACTCATAAGATGATAATATAATGGAACCAATATGAGGGTCATAGGAAGTGTTTTAAAAACCAATTAAGTCATAGGAAATGTCTTTGGGCAAAGAAAAGTTGGAAGTCACTCTACGGGGCATGTTTGCAAGTGAGTTTTATAGAAGGTCTTACTTCCAACGACCATAACCCCTTTATTAATTTGGAATTTGGGAAAACTTCCTTGATTAAAGTTTTATCCCTTTGAAATATCTTTCCAACGGTATATTATGGGTCTCAAACAGAGCTGTGTACAAGGAGTTATGTCCAGTTTACCGAACGCTGAGCAGAACCGACACCTGCCGCTTGTGAGGGCGCGTGCGATGGCCCCGCGCCGCACGCCGATCACACAAAACCCCCTACTCTGACTAATGATCTGAGTATGGTCGTGCGCTGCATGTGCGTCGCACGACCATCGCATAACAGGGTCAGTTTCGGGTCAAAAGTCGGGTTTACGCGTTTTAAGCTATATTTAGGACTTGGGGTTTATTTCCCCAGCCCCCCATTCACGAGAATTCTCTCTAAACTCATAGAGAACAAGTCCCAAACTTCAAGATCTTCCAAGGTAAGTTTTTATCATGATTCTAGGTTGAATTTAAATCCCTAATCCCTTTCTAACTTGAGTAAACTCTTTTAATCCATAGAGTTAGGATTGGAACATTATTGTTGGAGGTGGAAACCCTAGAACCCGAATTCAAGAGGATTGGACTTCAAAAAGGTAATGTTTCTACTCTCTAAACATTTATAGTTGCGAATTGATGAGTTCTTGGGAGAATAGTAAATGGGTTTGATAAAGAGGATTATATGAACTATGCTAGAGTTTTGGATTGTTGACTTGGGATTGTTGTATTCATGTGGGTGATGAAGAATGATGTTAATTACACCTAATTGGGATTGTAGAATCAGCTAGAAGTAATAGAGTGGGGATTGGGTGAAGAAAACACCATTAATGAAGGTTGTGGAACTTCATGCCCACTAAGTGTTTGATAAAATGCTTAGATGACCAAAGCATGAATATTATTGCTAATATAGAATCCCTTTGACTTGTATTGATATAAATCAATGTTGAAAGGGTTGACCAACATTGTATTACGCTCAAAGGCTGGAATTAATGTATGTGAGGCTAACTATCTACGTTAGGGAATGTTCATGATTCTCCCTACGCCTCATTCTTCATACTTGTCAGCAATTTGACTCAGAATATAGTTAGCCCTAATTTCATGATATGATATAGAACTGTTATCTTCTAGGGTTACAGTTACAGAATTCGTTCATGGTTGTCACTTTGAACATCATGAACTCAGCACGTAATCTTTATAGACTTATGCATTGTTATCACATGAGTCTCAGTCAGTGTATGACCAGTTATTTGCATGAGTCCCATAATCAGAAACAGTTATCATGCTATCAGCTATAGCCAGTCTCAGTTTTGTAAATTGTTAATGTTGAACACCTGTATCTGTATTTTTAGGCCTTAGGCCACAGTTTATGCATACGTATTGCTTGGGCCAGAGGCCACAGTTTTTGTGCACATTATTTGGGCCCCAGGCCACAGTTATATTTACAGTTTTACAGGTGATTCTCCATCCAGAACAGGGAGTACTTCAGCTTCTTGCTTTCCTGTTTAGTTCAGTTTCAGTTTCAGTTCCAGTATTTTATTGCTTCAGTTGCTTTACGTACCAGTACAATTCAAATGTACTGATATCCCTTTTTATTGCTTGGGGGCCTGCATCTCGCGATGCAGTTACATACAGGTTGATGATCCAGCTACTTAGGAGTGTTCATATCAGAGGTAAGGTGCCATGTCTGTCACACCCCAATCCTGATAGGGCATGATGGGCACCCGACCCTTACTTAGGGCCGAGCGAACCCGCTGGTTCTCGTTATTCTCATAATCTCACATGACTCTTAAGTCATGAAATGAAACGCGATGCGGAAGGAAAGCACAATGTTCTGAGGCTGATTTTTGAATGAGAAGTCAATGATCTAGCCTTGGCCTTTCGGAGTGACATAAGGTCGATAGTCTCCGAATAGCTTATGGAATTCGTATCGAGTCCAAAGGAGTAATCGATGATAAGTAAAATAATATTTCCAAGAATCAATCAAATAACGAGACATTAAGATTTGTTATACAAAGCATGGGAATGGAGTGGATTTATTACGCAACTCTCATGTCCATGTTCTAGTTGGGTTCGTGCCAAAGAAAGACGGAAACAAACACCTTACATACCTTATCCGTCAAGCCACCACTTAAAGAGTTCCTTACATCGAAGCTTGCCCCTTTTTTTTTTTCCTTCGTTCACTTCTTATTTCCCTTTACAATAGCATAGCTTGCTCGTATGTATGTTTAGTTCGCGTATATTCGTCTTGTTTCCTTTATAATCGTATCTCTATCCCAAGTCCACTGTCGTATGCCATCACTGTTGACACCCAATTTTGTCCCTCCTTTATTTCAATTTATTTCTTTGAGCTTCTAAATTTATTGACGAGCTGAACACTTTATTTTCACTATTATTAATTTTCACTACTTTATTACCAACATTACGAGCATTACTTTATCCCAAATTTTAAATGTTCGTCATTGTTTCATTTTCGGGTTTGGAATCGTTAAATTAATTACAAGACAACAGTTTGCAAAATCTTTATTTTTCTACATATTAATTATTAATTGTCTTTACATAGTATATGTTGTACTAGTTATTAAATTACAAGCCCAAAGATAATTAATATAGAGGAGGAATTTCAGCCAAATAAATGGCCCAACAGACTAGCCCACTTGATTAAAACTAAATCAGTCCATATTTTATCCCTACCCGATCCAACCAAATAATTGCCCGGTCCAGCCCATTTCTTCCACCTTACCCGACCCGGCCCACTACATGAATTAAAAACCTAATCCCTTCTCTTTCTCCTTCAGCCGCCTCCCTCACCTCTCTCTTTCATCCTCTTTCGTCTCCCTCTCACGCCCTCTCCACTTCCCCTTGTCCCCCACGCCTACCTCTCCACTTCCCCTTGTCCCCCACGCCTATCTCTTCCACATTCCCTCTGTCCCCCGCTCCTTCGTCTCTCTCCCACGCTCCTCTCTCTCCTCACTCTATAAAAGGAGGAAGCTTACACCTTGAAGGGGGGATTTTGGATGAGCAAAAAATAAACCGAATAAAACAGAGATCAAATAAAAAACACAGAACAAAAACGGAGGAGAGAACACGGATCGGGTGATACATGAGTATTTTCTAAAGTCTTGAGTTTCTTTCATTTTCGAAAAAAATCTGGTCTTAAACATTTTCAAATCAGAAAATACTTTTTGTTATGAGATTTGCGTTGAAAAGTTAAGTCTTCATAACTCGATCAACTTTCGTCGCTGTTCGGCAAAATAACTTTAATTATGACAGAAGTACTTTAATTTTGACTCGAGTGTCGAATCTGTCAATACGAGAGTAGATTCGAGACTTTGACGTCCCACTTCACTGCCCCAACAAAAGGTCGGTAACTCTCCTTCCTCTTCTTTTCAGTTCAATGTAGGATTATGTAATTAGTTTAGTTTAACTTAGTTTTAATGTCATAAGTTAGGTTACTGATCTTGTAGTTCACTCTTAGTATAATTTTTCTTCTCTGAATATCTTCATTTTTGTTGAAATGGATGAATTAGTTCAATTTCAGTTATGTTGCTTTGTTATGTTTATTTACTAGTTCTGTTTTGGCTTGTTTTGAATCAAGAACTAGCTAGTTGATTTCATGGATAGTTTAGCTCTACTTTGGCTATGGTATGGGTTTAGTGTTTAAATCGATCTTACGTTTTCTTTTAGCTCGGTGTTTTCATGTTCGGTTGTTATTTAAGTTCTAGGTGTTGAACTCCATTTACTTTATTTTCTTCTTCCAGTTTTCATGTTAAGTTTTGCTACTATACCACCCCACTTTCTCCCTTATCTTGTTCGAGGAAATATGATAGATTGGTATAATTTTTTAAGTTGTTTGAGTTTCTGGGATCATGTCTAAACGTGGGTTCGTTTGGGTTAGCTGAAATAAGTTAAATCGGATTTGTGTGTTACCCTCCTTAGTTGCAGTTGTGGTGTAAATTTGAACTTGTATTACTGTTGTCTCTGTCCAACAAGATTATGTGTTCCTTTAATACTAGAAATAATATTTGAAGGCTTTTCATAGTTTGTCTTGTTCTTGTTTGAATGTTGCGACGAAGTGTGATATATAACTCTATTTTCGTAAAACAATGCCTACGAATTCTTATTGAACCATGACTGAGATTACTCTACTCTGAAAATCATGTTTGCGAGATCTTGAATCACTCTTATGTGCGTACAACATACTACATGTTTGCGGTTAAATAAAACTGAGATTGTTGGTTTGGTCTTGCTGGTGTAAAAAAAAAAAAAAAAAAAGATCTCGCTGCCATGTCCAGTTTGTTGTTGTTGGTTTTGATTTTTTTTTTTTTTTTTTTGTAATAATTCCATGCTTAGGGATATTTAGAAACCATGTATTTGGCTACTGGCTGCATATTTGTGATGCCTGCCTATTATCATTTATCAGAATGTCTTCTGCAATCTCTAAGTCATATTAAAATAACTTTAGCAAGAGTAAATAAACATTATGCGACATAGCGTAACACTCACAAGATCGACTTGGACTTTCCAACCACTTCATGTGATGACATGCTTTTACCCCATGTGCTAAACATCGTGTCTCTTATGCATTGAAGCTGAAATTAAGTACTGTAGGATTCTTTTAATCTCCATCTTTATATGTTATTCCAAATCAGATTCCTCTTCTAATTATTTTGTCTCTTTCCTGTTTTTCATGTACAATCGGAGCCGGAGAGTTTCACTTTGAAACTCAACGACACCGCTCACGGAAGTCCGCATACTCTTGCTCTTCCACGACTTTGCATTGCTTGGACAGCGAAATATATAAGAAACTTTATCCTTCTATTGAAGCCGAACATGGCTATGGTTCGTCTTATTTATTTTTGGCTTGATTTCATTTTGCTTATGTTGAAATGACTTTATCTTTAATTATGTGTGTTGACACCCAATTTTGTCCCGCCTCTCCTCCGAAATACCTATTTACGCTTCTAATATTTTTGGAAAATTAAAAAATATATATTTATATTTTTTACTATAATTATTAGCCTCTTATCAATACTGGCATTTCATTATTTTATTACAGTTACTAGCCATTATTATTATTATTATTAGAATTCACATTCTTATCATTTCGGCATTTTACCAGCTTACACCCACGCATCGCATTTATTTCGCACAGTTAAACGATAACGTTTATTTTAAAAAAATACTATTGCACGGTTATTACAACATCATATAATTTTATTACCCGAGTCCAAATAATTACATATATTGTAATATTTGTCACACTCAGTATATGTTTGATTAAAATAAGCCTTTTATTTAAAATTAGAAGCCAAACTGCTCCTTGCATTCAGTCCGTATTTTTGATTTATCGGACCCCAAATCAAAGTCCAATCAACTCATGAATATTTTTGGACCATCCCATATATTTTACCCCAATTTTTAGGACCAGTCCATGCTTTAATTCACTAGCCAATTTTTTTTAATACCGGTCCAAAAGAAATTGACCCAGTCCACAAGGGACCGGGTCCGGCCCATTCCTTTTCGTGATAAGAGAAACCCTAAAGGTTTCCCCTTCATTTTTTCCTCTTCTCTTTTCCGCCTCTCTTTCCCTTCCTCTCATCTTCTCCGCTCCCCCCCACTTTCTCTCCCCCACGTTACTTCCACCACGCTCCTCTGTCCCCCACGCTCTCTGTCACCCACTACACTCTGTCTCCCCGCTCCTCTCTCTCTCTTCGTCACAAGAAACCCTAAAATTCGCCCTATATATAATCGTTTTCCAAGTCAAGAAAAGGGGATCTTTTGGGGGGATTCAGGAAATTCCCTCTAGAAATTAAAGTTTGAACACCCCAAAGTCTTTTTCTTTTCAAAAACATCAAATTCGCAGTTCGTTGTGATAGTTCGAATATCGGATCAAAAAATACTCAAACAATTTTTATCTGTTCTGTTGATTGCCGTAAATCCGAGTCTCGCAACATCAAATTTGAAGTGTTTCGAGTGTGAATCGAAGAACCGCACCCACTTCGCTGCATCCAAAGAAGGTAATTTTTTCTTTCGGTGGCTTCTGTGCTATCTAAGTGTTAATTATATGTTTAATTTGAGTACTCAGCATGTTCTAGATTTTAGCAAATATGGTTTGGTTGGTTTGACTATACCGTCGTCGCATGTGTTTTGGCCTTAAAACTTCTCTATTGTATTAATCTAAAATATGAAGTCATGTAGGTTTGGGATTCTAAGTTTCAGAGTAAGTTTGTTTGATTTAGGGGGATAATGGGTATGAACTTGATACAATTGTTTGGGCTAGCTTTAAGCCACATTGTTTCTCCTAAGATGTACTCTGTTTAAGACGTATGAGAAGTAAAAGTAGTGTCAAACTCCCGTTCATTTTTTCGTGTATTAGAAGTCAATTTATTTTGTGGCATAATCAAGAAAGATAAATGGATGCATTATTCTGCCTGCTAATGTATAAACTGTGTAGATTGCGAAAACGAATATGCCTTGGTAGAAAAGAGACCTGTTTGTTGTCGTGTAGTGATCTCCAATCCCTCTTCTTTCAGTTTCACCCCTTTAATTCTCATGTGTATGTATTGAGTAATTAGTGCATGCTGGTAAATGTTTAGCATGTTTATAACTTACTCACTCAGTATGAAGATAATTCAGTCACAAACATGCGATGTTGTTTCTGTTTAAGGTCGTGTGCTGTCTGGTATAATCGATAGTCTCACTTAGCATAGGTTTATTTTATTGGTTTGAGATAATATAAGTCAGTTATGAACCCATTGTTTCCGGTCTAAGTGTCTCTCTTATGGCGTATTTGCTGCTAGTTTAATTTGTACTGATCATTCGCTTAATCTGAATCAATAATTTTGGTCTGTAGCTTATGATGTGTAGCTTATGATGTGATCAGCTGCCTGGTTTAGTTGTGTAGGGAAGAGATAATGTTTGTATGAGTGTGTTTCCTTGTTCCCAAATCCCCAGCTGTAAATTCCTTCTTGGCTTCAATTCTGTTCTATGAAATGTGGGGATCAAATTAGTTTGGATGAGTCTCAACATCACATGTTTAAGGTTGGGTTTAAAAATGTGAAGTCATAGTCAAACTCGCTGGTTGTTTTGATTCTGTTCATGAGCAGTTATTAGTCTATTTGATTTTTGTATTTGTCTAGGCCTTTTTATCTGGTTGTTGTGTGTATAAAACATGGAATCGATCCCTTTCCTACTCAGTTCTGAGTTCCTTTTGATGGCTACACAAATTTTCTTTTCGATTGAATATGTTTTCCCTTTCTTATACTTTTCCCTACAGTTTAGTTAAGATTAAAAAAATATATTTAGACTTCAAATAAAGACAGATGAATGGCTGGAATTTGTTGAATATGTGTCTTTAGCTCATTATGGGCATAAGTGGCATATATGGTCGTGTCAAACTTATTCTGCCTCTCCATCTTGTTCCGGCATGAGTGATGTAATATCTTGGCGCGATTCTGAAGCAGCATGTGTTTAAATCCATTAATAGTCTATTAAATTATAAATCTCCGTGTAAATAAGTTTGATATGAAGTTGTCATTTGTTTCTGCTTCAACATAAATAGGAATACACATGAGTCCAGTTGGATGTCTTCTTTCTATTTGTCCTTTAGAACTGATTTATGAAAATATCTGGTTCTGTGGTATAATCAATGTACTTTTCAGTCACGCGTTTAGCTTATTAAGTATGATTTGAATTCGGGTTAAGCTAAGCTTCTTGTAGGACTTTCAGATTTCTTCTCCTCTTTCCAAAATTAGATTTGCTCATTTTTCTTTGATTCAAACTGCTTCTTTAGAATGAGTCTCTCTCAAGTTGCCTGGACATGAAAGGCTTATGTATCCTTTAGCTATGTCCCTTTGAAATAAATAAGCTAGCCTAGAATTTTTCTTTAAGAATCCTTTACGTTGCCTACTAAGTAGTTTGGATCAGATTTTTT
Organism: Lycium barbarum; assembly: GCF_019175385.1. Classification (NCBI taxonomy): domain Eukaryota; kingdom Viridiplantae; phylum Streptophyta; class Magnoliopsida; order Solanales; family Solanaceae; genus Lycium; species Lycium barbarum. The sequence continues at coordinate 10,748,534 of NC_083343.1, forward strand.
CTTGCCTTAGTGTTTTAAATGCCAGTTTAGGCTTGTGTTTTCTTTACCATAATTTGAGGTTAACATGTAGGAATGCACTAGCACCTTTCCACACTTATTTAAGGAAATCATCAACATGTGCAAAAAATGTGTTCTGAGTTTGCCTCTTTCAATATAATGTGACCTTTGGTTTTTGTTGAAATCATATACTAATTCTTTTTTTTTTTTTTATGCATGACCACCGCGTATGAATTCTCGGATTCGTTCTTCTCTTGCATTTGCTGTTGGGCTAAAAGCCCAACGCAATCCTCTTGAGTCATTTTTATTAATTCTGCCGCGGCAAAGAAAGAGAACAAGTTTTCTGGGCTAAAGCCCAATAAGCAGCAACAGCTCACAGCAGCAGCATATAAAATTTATTGGGCCTTAAGATGGACCAAATCCATTGCATCTTTTCTTTCTCTCTCTTCCTTATTTTTATTGTTGTATTTTTATTCGCTTTGTATGACTAACCTTATCTTATTTTTATTAACTTTAGATGATTTCTAATAAAGTAATAGGTTAGTTTTAGTGACGGGTAGTTAGTTTAAGGAAGACTAATCATCAACCCCATAAATCTTATTATCTTCTTTTTACATTAAAACTATTTATAACATTTAATATTTATATCTTATTCGAAATTATTTGATTCGCAAAATGGTATGACTATATATCTTATCGTTTCAAGATGCCCTCAACATGTCACTACAAACTCAAATATATTTTTATAGGAAATTCATCCAAGTTGAACGTTCATGAGCATTTTAAGCGTAATTAATATAACATATCTTGAATTCTATTTATAATTTTAAATTTTTCTATATTGCTACATTCATATAATATAATTTATTCAAAGTTTAAAATTGCTAAATTCTTTTCTCAAAAGCTATTATTTATAAGCAAAATATCATAATTTCATACAAGTCTTATCCTGAATAGCATTTATTGTATTTTCATATAAAGTCTTAGTAATGATTAAGCTTTATTTTAAATAGCATTTAAAAAATCCTCTTTTATGCGAGCTAGTATACTTTCTACGAGTATTATTTTAAATAGCATTATTTATTACTCTCATTTAAAGTCTAAGCAGTATTTATAAGTCTTATTTTTAAATAGCATTTAAAGTCCTCTTTTGTGCAAATTATTATATTTTTTGTAAATCTTATTTTAACTAACATTATTTTCTTTTAAAAAACTTTAGCAATATCTTAAAGTCATTTTCTAAATTTTAAACATTATATTTAATCTTAATTAATTAACCTAAGTTGGTCGGATAACCGTAAGTTAACGGATTCTAAAAGATGCCTAACCCCTTACCTTTAGGATAATATAGAGCCCTTACCTAGAATCACACTGGTTAAGCAGACTACTAATTGAGGTTTAGTTTTAACTTTGCCTTAGTTAACCTCTAGGTGTCCTAATTCACCGTTAAATTAATTAGGTGGCGACTCCTTAAAACAAAATAAACAGGAATCACCAATATGTCATACTCCTAACCTAATTTTGACTCCGGGTTAAAATAGGGTGTGACAGCTTGGCGACTCTGCTGGGGACTTTAGGCTCTAACCATAACAACTTAGGTTAATAAATAATTTGTGGGACATTTTGTTTGTTTTGCTTTATTTTCCTTATACTGTTGCTTTATATGCTTTTAAATGTTTGTATTTCGTTCCTTATGTGCATTTTCCCTATGTAATATGTATATGACTGCTTTCCTTAAATTGGCATTCCGTTCATATTTTTTCTACTTTTGGAAACTCACACTATCACACATACACGCGAGGTGTGTTTTGCGCACCCGCAAATTTCTTTCGTAGAATCCAAATTTTAGGAGAGTTGGCGTATGCGCGGGGTGCCCGAGTAACGGGGACCGCGTAGCCTTCTCACTCGAGCAGTCCGCTCGGGAACCTTGTGTCTAGTAAACCCATTCTTAGTCTACCTAGGGTAGAGCGAAAACCAAAACCTTGTAAGGACATGCATCATTTTAAACCTAGGAAGCTTAATACTCTTGGTGTATTAAGTTCATTAGTCAACCTCACCAAATGTCCAAATGAGTCTATGACTCTAAGTGACACTGTTCACTATCTATGTGCATTATTTGAAGGACAAATATGTGGAATATGTGGACCTAGTACTCTATAGATAAATATTTCAAGAAAACTGACCTTTTGTTGCAGGTTGTTGTGGAGCATTCAATTAATACCGGAGGGTTGAAGACAACTAAAAGGAATTAGTGGAGATGAAATATTAGATATCTTAAATTAACTTTGAATTGTATTATTAAGCTGGCATGTAATAAATTTCCTAATTAATTTTAGGAAGAGTTGTGGAATGATACATAAAAGACATGTTTGTCCTTCAAATATTCGTTAGGCCTACCTCTGGCATAAAGAGGCCCCTTTGCATTATAGAACGCGATGTATTATGTGCAATAGTGTGTTTATGTGCAATAACATGTCATTACCGTATACTGACTCGTTTTCTTTTCTTTCCTTCTTTCTTTTATCTTTTTTATTTTACACTCATTTTCAAAACAAAAAGGTTGACTTGTGCTAAAGGGGAACTGGCGGAGCATTCATATTTCACACGGTCTAGAGCCAAGAAATCAGATTCCAATCCATCACTAATCACCTGGTTAACCAAAAGGACTCTTTCTAAAATGGAACAAAGTTTGATCAATGCAACCACTTCATCTGAGCCATCTCATAGTTTACCAATCACAAGTGATCTCACATCCTCCAAAGAATCAGAAACACATTTGGAGACCATTGATCGTCTGGAGCGACGAGTTGCCGAACTAAGTCATATGGTACTTCACAACCGGTCATTTTCTCATACACCGCCACATATGACTCCGTCCCAGGGAGTTCGTCAGACTTTGCCTGTGCCACCTCCATTTCCAAATTTGGACGAATTTAACCAAACAAATTATTTTACCACTTCTCAGCCAGTTCGCTCCGAACACCTCACTCAAAATGCTCCTTTTTTATTTACAACCACCTCTTCAAAAGCTCAGTTCATACCACCGGCACATGATGTTACCAATACACATCAAGTTCCGCCAGTGTATACTTATACCACAGCTCCACCCATGACACAAATTCAAGGGCAATGTCGCACAGATGTTGATCATTATGTTGAAGTTGAAAATGAAGCACGGTCAGTTAATGATGAAATGATAAATAGAAAGCTCAAACGTTTGGAGGATGCCATGAGAAGTTTGCGTGGACTGGGTAGTAATCAAAGCGTGAGATATGAAGAATTATGTGCATTCCCTGAGGTAGAATTGCCACCAGGTTACAAGATTCCAAAATTTGAGAAGTTTGATGGGTCAGGAAATCCTTTCTTTCATTTGAAAGTCTATTGTGAAAAGTTGATTGGCGTAGGAAAGAATGAAGGGATAAGAGTCAAACTATTCAATCAAAGTTTGAGTGGGAAAGCCTTGGAGTGGTATTCCAAGCAAGATACAACCAAATGGCGTACTTGGGATGATTTGGCAAATGCTTTTGTGGATCACTACAAGTTTCATATTGAGATCGCTCCTGACAGAATCTCAATTACAAAGTTGCAAAAAAAGTCGATCGAATCATTTCGAGAATATGCTATACGGTGGAGAGAAGAAGCATCTAGGGTACACCCACCCATGGAGGAAATAGAAATGGTTACTTTCTTCATTCAAGCACTAGAACCGGAATACTATGAACGTTTGGTGACAATGGGTGGAAAAATTTTTGCAGAAGTGATCAAAGCTGGGGACATGATCGAGGATGGCATTAAGACAGGGAGAATAACGAGTCTTGCGGCTTTGCAGTCTACTAGTAGGGCTATACAAACAGGTACTCTCGGAAGCGGAAAGAAAAAAGAAAAGGAAGAAGCCTCGGTGATGGCTTTGGGAAACACCTCGTACCACCATCAACGACCCCCGCGATACCAGCCTAACGCTCACCACTCACAATATTTCCAATATTCTCCACATCCCTACGACCAAGCTTTGTCATCTTACCAACCTCAATCACCACAAATATCCTACCCTGTTTACAACACACAACCAGCATATCGAGCTCCACGACCACCAACATATCCAGCTCCACCATCACAAACTCATCATCCAAACAATGCATCCGCACCTCGCCAAAATAAACCATTTCGCAATTTCACACCATTAGGAGAGCCACTAAGCGTTGTTTTTGAAAGGCTGCAAGCTTCAGGCTTAGTATATCCTGCGGAAGGTAGAATTCCAGATCCATTACCCAGAAGCTTTGATCCCACTAAAACATGTGCATATCATTCGGGGGTAAAAGGATATTCCACTGATCGTTGTTACACATTGAAGCATAAGGTTGAGGATTTTATTGAAGCAAAACAGATCACTGTCAAACCACCAACACCAAATGTGGTTAACAATCCACTCCCGACCCATGATGGGGCCACGATAAATATGATTGGAACAGATGAAAATGTTGACGACCCAACCGAATTTATAGTGCCTGTGGATCGTGTGGAGGATCATGATCTTGTAGCCGTTGCTTCTCCGACTGTAGTGATAAGGGGTTGTGTGCCTGTCGAGATATTAGGAGCTTCATCAACGCCTGTGGAAGTAGTTCAAGCACCAAATCAGTTACCAGTGCTCGATACAAAAGCCGTACCATGGAATTATCAACAAACTGTGATGGAATGTCGAGGAAAGGACGCGATCACTGACAAGGTTAAGACATCAGGAATGACAAGGTCTGGAAGATGCTATTCTCCAGAAGAGCTAGTTAGATTAGGGCAAGTTAAGGAAACCAACGTACCTCCTAAAAGGGTCGTGACTGAATTCGAAGCAGAAGAATTTCTGAGGAAAATTAAAGCTAGTGAGTACTCGGTCGTGGATCAGCTGAAAAAGACCAATGCTCAAATTCCTATTCTCTCTTTGCTTTTGAGTTCGGATATGCACAGAAATGCACTGTTGAAGATCTTGAATGAAGCATATGTCCCAAGCGAAACAACTAGTGAGGCGTTAGCTGGGATGATTGAGCGCGTACTTGACAGCCATCGAATTAGTTTCGATAATGAAGAACTGCCGCCATAAGGATGCATGCATAACAAAGCGCTCTATATAACTGTCAAGTGTCGTAACATGTTTGTGGCTAAAGTATTGATTGATGGGGGGGTCTGGACTCAACATCTGTCCATTAACAAGTCTGAAGAAAATCGGATATAATGTTAGTGAGCTCAAGACCAGTGATATGAATATTCGAGCATTTGATGGGGCTCAAAGGCGCCCTATTGGGGAAATAGAGTTGAAAGTGTAGATTGGCCCTGTTGAATTCATTATGGATTTTCAAGTACTTGATATTTCCACGACATACAACATGCTGTTAGGTAGGCCGTGGATCCATCTGGCTGGGGCTGTACCATCTACTTTGCACCAAACTGTCAAATTCGAGTGGGATCAGCAACAAATATGTATACATGGAGAAGGGGACACGTCTTTCTATCTAGAGCAATCCACCCCATTCATCGAGGCAGAAAGAGGGTTCGACGGAGCTGCTTATCACGCTTGGGAGGTTGTGAATGTCACTAAGGAGAGTGAAGTGTGTCAAACTCAAGAATTCAAAAGATCATGCGCCGCAATTATGGTTGCAAAAGAAATGCTGAAAAATGGGTACCAACCTGGCTTTGGGCTAGGGAAAACACTAAATGGGCGGGTTGAGCTAGTCGTTCTCCCTATGCAACAGTTTACATTCGGTTTGGGATATGAGCCAACTGAGGAAGAAGTGAAGAAAGCACGAAAGAATAAAAGGAAAGAGATTGCATTGCCAAAACCCATTCCTACCATTGATCAAACTTTCTCAAAACCTTCAGATCTGATTGTTGAAGTTGCCTATGATGACATCGTGGAGGGAGTCAAGAACCTGTTCGTGGAAAATGAAGATGATCATGTGGTGATAATCAAAGACTTTGCTGAAATACTGACTTTATAGCTGTTGAGCCAGGACCGGAGTTGCAAAATTGGACTTCTATCTTAGCCCCGGTTCGCCGGGAGTTTCAGTATTTTAAGTTTAAATTTCCTTTTATAGTAGGCCGGAGGCATCAACTAGAACATTTAGTTCCTTTTGTCATGTTGCCTCTATGTTTTGTTACGACCTTTTTAAATTAAGATTCTGTCATTTTGTTTGTAACGAACTACGTTTGGCCTGACTTCCTGTTGGATACGTAGGCAGCCCATATCGGGTTTGGCCACTCTTTTCAAATCATTTCAGTATCTTTGTTTGTGGTTGGAACTACGTTTGGCCTGACTTCCTATTGGATACGTAGGCAGCCCACATCGGGTTCGGCCACTTTTTCAAAATATTTCAGTGTTTTGTTGTATGGGTGGAACTACGTGTGGCCTGATTTCCTTTTGAATACGTAGGCAACCCATATCGGGTTCGGCCCCCCTTTATTAAAAAAAAAAAACTCAAAAGTCTTTATTTGTATCACGAACTACGTCTGGCCTGATTCCTTTGGGGATACGTAGGCAACCCGAGGCGGGTTCGGCCCTTCTATTTTTAAATTTTTAATATCTTCGGATTGTCCAAAACATTTTAGTTCCTATAAAATATATAAAGATTTTATACAAGACTTGGTCTTCCCACCGTTTAAATTCATGTGTCTTAGTATTTTGAAACTGGGACAAAATTTTGAAATCGGTCAAATCAATTTCAAAAACTTTAATTATAAGTTCTCACTTTTCAATCGTTTAGAACCAAGTGTCTTCAGGATTGGAAACTGGGACAAATTTTTAGAAGTAGCATAAAAGTGGTCTTAAATGTTTAACAATTTTAAATAAAGGTCCATCCATATATTTCTAAAAATGCGGATAAATTCAAAAATCGAGTCTTCCTAATCATTTTACCTATTAGAGCCACTAAGTATTTCCTTTCGAAGTCATCCAAATCTCATTGCTTTTATTTTCAAAATACACTTTTTATAACTGAAACTCCCCGGCAAGGCAAAATATGCAATGAGGCATCGAAGAACGAGGGACGCGACCGAAGCAAAAATCAATTCAAGGGCCAAGTTCCCCAACAAGCACAAGTCAACCAATTTTCTTTAAACTCACAACTTTTCTTTGGTGAGACAGGTTTCAATTAACATAGATGTGGCGCATATTTGACTCTTCTTCAAATTTTAGTTATGGACGTGAACAAAGAGTTAGCCTTCTGCAAAAGGCAAATATTCTTCAACGTGGATGCAAAGGTAGCTTGCGCTAAACGGTGGACGTTGCTCCACTCATCATGAAAATCTTGATCGCAACAGCGGACACAAATTTATCTTCTCAACAAAGGGCTGTGAGTATAATTCTTTCAAACCCAGCTATTTACATATCCTTATCACTAACAGTTGCTTTAGCTCGTGGTATTTCTCAATGGATCAAGTATACATAATCGTGGATTTAACCTTCTTCAAGGCGGATACTGACTGTGGTCACCCGTTATTGAAGTGGATTTATTCATTACACCGAATAATATGGACGTGGGAGTGGATATGGATTCACATTTTTTGTATTGTAGAAGTGGATGGGGATCCAAATTTCAGTTCAGGCACCCACCTCCGAATGCGGGTATTTTATATTTCAGTCCAGGCACCCACCTCCGAATGCGGGTATCTTATATTTTAGTTCAGGCACCCACCTCCGAATGCGGGTATCTTATATTTCAGTTCAGGCACCCACCTCCGAATGCGGGTATTTTATATTTTAGTTCAGGCGCCCACCTCCGAATGCGAGTATCTTATATTTCAGTTCAGGCACCCACCTCCGAATGCGGGTATGTTATATTTCAGTTCAGGCGCCCACCTCCGAATGCGGGTATCTTATATTTTATTTCAGGCACCCACCTCCGAATGCGGGTATGTTATATTTTATTTCAGGCACCCACCTCCGAATGCGGGTATCTTATATTTCAAGTCCAGGCACCCACCTCCGAATGCGGGTATCTTATATTTTATTTCAGGCACCCACCTCCGAATGCGGGTATTTTATATTCAAGTTCAGGCATCCACCTCCGAATGCGGGTATTTTATATTCAAGTTCAGGCACCCACCTCCGAATGCGGGTATTTTATATTCAAGTTCAGGCACCCACCTCCGAATGCGGGTATCTTATATTTATTTTAGGCACCCACCTCCGAATGCGGGTATTTTATATTCAAGTCCAGGCACCCACCTCCGAATGCGGGTATCTTATATTTTATTTGAGGCACCCACCTCCGAATGCGGGTATTTTATATTCAAGTCCAGGCACCCACCTCCGAATGCGGGTATCTTATATTTTATTTCAGGCACCCACCTCCGAATGCGGGTATTTTATATTCAAGTCCAGGCATCCACCTCCGAATGCAGGTATCTTATATTTTATTTCAGGCACCCACCGCCGAATGCGGGTATTTTATATTTCAGTTCAGGCACCCACCTCCGAATGCGGGTATTTTATATTTCAGTTCAGGCGCCCACCTCCGAATGCGGGTATTTTATATTTCAGTTCAGGCGCCCACCTCCGAATGCGGGTATCTTATATTTCAGTTCAGGCACCCGCTTCAGAATGCGGTTCGGGACGTGGATTTATATTTTACCGTAGAAGTGGATGTGGATTTATATTTTTCCTTATAATAAACGTGGATGTGGATTTAGCTCTCGTTAAAGTGGATCTCAATGTCGACTCAATTGGAAGCCATAAAATTAATTCATCCCCAAAGTGTGTTGTGGATTCAACTTTCGAAACAGGGGTTACAAGTGTAAACTTCTCCAACCCTGTCTTATTTACACATATATTTCTTTGTTGCTAACAATTTTTTTTAGCTTGTGTCTTTTGACAATATTAAAGTTGGCATCACACATCAATTCGTGGAACTATTTCTTCGGCAGCGAACTGGGGCAATTTGTCGGGAAAGATAATCAGACTTCCCGACACGGGTCAAGGATCTACCTCGAACACTCGTCTCTAGTTACAAGTATTCTCTTGCATTCCAGCAATTCAATTTTCAGAATTCTCAAGTTTCTATCATAATACCCAGTGTTATCATAATTCAACACTGGGACAATATTTTGCAAGATTCGCGCTAATCGGGTTCAGGTGTCGTAATTGTTCCAGAACTACACTTGACCTGATTCTCGTGCAGCCCGAGATATGTAGGCAACTCAGAGACCGGAGTTCGGTCATAATCCTCTCAGATTTCCTTTAGCCGGGACAAAATAGGCTATTGAGTCAACGTCTTTGCCCGACAACTCTTTTCATCATTACCGGGAAAAGAGGGACAAGTTGTTGACACCCAATTTTGTCCCGCCTCTCCTCCGAAATACCTATTTACGCTTCTAATATTTTTGGAAAATTAAATAATATATATTTATATTTTTTACTATAATTATTAGCCTCTTATCAATACAGGCATTTCATTATTTTATTACAGTTACTAGCCATTATTATTATTATTATTATTATTATTATTATTATTATTATTATTATTATTATAATTCACATTCTTATCATTTCGGCATTTTACCAGCTTACACCCACACATCGCATTTATTTCGCACAGTTAAACGATAACGTTTATTTTTAAAAAATACTATTGCAAGGCTATTACAACATCATATAATTTTATTACCCGAGTCCTAATAATTGCATATTTTGTAATATTTGTCACACTCAGTATATGTTTGATTAAAATAAGCCTTTTATTTAAAATTAGAAGCCAAACTGCTCCTTGCATTCAGTCCGTATTTTTGATTTATCGGACCCCAAATCAAAGTCCAATCAACTCATGAATATTTTTGGACCATCCCATATTTTTTACCCCAATTTTTAGGACCAGTCCATGCTTTAATTCACTAGCCCATTTTTTTTAATACTGGTCCAAAAGAAATTGACCCAGTCCACAAGGGACCGGGTCCGGCCCATTCCTTTTCGTGATAAGAGAAACCCTAAAGGTTTCCCCTTCATTTTTTCCTCTTCTCTTTTCCGCCTCTCTTTCCCTTCCTCTCATCTTCTCCGCTCCCCCCCACTTTCTCTCCCCCACATTACTTCCACCACGCTCCTCTGTCCCCCACGCTCTCTGTCACCCACTACACTTTGTCTCCCCGCTCCTCTGTCTCTCTTCGTCACAAGAAACCCTAAAATTCGCCCTATATATAATCGTTTTCCAAGTCAAGAAAAGGGGATCTTTTGGGGGGATTCAGGAAATTCCCTCTAGAAATTAAAGTTTGAACACCCCAAAGTCTTTTTCTTTTCAAAAACATCAAATTCGCAGTTCGTTGTGATAGTTCGAATATCGGATCAAAAAATACTCAAACAATTTTTATCTGTTCTGTTGATTGCCGTAAATCTGAGTCTCGCAACATCAAATTTGAAGTGTTTCGAGTGTGAATCGAAGACCCGCACCCACTTCGCTGCATCCAAAGAAGGTAATTTTTTCTTTCGGTGGCTTCTGTGCTATCTAAGTGTTAATTATATGTTTAATTTGAGTACTCAGCATGTTCTAGATTTTAGCAAATATGGTTTGGTTGGTTTGACTATACCGTCGTCGCATGTGTTTTGGCCTTAAAACTTCTCTATTGTATTAATCTAAAATATGAAGTCATGTAGGTTTGGGATTCTAAGTTTCAGAGTAAGTTTGTTTGATTTAGGGGGATAATGGGTATGAACTGGATACAATTGTTTGGGCTAGCTTTAAGCCACATTATTTCTCCTAAGATGTACTCTGTTTAAGACGTATGAGAAGTAAAAGTAGTGTCAAACTCCCGTTCATTTTTTCGTGTATTAGAAGTCAATTTATTTTGTGGCATAATCAAGAAAGATAAATGGATGCATTATTCTGCCTGCTAATGTATAAACTGTGTAGATTGCGAAAACGAATATGCCTTGGTAGAAAAGAGACTTGTTAGTTGTCGTGTAGTGATCTCCAATCCCTCTTCTTTCAGTTTCACCCCTTTAATTCTCATATGTATGTATTGAGTAATTAGTGCATGCTGGTAAATGTTTAGCATGTTTATAACTTACTCACTCAGTATGAAGATAATTCAGTCACAAACATGCGATGTTGTTTCTGTTTAAGGTCGTGTGCTGTCTGGTATAATCGATAGTCTCACTTAGCATAGGTTTATTTTATTGGTTTGAGATAATATAAGTCAGTTATGAACCCATTGTTTCCGGTCTAAGTGTCTCTCTTATGGCGTATTTGCTGCTAGTTTAATTTGTACTGATCATTCGCTTAATCTGAATCAATAATTTTGGTCTGTAGCTTATGATGTGTAGCTTATGATGTGATCAGCTGCCTGGTTTAGTTGTGTAGGGAAGAGATAATGTTTGTATGAGTGTGTTTCCTTGTTCCCAAATCCCCAGCTGTAAATTCCTTCTTGGCTTCAATTCTGTTCTATGAAATGTGGGGATCAAATTAGTTTGGATGAGTCTCAACATCACATGTTTAAGGTTGGGTTTAAAAATGTGAAGTCATAGTCAAACCCGCTGGTTGTTTTGATTCTGTTCATGAGCAGTTATTAGTCTATTTGATTTTTGTATTTGTCTAGGCCTTTTTATCTGGTTGTTGTGTGTATAAAACATGAAATCGATCCCTTTCCTGCTCAGTTCTGAGTTCCTTTTGATGGCTACACAAATTTTCTTTTCGATTGAATATGTTTTCCCTTTCTTATACTTTTCCCAACAGTTTAGTTAAGATTAAAAAAATATATTTAGACTTCAAATAACGACAGATGAATGGCTGGAATTTGTTGAATATGTGTCTTTAGCTCATTATGGGCATAAGTGGCATATATGGTCGTGTCAAACTTATTCTGCCTCTCCATCTTGTTTCGGCATGAGTGATGTAATATCTTGGCGCGATTCTGAAGCAGCATGTGTTTAAATCCATTAATAGTCTATTAAATTATAAATCTCCGTGTAAATTAAGTTTGATATGAAGTTGTCATTTGTTTCTGCTTCAACATAAATAGGAATACACATGAGTCCAGTTGGCTGTCTTCTTTCTATTTGTCCTTTAGAACTGATTTTTGAAAATATCTGGTTCTGTGGTATAATCAATGTACTTTTCAGTCACGCGTTTAGCTTATTAAGTATGATTTGAATTCGGGTTAAGCTAAGCTTCTTGTAGGACTTTCAGATTTCTTCTCCTCTTTCCAAAATTAGATTTGCTCATTTTTCTTTGTTTCAAACTGCTTCTTTAGAATGAGTCTCTCTCAAGTTGCCTGGACATGAAAGGCTTATGTATCCTTTAGCTATGTCCCTTTGAAATAAATAAGCTAGCCTAGAATTTTTCTTTAAGAATCCTTTACGTTGCCTACTAAGTAGTTTGGATCAGATTTTTTCCTGCTTTAGTGTTTTAAATGCCAGTTTAGGCTTGTGTTTTCTTTACCATAATTTGAGGTTAACATGTAGGAATGCACTAGCACCTTTCCACACTTATTTAAGGAAATCATCAACATGTGCAAAAAATGTGTTCTGAGTTTGCCTCTTTCAATATAATGTGACCTTTGGTTTTTGTTGAAATCATATACTAATTCTCTTTTTTTTTTATGCATGACCACCGCGTATGAATTCTCGGATTCGTTCTTCTCTTGCATTTGCTGTTGGGCTAAAAGCCCAACGCAATCCTCTTGAGTCATTTTTATTAATTCTGCCGCGGCAAAGAAAGAGAACAAGTTTTCTGGGCTAAAGCCCAATAAGCAGCAACAGCTCACAGCAGCATATAAAATTTATTGGGCCTTAAGATGGACCAAATCCATTGCATCTTTTCTTTCTCTCTCTTCCTTATTTTTATTGTTGTATTTTTATTCGCTTTGTATGACTAACCTTATCTTATTTTTATTAACTTTAGATGATTTCTAATAAAGTAATAGGTTAGTTTTAGTGACGGGTAGTTAGTTTAAGGAAGACTAATCATCAACCCCATAAATCTTATTATCTTCTTTTTACATTAAAACTATTTATAACATTTAATATTTATATCTTATTCGAAATTATTTGATTCGCAAAATGGTATGACTATATATCTTATCGTTTCAAGATGCCCTCAACATGTCACTACAAACTCAAATATATTTTTATAGGAAATTCATCCAAGTTGAACGTTCATGCGCATTTTAAGCGTAATTAATATAACATATCTTGAATTCTATTTATAATTTTAGATTTTTCTATATTGCTACATTCATATAATATAATTTATTCAAAGTTTAAAATTGCTAAATTCTTTTCTCAAAAGCTATTATTTATAAGCAAAATATCATAATTTCATACAAGTCTTATCCTGAATAGCATTTATTGTATTTTCATATAAAGTCTTAGTAATGATTAAGCTTTATTTTAAATAGCATTTAAAAAATCCTCTTTTATGCGAGCTAGTATACTTTCTACAAGTATTATTTTAAATAGCATTATTTATTACTCTCATTTAAAGTCTAAGCAGTATTTATAAGTCTTATTTTTAAGTAGCATTTAAAGTCCTCTTTTGTGCAAATTATTATATTTTTTGTAAATCTTATTTTAACTAACATTATTTTCTTTTAAAAAACTTTAGCAATATCTTAAAGTCATTTTCTAAATTTTAAACATTATATTTAATCTTAATTAATTAACCTAAGTTGGTCGGATAACCGTAAGTTAACGGATTCTAAAGGATGCCTAACCCCTTACCTTTAGGATAATATAGAGCCCTTACCTAGAATCACACTGGTTAAGCAGACTACTAATTGAGGTTTAGTTTTAACTTTGCCTTAGTTAACCTCTAGGTGTCCTAATTCACCGTTAAATTAATTAGGTGGCGACTCCTTAAAACAAAATAAACAGGAATCACCAATATGTCATACTCCTAACCTAATTTTGACTCCGGATTAAAATAGGGTGTGACAATGTGTTTTCCGTTAGAAGAGACTAACAATATAAAGAAGAACTAGGGTTGTTTTGTTATTTGTTACCATTCTTTAGTAAAAACAATATGTGTGAAAATGCAGAATCAATAAATAGCAACCATAGTTGTAGACACTTATGAAAAGTGGACAAATATCAGGGAGCCTGTGTTCTAATGGGATACGAGTAAAAGGATGCAGAAATGTCCAAATTAAACACTGCCAATGTTAAAGCAAAAGAAGACAAGATTAAAAAGAAAGAAAGAGAAATTGAGATTAAAGAAGGTTCAAGTTCAGTTAGGTCATAGTGAAGAAGTAATTTCACATTGGAAGGAATTAGAAAGGTTATTAGATCCAATAAAGAAAGAGGTTTTTTTTAAATCCCACGACATTCCTTTTTTAAGTGTCAATTGGTTTCAAATACAAGGTTAGTCACCACTTTCACTCTTTCCCACTCCTCTTAGTTTAACTACCTTATAGGTTAATATATATTTTTACAACTTACACTTAGCCTAATTAATTCACCTAAGTCCGGTCGGTTAACCATTATTAATGGAACTTAGAGGATGCCTAATACCTTCCCTCTAGGTTAGTTGAACTCGTACTTAGAATCTTTTTGGTTTCGTAGACTTTAAAATAAAATCAACTTTAGATAATTACTTTAATTAACCTTAGGTGCCCTAATTCACCGTAAATAATTAGGTGGCGACTCTTAACTTTAAATAATCCCGGAATTACCCGGATGTTGTAAACTATTTTGACCCCGGTTAAAATAGGGTATAACAGCTTGGCGACTCTGCTGGGATCACTTAGGTTCTAACCATAACGGACTTAGTTTAAATAGGCTTTGTGTGCTTATTTTAATTACTTTATTTGTTTGTTAACTGTTTTTACATGCTATTAATTGGTTGTTTGATATAAACTGTTTATGTGTTACTTGCTTTGATAAAACTGTCATTCCGTTCATATTTCTTCCACTCCTGGAAAACTCACACATATTCACACACTTAAAGCGATTTCGCGGTTCGCGGCCATGCACTACTAAATTACCCCTTTAGTTGGATTGGTCTAGTGGATTTAGTCGATCGGCGGTGCAGTCGACGGCCACGGACTTTCCACTCCCAAGTTGTCCACTTGGGGGAACCTTGTGTCATAGGAAGCCAACTCTTAGTCAGCCTAAGATAGAGCTAAACCAACACCTTTATTAGGAACATACATTTCATGACCTAGGAGGCTTAATACCCTTGGTGTATTAAGCCCATCAGATGACTTTACCCAAACGTCCAAGCGGGTTCACGACCCCGAGTGACACCAATCATACTTTATGTGCATGTTTGAAGGATAATTGTGCCTAAATATTGACTATTTGCTCTAATTAATTAAACTTTAGGAGGGAGGGCATGACTAATGTTTCTATGACAGGTATGAAGTTGCATCGGAGTACATCAACAAATGACGAAGACCAAAGATATCACAAAATAGAGCTAGACGTTGTATTAGTTTACTTAGATTAGGAAACATTTATGTTGTACTCATTTGATATGTAATAAATATTACATTACTTTTGTACTTTATTTTGGGAAATAGAATTTGTTCAATTAAACAAAAGCAATGGGATGACGTATTATGGCACACTTTACCCTTCAAACAAACGTTAGGCGTACCTCTGGCACAAGGAGGTCACATGCATATTAGGACGCGTTATTGTTTGATATACTCATTTACATCGGTTTGACAACTTGTTTGACTATTTGTTACATGACTTACTTGACTTTACGTGATCATGACTTTACCTAGATATGTTAATGAGACTAACATCATTTGCACTTTATGTTTCTTTTTATTTTATTCCCAAAAAAGTTGATTCGTGTTGACACTCGAGCTGGCTGACCATCCTTACCTCACAAGGTCAAAGACATCATCATTACCGCGACGTAGTTGGGCTATTCAAGGAAAAGAAATTATTATGTCTGATCCAGTCGCATCTATTTCAACTGGTTTGGAAAACATCGTGATCTCTAGTGATCCCCCCGAGACTTCCGAACACAGAACTACTATTCAACATGATGAACATATCGCCCGCCTGACTCAAGAAATTGAGAATCTACGTGGAGAACTAAATCGGGTTAGGGACTTGACCAATTTAACCATCACACTCCAAAGTCCACCCCCTGAACCTAGAAATACTGCACCAAACCCACCTCGTTTTCCATCACTCGAATCTCCAGTTCCTGAACATTTTCCTCCACAAAACAATGCACCTACCAACAACAACTTACTTCCAATCACCCCCGCAAATCCACCAAATCCATCATCCGTCTATACCCCTCCATAAAGTCAACCACCCACCTACACTACCTATGCTACTCCTAATCCATTACCCGTCAACCCACCAAGTCAATCGCTAGCTCACACCCCTTATATTCCTTTATCCACCAACACTAATCCACCACCTACAACTACTTCTCTAAACCCACCAAACCAACTACCTACAAACACCACTTATAACACACCACCTCCAGTCCAAAACACCCCCACCGTCCAAACTTATCCAACCCAACATCTAAAGGGGCACATTTTGTCACTCCAAATACACAGTATGTGCCTCCGGTATATGCAGCGGAAACACAGGACTTTACCAACCCAGTAACGGTCAGGCTCCAACCCGAGGTAGATCAATACGAGGAAATGGAAAAGGATGCAAAAGCAGGGGCAGATAACATATTGCTAAAAGAGATCCACAGTCTCAAAGAAGCGATGAGAAACCTTCAAGTCGCCAGGGGAAGCAAAAGTGTAGAATACGAAGATCTGTGTGTTAAGCCTGACGTCGATTTGCCCGTAGGCTACAAGCCGCCGAAATTTGATACATTCAATGGAACAGGCGATCCTCATACACACTTAAGGGCTTATTGTGACAAACTGGTTGGAGTGGGTAGAGACCAGAAAATAAGGATGAAGCTCTTCATAAGAAGCTTATCTGGTGAGGCTCTTACTTGGTATACACAGCAAGACGTCCGTAAATGGCATGGTTGGAGTGATATGGCGCAAGACTTTATGGACAGATTCAGTTTTAACACCGATATCACGCTAGATAGAGTCTACATGACTAAGTTAACTAAGAAGTCAACTGAGACGTTCCGCGAGTATGCGTTACGTTGGAGGTCAGAAGCGGCCAGGGTTCAACCCCCGATGAGTGATAGAGAAATGACTGCCACCTTCATTGAATGCCAAGCTAGCACATTTTACGATAAAATGATAGGCGTGATGGGGCAAAAATTCACAGAAGTTGTCCGAATGGGAGAAGCCTTGGAAGAAGGAATCAAATCAGGAAAAATTCAGGATCTTACAGCTTTGCACGCTGTAAGCAAAGCTATTCAATCTGGTTCTATCAGTGGGACTAAAAAGAAGAAAGAAGACGCAACTGCAGTCATGAACATCCAAGGGCATAAGCCAAGCCAAGCCGTCACATACTTTAACCATCCACAACAACCTTTCTACCCTTACCACTACGGTGAACCCTAACAAGCTCCACTATATCCTTACCCTGTCTACAACACCCAAGCAAATTACTACCAACCCCGAGCACCTCCATATCAAAACCCACGTCCATATCAATCCGTTCAAGCTCCAACTTACCAAAATCGACCACACACTACACCTAAAGCCCGTCCAAATTAAACCATGACATTAAAAATACCCGTAATTATACTCGGTTCGCTGAACCCTTGGCTCAATTATTCGAAAGGCTGAAAGTTGCAGGTCTGATACAACCAGTTGAAGGGAAAGTTCCCGATCCTATTCCAAGATGGTTTGATGATTCCAAGCGTTGTGCATACCATTCTGGAGTTGCTGGGCACGACACTGAGGATTGCTTTGGTCTCAAAAACAAAATTGAAGCCTTGATCAAGGAAGGAGCGATCCAGCTCACTGGAGCTAAGCCCAATGTGTACAACAATCCTTTACCTGCTCACGAAGATACCAAGGTAAGGATTTGAAAGAAGCCATTGCGTCAATCAGAAAGGTGGAAAGGGGCATGTCATCAACTTTTGTCGCTCCCGTGGGAACAATCCAAAGACAAACACACATGAAGATTACTGCTACAACTACTCACAACACCAAGGCACCGACCATACGGGGTGCCGAACCAGGAGAGACTCTGAAGAATTGGACTTGTACTCCGTCCCTGATTCGTCGGGAGTCTTGGTAGATTGAACATGTAGTGAACTTTTATTTTTAAAGGCTTGAATCATGCTCAAAACTTTTGTTTGCTTTGCTTCATCTTTTGGAAGCTTAATTGCAAAATCTATGAATGCATTTCTGATTTTCCCTAATTATCTATTATTGTTATTTTCTACTTTATTTATCGAAGCTGCCAACTCTATGATGGTGACATAAAATGAACGAATAGATAACATACGTCTCGAGAGACTAACAAAGAAAACTAGAGGACAAGACAAGATTCCACTTAGAAGAAATTGAAATAGCCGATAGGCAATGACACAAGCATGAAAGCTATCAGTCAAGAAGACATTGAAAGACAATATTAGGTTAGACAGCCTAGTTTGCAACCTTTCCTTTAATACACGTACGAACTACGCTGACCTGATTCTCGTGGCAGGATACGTAGGCAGCCCACATAGGGTTCGGTTGCATTATAACAGAAAATCCAAAAAATCCTTATGTAAGGAGAACTACACATGACCTGATTCCCTTAGTGAGATTCGCAGACTATCAACATACGGGTCAGTCATATTTAGGTAGAAAACCAACAAACCTTTTACCATTTACACAACAGAACTACGCTGACCTGATTCCCTTGGTGGGATACGTAGGCAATCCACATCGGGTTCGGTCCCTTTACCAGAAAATTTCAAACCATTTCTATGTACCTTCCGAACTACGTTCTGACCTGATTCCTTTGGAGGGATACGTAGGCAACCTATACAAGGTTCGGTCACACCACAACATAAATTTAGCATACCCTTCTGAACCCAAAACTGGGGCATATTTTGAAAAGATACAAACAAAAGAACGGTTAGACATCGACAAGATTAAGGCTACCAGACAGGAAGTATTATAGACCAATTACTTTAGAAGTGTCACAATCTGAAGTTGGCAGAAATATTTTACAACTTACATACATATATTTACACATATATCTTTCCTTATATACATATACTTACGTATATGTCTTTCCTTATATACATATATTTACATATATATCTTTCCTTATATATACACTTACATATACACTTTTCAAATGAAACACTTTCTTTCAATCATTTTCACTACTGTTCATCTACCAAGGTTTGAACGGAGGTCACAAGATCCAAAAAAAACAAGACGAATGGAGCGCCAACAACGTCAAACTTCGAGTCGACACGAATCAACTTTCCCCTCCCAAACTAAAAATTTTTCTTTGAGTGCAAGAATTAAAAGACCGCGAGACCGACAGCCAAGTCTATCAATCATGGCAGAAAAGCATCCTTTGGCCCATTTTGACCTCGCCTCAAAAAAGCCAAGCGGCTTTATTTCTAACTTTATCTTTAATTTTATTTTATCACAACAACTTTATGACTTTATTAACAAATACACTTGTTTTGTAGGTTGCCGATTTGAAGGCGAATCAAATCAAGATTACACCGAAGACATCATCAACATCATTAGCCTAACGGCTACACTATCACTTTATTTTACCAATTACTTTTACTTTACATACTTTAACACTTTATCCTGAACTTTACAGGATTGCATCAAGTCTCCGAAAACAACCGGAGACATCATCCTGAACTTTACAGGATTTGCATCAAGTCTCCAAAGACAACTGGAGACATCATTTACTTTACATCATCCTGAACTTTACAGGATTTGCATCAAATCTCTGAAAACAACCGGAGACATCATTTACATACTTTAACACTTTATCCTGAACTTTACAGGATTTGCACCAAGTCTCCGAAGACAACCGGAGACATCATTTACTGAACTTTACAGGATTTGCATCAAATCTCCGAAGACAACCGGAGACATCATCCACTTTACGACTTTACCCCGGACTTTACGGGAATCTTCATCAAGTCTCCGAAGACAACCGGGGGCATCATTCGGCTATACAGCCTCATATGCATAAGCCAGACGGCTACACTATGACTTTACTCTCTACTTTATCATTCACTTTACCAACTTTAACGACTTTACCCTGAACTTTACAGGAATTATCATTGAGCCTCCGAAGACAACCGGAGACATCATTCACTTTACGACTTTACCCCGGACTGTACGAGAATTTCCATCAAATCTCCGAAGACAACTGGAGATATCATATCATCGAGTCCCAACAACAACCGGAGACATCACATGGCTACACGGCCTCATCTGCATAAGCCAAACGACTACACTTCTACTTTACTCTCTACTTTATTGCTTTACTTTACCATCCACTTTACCTACTTTAACGCCTTTACCTTAAATTCCGCAGACATCATTTATCATCGAGTCCCGGAAGACAGCCGGAGGCCTTATTACTATCATTAAAATCTCCAAATACAACTGGAGATATTATTACATCCTCGTCATATGCCTAGCCCGAAATCATAATATCAACAACCAATCAACAACAACAATGCCAACATCCTCAATACCATTCTCCATGCCAATATATTTCCTAAAACATCCCACACGATGTTTTCTAAATTTCCCAACTAACCAACTTGTGATACGACCATTTAATAACTTTAGTTTCGTAAAGAAACCGAAATTAATACCAACAACATCCTCAACATCCTACAAGATAAATATATATATATATATATATATATATATATATATATATATATATATATATATATATATATATATATATATATATATATATATATATATATATTTCATCCAAAATTCTCTTCAAACTCAATCCATAAATCAACAACATCAACACAACAAACTATAACCTCTATTCTTGCAAATATTCCTTAATCCATATTGATAAAGAAAGAAATTCAATGATTCATACCTTATTTTTACTAAGGTGGCAAGATCTTCGATATCCACTTGTTTCCAAGCTAACTCCACACAAATTGAAATCATAATCGCGTCTACACGTTGTCCGGACTTCGATTGATATTTCGTAGCTTGAATTTCACTCAAATTCCTCAATTTTAAGTGGGATTTAAGAGCCCTTTGATGGCTAAATTTTCTGGAAATTTTGAGAGGTTTTGGATGAAGAAAAATGGGATTTTTAGCCCCTTTTATAGTGGTAGAGTCGGCGGTACTGTAGCAGTACTGTGCAGCCCTGTTTCTGCGTTGACAGCTCAGTTTGTAACGCTCATAATTCTCGACTCCGATGTCCTATCAACGAGCGGTTTGTTGCATTAGAAACCAGACTCGACAAAATTCATTTTAGGCTTTTGTTTCACCTTAAAAATCCTAATATGCTAGGAGATATGCCCCTCCAAAGTTGACTAAAAATCTGCCCAACATTTCTCAAATTTTTCGTCTAACTTATTTTCTTCGATTTGCTTGATCTCGAAATCTTCCGGAACTCTCCATACACGATATTTATCTTTTATTATACTTGATAATGGCCATGTTCTTGTGTTTCAAAATAGTATTTCCCGATTACGACTTACGAGATCGTAATTCATCCTTTACTTTATTGTTACATACTTCTCATGGCTTGTACCTTCCAAAATATCATGGGACATCTCCGATACTCCATTACTACGGTGATGTGCGTGTCATGCTCATGCTCTGAAAATGCGGGGTGTAACAATGTCCCCCTCCAATGTAACTAATTTTTGGTTTCAATCGACATGGTAGGGGTCTGCCAAACCCCCCATCACTACGATGGTGATGGTTTCTGGAAAAAAACAAAAAGTATCACTTTCGCATATGTGTTAGACATTAAATGAATTTAATGTCTAACACATTTCTCAAGCTAAACTTAAAACCTTAACGTTAAAAAAATTATTCATACATCTAATTTATTCAATATTTTCTCTTCTTTAAATGTCGACACTGCTTACAAAAAATCGTGCATACGCCACTGCCTATGACCAATGGAGCTACACAGCAAACAATCAAGACGAGCACTTTAATAAAATAATCTATGAATGTTAGCCACCAAAATAATAAGACGAAAGTAAACATGAATCATATAGAGTAAGCACTAGTCGCATTGTCATATGCACCACAACATCAAAAAGAAACAAACATGTCTGTCTTAATACGTGCCACAACAAAATACCTGAGGAACAACGTTGTTACCTGCATAGTACTTCCTGATGGATCTGAAGGACATCTTGGCTCATTCATAAGCTTTCAAGTCATTATGGTGGGATCATCCTTGTATGCAACTCCACTTATGCTGTTGGGTATTGTTAGATTTGCCTATTTATCAGCAAAAATTATTTGTAGAAAAAGAAATAATTTTTTGTATGATTTCACCATATTCATGTTTAATTTTTGCTAAATGATCATAAAACAATATTTGTTGTATTCGCATGTATAGAAAACTTTTAAAAATATAAATATGTGCATGATTATGGAAGACCCACGGAAAACTAGGAGCCTACCACTTCCTCTCGAAAGAAATATTAGGGAGGAAGAAAATTTGTATAACATATATACCTTAATGTGGTTTTTGAAGTAGCTCTAGACAAAATCATTAATTTTGAAGAATTCATCTTCAGATGTTAAGGATTTACCCTGACTTTTTGCCCCTTCCACATATTATTTCTTTACTCCAATGAATTGCTAATAAAAATAAGGCTAATTGGATTGACGCGAAATAAGTGACTTTTCTCTTGTTTCCATAAAATGAGAAGTTACGAAAGAATAGGCACATTTAGAGCTGTGGGACTCAAAGGAATAGAATGCTCCATTAGAATGGGCGGAGACAATCTTTTAGAAAAATAAAAGAAAATAAAAAACCTGAAACATGCTTTCATTGTAGGATCTAGGATAGTACTGAAGATGTGAATATCAACCATCACTAAAAGCCCAAGTTCTTCCAACAGTGAGGCCATGGCTTGCGGCTTCTTGAAGAGCACATGAAACTTTCTCTCTGTGATGGGTCAGAGCCTATATACATTGGCCAATAAGCACTGAATCCATTTGCATAAAATGGGCTCCCATTTAGCAAAAAAAGCACCACTTTTTTTGTGAGAAATCCATCACTAATCACAATTGTGATAACATGTAGAAGAAACAAATAGAAAAAAGATCCCCATAGCTTCATCTTTTTCTGATCAAGAATTGCAGTAGTAATCATACCTTTAAAATGCAGAAACCACAGACTAAACTTTCTAAGTGTCAAAGGTTATGGCATAACACTTTGCTATAAATTATTTTCTTCCAAAAAATAAACAAGATAATGTCAAAGTAGTATTCAGTAGATGGAAAATGTGACTAAAGGGCTTTCGAGCCAATACTAAAGGGCTTTCGGACCTTGCACTGGCTATGTGTTGCGTTGCACTTGTCAGCGGCTAATGTCAAACTTTTTAGGATAGTTGCAGCATCTTCATACTTTTCAAGGTTCGTCATGAGATCGACACATATAATTCAATACATTATACACGGAACTTCACACTTAGAGCCATCCTAGACTCATGGAGCTAAGTGATTTATTTTTTCGACTACACCCTAAAAATAGCATGGTATAACTTCCTAAATCAGGTCATACAACCCTTTGAGTTTTCTTAAACATCTCTAATTATATTTCGCAACTTCTACTTCATAAACACCAGATATCCACCCAACTTCCCTAACTAGTGATTCGCGACAGCCAAAGTACATCTTAATGAATTTTGACTCTTTTTTTATCTTCTAATTAAAACAATTCTTTACAACAAGTGGCACTATTAGTAAAATATTTGTCTTTAAATTCGGTTGTATCCAAACATAAGTGCAAAAAAATATAGGAATATTCAGTTGTATTCAAATTTTTTGTATTTATTTGCATACAAAAAAATCTTCTTCAAAATACATACGAAAAATACATAAAGAAACACTGTATTTTACACTAAAAAAATAACGAATACACTTAGATCTAAGATACAAGAAAAAAAACGCACTCAAATTTGAGATACAAAAATAAAATACACTCAAATCTTAAATATACCGCTAGAGATTTTTCCACTGCCGACAACGGCGCCGTCGTCCGGTAAGGATCCAACCAGTTCTTTCTATGTATTCAGCACAAAAACAAATACATCTCAATCAATAACAATCATAAGTACTCAGATCTGAGAAATACATTCATATCTTAGAAATACACTCCGCCTTCAACGGTGGTTTTGGTGCTAATTGGAGAAGGAGCTCCGGCGGCGATGTCAATGGCGAGGAGAAAGGCGCTAGATCTGAGAACAGGGAGCAGTGGGTTTCGCCGTAGCTCCGGCGGGGATGTCAATGGAGAGGAGAACGGCGCTAGATCTGAGAGATGTAGGTAATTCAAATTCAACATTTAGCTACTAGATGTAATAATAATAAAGTGTAGTTACTAAATATAAATATCTCTATATGTTCTCTACACTATGTAAAATTCCCGAAAAGAAAAGGACTTGCATGAAAGAGAAGAACTTATCAAGTTAGCCATGGTGACCTGCCTGAAACCAAGAAAGAAAGGACACACCATATCAATGATCAATACGTGGTATAAATTAAAGACCTTTCCAAATGATTTCAAGCAAGTCATCCTTGGCTACTAAATAAGACTCCTCTCATCACCCTAAACCTCTCTGCCATCTTCTTCTTCTCTCTCAATTCCTTCGTAAATTAAACACACACTCACAAAAGAATGAAGTTGCCACTGATGTTTGTATTAGTACAGTTTATCTATATCACACGCTTTGGGGTGCGATCTTTCCCCGACTCTGCTAATGGGGAATGCTTCGCTCCTGAATTGGAGTGACGGCTTAGTGTGTAAGTGTAGGCTGATTATTATTTTGTGTTTCTCCTACCTGTATGGTCTCTAGGTTTTTAGGATGATTGTCTAGGTTATTAGGTTTCTATATTTAGCCTTTTATAGGGTGTAGGTCTAGGGTTTGAGTGTATTTTTTATTTTATTTTACTCCTTTCCCCATAATACCCATGTTGATAAAAAATATCTTGGGAAGGAAGAATGAAATATTTTCTTCCCAAATAGAATATGCTTTTTGTGTGGCTAGGGTGGAATTTTGTCAAATGGCAATACACTATTGGTTCTCCCCTCCCTGTCCCTCCCCCCCCCCCCCCCCCCCCCCTTCTTTTTTGTACAATCTTTAATTTGGAAATTAAATAAAATAGATAAACGTATTTTTTGGGAAATTTTCTTTCTTACATTGCAAATTAAAACAAATCTTATATTCTAAAAATGAGACTCTTTTGCGGTTTCCAAATTCTCTAATAAAAACCTACTTAAAAAAAATAAAGGTCAAAACTTCAAGATTAATCCGAGAAAGTGTTAAAATGCTAAAATAGTGAAAATAGACTCTAATATGGTCAAAAATTAGGTGTTTACAATAACGATACTCAAATTGCTGGTATCTGTAGACAAATATCAATGCATTTGACCGCATGCTCATTACTTTTCAATAGACATCAAGTTGTGTCTAATAGACACACTTGCGCTTAGCCTTAGGTATTCAATAGGGGAAATAAAGCTTAGTTCAAGCATCTAAAAGAAAAAGTCGGTAAATTTGAGGGTGTATATATATATATATATATATATATATATATATATATATATATTCAGTCTTTCAAAAAATTTATAGCCACAAATATGTTACTCCCTCCGTCCCAAAAAGATTGTCTTAGTTCAGAGTACTAGGGTCAAAACTAACTATTGTTCAGTGTGAATTAAGACATAGAATCGTCATTTTTTAAAATAAAATTTACATGTTTAGAAACTACATAAAAAATACTTTAAGTTACAATAGTTAACAATTCAAAATATTTAGAAAGTATTTGAAGAAATATGGTAAAAAAGGAAATCTTTTAACTGTCCAAATAGTAACTAAGACAATCTTTTTGGGACGAAGGGAGTATGATATGTTTAAGATCATTAAGTTTCAAAAAATAATCTTAAATTTTGTGTCGGTAAAACTATGCCACACAAATTAAAACATATGAAATCAGAGTCCCGCGATAAAGGAATATTTGATGTCCATGTGCATCTTTTGAATTAATCTAATATACCAAATTATGGGAACTTTTACATGGAATGTTGTGTATGTGACTTGGTAATTTATAGGGTTCATTTTCGGACATAGGCTTGGAAGTTTAAGGTAGAAAAACGGGTTGTAGAAAAGATGCCAATGTTAGAGAATCCATATATCCCTCATCAGTTATGGAAAGTTTTCCAACGGTACCACTGATTGCCTAAAGAACAGTTAGAGACGAATCCAAGATTTGATGACTAAGGGTGTCTTACTACTAGTAAAGAAAATTGAATTAACGGCTACAATTAGTCAACTTCAATCCATTTTGAATTAATATATTTTTGTTTACAAATTTTTGTTGCATATTCGACTAATTTTCTCAATTCAAATTCTATTAATTATGCAATTAACAGCATAAGATGAGAATAAAATTTTCAATTAGCAAATATACTCATTCAGTCTAGATGTAGCTAGATTATTAATATTATGTCTCTTGATATCATCACTCTAAAAGATTTTGAAAAATAAGGAAAAAGCAACATTAGATAGATAACAAGAGAAAATGATTAAATACATTCGAATAAGAAGTTAAATATCCACAAAAAGAAAAAGGAAAGGGAAGCAAATAAATAATTTAAACGAAAATAATAAAATAGGGTTGTACAAATAAAGAAGAAATACAAAGATGACGAAAATAAAAGAAATTAAGAAAAGGAACAAGAGAAGGAGTCAAGTCGTGTCAATCACAGGTAAAATGGACCTGAATTTTGAACCTTAGCCATGACACCAAAGTCATATTGTTAATCTGGTGCCATGTGTTGGATTGATGCTATAAATCTAATCCAAATAAAATAGATACAAAAAAATATAGATGGGAGAATAAACAAAAGAATAAGTGGAAAACAAAACTACAATTTACTTAGATTTATTGAATCCATAATGAATTCAATCAAGTTAAGTGAGATAAGCAAATTTGAGTTCTTTTTTTGCTTTCGACTCTTCCTCAGAGAAAGACGATCAAACAATTCCCAGTCATGGTCGTTACTGTTACGACCCAATTTCACTATGTCGCACGGGCACCTACCATTTCCCACCTCAGAAGGCGAACCTTTCCCAAATCATCGATTCAACCAAAATAAAGTAAATAGAGCAAAATAAGTCTGAATCATAAATAATCATAAGTGCGGAATATAAATACAATCTCCAAGGAACTGGTCTGACTCGTGCATGAGCAACTAAGTAATGTCTTGAAAATACAAGTCTCAAATACTAAACACATCTGTTTGAATGGAAGAAAATAAAGACAGGGATAGAAGAGTCTCCGGGCAGCGACTCGTCTGATGTGCACCTTAGATACTCACAAGCCAGGCCTTAGAAATAAGTCTTGGGAAGTGGAAGTGGAACCTGTCTCAAAACCACACCCCGAAAAGGAGTGTAGCAAGGTAGCATCAGTGCAAACAACTCGTACTGAGTAGGCATCATAAGCCGATAATAGTTAGTTAACATATATAAAGAAAGAGATTAAAGAATAGACATGCTCACAATCAGGTATACACACCACACAGTCCAAGAATAAGAACTCAAGTACATAAGGATCAATAACCGAATCATAGCCTATGGTGAAGCACCTAAACACAAGTCTTGCCAAGTTTCCTACAATTCCTCAGAAGAACCATAAACACTAGTACAGCCAACAATGTTACTCCATAACCTCAAGTCTCAACCTAAACACTAGTACAACCAACAATGTTACTCCATAACCTCAAGTATCAACCTAGGAGAAAGTCTCTACTCCTCAAATCCATCAATTCCCAAATATATATTAATTAGGCCACGGCGATCTCAAATCAGTAACCAACCAGGAAGTCAATGTTCACGAGCAACGTACAATACGATAAATAACCACTACCAGAAATCAGATGTATGAGTGAATGAAATATAAATGCAATGCAATGATACACACATGCTCCGAGCAGATGATATCTACGCCTCGACAGTCATGACCCATGGGGGACTCGCGAAGTCCATGTACCTGCTACGACGCACAACCCGATCCAAGTCAGTGTTGCGGAACGTGCAACCCGATCCCAGCCAGTGTTGCGGTACGTGCAGCCCGATCCAAATTTATGAGTATCAATGCATGCATGATATCTATGCCAACAAGAGTATATCAATGACAACTGTGCCGCACATGGACACATCTCTCAATATCAAGATCAATATCAAATCCTTCCTCTTCACAAGTCAATAACCAATAACTGAGAGATACGGGTTCACAACCATGAGTAAGACACTAAGTATTCACATCAGAGTATCATGAAGGATGAGAATAAGTACATTGCATAATATCAATGAATGATGACAGCATATTAAATCAATCGTGCCACACACGGACACGTATCACAATAACAGTCACAATATCATAGCTTTCCTTTCCTTCCCAACAACATGAACACATGATAAAATACGATCTCCAAATCATAAGGTAAATCACTAAGAAACAAATCTGGAATCACTCACTTGGCTACAAGCCAATAAATCACAACAAGGCAACAACTCAATAGAACACAACAAGGCGACGACAAGCCATAGTGAACAACAATACCAACCTAAGTAATCCATCCCAACTTCATACCCGAAGGTGTAACATGCTTTCTCCGACAATCACTAACTCTACATATGCTTTACTAGCCGAAGTCTAACCATAAGGTAAACTGTAACCTACCTGGAATGCCGAATAGGAGCCACGAACCCTCAAACCTAATCCTTGCCCTTTCTTTACATCTCCAAATACTCAAATCTAAACATATTCGAGTTCTACATTTGAAATCAAGAAGAACAATACCCATATTTCTATACTTCTAGTTTAGGTCAAATCCAACCTATGAAAGTTGGGGAAACGGGCCCATAAGGGTAAAATGAAATTCTAAGGTGAAATATGCAATTCATGCTCTAGATGATCAAACCCACTATTCCATTGCTAAAACAACTCAAGATTAATCCTAATTCGGAATTAAAGCGAAAATCCTAATTTGGGTATGAACCCTAACTTTTCAATCCACAAATGAACCTCTAATAATGGAAGGTACAAGCTTAACAACAATGAATATATCAGATTCTAGGGTTATACTAGCCAATTTCATCGTCCATTTTTATTTAGGAAATCTAGAACCCATTTAAGATTTTATCATGGAATCCATCTTTCCCTTTTTGATTCTAACGATTGCTAGTATGGATTAATGATTAAGGAAGGTAAGTAATGAATTCTAAGGCCAATAATCTTACCTCTATGAAGTTTCAGCCCAAAAGCTCTCAAAATCACCCATGTGGTGCTTAGAGAGTGATGAGAGAAATGATAGGGTTTAAGGGTTTTAACTTAAGAAAAATATTGAAGCACTGCCGGTCACTCGCTACAGCGGTAAGGGCAACCGCTATAGCGCACCCTCCATGGCGGCCCAAAGCCCGCAATGGGGCATATGCCCAATCATCAACAACCTCGCTACGGTGGCATCACGACTGGCACAACGGGTAACCGTCCGCTGGGGTGGCATGCCTCGAATTTCCCTTTCACCGCTACAGCGGTCTCTCCACTCGCTATAGCGAGACTGCTGCAGCGAGTCTGGTGCCGCTATAGCGAACACCAGACACCATAATTTTTTGATTTTTGATACTCCTCAACCCGAAACCCGACTATCACCCGAGGCCCCACAGATACAAAATAAAGATGCGTACACACATAAAAATACGTTACAAATTCACCCTCGGCCTCGGAATTCCCAACGGAGGTCTAATTGACCAAGTCAACCCCTAATGGCCTAAGACCAATTTTCCAACCAATAGCCCAAAACGCTACCAACTGCCTTGGGAACCAAACCGAGAATCCCACCAAGTCATAAGCGGCCATCCAGACCTCTCGAAATTGACAAATTTTCGAAAAAGATCTGTTTACCCAAAAGGCAAATTTGAGTCAAACGTTTTTCACTTAAAGGCTCAAATTTCCAAAAGACGCACTAGAACTTGCCCCATGACCTCGGAAAAGGTTCAACAGCGGTAAAAGGGTGGGTCAAAAGAACTATAACGAACAAACAGGTCGTTACATCAGATACCAATTAAACAATCATTCATCCTCGAACGAAGAAGGAGAGTATGAAGGCTGACGATAACAAAGGAATCTTCGTCATCCCAACACGGAAGCCTCTACGGCACGAAGTACGCTAAATCACAATTTGTTTACCTTATCAGTTAACACTTTCCCTAACTTAGCCAAAGATCCAATTTCCATATTTCCATAATCGAATTTCTCTCACAACTGATTCCCGGATAAAAGAGCTGCCTTTACCGGAATATCCTGATTCGATATAACCATACCCCTGAAAGTGATCAATAGGTCCCACAATCATTTCTCAAAACAACACAACCCTTCAGACATAAACACAAACATAGCCCACTCTAAGCTGGCATAATACTCTGATTCCGCTAACCTTTCTTCCACACTTCTAAAGCCATTCTTCGCACCACAATTTCTTAGAAACACAGGACGCTCGTCCGAAACCATGACTTACTATAGCCAGAAAAGAACTCTTGCTTTATCGGAGAAACTTTAAGAAATTACATCAAAAAGATCTTACTAATAGCCGACCTTGCTAGTTCCAAGTCTTTTTAAACCTTCAAATCACAATACAGGAAGCATACCACTGAATACCTTGTCGAGCCAAGTCCGTAGGAAACCATCTGATCACTCTAAGACCTCGCGCAACCATATTACCTCCTCAAATAATTTACCAAGTATCGACGAAACCTTTATATCTGTCCGAATAGATGATCCCGGTAAAATACCATCAAGTCCACTCCCAAACCTTGATAGAGCTCGGTAGACCTGTCATACCTCAAATCTAAACTGATACTCCTCCTATCCATGAAGGTGATTTACTGGGAACTCATAAGTCCTCCTGGGAATATAAACATGGTCCATCAAACTCTAATCGAACAATTCTCACCTGGAATGAATGTACAACCCCTGAATACCATCAATAGCCACTCGAACTGACTCCAAATTTTCAAAACCAACCACAGTCCTACCACGCATCGGTGGCGGCCAATTCTAACCCTTTCCTTACACAAAATAAATCATGTCTGCCACTCTCGACTCTAAAAGCTAAATCATATCCAAGCTGTCAACTGGGTACCGAAGAAATATACCTTATGAATGCAACCTTAGAGCTTCTCAACCTTACTCCGATATGCAAATCTGATACAACCCCAAACTTTTTGATACAACGACCTATAGCCTCATATAATAACCCTTTAACCATCGAACCTCCCATTGTAATACCTCGATATGCCCATAACATTTCTGAAAGCATCCAATCTCGCAACCTCTTGCGCCAAACTCGCACAACTATTTCCGCCTTAATATCCAAAAGTATTCACCCAAGATATCCATTCACTAGTACTAGCAACATAAAACATTTACCACGAATAAGGTCCCATCTCGATAATATAACTCTAGTCCTCACATAATAGGAATTTTCACAAATCCTTTCTCGCATGACCACACTAACTCATCCAATAGAGTGTTACAAAAATACCTAACTGTGCACCACCCAAGCCACTTCCCATAAACCTTAACATGTCGGTTAACTAAAAAAAATCTTTTCTCACTAGACGCTGATCACGAAACCTCACAGAACTCCTTCATATTAATTAATCCATCATGTCACTTAGCCCTTTTCTATAGACTTACTTCCTAAGCTTACTGAATGATCATCCCCCACCAGAATTATGCAAGACAACAACACCAAAATCTATAAAGACCCAAGTAATTCTGAAGACGTACCTCCTTCTTACCGATTCTCGATCAACTATAGCTTTCTTATTCCTCAATATTCCAATAAAATCACAATCATAGTCACCACAACCATTTATCAAACTCACTCGACTCTAAAACTGAATACTCTCTAAATTCAGCGTATCACCTAGACAGTCCTACAAATGTCCCCACGTAACTCAACCGAGGTGCCTTGCTCACATTCCCTTAACTCAAATTTTGAATTATTCTTTACAACTCAAATTAATTCAAACCTCATCATTGATTTACCACTTCGAATTCCCCAATTGTCGATCCAGAACACCTCTAACCATTTGCGCGATTATCCCTTTAATTCGATCAACTAAACCGAGTATCAATACTAGTAATAGTAGGAACTAGTTGAAACTAACGCAACCAGTATAAGGCTCTCAACCCCAATCCAATACTAGAGTCATTCTTATTAACCAACCACCGACTCCCATTAGCCCATGGCATAACCAATTTACCAACTCGACACAGAACCCTTAAGTATATTTTTCCATGCATGACCATAACACAACTGTCAATCCAACTATCCCTTGATTCCACGATATCCTTATCCTTCCAGACACGAAGACCCGATGTCACGCCTCAAAACCCACCCTAGACATGACCGGCATCTGACGTCATGAACAACATCGAAAGAACCTTATAAATCAATAACGTCAAGCCTTTTTTTGATAATCTTTCATGTTTTAATTAAACAAGTGATAAATAGCTAAATAAAATCTAAGATCACAATTATGAAACAAAATCAGCACAAGTTTAATATAAATGAATAGTATGAACGTGGCAAATGCCTCAAAAAAAGTCATAGGAAACTTTGACATCTACCCACAGTATGACACTTGTTTATGGAGCTTCTAAGAAAAATAAAATAACTCAGGACACAGCCCGAAACTACTAAGGTGTAATAATTGACTCAATGAAAACCCACGAACAAATGTGTGGGCTCACCAATAATCTGGAGAGCTGGATCCCTCTTGTTCCTGTTTAGTCCCCTTCATTTCGGAAGCTCTTTCTATTTCTACATATCTTTCTTCCTCACTTTTCACCCTTTCTTCTGTTTTTAGCAAGTACTCCTAACCCGCGAGATCTGGTTGTACCTGCTCTTCTTCGTTACCTAACATACCATCAAAAACAACAATGGTCTGCCTGAGTACTAAGCACTCAATGAGTGCCTCGAGGACAATAAGTAATATAACAAAATATGTATTTATATAAGATCAGTGATATAATTTCAGCGACAAACAGTTGGAAATCCAGAGATAAAAATAAACCAACAACTTCACAACCATCAATAGAGAGACCATAAATCGGTATATAATTCAGTTCCAACTCATTATGTCTTTAAGTAAAATTCCAGTCTTTCCAGTGTTTAGTGAAATAGTTCCAATAGAATAGTTTGAAACCAAAGACAAGATCAATCGTACAATTTATCACTATCAATAGAAACCTATCAGGACACGTGTATGTATGAGTGTATATATATCTTTTCCGATTCAGTATACCATTTATTACAATTTGAGTATTTCCAATTTGAGGCCAATATCATCAACAAGCCACTCACAGGCAAACAGGTTCATTATTATCAATAAGCCACTCACAGGCAAACAAGTTCATTGTTCTCAATAAGCCACTCACAGGCAAACAAGTTCATTATTATCAATAAGCCACACACAAGCAACAAGATATGAAACAAGCCACTCACAGGCTAATCAAAGTGTAACACATGTCAAATCACCATAACGAAGGAAAGACCATTCAAGGTTCCCTAAACCACATAGAAGCACCACATCGGGGTTTGTCACCCTCGACGGCTATCCTTCCTCCCAAATAGCTAGGCAAAACCACCTCAGGGTTATGAACCCTCGATGACCACTCTTCCTCCCGAATGGCTAGGGATAAACCACATCGGGGCTATCGACCCTCGATGGCCACTGTTCCTCCCGAATGGCTAGGCAAACCCCACTTGGATCCATGGTGACTACCTTTCCTCACAAGTAGCTAGGTCAAACACAAACCATATAAATCATGGCAAAAAAGCCGAATCACAATCTTAGAATAGAAGCCAAATCACTCAAATCATGGCATAGAAGCCGAATCACAAGTCATATCATGATAATCACATTATTCGTTAAGGATTATGTTCATCATCCCATTTTAGGGGTACATCAAGCCATTTTAGTTTTAGCAATCGGGTTCACTTAAATAAACAAGTTTCAAGTTCAACACAATCCATTAAAGAGCATTCACATGAATAGGCAAGCTTTTCAATTATCAAGTTCAAACATCCCTTAAGGGGTAATTCAAGTTCGAGTACCAAAGCTTTATATATCAATTTTCAATGATCCTTTAGAGAGGAAAACAATCATGAATACATATATATAATATAGTACAAACAAGGTTCAATGTGGGCTTGTCCCTCTCGTACACAAACCACAACCAAAGAGTTCGTAAAAACCATTCAAAAGAGTTTGGTCAAAAGAGACATACCTCAAATCCCGATAAAGAGCTACCAAATGGAATTCCCAAGCTTTAACAATCACACTAAAATGGTTTTAGATGATAAAGATTAGAACTTGAATCGTCTCTTGAATTTTTCTTGAAATTTCGAAAACTACGGTTTTTCGTAAGCCTTAAAAACGGGTTCTTGAACCCTTTCATGAATCACTAATGGATTCCAACTTTGTATAACTTCTACTCTAACACATTGCTTTATTAATACTAGGAAAATTCAGAAACTTTACCTCTTAGACAAATTCCACACGCCCCTAACTTCTTCTTCTTGAGAATTCAAGAACTTGGAGTTTTAGAGAGATGATTTACTATCAAGAGGGGATGGATATGGTGTGGGAATGATCAATATTAAGTGAGAACTCACTTTAGGATTAGAGAGACTTTTCTAGGGTTCTTTTCCTCAGAAATATTGATTTAAAACGAAGTGGGAAATAACACAACAAAGTAGGACTTAAAGAAAATTCGGAAACAAAAAATATTCCCCGCTCCGTGCTGAGCCTGCGTCGCGGGTTCAACACCTGATTATGGATTTGTGTTGGCCATGCGATGCGGCTCTAGCACCTGATCATTTTTGGTTTGTAGCTGTACTTTTGCGTGCTGGGTCCGTGACGCACGCTTAGCACATGTTTTTGACAATCGATATTCGCTCAGTAAAACGATCATAAATCCCTGTACATAACTCCCTTTGATCCCCACTTTAGATGTTAGAAAGGTATTTCAAAGACCTATAAATTTCATGTTTTAAGTTTTCTGAAATTCCCAACGAAAATACCATAAAACTTGCCATAAGTGCAGACTATCTCAGATTTAGGCGAATTTAGAAGCCCTTAAGAACTCCACTTTTTAGTTTGACTTCAAAATGACTGTTTATCACCCGAATTCATCCCGAATAGATTCATATGGCTAAAATATCAACTTAAATACTGTTTTTTATATATTTAAACTTAACTCGAATTTACGGGGTGTTACACCCGATGAACATACCTCTTTACTGGAAGACCCGAACCTCAATTGCCCAACGTCTTAAGTCACCACTCGTCACAAGTTGTCCTGCTTTCTGATCTAGATCCGATAACCACTTCCCTGAAAAGACCCACAAGCTACTAGCATAAAATCACGTCGAAGCCTAACTTTACCTTTCATGGCCGAATATGAAATCCACTCTCATACTAATTGCAACATTATTCTAACAAACCCGTCAGATATCAATTTTCCCCCTCCTAATAGCGGAGATTATTCTATCCAAGACCTCTTCCTTACGCGTCCGTCCTAATAACATGAAAAGTACTCATACCTAAAATACCCTAAGAACTCTTACTTCGCTACACGTTTTCCACAAAAGTCGTCCTTTATGCCTTATTCTCAACTTCTCTTCTTTATTACATGCGGTCACTATTCTTTTGCAAAATCCACTGATCCTTACCGAACTTACACTCGTCCCCTCATATCGACACCTAATACCCTACCACTGATGAATCGTTGACCTGTCATTGGTACACCCGTGCCACGCAAACCATCATAATATCTTGATGATGTTGAAACCTTCACCAAAACCAATCATATCATCGAACAAATCACTCTTGTTAAGCCATAAATGCACCTTGCCACTTTCGAGTAACCCAATGCTGAAATCATAGAGATTATTTGACCCTTGTACCATATTTCCCAAGAAATACCCACAATAAACGAGTCTAACCACTGTCCCACAAAACTGAATCCTCAATCCATATCTAGAAACTTAACTTGGTCACACATCTGAATTAGGATGACACATCTCGTACCAAACCAAGCCACGTCATAGACAAATCGCTTGAGTAAGAATTTAAGCACAAGCTTCTACCTTCTGTGGGTGATTAAGATAATGATATTTAGATACTGATTAGAATTGACTATATACCAATTTGGAGAAAGTAGCACGAAGGAACGAAAGACTTCGAAGTTTCCTAAATGTCCCATAGCCTCTTACAGATTTGTACGGAGCTCATTGTATCGATCCGTAAGACTATACTAGACATGCTCTTGTACTTATTGATCGGGTAACCGAGAGATCTTATACCAACTTGTCACGACCCAATTTCACTAAGTCGTGCGGGCACCTACCATTTCCCACCTCTGCAGGCGAACCCTTTCCCAAATCATCGATTCAACCACAATAAAGTAAATAGAGCAGAATAACTAGAAGCCTGAATCACAAATAATCATAAGTGCGAAATATAAATTCAATCCCCAAAGAGCTGGTCTAACGCGTACAAAAGCAACTAAGTAATGTCTGCAAAATACAAGTCTCAAATACTGAGCACATCTGTCTGAATGGAAGAAAATAAACACAGGGATAGAGAAGTCTCCGGGCAGCGACTCGTCCGATGCTCACCCTAGATACTCGCAAGCCAGGCCTCAGAAATAAGTCTCAGGAAGTGAAAGTGGAACCTGTCTCAAAATCTACACCCCGAAAAGGAGTGTAGCAAGGTAGAATCGGTAAAAACAATACGTACTGAGTAGGCATCATCGGCTGACAACAGTTAGTTAACATATATAAAGAATGAGACTGAAGAATAGACATGCTAACAATCAGGTATATACACCACACAGTCCAAGAATAACAACTCAAGTACATAAGGATCAATAACCGGGTCATAGCCTATGGTGAAGCACCTAAACACAAGTCTTGCCAAGTTTTCTACGATTCTTCAAAATAACCATAAACACTAGTACAGCCAACAATGTTACTCCGTAACCTCAAGTCTCAACCTAGGAGAAAGTCTCTACTCCTCGAATCCATCAATTCCTAAATATATATTAATCAGGCACACGGCGATCTCAAATCAGTAACCAACCAAGAACTCTATGTTCACGAGCACCGTATAATACGATAAATAACCACTACCAGAAATCAGATGTATGAGTGAATGAAATATGAATGCAATGCAATGATACACACATGCTCCGGAAGGATGATATCTACGCCTCGACAGTCCTGACCTATGGGGGACCTGTCTAGTCCATGTACCTGCTGCGGCGCACAACCCAATCCAAGTCAGTGTTGGGGAACATACAACCTGATCCCAGTCAGTGGTGCGGTACGTACAACTCGGTCCAATATATGTGTATATATATATGTATGTGTTGCGGCACGCAACCCGATCTAAAAATATAAGTATGAATGCATGCATGATATCTATGCCAACAAGAGTTTAGAAATGACAACCGCGCCACACATGGACGCATCTCCCAGCATCAAGATCAATATCAAATCCTTCTTCTTCACAAGTCAATAACCAATAACTGAGAGATACGGGTTCATAACCATGATTAAGTCACTAAGTATTCATATCAGAGTATCATGAAAGATGAGAATGAGTATACTGCATAATATCAATGAATGAAGACAACATATCAAATCAATCGTGCCACACATGGAAACATATCTCAATATCATAGCTTTAGCATTCCTTCCCAAAAACATCAACACATGATAAAACATGATCTCCAAATCATAAGGTAAGTCACTAAGCAACAAGTATGGAATCACTCACGTGGCCACAAGCCAATAAATCACAACAAGGCAACAACTCAATAGAGCATAACAAGTCAACAAGCCATAGTCAACAACAATACAAACCTAAGTAATCCATCCCAACTTCATACTTGAAGGCGTAACATGATTTCTCAGACAATCACTAACTCTACATATGCTTTACTAACCGAAGTATAACCATAAGGTTGTCACGACCCAACCAGAGGGCCATGACGGGCACCCAGACCTAGCCTATTGAGTACCTCAAAACGTATATCTCATAGTCATTACTGAGTGGGCCATGAAGCTAACTAATAAATATCATAACTGGAAGGGGCACATGCCCAAGATATATCATTAAACTGCGAAAATATATAAGCCGACAAGGCTATCAAATGATATAACAAAATATAAACCGAGGAGGTCATAAGACATCTAACTGTGCACATCTGTCTACGAGCCTCTACACGGAGTACATAACATAATAAGGACGGGATAGGACCCCGCCATGTCCATATATATACACACAAAAAAAAACATACCACGCTGAACAGCAGCTCATGAACTAGTGGTGTCGTCCTGTACCAACGCTGAGATGGTAGCCTAAGGATCTATACCGTCTTCCTGTCTACCTATACACACACACACACACACACACAGAGAGAGTTATATATATATAATGCCAGTCAAGCCACTGTAGGCATCCCATCGTATCGTATCGGCCGACATCATCATCATCATATCATTATATGACCAGTGAATCAGGTGGTAGTGCATATATAAAGTTGTCACCTTCCCCATAACCTATACATATATACATATAAAATACATAATATACGCGCATATAGCACCTGAGGGGTCTCGGGTCTTTATATGCATATGCATATATATATATATATATATATATATATATATATATATATATATATATATATATAAATGCAATGCAATGCAATGCATAAAACAAGATGGGAGTACAAGTAACTCTAAAGATTATACTGAATCTCAAGGAAGACTTCCTGAAGATACATTTGGAGCATGAGTCATCTCTAACTCTAAGAGTGGAACCATTATGGATTACTGTTACATGTACGTTCAGTTGATAAGGATCATGCCAAAGAAAGAAAGGGATAGCCTTACATACCTCGTCGTCCCCTTACTACTCAACGCCTGTCCTCTTGAGTTTGCAAATCTACATTCAAGAGGATTCATACTAAGTTCAAGCCATTTAAACTCTCATAAGGTCAGCTAAACTAATAATTGAGCTAACGAAAATCGGACAACATTTCCTTTATATCTTCTACTTCCACCAATCCTCCAAACAACACCCAAACATCAATAAAAATGTCAATAATTACATAGTTAAGAGATTATATTCAAATTACACTTAAATCAATCAAAAAAATCCTTTCAAATTCCATTTATAGTCAACAACTACAACACAATACTTTATGACCTTTCCTACCATGATTGTTGTGACCTTTATGACTTATTAACCTCCAAATCAACTCAATATAAGTAATAAAGGGAAGAACATACCTTATACTTGAAAAACTTTAACTCACACAATCTTGCTTCAAAACCAAATCCACCACAACTTCAACTAAAAGCAAGAACCATCATCTTCCATGAACTAGCTTAGGGTTTTAAAACTTGATTTTCACTTGAATTAGCTTAAAATGTTTATGGAGGATTTAGGATGGTTGAGAGGGCTTGAAAATTCTAGAAGAATCTGATTTTTAGTGAGAAATATGACCCCAAGTCGTGGTCTTTTTATTTATAATAAGGGGAGAATTTTTCCACTGCCACACTTCGACGGCCAACTCGACAGACCGTCGACCTACATGACGACCGTCGAGTGATGGTATTGAATTGCTTGATCAGAGCTGACTCTCTGATGGTGATTCGACGGTGCAAATTGATAGGCCATCAATCTTCTACGGTCTGTCAAAATGGGCGTCGAGTTGCTCAGTTGTCACGCTCCCTCCCTTTTGATTCGTTCAACCTCCAATCGTCCCGATACTAGCTGGACATAACTTAAACTCTCATATACGTAGAATAAACATGTAGAATCTCTTATGATCTTGATGAAAACTTCACTTTCTAACTCCACGTTGGCTAACTTACCGCGAAACTCAACGTATAAAATACGGGGTGTAACATCTCCCCCCCCCCCCCCAAAGGAACATTCGTCTTCGAATGTTAGATTCTTAGGAGTCTACAAAAATTTTGACAAAGTATCCCCTATAACTATACAACTATCATCCTATCACAACAACCCTAAATATACAACGCCTTACAGGGCCACAATAAACAATAACAATAATAGCCTTACACGACCGGAAATCATAAAAATAAATCATTACATACCTAAACACAATGGTGTCTCTGCCTAAACCTCCTCTGGGGCTTGAAACAAATGCAGATACCTGGATTTCATATCTTCTTCAGCTTCCCAAGTAATTTTCTCAACATTCTTATTCCACCAAAGGACCTTAACTGATGCTACATCTTTATGCCTCAATCTTTGAACCGGTCTATCTAGAATGGCAATGGGAACCTCTTCATATGATAGTTGCTTGGTAACATGAACATCACCGACCAGTACGACTCTAGAAGAGTCTCCAATACACTTACGAAGCACGGATACGTGAAAGACTGGATGGACTGATTCTAACTTTGGAGGTAGATCTAACTCATAGGCCACTAGGCCCACTCTACGCACAATCCTGTAAAGTCCAACGTACCGAGGACTAAGCTTACCCTTCTTGCCAAATCTCATGACACCTTTCATGGGTGACACCTTCAAGAATACCCAGTCATCAATCTGGAATTCTAAATCTCATCGGTCATTATCTGCATAAGACTTCTGACGACTCTGGGCTGCTAATAATCGATCCTGAATAAGCTTGACCTTCTCCACTGCTTGTTGGATCAAGTCTGGCCCTGCTAGCTTAGTATCCCCCACTTCGAACCATCCAATTGGTGATCTACACTTCCGCCCATATAGAGCCTCATACAGAGCCATCCGGATACTGGAATGATAATCATTATTATACGCAAACTCAATAAGCAACAAATGACCATCCCATCTACCTCTGAAGTCTAACACACATGCCCGTAGCATATCCTCGAGGGTTTGATAAAGCCTTTTTCAAGCAAATCCTTCAGTTACTCCTTCAACTCCCTCAATTTTGCAGGTACCATTCTATAAGGAGGAATGAATATTGGCTTAATATCTGGTAACATTTCAATGGTAAAATCAATCTCTCGTTCTGATGGAAGGTCTGGAAGCTCATTCGAAAACACATCGGGAAATTCATTTACTATTGGAACAGTCTAAAAAGTTGGCAGCTTCACTTCTATATCCTGAAATCGGACTAGATGATAAATGCAACCCTTAGAAATCATCTTCCTTTGCCTTGAGATAGGAAATAAACCTTCCTCTCAGTGATGTTGTGGTACCCTTCCACTCTAGAACTGGCTCTCTTAAAACTGAAATCGAATCATCTTCGTTCTGCAATCAACATTAGCATAACAAGAGGCCAACCAATCCATACATATTATAACATCAAAATCTACCATATCTAGCTCGATCAAATCTTCCATGGTATGATGATCGCTGACTATAACCACGCAACTCATAAATACTTGTCTAGCTATCACGGGGTCACCAACGGGTGTAGACACCTCAAAAGGTTTGATTGACTCAGGTTTAACCCCAAGCTAACCAGCAATAAAATGAGTAACATACGACAATGTAGAACCCGGATCAATCAATGCATATAAATCATGAGAAGATACTGATAGTATACCTATAACCACATCAGGCGAAGACTCAAGATCCTGTTAACCCACCAATGTATAGACGGTATTCTGAGGACCGCTCTAACTGGACACTCCATTTCTGCCTCTACCACAACCGTTTGGTGTATGAAGACTCTGCCTATGAGGGCGTATAGAGGCTGAAGATCCCGCTACAGGCCCTTTCGGCTGAACTATACTTCCACCAACTCTCACAGGGCAATCTCGCATAATGTGGTCTGGCCGACCACAAGTATAATAAACATTTGAACCCAAACAGCATGTCCTAGCATGCAACGTATCGCACTGGGTGCATCGCTAGAAAGATGGCTTTATCTGACTAGAACCACTCTTAATATGTGAACTGGAAGCCCTGGAACTCTAAGCTGGCTCAAAATGAGTGGCTCTATCCAACCTGGGTCCTAGAAATCGTGGAGGAATACTAGCTGCTGAATAGGTTGAGCGCCTGGAGAACCACTGCCTCAAACCACCGCTGGACTCACTAGAAAATCCTGAAGATCTAGCCCTCTTACTCTGACCCCTATAATACTCACGCTTGACCCTCTGCTGTTGCTGGCGCTCCTCAAGATTCTGTGCGTACGCCTGAATACTGGAAATATCCATACCTATCTTCAGTGAGGCTATCAAGCAATCATCAATAGAATGTGGTCCCAATCCACTCACAAATCGGTAAAAACGATCTCTCATGTCAGCTACCATAGTTGGAGCATACCTAACCATGAATTGAA
The DNA here is from genome assembly GCF_019175385.1 of Lycium barbarum. Taxonomy (NCBI): domain Eukaryota; kingdom Viridiplantae; phylum Streptophyta; class Magnoliopsida; order Solanales; family Solanaceae; genus Lycium; species Lycium barbarum. The sequence continues at coordinate 10,791,002 of NC_083343.1, forward strand.
ATGATGGCTATACTCCCGAGCACTCATGTTCCCCTGTCTAAGGTTCAAAAACCTATTAGCTCTAGCTCATCGAATTTCTGGCAGCAAATGATGTCGAAGGAAGGTATCTACGAACTCCTTCCACACGGGTGGAGGTGCATTAACCCCTCTAATAGACACCCAGGTATCATATTAATGAACACCCACATCCCGTAATTTGTAAGAAGCCTACTCTATCGACTCAGTATCCAAAGCCTGCATCACCTGCAATGTCCTCAATATTCTATCTATAAAGTTCTGTGGGTCCTCATCTGGCTTCGACCTAAAGAACTCTGGAGGGTCTAAATTTATAAATTCTCAAACCCTGGCACTAACAGCTCTGTCACCATACCCCATACTCTGATGCTGGGCCTAAGAGGCAACTAACTGGGTCAACATCTAAATAACTTGTTGCATCTCCTGACTTGAGGCATCTGGTAGAGGGACTGGGGGTGTTGGAGCTCTTCTATTCTCCTTTGGAGAAAGGGGAGTATGGGAGGACCGAGATGGAACCTCATCCTGGGATTTACCCTCCTCAACATTTATAAGCGGTACTCGTCCAGTCCTCATACCTGCTACTTACTTGCCCTTCCGAGTAGCTGATGCTTTCCTTATCACAGGCATCGCTGAAATTATAGCATATTGTCAAAAAGAAGGAATCCTAATAACATGGCTCTATCACACGATATAAGATGAGAAAGAAAGGTCAATCATTCCTAAAATCCCGCAGCCTCCTGTTGATAAGTATGGCGTGCTTTACACCCAAAAACAAGACTCTACTAGACACGGCTCGTAGACAAACCCTAGAATGAACTGCTCTGATACCACTTTTGTCACGATCCAACCAGAGGGCCATGACGGGCACCCGGAGCTAGCCTATCGAGTACCTCAAAACGTACATCTCATAATCGTATCTGAGTGGGCCATAAAGCTAACTAATAGATAAATGTACATCATTAAACTGCGCCCATATTTAAGCCGACAAGGCTATCAAAGGATATAACAAAATATAAACCGAGGTCATAAGACATCTAACTATACACATTTGTCTACGAGCCTCTACATGGGGTACATAACATAATAAGGACGGGACAGGACCCCGCCATGCCCATATATATATACACACAAAAGAATCATACCACGCAGAACCGCAACACCGGAACTAGTGGAGTGCTCTTGTGCCAACGTTGAGATGGCAGCCTAAGGATCTGTACCGTCTCTCTGTCTACCTGCGGGCACGAACACAGCGTCCACAAACAAAAGGACGTCAGTATGGACAAAGTAATAAGTATGTAAGGCATAGGAGTAACATAAAAGAGATATAAGAAACTATAAGGTAAGTGAATGCAACCTGTATGTCTGAACTGTCCCAGTGAGCGAATCGTGTATACAATTAGTATGCATCTGAACTGCCTCTGAGGGCTGATGGTATGCATAAATATTGTGCATGCATGCATGACTCATACATATATGTGTGTGTGTGTGTGTGTGTGTGTAATGCCGGTCAAGCCACTGTGGCCATCCCATCATATTGTATCAGCCGATATCATCATCATCATCGTATCATCATATGACCAGCTGATTAGGTGGTATGCGTATATAACTTCGTCACCATCCCCGTACCCCATACATATATACATAGATAATACATAATATACACGCATATAGCGCCTGAGGGGTCATGATAACGTCCAAATCCACCCTATTAATTAGAATGAGCACGGTCGTATGCAAATATATTTTACCCAACTATGAGTCGGGGTCGAATCCCACAGAGAACAATATGTAGGCGATTAGGAAAAGTAGGAATTTTTACCAACTACGCTAAAGCCAAACGATGGATAATATTTTGGTTTTGTTTGAGAGAAAATTATAACTAATGCAAAAATGTAAACTAACCTAGAAAGCAAGTAAAATGATCAATGGCCACAAGCATGGATACAAGGGAGACTACGCTCAAGTAACGATCCAATGTATTTCATGATTTACAAATAATGGTGAATTTATATTACTTAGCCTCGGATAATGACTCTAAATTAGCTTCTTCCGAAGACTAACTAGACTACCTAATTGAATATCCCTAAAGCAATTAGGAGCATTAAGAACACCCGAATATGGCTACAAGTGGTGTCGCCTATTCCTAGGTCGATTTCCATTAGATGAGGGTTAACGCCCCAAATTCTTGTTAATTAATCTTTCCCAATCCCGAGTTTGCCTCTTCCAAGTTTAAACCGGAATAAATGGGCAAGTCTTAGGGTTAGCTACTCCCTTAAGAATCATTCAAAATGAGATTAATTAAAGAAACAATAACTCACTTCATTAGGAATAAAATCATTCAACACATAAGCAAAACAAGAGATTCAATCCAAACTTAAACAATATATACTTCCATAAACAAGGTTCAAGTATTGAAATGAAATACTACACACATAAATATTCAATACCAAACAAGAAATTGAAGAAAGGATTAAGAATATCTCATTAAAGTGCTTCCAATCTTCTCCTCCAATGTGTTGGTGTGAAACCCTAGCCTCCAAGGACTTGTGTTGAGCCAAAGATGATCCTGTTTTGTTGCCCTAAGCCTCTCTTTATGCCCAGATTTTTCCAAGTCAAAACAATGACAAAATATGCCCCAACTTTCAGTTTTTGCAGTTCTGCCCGTGTTTTGCAGTTCTGTCCCGTTTTTGCAAAACTGTCCAGTTTGGACAGTTTTGCAAAACTGTCCCATTTGGCCTCTTTTTGACTAAATTTTCACTTGGTTTCTTCCGATCACTTCTAAATCAAATAAAACCTGTAAAATAGATGTAAAGGATACTAAATGCACAATTTTATCAAGCAAATATAGCAAAAATATAAGATTAAAGAAGAGATAAATTGGTAAAATACCAACTTATCAAACCCCCAAACTTAAACTATTGCTTGTCCTCAAGCAATTCAAAACATAAAATCTCTTTCTAAGGAATTTACTCAATAGTGCACCAACATCATACCAAGTTAAGAAGTCTACTTTAAGCACAAAAACATGACTTTGATTGGTACCAACAATTAATTCAAAACATATGAATCACCAACTTCTTCTTAAAAACTTCATTTTCTTTTCAAGTGCTCAAACACCAAGTTGATCAAAGTAGCAATCAAGTCATGACACTAAAGCTTCAAAATTTGACTCCTTATCACAAAACAACTTTCTTTTGTTCATTCCTCTCAATTGGAAAATGGAACAATTTCACAACTTAAATTCTTATGTGCCCTCACACTCAAGAGAGAATCCCACATTTAGAAAATGTAAGTCAAAACACAATGGGATATTAAATAGAAAGAATTAACTCTCTTTTCTCGAAAAGATGTTCAATTGCACAAGTAGTACCATAAGCTTGTCATTCATGTATTTCTCCACTAATATAGACACACTTGGTTCAAAATCAATTAGGACTTAAAGGGTTGTAATGCAGGCTTTTGGTTAAGGTAGGAACATAATTTGGAAATAGTGACTCAAAAACCTCCCTAAGCACTACAATTTTCAACAATCAAAGCACACTTCCGTTGAAAATTTTCCACCCCTTTCTTCATTTTTCCTTTCACCACTTAGTCTTCCCATTATTCACACACTAGTTTTTTTTTTTTTTTTCATTGCACCGTAACACCGTCGACGGACCGTCGATCGTGTTACGGGCCGTATCTCCAACCGTAACTCAAGTTATTCATTTATAGCACAGGAACCGTAACTCATTCGACGGACCGTCACACGTGTTACGGTCCGTAACACCACCCAAATTTCCAGAAAGTTTACATGGAAATCAATGGTGTTACGATGGGTGTTACGGTCCGTAACACTGAACGACGGAACCATTTAACAGTTCAAATTTTTTTTTTCCGCCTTTAAAGTAACTCCCACATAACAACTTTTTCCAACCATCACCCCCAAACTTAGACTTTTCGCCTATGTTTGCACTTTCAACGCACTTAAGGAGGTAAGGTACCAAAAGATGGATCAATGAAGAACAAAAGGTTAAAGCTTGTAACATGGTTGCCAAAGAAAAGGTTAAAGGCTCAAAAGGGGTTGACTAGGGAAAATATGCAAAGGTAGGATATTTAAGGCACAAAAGCAGTTCAAGGAAAGCCTAACATCATTTTTCAAACCAAGTGTAGTCTAGGATTTCGCCTTGAAACTCATTCCGGGCAAGTTTTAGACCACAAATAATGCAAAAGAACTCACAAATAAACCTCATCACACATGGCACATGAAAACTCAAGTAGAATATGTATCCAAGAACCAATTGAAACAAATGAACTCAAAAAGTCACTCATAGCCTAAAGAGACTAATTAGTGAAAGTAAGAGCCAAAAATTAAATCTAAAAGTCACAACAAGAAACCTTACTTCAATCATTTTTCCTTTTCAACAATCAAGAGTTCATATGTTAAGGTTTAAATAAGTTGGTACCAAGCAAGCCAAAAATTAGCCAAGGGGTAAAAAATCACATCCCAACACCATTTTTACTCCTAAACTACCTAACTAAGAACAGAAATAAAATAACAAAAGTGACTAATTCACAACATGTAAAACGAACGAAATTTTCAAGAATTTGAGCAAGTTCCATTTGTAACGTTTATCCACAGCCACACCAACAGTCACAAAATAAGCCCGACAAGAGCACACAATCAAGCATAACCAAAATATAGCGTGCTACCACATGCCACCCCCAACTAAAAACATTGCAGTGTCCTCACTGCACAAGCAAAAACTGGACAGTTTTGCAAAAACTGGACAGTTTTGCAGAAGCAAAAACTGGACAGTTTTGCAAAAACTGGACAGTTTTGCAAAAACTGAACAGTTTCTGCATTTTTCAGTAGCTACTGGTTTGGGGCTGTCCGAAAATTGGACCTGCTCAAAACAACTCCAAAAATTCTGAAACTTTGCAGATTAGTCAAAAACCATAAACAAAACTATTCTAAAAAATCAAATTTCAAAAATAATTTAAATTTTTTAAAACGATGGGTTGCCTCCCACCCAGCGCTTAAGTTAACGTCGCGGCACGACGGTTACCTTTTACCACTTTTCCCTCCATTTGGAAGATATGAATTTGCGCCCCAACTTTGAATCAAGATTTCGGTGATGCTCATGAGGCGGTGGTAGGAAAGCAAAGAGGCCAACTCTCGGGTGTCGCATTTTGCACTTCTTGGCCCTTAAGTGAGGCGTGCCATTTTGTCTTCTTGGCATAGCAAACTTCAAAATAAAAACGTTTTCTTCTTCATATCCAAAATTCTCCATTGGCTTGTTTGGTTCAACTTCCATATCATCAACCAAGCACAATGTTGAAAAATGTTTCGAATGTGGTCCAACGCGCTCAAATTTCAAATTTGCATGAATTTTGACATCCTTACCCATAAATGAACTAGAGTCTTCAAAAATGATTTCATGAACTTTTTTATGCAACTCTAGTATCATTTCTTCAATCTCGGCATCATTCACTATTTTTGGATTTGTTGGTTGGTAATTGATCATTAGCTCTTGAAAATCAATAGTGACCACTTCTTCATTGGAAATCAACTTAAAACTACTATCCATGGCCTTTTGATGTTGAGCGTCACATGCCTCAATCTTTGCATTCAATTCGGCCTCCAATGTTTTGATAGCAATTTCAAGTAACTCCACTTCTTGACTTTGCTCAACATGCATTTTTAGATATTCTTTCATCATCCGTGAAAATCCTTCACGGTGATCCCCATAGATTTCAAGTTTTTGAGCTTGATTCATTAGCCAATCTTGGCTCACAATATCCACTTTGTCAAGTTTGTCTTCATGGTGAGAATCGTCCAAAGCTTGTAAAAATCCTAACGTGGTGAAATCCATGTTTTGGATAGTTTCATCATCTCCATATTGAACTACTTCCCACCATTTGGCCACAATTTTTCCATATTTTTCATTTCTCCCCATAATGCCACTCAACATTTCCTCAATTTCCTCTTTTCGAGTATTGGAGATTTCTTCTTTATGACTTGGCTCATTTTCTTCAAGTTGAACCACTTCTTCAATTTCACAACTCTTGTTGGGGTCACAAGAATTTTCGGGCTCATCTTGTAAATTTGAAATCTCTTCTTTAACTACTTCATTTTGAGGAATAGGCACATTCATGGAAATTGAAAATTTTTCATCCTCAAGTGATTTGTTCATTTCTAAAATGGATTGCCCGACGAGTTCTCGCTCCTCCTCCCTTTCCCGGTCAAAGTATGCTTGGAGCAATTCCATGATACCTTCATATCTGGTACTTTTCCCTTCGTTTGTCATATCATTGTTCCTATCAAACTCAAAAGCACAACTAATATTTTCATTAGAACAACTTGGGGGAGGGGAAGGAAAATAATTAGGACAATCACTCCAATGTCCATTTTGACCACCACATATATTACAAATATTCCCATCATAGGATTGAGACGGTGCACACATCTCTCTCCCGGGAGCATTTACACAATCTTGCCAAAAGTGAGGTCCTCCACAATATGGACATGGGTCATCAAAGTATGAACAACTACCATCCAACCAATTTTCATTATATGATGTCATTTTGTTTTTAGCAAAAGCAAAAACTGGACAATTTTGTAGAAACAAAAACTGGACAGTTTTGTAGAAACAAAAACTGGACAGTTTTGCAGAAACTGGACAGTTTTGCAGAAGCAAAAACTGGACAGTTTTTCAGAACTGGACAGTTTCTGCAAATGCAAAAACTGGACAGTTTTTCAGAACTGGACAGTTTCTGTAAATGCAAAAACTGGATAGTTTTTTTTTTCAGAACTGGACAGTTTCTGCAGATGCAAAAACTGGACAATTTTTCAGAACTGGACAGTTTCTGTAGAAGCAAAAACTGGACAGTTTTTTTTTTTTTTTTTTAAAGATAAAATAAAGCAAAGAAAGTTTGGACCAAAGCAAGTTAGCTTAAATCCCAAACTAACCCAAATACGCCAAATTGTTCCCCGGCAACGGCGTCATTTTTTATAACGTCCAAATCCACCCTATTAATTAGAATGAGCACGGTCGTATGCAAATATATTTTACCCAACTATGAGTCGGGGTCGAATCCCACAGAGAACAATATGTAGGTGATTAGGAAAAGTAGGAATTTTTACCAACTACGCTAAAGCCAAACGATGGATAATATTTTGGTTTTGTTTGAGAGAAAATTATAACTAATGCAAAAATGTAAACTAACCTAGAAAGCAAGTAAAATGATCAATGGCCACAAGCATGGATACAAGGGAGACTACGCTCAAGTAACGATCCAATGTATTTCATGATTTACAAATAATGGTGAATTTATATTACTTAGCCTCGGATAATGACTCTAAATTAGCTTCTTCCGAAGACTAACTAGACTACCTAATTGAATATCCCTAAAGCAATTAGGAGCATTAAGAACACCCGAATATGGCTACAAGTGGTGTCGCCTATTCCTAGGTCGATTTCCATTAGATGAGGGTTAACGCCCCAAATTCTTGTTAATTAATCTTTCCCAATCCCGAGTTTGCCTCTTCCAAGTTTAAACCGAAATAAATGGGCAAGTCTTAGGGTTAGCTACTCCCTTAAGAATCATTCAAAATGAGATTAATTAAAGAAACAATAACTCACTTCATTAGGAATAAAATCATTCAACACATAAGCAAAACAAGAGATTCAATCCAAACTTAAACAATATATACTTCCATAAACAAGGTTCAAGTATTGAAATGAAATACTACACACATAAATATTCAATACCAAACAAGAAATTGAAGAAAGGATTAAGAATATCTCATTAAAGTGCTTCCAATCTTCTCCTCCAATGTGTTGGTGTGAAACCCTAGCCTCCAAGGACTTGTGTTGAGCCAAAGATGATCCTGTTTTGTTGCCCTAAGCCTCTCTTTATGCCCAGATTTTTCCAAGTCAAAACAATGACAAAATATGCCCCAACTTTCAGTTTTTGCAGTTCTGCCCGTTTTTGCAAAACTGTCCAGTTTGGACAGTTTTGCAAAACTGTCCCATTTGGCCTCTTTTTGACTAAATTTTCACTTGGTTTCTTCCGATCACTTCTAAATCAAATAAAACCTGTAAAATAGATGTAAAGGATACTAAATGCACAATTTTATCAAGCAAATATAGCAAAAATATAAGATTAAAGAAGAGATAAATTGGTAAAATACCAACTTATCAGGTCACGGGTTTGTATATGCATATGTATATATATAAATGCAATGCAGTGCATAAAACATGATAGGAGTACAAGTAACTCTAAAGATTATACTGAATCTGAAGGAATAAATCCTGAAGATAAATTGTGGAACATGATTCATCCCTAACTCTAAGAGTGGAACCATTATGGATTAACGTTACGTGTACATTTAGTTCACAAGGATCATGCCAAAGAAAGGGATAGCCTTACATACATCGTCGTCTCCATACTACTCAACACCTATCCTCCTGAGTTTGCAAATCTACATTCAAGAGGATTCACACTAAGTTCAAGCCATTGAAACTCTCATAAGGTCAACTAAACTAATAATTGAGCTAATGAAAAACGGACAGCATTTCCTTTATATCTTCTACTTCAACTAATCCTCCAAAAAACACCCAAACATATATAAAAATGTCAACAATTCCATATTTAATAGATTATATTCAAATTACACTTAAATCGATCCAAAACTTCCTTACAAACTCCATTCATAGTCAACAACTACAACACAATACTTTATGACCTTCCCTACCATGATTTCCCTCACTTTTTTGACTTGCTAACCTCCAAATCAACTCAATATAAGTAATAAAGGGAAGAACAAACCTTATACTTGAAAAACTTTAACTCACGCAATCTTGCTTCAAAACCAAATCCACCACAACTTCAACTAAAAGCAAGAAGTCTTCTATGAACTAGCTTAGGGTTTTAAAACTTGATTTTCACTTGCATTAGCTTAAAATGTTTATGGAGGATTTAGGATGGTTGAGAGGGCTTGAAAGGATTAGAAGAATCTGATTTTTGGTAAGAAGTATGACCCCAAGTCGTGGTCCTTGTATTTATAATAAGGGGAGAATTTTTTCACCGCCTCACTTCGACGGACCGTCGATCTAATCGACAACCGTCGAGTGACGGCGTCGAATTTCCTGATCAGAGCTGACTCTCTGATGGTGATTCGACATTGCAAATTGATGGGCCGTCAATGGAATCGAGTTGCCCAGTTGTCACACTCAGTCCCTTTTGATTTGTTCAACCTCCAATCTTCTCGATACTTGCTGGACATAACTTAAACTTTCATAAACGTAGAATACACAAGAAGAATCTCTTATGGTCTTGATGAAAACTTCACTTTCTAACTCCACGTCAGCTAATTTACGGCCAAACTCAACATATAAAATACGGGGTCTAACAAAGGTAAACTGTAACCTACCTGGAATGCCGAACAGGAGCCACGAACCGTCAAATCTTAGCCTTGCCCATTCTTTGCGCCTCCAAATACTCAAAGTCTAATCATATTCGAGTTCTACCTTAGAAATCAAGAAGAACAATACCCATATTACTATACTTCTAGTTTAGGTAAAATCCAACCTACGGAATTTCGGGAAATGGGCCCACAAGGGTAAAACGGAAAATTCTAAAGTGAAATATGCAATTCACGCTCTAGATTAAAGGTGTCAACCGGTTCATCGTAACCGGTTTTAACCGGTAACCGGACCGGTTAAACCGGAACCGGTATAACCGGTCCGGTTCCAAAATTTTTTTAACCGGAACCGGACCGGTTAAACCGGTTAAAATTAAAAAAAAAAAAAAAAAAAAAAAAAAAAAAAGGAAAGAGCCGTTGGGCCTCGGTAATGGACCGTTGGCAACGGTCCATTTGCAAAAATGGTCGTTGCCAAACGGTCATTTTCTTAATTTTTGGCCCCCAAATTTTTTTTTTTAACACTTTAACCCCTCCCCCACCCCTATATAAACCCTTCTTCATTTTCATTTCAATTCACTCTTCTTCATCTTTCTCTCAATCTCTCAATTATAGTTACTTTGCAATAATTAGCCACAAAGTCTTATTATAGTTTCAACTTTCAATTATTAATTTTGCAATTATAATATTGTTGGTGGAGTTGGTGATTTTGCAACAATCCGAAGTAGCTTTGGTGGATTTGCAATTCTAGCCGCCTTCGCTTTGTTGGAAATTAATCCGGCAATTTGGTACCTTCGTTCCAACTCTATCTTTAATTTTCGCAATTTATTTCTAGAAATTTATTTTTCAAAATTTAATTTATGCAATTTAATTCTAGCAATTTATTTTTCAAAATTTAATTTTCGCAATTTAATTCTAGCAATTTAATTTGTTGTAATTTATTTTCTTGTGATTTATTTGATTGTGATTTAAATTATTTCTATTTAATAATGTCAAAGAGATTAAGACGTGGTGCCGGTAGTAGTAGTCGTACTGTTAGGGGTGCGCTTAATGAAGAAACATTTGTGGAAGAAACACCTAATTTAGGTATTGATGTTGGTGGAAATAATCCACTTTTAGGTCATGAGACAATGCAACAACATTTTACCGACACTTTTAATGAAGACTTAGATGATGATGATGATGATGAAACACAACCCCCCGAAAATCCCATAGGAGATACAGGTCCTGCACAATCACATACACAAGACAAACCGCCTAGAACTCGTAAGCCAACAGCTAAAGTTTGGAAATTTATGACTAAGGATAGGGAAAACCAATCAGTTACATGTACCCTATGTGGACAAGTATTTAGTTTTAAGCAAGGAACTGGTAAGGATGGTGGAACGGGTACACTAAATGCTTATATGAGAACCAAACATATGGATGTTTGGGGAGAGCAAATGGGTTCAAATGTGGGGGGGATTCAAATGACGATAGACCCACGAACCGGTAGAAATTTTAAGTATGACAAGAAAAAAGAACGCGTAGAAATAGCTAAAATGGTAGCTTATGATTGTTTACCATATTCCTTTCCCTTGGGTTTGGGGTTTGTTACTTACATTCAACGTTGTTATAACCCGTTATTTGAGGGTATTCCTAGAAGTACTTGTAGAGCCGATGTTATAGATTTGTTTAAAAAATATAGATTTTATTTGCGCCATGTATTTAATTCTTTAAATTGTAATGTTTGTCTTACCGCTGATTTGGGTCTTAGTATTAACCATTTAGATTTTTTTGCTATTACATGTCATTGGGTTGATGACAACTGGGTTATGCAAAAAAGAATTATAGCTTTTTTATACGACGAAGGAAAAGGTCGTCACGATGGAAAATTTTTAGCCGATTCAATGTCTACTATAATGAGATTTTTTAACATTTATAGAAAAACACTTTGTATTGCTTTAGATAATGCTTCTAATAATACAAAGGCAATTGGTCTTTTAAAAAGAGAAATAAACCCTCCTCTAAGAAATATTTTTCATGTAAGATGTAGTTGTCACATTTTAAATTTAATTGTTAAAGATGGTCTTATGCATTTTGATGATTCTGTTCAAAAATTTAGAAATGTTGTTGCGTTTCTTTTTTGTAATGCTAATAGGGGAAGAATTAGAGATTTTAAGAATGCTTGTGTAGAAAATAACCTTAGACCTAGGAAAATTCAAGTAGAAATTGAGACTAGGTGGAACTACACTTACATTATGCTACAACAAGCATATGAGTATAGGATTCCCATACAACAAGTTCACAACAAATATAATATTGATAGTGAGGATTGGTTAACTTTTAGGCATTGGGAAGATGTTAAAGAATGTATTGAACTCTTAGAAAATTTTTATAATGCAACTCTTGCTTTTTCTAGACAATTCTATCCCACGGTAACCGGAATTTTAGCCTACTTAGCGGAAATAGCTAGAGTTTTACAAGAGTATAAATATAAACCCGATTATCAAGTGGCTATTTTTGAAATGATAATCAAATTTAAGAAGTATTTTTTTCTCATCCCAACTTTATTTATATTGGGTTCCCTTTTAAATCCTTGTTTAAAAGTGTCTTATACTAAAAATTTGGTTAGTCAAATTTATACATTTTCAGAAATTGAAGAGGGAGTTCAACCATCTTTAGCTGAAGCCGATCTCGCTATTGATGATGAGTTTAGAAAAGTTTTTACTCATTATTCTAGTTTGGAAAAACGTGCTACACCCGTTGCTCCACGCTCTACTACTTCTCAGAGTAGCAAAAAGGGCTTGTCGGGTTTAAAAGTTTTACATTCACAGCCAACTTCTTCTTCTACTGCAAACTTTGATGAATTTAACTTTTATTTGATGCAGCCAAATGTGGATATCAAGGATGACTTGGACATCTTAGCATGGTGGAAGAAGTACAAGGCAAGCTATCCGGTACTTTCAAGAATGGCTCGAGATATCCTTATGGTTCAAGTATCAACCGTGGCTTCGGAGAGCGCATTTAGCCAAGGAAGACAACAAATTGGAGACCATAGACATTCATTATCCGGCTTTAGCTTGCAAGTACTAGTGTGCATTCGAGATTGGATTAGATCGGAGCGACGCAACCAAAACTCAGAAGCGGAGCAAGGCGAAGAGGAAGAAATTGAAGATTTGATAGCTAGTGGACCGGACCAAATGGAAGACTTTGAAGATATTTCCATGACCGAATATGATGTGGGGGAAATTAACGAAATGGTTCAAAATTGGTGATTTTATTATTCTACTAATTTTGTATAACTCATGTATTATTTGCAAGTTAAAAAAAAATACAACTTGCAAATAAATGTTATCCAAGAATGAATAAAATATATGGCTCATTGAGCTTTCTTCTATTTACTTGTGTTCATATTTTTACTTTTATTTAGTTAAGAATATAAGTATATATAGTATATATAGTATATAAGTAAGTATATATAGTATATAGTACATATATACAAGTATATATAGTATATATAGTATATATAGTATATAAGTAAGTATATATATATAGTATATAAGTAAGTATATATAGTATACAAGTATATATAGTATATAAGTAAGTGTATATAGTATATAAGTAAGTATATATAGTATATAGTACATATATATAAGTATATATAGTATATATACTATATATATTAAGTTATACACATATATAAGTATATATATTATATAAATATATATAGTATATATATTAAGTATATATTGTATATATAGTAGATATGTATATATAGTATATATATTAAGTTATACCTATATATATATATATATATATATATATATATATATATATATATATATATATATATATATATTAAGCTATACCTATATATAGTATATATATGTAAGTTATACATATATATGTGTACGAAAAGCACTATTCTGTATTGCTGACTTGCTGTTAGGTTGTTAGTCAGTAAATATTTAAACTTTAATTATAAAGTTGTATAACAAATGTAAATATACCTACAATATACAAATAAATACTATAATATATATATATATATAATACAAAAAACAAAAAAAAAAAATTAACCAATCCAAACCGGACCGGTTCCGGTTTGGACTTTAAAACCGGTTAACCGGAACCGGCCGGTTTCCTAACCGGTTCCCGGTCCGGTTCCGGTTGACAGGCCTACTCTAGATGATCAAACCCACTATTCCATTCATAAAACAATGCAAGATTAAGCCTAATTCAGAATTAAAGTGAAACCCCTAATTTGGGTATGAACTAATCTTAACAACAATGAATATATCAGATTCTAGGGTTATACTAGCCAATTTCATCGTCTACTTCTGTTTAGGATATCTAGAACCCATTTTAAGAATTAATCCTGGAACCCATCTATCCATCTTTGATTCTAATGATTTCGAGCATGGATTAATGATTAAGGAAGGTGAGTAATGAATTCTAAGGCCAATAATCTTACCTCCATGAAGTTTCAGCCCAAAAGCTCTCAAAATCGTCCAAGTGGTGCTTAGAGAGTGATGAAAGAAGTGATAGGGTTTAAAGGTTTGAACTTAATAAAAATATGGAAGCACTATCCATCACTCACTGCAGCGCTAAGGGCACCCGCTACAGCGCACCCGCCACGGTGGGCCAAAGCCCGCAATGGCGCATACGCCCAATCATCAACAACCTCGCTACAGCAGCATCACGACCGCCACAGCGGATAACCGTCCGCTGGGGCGGCACGCCTCGAATTTCGCTTCCACCGCTACAACGGTCTCTCCACTCGCTATAGCGAGACTGCTACAGCGAGTCTGGTGCCTCTACAGCGGACACCAGGCACCAGAATTTTCTGGTTTTTGATACTCCATAACCCGAAACCCGACTATAGCCCGAGGCCCCACAGATACAAAATAAACAGGCATACACATATAAAAACCTGCTACGAATTCATCCGCGGCCTCGGAATTTCCAATGGAGGCCTAATTGACCAAGGCAACTCCCAATGGCCCAAGACCAACTTTACAACCAATATCCCAAAACACTACCGAGTGCCTTGGCAACCGAATCGAGCATCCCACCAAGTCATAAGCAGCCATCCGGACCTCTCGAAATCAACGAATTTCTTAAAAAGATCTGTTTACCCAAAAGTCAACTTTGAGTCAAACATTTTTCACTTAAAGGCACAAACTTCCAATAGTCACACTAGAACTTGCCCGATGACCTCGGGAAAGGCTCAACAGGGATAAAGGGTCAAAATCACTATAACGACCAAATGGGTAATAACATCAGACACCAATTAAACAATCGTTCATCCTCGAACGAAGAATGAGAGTATGAAAGCTAACGATAACCAAGGAATCTTCATCATCACAACATGGAAGCCTCCACAGTACGAAGTATGCAAAGCCTCTATTCAGTCACCTTATCAGTCAAAACTTCCTCTAACTTAGCCAAAGACTCAATTTTCATATTTTCATAATCGAACTTCTCTCACAATTGATTCCCGAATAAAAAAGCTGCCTTTACCAGAATTGTCTGATTCGATATAACCATACCCCTGAAAGTGATCAATAGGTCCCACAAATATTTCTCAAAACAGCACAACCCTTCAGACATAAACACCAACATAGCCCACTCTGAACTGGTATAATACTCTGATTCTGTTAACCTTTCTTCCACACATCTAAAGCCATTCTTCGCACCATAATTTCTTAGAAACACAAGACACCCGTCCGAAACCATGACTTACTGTAGCCAAAAATGAACTCTTGCTTTATCGGAGAAACTCTAAGCAATTCCCTCTTGCCACTCCGCATAGTCTCCAAACGAACATAGTCTAGTCAAATATGGATAATTTGTTAGAACACGAATCCAACAACACCCATGCAGCTACATAATCCAAAACCCCCAAATTAAGCCTTAAAATTAGGATTTCGAGCCCAAAAAGGCAAAACAGTAAATTGAACCTAGAATCATGATCCTCATACTTAATATAACTCATAAACTGAAAATTATCCAATAATAATCACTAATTCATGCTCAATTTCTAAAACCCCCAATTCTTAAGTTTGGTTCCAAAACCCCTCAAATTTATCTCTTAAAATCAGCATTCTAAGTTATAGGTCTAATAACGAAAATAGTCATAAAACCAAGTTAGGAGACTTACCCAATGATTCTTCCAAGAATTGCCTTCAATTCTCTTCCAAAAACGCTCTCAAACTTAGGGGTTTTCGAATGGAAGTCTAAAGGAAGAAGATACTAGAAAATACATTCTGTTCAGCGATTCGTGCACCTGCACACTTAGGTTCACACCGGCATAAACATCCTCGCCACAGCGAACCCCACATAAATATCACCACTCCGTAACGGCGGAGCCAAGCTCGCGGCTGCACACACGCACCTGCGGGAAAGTCTTCGCAGGGGCAGACCCACACAAAAACATCGGACCCTCGCTCTTGCAGGCCTCCTCATCAACTGGGGCAGATCTCTCCTCTCACCTATGCGTACACCAGAACCAGCAAAAATCTGATTTTTGACTCTCAACACCCGAAATCCCGAGACTCTCCCGGAACCTCCCCGAGACAAACTAAATGTGCAGACACATGTAAAAACGTGCTACGAACTCACTCGCACACTCAGAATTTCCAAAAGAGGTCTCGTTGACCAAGTCAACCCTGAACGGCCGAAGCCAACTTTCTAACTAAATGACCAAAACGCTCCTAAGACCCTCGGGAACTGAACAAACACTTAAATAGCCTATATTCGACGTCCCAAAGCTAATGGAAGCAACAAAAATCCAAAGAGATGCAATTATTCCGGAAGATGCCTAAAGTCAACATAACACTTAAAGATTACTTAACTTAGCAAATTTCCAAAACAACCAAAGGGACGGGTTCACAAGGGCAAAAGCAAGAAAGCAACCAAAATGACCTAACGGGTCATTACATCATCCACCACTAAAACACATGTTCGAGAATACGATGACTGAGAGTTGTTGGCTAAAGAGAAGAAGCGGAATAATCACCACGACCACCTGGTCGAGAATACGCTGAGAGCTCTGCCCCGAACTATATCCACCACTACTACCCGAAGTACCACCCTGAGAAGGCGGGAAAGGTGCCTAGAGTGGCCGACTAAACTGAGGACGATGGCCTCTACTATGGCGATCACGACCTCCAGAAAAGGAACCTCTAAAACCTCTCGAAGAACGAGCCTTCTTGCCAGACCTACCCCAAACTCCGAGCGCCTAAAGTCTCCATGCCCCGCGCAGCATCAACAACACCCTGAAAGTCCTCACCTGAAGAGGTAGCAAACATAGCAACAACCTTGAGATGATACAATATACCTCGAATGAACTTGCAAATCCTCTCTGCCTCATCAGGTAGAATAGTTAAGGCCTGACGGGACAAGGCATGAAACTCCATCTCATACTCAATAACACTCAAAGGTCCCTGCTCAAGATGGTCAAATCTCTCACGCCTTTCCTCACGCAAGCTGAAAGGGACCCACTTCTCTAAGAAGACTCTCGAAAACTCCTCCCAAGTGAGCGGAGGTGATCCAACAGGCCTAGTCTCCAAGAACGCTCTCCACCACTGCTTGATGGGACCAACCATCTGCATTGTCACAACCCCACACCATTGGACTCCACTAGTCCAAGGGTATCCAACCTCTCGTGGCAACTAACCAAAAACTCATAAGCATTGGCATCAGGATGTCCATCATAACTCTGCGGTTTCATCTTGTCAAACTTGTCCCACCTTTTCTGCTCATCAACAATCATAGTAAGCTAAACCGTTGGCCTTGTAACAATAGCAGAAAGAGCTATACGTGGAGTAACTGTCACGACCCAACCCCGTAGGCCGTGACTAGTGCCCGAGTTGGGCACCCTAACGAACATATCCAAATCGAATCACATACAGATAGCGTATATAGGCACAAATATCACATGCTGCCTCAATTTATATCAAACTGTTTCAGACACATTTCAACACGACCATATGCATACGTATATATATCAAAAGCTGACAAGGCTATCAAATGGCACAACGGCCCCAAAACATATACAAAATGTACGCCGACAAGGCTGCCATAGCGAATAGGATCATACAAACACATCTGAACAGAAGTAGGCACACACACCCACAAATACGTCTACAGACCTCTAAACAGACCAACCGAAACATATGACGGGATAGGGCCCCGTCGTACCCCTGAACAAATATATACATACACAGCGAACGAATATATACCAAAATATATGCTCTGAAATGAGAAGAGCACTCCAAACGGCAGAAGGGGGTGTCCTAGACTGGTGGATCACCAAATTGTGCGTCTGTACCTGCGGGCATGAAACGCAGTCCCCCGAAGAAAGAGGGTCAGTACGAAATATGTACTGAGTATGCAAAGCAGAAGATACAGAAACAAATCTGAGACGTAAACAAAATAGTAGCACAGAAAATAAGTACAAATCCACTATATCAAAATGTTTAATTTTCAAAAATATAAGTCATGCATAGGGTACAGAAGAATATGGTCGCCCGCCCGTCAATGGCGCCATAACACAGCATAACACCAGAAAGTTTCAAATCTCCATATTCCCCGTCACATATCATAACACAGCATAACACCATACACATCATAACACCAAATGTAAGTGGAACATAGCCCTCTAGCGAGTGGCTCGATGAATCATAAACACAGCATAACTCCGGAGTATATCAAAGTGCGCACGACAACAGAACAGGCCTGGGACTCGGCGAAAGAGATAACAAAATGCACGAGTAGAGTCGTGAGTAGCCATATGCATAAAATCATTGTCATGAACTCAAACATAAGTAAAATGACCATACCTGAAAATCGAAATAATAGTCATAACAAATTCTTTCAAAAATTCTCCGAATTACATAAAGGAGAGTCGCGGGACCCACGGACGGGTATCGACCCGAGTCAGGCCCGCCTATGGAAAACATACTCACTATACATCATGCCAACTTCTATAAAAATATTGGAACAATCCGAGCCTTTATGCGAAGGATATGGCATTCAAGAATTTCGAAATTCTTTAAAGTGAAACCTTTCTATGCAAAGTTCGGAAAGCGATTATTTCAAAGGCATAATGGTTCATATTTCACCAAATCATACATAAGAGTGCCAAGGAATATATAAGGATCATAACATGCTCGGATTTCGAATCTTAGAATTTTCCTCAAGGCTTATAATCTTGCCTATTGAAAACTAAAGCATGCCAAAAGAAAGAAGGATTGGGCTTTACATACCTCGTACGCACTCCAAGCTAGCCTATCTAACGTAAATCCCAATCTACGCCTCGGGCTCCCCAAGGTCTACAAATATGCCAACGAATATCCAATATTAAACATAGGCACTTAAGCGATTTATTCCAAACTAACTCTAAATTCTGCAGAAAATTCGGCAGCATTTCCCCTGTAAATAGGCCAACCCGAGAATTTAACTCGTCCAAAATCAACAACAACAACAACAATAACCAACCTAGCAACTCCAATAACCAATCCGAAAGACAATATTACATTAACACTCTCTTTTTCATCATTCAACAACATTCATAATAATTAACTCGACGGCTTACATTCAAGCCACATTATCGCTCATACATTCAATTATCAACCCAAATCTTTACCAACAATATTCAAAGACATTCTAAACAATTCACATAATATTTCCACGATCCAACAATTTCTCCAAATTGGGCCGAAAACAGCCCCTAAACCGAGAGCAGCCCCTTTTTCCACATTCCTCATTTTCAAGTCATGATTTATCTCAACAATCCACACTATAACGATGTCATTCTCGTAAAATATACGAATTACATCAAACGCATAATAAGCCTTAAATCAGCCCACACAATTTCAACTTCTTTCTTGAGTCATTAAACACTTATTTCCAACTAGAATTCATAACGACAACAACTAAAACGCTAAGCGATATTAATGCGATCTTCGACATACATTGGGGCTATATACGGCCCCACTACACACATATACATATGTTGATGATTTTTATTCTCTTCTCCACTCTACAACAATCAAACATGCTACAAGAATTTATTTCATCAACTCAATACCACACAACACACACACACCTCACACGGCTAACACACCCATCACACAACCCACTTCCAACATACTATATTTCACAAATTTCACCCCTATTAACATACTACAATATGCATAAAACACTCACAACACATAAAACAAGATCAAAACTTAACTTTCTTCTTCAATTCCACAATGGGTTAGGGTTTGCGATCTTTTAAATGAATGACTTGATCGCTCCAACAATGCTTCCACGTTACTTTGGGACCTCTAATTAGTGGGTTTGAGCCAAAGAATTAATTTTGGAAGGCTAGAAATGATCTTGATTTTTTTCTCCTCTTGGCCGAGAATGGTGGAGTTTTTCACCTTCTTGGTATATTTTTTTTGTCTAAGTGTGGAATGGTAAGAAGATGACTTGAGGTCATCTTTTTAAGTTACCACAATATTTATCCATGTGTCCCATGGCCCACACATGTGTTGGACCAATTAGAATTGGCCACAACAATGTGTGGGACCATTCCAAGGACCACACGGCCAAGGCCTTATTTTGTGCAAGATTTTTAAATCTCCAATTCATGAATTTTTGTCCCAATTTTTCCTAAGTGTTCAATGCCAACAATTTCATATATAACTTATGTCTCAAAATAAAATCTAAGGTCAAAAGTCCCGACTTCAAATCCCGGAATAGTCTTGGCCCTAACTTATCATAATTAATCTGGGTTGTCCCAATGTATAAAAATACGGGATATAACAGTAACAACACCTGCAACTGGGACTCGAAGAGCCTAAGGAGCCACAACGATGGCTGGCCGCGCTTCTAGAATCCTGAAACCTGCGGTTACCTACTCGGGAGTCTGTGCTCCTACCCAAGTCTGGGATCCCTCAGAAACAGTCAGTATCATGCCTACGTGAGACATCCAATCAAAGTAACCCAGAACACGAGCCTTGGCATCCTGGGGAAACTCTGTAGGCGGGTGAACTGAGGGAGCCTGACCTGGTACCTCCACGGGTATCTCACCCTCGACCTGATCACCCTCTGGATCAGAGATGCATCACGAACAGGACCATGAGTGGCTGCGGGTGCTCTAGCAACAACGGCCCTAGCCCAGTATCGACCTCTACCTCGTGCTCTACCTCCCCTAACAGCTCGGAGAGCTGGTGCTGGACCCTAACCACCTACTATTGTTGACCGTGTTCTCATTATCTGTGAAAGAATGAAACAAAGAAGTTTTAGAACACATTAGAAGCAACTATCCACGATAAGTAATAAAAGGCAAGAGTTCTCCTAAATGTCCTATAGTCTCCCAAAGATAAGTATGGAGCTCTTCGTACCCATCCGCATGACTCTAATAGTCATTGTCCTAGTATTGGTGAGATCGATTAACTTAGGGCTCTGATACCAATTTGTCACGACCCAATTTATCAAGTCGTGATAACACTAGTCCTATCGTACTAGTAAGCCAACACCATCCGGTACCAGCCTAAAACAAACGAAAATATTAAAAGCGTAAATAAGCATACAAGTCATTTTCAAGTCTTAACAATATTAAACAGAAATACTTAAGTGGTTATTACAATCCTTCCCCAAAATTTGATGTCACCATAATATAAGGACCACTAAGAGTATAAATAGTTTGAATACATAAGGAAATTGTCTAAAATAAAGAAGACAAAAAATAAAGAATAAGGAGAATGCGTAGCCATCCCAAATCCAAGGAGCTCACCTTGGCCTCTCAAGCAACACTCTAACGGTGAACCTGATAGTCGCGGCCTCCACTCGTGCTAGGGATCGAGTCTGCACAAAAAAAAAAAAGGTGCAGCAGGTGTAGCATGAGTACAATAAACAATGAGTACTCAGCATGCATCATTGACTGCCCTTTCTGAAACGGAGACGAGGGTTGGTCTTCGACATCACAACCACACTTGTCCCCGATTAGTCCAAATACAAGACAATCATAATAATAGCTAAATCCACATAACAGATAGATTTTCAAGATAAGGCAAAACAATACCAATAATCACAACAACAATATAGAAAATGGATGAATGATTTGCAAATGCAATTTAAGGCCTTTGTTTCCACTTCTCGATATACACACGGTCAAATATTTACGAATCGTGACCCATGGGGGCTCATGAGACTCATATATCACCGCTCGGATAATTTTCTCGGATCACGGCCTCAATCACATCATAACTCAATAACCTGTCTCTTAGCCAACCGGGCTCAAGTACCAATAGAACGTGTCGAAACATCATCGCTCGTCCGGAATAAGATCCCATGGGACTCACAATAAAATCTTCAAATCGTTTGCATGGATACATGAAAAGCATAAATATGGCATGAATCAAGTCAAGAAAAAGTGTAAAAGCATGAAATCCATTCTTATGCTTATAACACCATAAATGCTTCACTTTTTACTTCTTTTTCATTTCAACGAGGATATATGTATGAGTGCTATGCACACGAACAGACGAGACAGGAAATTAATAATAATAAGAGACATAAGTACGGGCATCAGACTCCAATCAGAGATCCAAAGAATTGTACTATTCTATCAGCTAGTGCCCAAAGCATGGCATTCAAACCAACTATACAATTGATATCCGATACTAGTTCTCGTCACCTCACAAGTATCGGAACACCCTTAATTCACCCCAATTCCCTCTTATTAGGCTCATTTTAGCCAACACACACATTCAAGAAAGAGTTCAAGGTCTCAACATGCCTGGAATGCCGAATCTCGAATCACGACGCCCTCTTGCCACTCCGCGTAGTCTCCAAATGAATAAAGTCTAGTCAAATATGGATTATTTGTTAGAACACTAATCCAACAACACCCATGCAGCTACATAATCAAAAACCCCCAAATTAAGCTTTAAATTTAGGACTCCTTAGCCAAAAGGGCAAAACAGCAAATTGAACCTAGAATCGTGATCCTCATACTTAATATAACCCATAAACTGAAATCATCTAATAATAATCACTAATTCATGCTCAATTTTTAAAACTCCCAATTCTTAAGTTGGGTTCCAAAACCCCTCAAATTTATCTCTTAAAATCAACATTCTAAGCATGGGTTATGGGTCTAAATCACGAAAATAATCATAAAACCTGGTTAGGAGACTTACCCAATGATTCTTCCTTGAATTGCCTTCAATTCTCCTCCAAAAACGCTCTCAAACTTAGGGGTTTTCGAATGCAAGTCTAAAGGAAGAAGATACTAGAAAATACATTCTGTTCAGCGATTCGCGCACGTGCACACTTAGGTTCGCACCAGCAAACTCGCACTAGCATAAACATCCTCGTCACGGTGAACCCCACATAAATATCACCACTCCGCAACGGCGGAGCCAAGCTCGCGGCTGCGCACACGCACCTGCGAGAAAGTCTTCGCAGGGGCAGACCAACAGAAAAACATCAGACCCTCGCTCTTGCAGGCCTCCTCATCAACTGGGGCAGATCTCTCCTCTCATCTGTGCGTACACCAGAACCAGCAAAAATCTGATTTTTGACTCTCAACACCCGAAATCCCGAGACTCTCCCGGAACCTCCCCGAGACAAACTAAATGTGCAGACACATGTAAAAACACGCTACGAACTCACTCACGCACTCAAAATTTCCAAAAGAGGTCTCGTTGACCAAGTCAACCCTGAACGGCCAAAACCAACTTTCTAACTAAATGACCAAAACGCCCCCAAGACCCTTGGGAACAAAACAAACACTCAAATAGCCTATATTCGACGTCCCGAAGCTAATGGAACCAACGAAAATCCCAAGAGATGCAATTACGCCAGAAGATGCCTAAAGTCAACCTAACACTTAAAGATTACTTAACTTAGCAAATTCCAAAACAAGCAAAGGGGTGGGTTCACAAGGGCAAAAGCAAGAAAGCAACCAAAATGACCTAACGGGTCGTTACACCACATATTTTCGAATAAGTTCAGAGCTGGTTATTGGAGTTGGCTTAGTAATTTATATTTGCTGGTTTCAACTCTTTCCATCGTCAAAAAATTCTCACATATATTTGAGATTTCAAATTAAGGGTGGTTTGAAATGGATGGAACTTGCATTAGTGTTGGAAGATTTATGTAGTTTTTTGAAATCCACTTCGTGTACTTATAATTAAATTGATGGTATTGAAGTAATGCATCACACTTAGAATATTATTCGAAGTTGTCTACCATAAAGACTTTGGGTAAATTAGAAAACCAAATTAACCATCACACTTGGAATATTATTTGAAGTTGTCTACCATAAAGACTTTATGTAAACTAGAAAACCAAATTAACCATGTTGGACCCGTGCAACGCACGGGCATTACTTGCTGGTTTTGTAAAAACATAAATCAAGAAGTTCAGAAAGTGTTCAAAACCATCATCGAGTACATCCAAAAAAAGTTAAACAAAACATATCTTTACTAAAAATACCAATAAGTTGGGGTGGGATTCCACCCATGGAGTTATTTAGCCCGATAAAAGCATACAAATCACGCTAAAATTAAAAAAAATTGCAATATGCTTTAGTGGATGAAGAGAAGAAGGCAAAGAGAGATACCTGAGATGTGAGATCTAAGAGAAGCACCTTGACCCAATCATCAGCAACACAAATTAAAACTATGTCTCTATCCTAATCTACCAGTTATATGTCTATTCCACTCCCTTTGGACCATAAGAAAAGTATTGGCAAATGGAACTTCCATGATTCACAAATTAGATTTAACTATCAGCTTACAAGAAAAAATGAATATGGACATATGTGACTTCCATGTTTTATAATAAGTTCAGTAATACGTGCCAGAGACATGTGAAGGGCTTTGAATTTCTTCGAATTCTCAAAATTCCAGTGACTAATTGAAGATTAGAGAAGACGAAGAAGAGAAACTCGAGCATACCTGGGTATAGATATGCGACGACCTGGGTTGCATATGGAGATTAGGGCTTAGAGATTCCAAGACCTGCTAGGGTTTTCAGATGTGTTTTTAAGTTTAAGAATGTTTTAGTTTTATTATACTTCGTTTGCCGCCTAGAATTTCGAGGGGTGGGGGGGGAGGTATTTTAAGTTTTTCAATGTTTTTGGTATTTCATTTGGCACTCAAGGCTTGGCAAATAATGAATTGGGACAAGTTTTAGTACCTTCGCTGTAAAATACATAATTAATGTCACGACCCGAGCCGATGGGCTGTGACAAGTGCCCGAGCCGATGGGCTGTGACAAGTGCCCGAGCCGATGGGCTGTGACAAGTGCCCGACCACTACTGACCAAGCACCCCTAAACTCGTACTTGCATCTCGCTGAGCAACATGGTGACCCATATAATTTATAACTGAGCTATACTAACTCCTGTATGCATCAAGAACTCGCAACCAGTAGATATATATACATATACATACGTGATGAGGATAACAATGCAAGCCGACTAGGCCGCTACATATGTTGTACAACAAAATAAGAACCAAAAAGGCTACATAACATCTCAACTACACACAACTGTCTACAGACCTCTATGGAGTACGAGCTGTAAAGGGGGCAGGACAAGGCCCCGTCATACCCATATATACAAGTCACAATGGCATACCAAAAGGGACTGCAGCTCCGAGCCAAGTGGAGTGCACCGTCTGTAGCTGAGTGGAAGGCCTACTGAGCTGGATCGCCTGTCTGGCTACCTGAACCTGCGGGCATGGACGCAGTGCCCCCCCCCCCCCCCCCGGAAAAAGGGACGCCAGTACGAAACAATGTACTGAGTATGTAAGGCAAAGGATAACTGAACTGAAAACAATACAATCTGGAGGCCAAAGAATGCCATGAATTTCTCACATGTCCTGTCTCATATGAAATGCAATATAATGGTATTATCTATCTCACTGACCAAGTGGCCAGGCAACTGAAAAATCTCACTGACCCATCGGCCAGGCAAAAGAAAGTGTCTCACTGACCAAGTGGCCAGGCCAAAGAAAATATATGTATATCATGCATATGCTGAAAATACTGATACTATAACATGCCTCTTCTGTCTCTCTATAAACTCAAGGACATAGGGAGGAGATATGGCCCCTCGGAAAGAATAACATAACACTCGAAAACTATGCAATAATATGACAAGCTCTACTTTGACAAATCCCAAGTCATAAGGTTCATTACATTTTTTTACCATATATGGAATCATGCCAAGAAAAGAAGGAACAACCTTAACATATATTTTCAGTCGCCTTAACTTTAACTACTTAACGCTTAACCTCCCAAGCTCGTAAATCTACATTCAAAAGAATTCATACTATTATTAGGTTTATCGTCACATGCTCGTCTTACGCCTTCAAATTAAATCCTTTTAGAACCTGCCGAAATTCGGGCAGCATCTCCCCTGTATTATTTACTTCCTCCAAATTCCAAAACAACTCCTAAACATCATTAACAAGATCAACCATAACATAATCAAGATTCTACATGACAAACGTATACAAGTCCGTCCGAAACTTCCTTCGAAAATCAATCCATAAGCCAACAACATCAACATATCTATCTATAACCTTTATGCCATGTTTTCCCTTACTTTAAACCATTAAAATTCTCAAAAGAAATGACTTGATATCAAACTCAAGATGAAAAACATACCTTATAACTTGCAGAACTTCACCTCACACAATTCACCCTAAAGCTTATCCACCACAACTTCAATTAGAAGTACGAACAAGCTCTTTCCATGAACTTAGTTAAGGATTTTATGGCTTGATCTTCTCTTGATTTGATTTGGAATGGTTTGGAGTGTTGGAGAGAGCTCATAGGGTCTAGAGGTTCGGTTTTGGTGAAAATATGAGCCCCAAAGTCGTGGCCCTTCTTTGATTTGTCGAGATTCGTTGTTAGTCTTACAAACCCGAGCTTAATTTGATGTAGGAACTCCTAAATTTGCTATATTTTGGTGTAAAAATATTGGATGAATGTTGTGAAGCTTTTAGAGAAGTGTGGAGATGAGAAATGGTGAAAAATGAGGTGATTTAGATGACGTAAGAGGGTATATATAGTAGTCCAATTCGGTTTGGGCTGATGGGCCGAAATTGGAGGGCTTTTTAAGTAGTTTCTAGAATTTCCACGTAGGTTCGCCGACTTCTGGCAGTCCATTTTAAAACGCCCATAACTCCCTACTCCGATGTCATATTGACGAACGGTTTGTTGCGTTGGAAACTACACTCGACGAACTTCATTTTAGCTGTTGAAACACCTCAAAACTCCTGATATTTCAAGAGATATACTTCTCTGAAGTTGGCCCAAAATTCTGTCCAAAATTTTACCAAATTTTCGACAAACTTATTTTCTTCGATTTGCTTGATCCCGGAATCTTCCGTAGCTTTCCATACATGATATGTCACGACCCAACCCCGTGGGCCGCGACCAGTGCCCTAGCTGGGCACCTATACGTACCCGATACCCAAATTAGCATATTATCAGAATAATAATATAATAATAATAACATTGGTGGATGCTACAGAATTTAGCAGAAGAGCAGATTTGGCACACAGGAGCCGATAAGGCTATCATAAAACAAAACATCCCAAACATATGTACAGAACCCACACAGATGTATCCACAGACCTCTACAGAACATATCATAATCATAAGACGGGACAGGGCCCCGTCATACCCAGAACAATATACATATCCAGATAACAGTGACAGACTGTACCAAAAGATGGGCTCTGAAGAAGAGAGCGCCCCAAAATAGCAGAAACGGGATCCTAAACGTGTGGATCAGCAAACCTGTCGTCTGTACCTGCGCGGCATGAAAACACAGCCCCCGAAGAAAGGGGGTCAGTACGAAATATGTACTGAATATGTAAAGCGGAATCACAGAAGTCAAATCATAATGGTTACAGAAAATGAGTACAGAATCCAGAGTGTCAAATGCATATTTCCAAAACAGACAGAATGCGTACAGAAACATATGTCATATCATATCATATCCGGTCCCTGCCACGAGACTCGGCAGACAGAATGTGGCCACCCTCCCGACGCTGGTGCCACTATACAGAGGAATCAGAAAAAGGGGCGTGGCCAAGTATCATATAATGTCATATCAAAATGGCCATAACAGATCAGAACAGAATAGGCGGACATGGCACATCATACTCCACAGACCCATGTACGCGTATACCTGCCCCCTCACATCGGGACGCGGCGAACAATGCAGAGAATTACGCTTGACAACATATCCTGGCCCGGGCTCAGTGTGGGAAACATTGGGACATCCACGAATGGAGTAGTGAGAGACTAATGCTATTTAAAAATATCATAAATGGTTTCAAAGACTCGATGAAGCGTATCAAAGCCAAACAAATCCAATGGAGTCGGACGGAATCAGAACTAATACAATTCGGATATCATAATAATTTACAGGAATATAACCTTCCTGAAGTCATTCCGAGTGTCAAAATAATTTATAAGAT
This sequence comes from Lycium barbarum, assembly GCF_019175385.1. Lineage (NCBI taxonomy): Eukaryota > Viridiplantae > Streptophyta > Magnoliopsida > Solanales > Solanaceae > Lycium > Lycium barbarum. The sequence continues at coordinate 10,818,910 of NC_083343.1, forward strand.
TTAATAGAATATTTAAAATAATATTCTTTAAGCGATTAGTAGGTAATCAAAACATTTCTTTCAAAAATCGCTTAAAAAGTAAGCTTTAGCATATTAGGGGCAAAACCGGAAATAGTGGGCCCGCCTCGGGACAAATAAGGCGGCGGGCTCAAATTATGCCCTCTAAGCTTATGGTATCACCTAAAAAGGTTATACAGACATTCTATGACTTTCCAAGTAATTTGGAGCAAAGTTGCATAATTTCAAGAAATAGCGTATCAAAGATGGTTCAATTCTACTGAAGGAAAAACTGAAATTTTGTCTTGCGGATTCCGAGGGCCAAGAGGTCCTTCGAGGCCCGGATCCGACTCTAACACACTAAGGGCATGCCAAGGGAAGAATTGGGTTTGCTTTACATACCTTTCACGCTCCTTAAGCCTTTCCAAACTCACTTCCCGTTTCGTCGAAAAACTGCAATTGGTCAAGTTTACCAATTGTGAGTTATTAATGCCATTATTACAACTTTAATCATATTTGGCTACCGAAATTTCGGCAGCACTTCCCCTATACATATGGCACCCCGAGAATTCAACTCGGCTAGAAATCATCAACAACAACCCAAACGACGACATTAACATCAACAAAGAACATTAAGAACACAAATATCCTTCAACAAGACATTTTTCTCACAAGTTGACATAACCTTCATTTCAATCCAAACTTTCACTAATATCAATAATTTCACATTCATCAACAATCAAGATCATCACCATATAGTTCTAGATACATTTCATATCGATTGCCTTAAGATATACACTTGATATACATAATATACAATTGTCCGCCAAAGTCTTAACTTATGCAAAACATCAAATCTTTGGCATGCAATTCCATAACAAGTTTCCAACTTCCAAATTCATCAATGATTATCACCATTAACAACCAAACAACTTCATTTCCTTAATGTCGGAAAATCATACTAAAACGACATAAGTTTCTACATTCCAATTCAATACAAACTTATATCATTCTAACTTCATTTCTATGCCAAGCATTACAACAACACTCCAATACACTAAACAAACTTAATCAATTCCACTACATAGCCAACATACCACACGGCCATATGCTTATTTTTCCATATCAACTAAATTCATCCAACTTTCAATTCCCACGTGCATTTCATCACAATCATAACTAGAATATAACATAAATTCAATACAATTTGGCTATACAACATGCATATACACACGGCTACAAGCCATATACCAAACCCACATTGCAAACTTCCATTTCTTCATACAATCAACACATTTCCATATACTACAACACAATCAAAACTTCACAACACAATAAAAAGGTAGAAATTCATACCTTTTCTTCAAGTTTCCTTCACTTGGAGATGTAGTCACTTTGATGATTCTAATGCTCCCCACTCCAATCCAACTATACCAAGTTACAAAGGAACCTTAACTTAGTAGGAAAACCACAAAAGAAAAATTTTAGGAGCAAGATTTTTGGTGGTGAATTTTTGCACCTCAAACCCGAAATGGTCTTCTTTTTTTGCTCTGGTTTTGCTCTTCTTTCTCTTCTAAGTCTCTTGAACCTTCTAAGGGATATTGATCCCTTTATAATTAATTAGCACATGGAAATACTCATTAAAGCCATGGGTGGGGCCTCACTTGGCCGGCCACCCCTTAAACATTGGGCCTAAATTTTTTTTTTTTTTTTTTTGGGCCAACTCGGTTGGTCCCGAGTTGGGTCTAGCCCACTGACCTTTCGACCTTAAAACGTTCATAACTCCTTGTACCGACGTCACCTGGGAACCCACGACCTATGGATGGAAAGCTAATTCAATTATCTACAACTTCTATTTCAAGGTATTTTCGAAATTCCAAACTTATAATACAGTTTTTGCCCCCCAAAGTCAGGTCACCCGAAAACGTTTTCTTAAAAATATTCGTTTGGAGGGTTTCCACTTTGATTTGGTCCAAGGGTACTTCATGAGTTGTGTTTAACTTTACATATGTGATTCATATGACTTTTCAGATGTTCCAAAAAAAATCTCGGTGTGTGGGCCCCACCCCAGCAGATACTCCGAGGTTCAAAAATACGGGATATAACATATTTATCATTAATTATACTTGATAAGGGTCAGGTCCTTTGGTTCCAAGGTTGTCCTTCCCGGTTACGACTTTCGAGATCATAATTCATCCTTTACTTCATTGTTACGTACTTCCCATGGCTTGTACCTTTCAAAACTTCACAGGACATCTCTGATACTCCATTAATACAGTGAAATACGTGGCGTGCTCATGCTCTGAAAAGTGCGAGGTGTAAAAATTGAGGACTAGAATCTAATCTTGTCCCTATATGTGCACTTTTAGGGACCAAATTTTTAACCCGCCGTTAGATGTTGGTCACAGATAAGCCTTTCTCTTGTAGTGAATCTAAGGGACAAGTTCTAGGGATCTGGGGGTTCTAAGGAATCTGGAGAGTTTGAGAGGGTTGAGTGGTGGAGGATCGGAAATGGGACAATAGGACAGCAATGTTTATATTTAATCATAGACTTTGTATCTCCCCTCATTCATAAATAAAATCATACATGCATCCGCATTTATTTTCTAACACATTAACTGACTAAATTCGTGCACTTGATATGAACCTAGCGTATTTTTCAACACCCTGTTTAAACTAAATTCATCAATCCAAGAGATGCTTTAGAAGACATCCAATTTTTCTTGACTTGGTGAAGATATCCACAAGACGGTCTTGTGACTTCAGAAACTCGAGCACAACTTCTGGCTATTTATAGTCGAGTTACACTTCACATATGAACTAAGAAAACAAGAACACCTCGGGATAACTGCCTACGAACAAAAGATTGCTTGCTACTATGTATAAGCTTGCATTTTTAAATAGAGGGACAGGGTCCTCAAACAAGTGTTTCTAAACACACAGGACTCTTCATCCAGAAAAAAGGGGATCCAACTGGAAAGGCTCATACCAAATCATTAAAGCGGTCAAACAAAGGGCATATAAGTTCCGCATAACCTTGGAGATTTGAGTTTTGTTATTGGAAGATTCTGGTAAGTTTCATGTTGATGAGATCTATAAAATTGAAAAGTTCCCCGAAAAAAGAAAAGAAAAAAGTCTATGCCACTAAACAAGGCATTGAGAGTTGAGGAATCAAATCTATTTGATGTTTCATTCATTATTGACATAATACATAAATAGGCCCTCAAACTTGGCCTCAGTTGACAAGTATACCCTTCAATTTTGAATGTACACAAGTAGGCACCTCAACTTGTATAAAGCTGAATGTGTAAAGACAAATGCTGACTTGACACATAAATTTTGGAAGTATCTAGATGATCATATTGTAAGTTGGAGTGTTCAAGTTTCAACTGACAAAGTGGAGCCAAGTGTCTACTTATGAATACCCAAAGTTGGAGGACATACTTGTCAGCTGAGGCTAAGTTTGAAGGGTTGTTTATGTATTATCCTTCATTATTTATTGCAAAAAAAAAATGGAAACATCTTTATTATAGAAAGGGATCTTGTCTCCATTGAAATCTTTTAACATGAGACTATTGGGAGAATCAAACCCATTATTTGTCCCGCCCCATGTGAAAACAAGATCAATCAAAATTCATATCTATGATCAAATTTTGAGCCCTATGAAATTAGAAAAAAAATATGCAAGTAATAGGATTATATATGGTCAGTGAAGGAATTAACTACTGTTCAATATATAATACCTACATTTTATTTTGATTATATTATTAGGCTTGCAAGCTTATTCTTGTTGACTTGTAGAATATAAAAGCTCTGATTAGAATATAACAAAATAAAAATTTTAATATTTGACATTACTACTTCTCATTCTTTAAAATAGTTACTCTTTTCCTGTCGTTCAAATACGTCATTCGATTATAGTAGATAACCTAGTATCTCATTTACCAGAACTGAATAACTAAAAAATCAAACTAAGAAAATTGAACCGAAAAGATAAATATTGAACCAAACTAAATTGATATTATCCGGATTGATGATATTCTTTTCAAAACCAAATACCAAAATCGATCATATAAAATCAAGCCGAAAAATTGAATGTGCACCCTGTATACTCATTGTAATATTTACAAATTTACATTCTCGAATGAGTCCATATTGTTATCTCATTAAAGCATTGAAGCTCGAGTATTTTAAAAGGAAAAAAAAAAGAGTTACTAGTAAGCGAAATAACTATATATGCAAAAAAAATTACTCCCTCCGTTTCAATTTAAGTGTCTTAGTTTGACTGAACACGGAGTTTAAGAAATAAAGAAAGATTTTTAATCTTAGTCTTAAATTAAAGATATGTGTAATCTTTTAAATCTTATGGTCTTAAACTTCTCTAGGAATTGAAAGAGTTACTAGTAAGCAAAATAACTATTTATGCAAAAAAAATTGCTCTCTCCGTTTCAATTTAAGTGTCTTAGTTTGACTGAACACGGAGTTTAAGAAATAAAGAAAGATTTTGAATCTTATGGTCTTAAATTAAAGATGTGTGTAATCTTTTAAATCTTGTGATCTTAAACTTCTCTAGGAATTGAAAGAATTACTAATAGAAAGAGGCACTCTTTTTGAGACATATCAAAAAGAAAATTAAGACACTAAAATTGAGACAGAGGGAGTACATCAAAATCATGGGGCAGCAAGCTGCCAGTACATATGTATGTCAGCTCTATCTAGGTACATCTTCTGTTGTACTACATTGCAAAATGCCTGCAAGTTAAATTGCAGTAAGCTGCCAATGGGGTAATGGATAATAAATACTCCCTCCGTGTCATTTTACCTGACACGATCATTATTTGACTTGATATAATGTTTAATAAATTAAGAAAGACTTTAAGAGAATCTATGATCTTAATATTTGTGAGGCTATAAAATTTTATAATCTTAAACATTTCATATCATTTGTATGACACTAAAAATTTCTCATTAAGGAAATATCAAAATGTGTCATTCTTTTGAAATGAACCAATAACGAAATATGTCAAACAAAATGAAACGAGGAATATAAGTTATGGAATAAGAGAAGGGGTTGCATGAAAGAGAAGAGCTTATCAAGATAGCCATGGTGACCTGCCTGAAACCAAGAAAGAAAGGACATACCACACCAATGATCAATATGGTATGTATATAAATTAAAGACCTTTCCAAATGATTTCAGGCAAGTCATCCTTGGCTACTAAATAAGACTCCTCTCATCATCCTACACCTCTCTTATAGCTTCTTCTTCTCTCTTGATCCCTTCGTAAATTAACATATAAACAACAACAATATATTCAATGTAATTCCACAAGGGGTCTAGAGAGGGTAGGAGGATATACGCAGATCTTACCCTACCTTTGTAGGGTAGAAAAGTTGTTTCTGATAGACCCTCTCTACTCAAAAGAATGAAAAAGTCTTTCATGAAAGAGGAGAGCATGTCAAGATAGCCAAGGAGACTGCCTGAAACCAAACATAAAGGCCACCATTATATTGATTGTGCAAGTGAACACCTTTAAATAATGGAGCAGGCAAGTCATCCTTGGCTACTAAACAAAATATGACTCTACTCTTCATGTAAGACTACTCTTCTTTTCATTAAGATGATTACTATATGGCAAGCTAGCCTGTATTTATAGCCACAAAAACTTAGTAGTCCATGAAGAACTATATAAGCATCTTTTTCATATATAGTGGCTTTATGTTATCCTTTTAATTTATTGCTTTGACTTTGGTCTCTCAGATTCATTATCTGATTTCCCAAATTCGAATAAGTTCTCTTCATTTGTAAAGACAGTTGCACTCACTTTATCTCCAATCATTTCCAGTTGGAGGAATGTATTGCATCCAAATACCATGTATATATAGGACCATATATACACAATGAGTCACTGAGTCCCAGTAGTCTTTAAGTATATCAAGCACATTATTGACCATGGAATAATTATGGATAGGAATTTTCTATTTCCATTTCTTAGGTAGTACAAATTACTTTAATTTTGTTTGGGTATATATAACTCTTTGGTACGAAACCTACTGGCTCAATTAATCCAGATTCGCACCCCGTAGGGTTCATTAAAAAGGAGAAGTGCTCCCTGACAGATGTTTTTTATCCCTAGAGCTCGAATCCGAGAACTCTGATTAAAGGAAGAAGGTATTTCATTCATCGTACCACACCTCCTGGTAGTCAAATTTACTCAATGTTACATAGACTTAAAATGAGATATTTAATTAACATACAAAATTATGTACCAAGCCACCAATTAGAAAGTTACCTTCATATGAAGAAAAATTTCCTTGAAGTTAAAGTAAGGAAAACGTGATTCAACAGAACTGGTAAGCTCAATTTTTAAATAAACGTGGTGAAGTTGCAACCACAAAGAATACAACAATCAATTGTTCAACGTAATATCTAGTTTCATCACTTCAGTCATGTGCAAGAGTTTGATGATTAATTTCCAGATATAGAAAGAGGGAAACGATAATAGAAAGTAAAAGACCTGGGCTGTAGTGTTACTTCTTATAGTCTTGTACGTGAAATTTATTAGGCGTTAGCTGTTTAAGTCTAGACGTGGAGCATTTCTTAGGATATGGGAGATTGTATGCATCTATCTCATGGTTACGAGGTTTTAAGTTCATATAATAAGCTATGGAAGACTCTGGGACCAAGCAAATCAAGGAAAATAAGTTTATCGAAAATTTGAAATAGAATCTTGAGTCAACTTTGGAGGGGTATATCTCCATGTATATTAGGAGTTTTAAGGTTTTTCAAAATCCTAAAATGAGGTTCGTCGAGTCTAGTTTCCAATGCAACAAACCACTCGTCGATAGGACATCGGAGTAGAGAATTATGGACGTTACAAACTCAGCTGACAAAGCAGAAACAGAGATGTTACAGTGCTGCTATAGTGTTGCTACTGTACTGCCGACCCTAGTCACTATAAAAGGGTTAAAAACCCCATTTTTCTCCATCATAATTCTCCAAAATATTCCAGAAATTTCAGCAAACAATAGGGCTCTTATATCACATATAAGTGAGGATTTTGAGTAAATTTCAAGTTACGGAATATTAATCGAGGTCCGGACAACGTGTAGTCGCGATTATAATTTCGTTTTGTGTTGGAGTTAGCTTGGAAACAAAGTAAATATTGAAGATCTTGATACTTTAGTAAATATAAGGTATGAATCATTGAATCTCTTTCTTTATCAACATTGATTAAGGAATATTTACGAGAATAAAAGTTATAGTTTGTTGTGTTGATGTTGTTGGCTTATGGATTGAGGTTTGAAGAGAGTTTTGGATGAAAATATACATATTTATCTTGTAGAATATTGAGGATGTTGTTGTTGATGTTGCTGGTATTATTTGGGAATTGTTTTGGTATTTGGAGGAAGTCGATGATATAGGGGAGATGCTGCCCAAATTTTCGTAACCCAAATTAGTCTTCCATAATTAGTGCTTATAAGTTGATGGAAATGTGATGAAAGTATGATTAAAGATATATAGGCTCGGGTGAAGGGCAAACATCGGTGTAAGGAATTCTTTAAGGGTGGCTTGACGGATAAGGTATGTAAGGTGTTTGTTTCCCTCTTTCTTTGGAACGAATCCAACTAGAATATAAACACAAGCGTTCCATAGCAAATCCACTCTATTCCCATTCTTTGTATTTCAAATCTTAATGTCTTGTTATTTTATTGATTCTTAAAATATTATTTTACTTATCGTCATCGATTACTCCTTTGGACTCGATACGAATTCCATAAGCTATTCGAAGGCTACCGACCTTATGTCACTCTGAAAGGCCAAGGTCAGATCATTGACTTCTCATACATGGTATATACATATAAATAAATGTATTGCACTATTTTACTACACCGCGCTATAGTCGGCCGGGTATGGCGCGTAAATGCGGACACCACTGCAGTGGGCATGTTATGATATTGTGCCGGATGCGGGAGGCCCGGACACGGGCTAATGATGATAACACCGAGCCTTAATGGTCGGGCATGATCTTACACATATCACACCGAGCCTTACGGCCGGGCATGGATACTATCTATTACGTACATATATGCATATATATGTGTAAGCATACCAATGATTTCATCATGCATTGTATTTTGTGCTACTTCCAGATGTTCGGTTTTCTTTTGCCTATATTAATGTTACATTATATCTTAATTATGTTGTTACCCTCCTACCTTACATACTCAGTACTTTTATCCGTACTGACGTCCCATTGCACGGGACGCTGCATTTCGTGCTGCAGGCTCTGACAGAGTTATCGAGGAGCAACCGCAGTAGGATTTTTCCAACTTCAGCGATGTTAGCAAGTACCACTACTCCGGGCTTGCTATCCTTTGGTACTTTTCTGTTAGTATAATATATGTTCATATGAATACTCTTAGAGGCTCATGGACATAGTGGGATATATAAATATTATGTATGGCCTTGTCGGCCTTGTTTTGGCTTCTTGATATTTTTCTGGTAGCCTTGTCGGCTTTATGACATATCTTATGTTGTAGCAACCTTGTCGGTCCGCATATGTACATATGTGTTGAATTATCGAATATTTCTATGTTGGGCCTTTTCTGCGTGCAGATGTTCTTTGAGTTATGGTATGTGATGTCCAAGTAACTGTTAAGTCAGGTGACTTTCGGGGGTGTGACATGTAGTGTTTTATGACTTTAGGAATTTTGACGAATTTGTTCTTATATAATCTGAAAAATTTGCATCTTTATCAAATCTTAATTTGAAAGAAAGTCCATGCCACTAAATGAGGTATTAGGAATGACACATCTATTTGATGTTTAATTGCCTCTATTATGTGTATTCATGTTGACCAGTGTTTTCAGAGGCATTTTTGGGGTGAGTCTCAGGGCGGGGCGTACCAAAAACGTTCCGGGACATAAATGAAAAGCGTTGATCCACAGGGCGTACGCACTAGAAATTGGGGCGTAAGTCCTGGGCGCAAAAGCGTAAGCCCCGGGCGTAAAGGTGCATGCCCCGAGCGTTAAATTTTATTTTTCTTGTTTTAAAAGTATTTTTGCTATAGATTAATTTTATTATTGGTGTAATGATATTTATTGTTTGTGTTATCATGTTTTCATGTTGTAGTGATTTTTCTTAAAATATATAAAATAAAAAAAGCAACTATTATAAATGGTTTTTTTAGATGATTATGTGATAGAGATTTCATAGCACTGTGTTCCTGAAACAAATTCATCCATTTTTTGTCATTTCTCTTACATTTTTTGCTCTTCTCCTTCTTTAAATATATAAATAAAAGTCAGTGCAAATATTAGTTGAGGGTATGTAGGAAGGAATAATAGATCTGGAGATTGATGATGAAGTGAACAGAGATTTTATTTTAAAGATTATCTAGGCTATTGTCATTTTTTGTGTTGTTACCTTTCTCAAATAATAATTATAATAATTCTTTTTATATTATTGGTATTTTATTTGAATCTATTTGCATAATTTTAATGAAAACTTTACATTGCTTAACTTTTTGGTAATAAAATTATAAAATTGAAGTTACATGAGACATCTGCCCCGTGTCCCGGGACTTACACCTCGCCTCGTGCTGCATAAAATGCCTCACCTCGCCCGCCTTTTAAAACACTAATGTTGACTATAGAAGGCACATATAGAATATTAATCTAATGCCCCCGCCCATTTTTTTTTGCGTGGATTGCCTTGCAAAGGCGCTGGTTTATTTTATTTTTTTTGCCCCTCAAATTGTTGGTCTTTAACTTTTGCCCTTCGTTTAAAAAAGTGGTCAGGTTCTAGGTTCGAACCCCCACTTAGTCAAAAAAAAAAGAAGCAAGGCAATGCTTTCGCGAAACCTCTGCCTTAAGGCGAAAAAAATAAGATTTTTCGCCCTCTTACAATTTGAATAGAAGAAAATGACTTTTTAAGATCCCTTATGTGTAAAAAATAAAGATGTCTTATAAAAGGGTAATAAAACTAAAAAAAAGTTTGTAAATGACCAAAAACCGATTTCTCCCACTTAAGGCCTAAACATTTGTGCCCAAAATTAGGCTTATTCGGGTAAAAGTTAGACCTTAAGGCAGAGGTTTGCCTTAAGGCTTAATTTTGGGCAAAAGTTTGCCTCAAGGCCTAACTTTTGCCCGAATAGGCCTAATTTTGCTATGAAACTCTGCCTTGCGATTTTTATTTTTTTTTTGACTGAGCTGGGGTTCGAACCCAGAATCTCGAGGTATTAGGTGAAGGGCAAAAATTAAAGACCACCCCCGAATAAGGGCAATCATGCAAATTCCAAACCCCCCCCCCCCCACCCCCGCCCCAAAAAAATAATTCTTTAATCCCAAAATTTATTTGGGCTCGACTTCATAATTTATCAGTCATATTTTGAATGCTCCATTAATCATATTTGTTCAATGGATAGTCAAACCTAGAAAAAAAGGAAAAGTAAAAGATAAGCACGAATGGTGGAGTTACTTGGAAAGTTATATAAGTTTGTTACACCATTTAGAAACTAGTGGAGGGTAAACAATGTCTTAGTAGTTTTTCGACCTATTAAAACTCCGCCTACCAAAACACCTAGAAGTTGAACGCTTGAATACTAGAACTGGGTTCTGAGTACTGGTCCAACCGACTCTTGCAACAAACAAAGTGCAAAAGTAAATAGCACATGAGTTTTTTTCATGCTTAAGGAAATAAAAATCAGGGATTTCCTGTCAACAATTAACAACGATGAGCAATCTCGATTACAAAACTTTTTAAAACCTAAGCAGCTTACAATCAACACGACAAGTTACAACTCAAAACTCTACTACAAGATCTCAACAACCTGAAGAACTAAAAGTAACGTCCTCCTTATGCGAACTTATAAACCTTGTCTGGCCTCGGCCTTCTCTCCCTTGAGATTGTGTTGTTCTTCATGGACTTGGAAGATATCAATAAGAATACTCTCTCCTTTCTCTCTATGTATGAGTATCTACTATTTCAATATTGTTTGCCCTTATATTTCGTGCCTCGCTATAGCCTAATCGGTGTAGAGCAGATTTTTGCCTTTACAGTGTCAACTATAGAAGTCGCCTTCGTATTTATCCTTTTTAGATACTCCCTCTGTCCATTATGTGATACACTTTCCTTTTTAGTATGTCCCAAAGAGAATGATACAGTTATATATTTAGTAAGAATTAAACCTTAAAATTTCTCCTTTACCCTTAATGAAATGGTTTAGAGCCACACAAATATTTATGGTTTGTTTTAGACTACAAGTTTCAAAAATCTTCCTTTGTTTTTTATACTCCGCACCGAGTCAAACTATAACACATATATTGGGACGGAGGGAGTACATCTTATTTTAACTCTCTGTAACTTTGAGTAATTTGTACTTTCTCAAAAATGGAAATAGAAGTTTCCTATCCATATATAATTACTCCATGGTCAATGTGCTTGATATACTTTAGACCATTGAGTATATAGTTCTATGGTAGTCGAGTACAATACATTCCCACTAAATAATTGGTCTTCGGAGATAAAGTGAGTGCAAGTGTCCATGCAAATGAAGAGAATTTATTCCTTTTTGGGAAATCAGATAATGTAGCTGAGAGAAACCAAAAGTCAAAGCAATAAAAGAAAACATAAAGCAACTATTCCAAAGATGCTTATTTATCCATTAATAATTTGTTGCGACTATAAATATATGGCTTGCATGCCATATAGCAATCACCTAAATAAAAAGAAGTGTAGTCTTACATGAAGAGGAGAGTCGTATTTTGTTTAGTAGCCAAGGATGACTTGCCTGCTCCATTATTTAAAAGGTGTTTAATTACACCATCAATATAATGGTGGCCTTTTTGTTTGGTTTCAGGCAGTCTTCTTGGCTACCTTGACATGCTCTCCTCTTTCATGCAAGAATTTTTCTTCTGTTACTACCTCCGTTCCGTTTCAGTTTATGTGATACTTTAATTTTTTTTTTCGTCTGTTTCAAAAAGAATGATACTCTTTTAAATTTGGAAAAAATTAACTTTACGCTTCTCATTTTTCCCTTAATGAGAAGCTTCTATAACCACACAAAGGTTATGGTATGTTCAAACACAAGTCTCAAGTTTTATAGCCACATAAATGTTATAGCACATGTCTAGGACCATAAGTATCAAACGACTTCATTTCTTTTTAAACTTTTGTGCTGAGTTAAATGATATCACATAAATTGAAACGGGTCGAATGAGGTTATTTACGAAGGAGTCTAAGGAGAAGAGAAGTCTAGCATGATGATGAGAAGAATCTTCTTTGGTAGCCAAGAAAGGTCTTTCATGTCCTTTCTTTCTTGGTTTCAAGCAGGTCATCTTTAGCTAACTTGACAATCTCTTCCCTTTCATGCAAGGCTTTCTCTTCTTGCAATATCAAGAGATGAAGATTATGAGGGGGGTCTAAGATGAAAAGAAGAGCCTTATTTGATAGCCAAGGATGACTTGCCTGGACCATTTTCATGGGTTTATTCAATTAGTTAGATATATTATTTTAAGATAGAGTTTAAGTTATTTGCATCGTTAGTATAAGGAATTTTGATATTATTATTATTATGTTATTTTTACCTATGGTGGCAGGTAATTTTTATTTATTTTTTAAGATTACAAATTTCAATACAATTCTAGGAGGCTTATCTATATTTATCCATTAATATTCTGATAGTATATATAAAAAAAATACATTACACTGACGGTGTATATAAATTAAACTCTTCAAATTAAAATATAAAAGAGATGAGCCTTTTTAAGCATGGGTTGCAGGCAGTCATCTTTGGCTATGTGATATGCTCTTCACTCTCATCCTAGGCCTTCTCTTTCCTTTGTTATCGTTTCCCTCTTGGCGTGCAACAATTTGTACACAATGTAGTACCACACAAGAATCAAGATGCATCCAATGGTAGATAGAGTACGTATAATTAGTGTATCATTTAGTGTATATCGAAATAGTCAAATGTTGCGTAAAGCTTTTACTCTATTTGTGGAATAACACATTTCGTGAACGAATAAAAAGGATTGCCTTTTTTCTGCTTATATAAGGGGAAAAAAAGTTAAAAAGAGCTTATGATGTTGATTTCTTATTCCACTTTAATGATGCAAAAAGCATGATGATTTTGATGGTAGAAAGTTGATAACATCTTTGTTTTTAAATGAAGGTTGATTTCATTAAAGCCCATATACATGTAGCTAGCCAAATCACTAAGTAGGCGTTTGGCCATGAAAACCAATTATTTTTCACCTTATTTGGTTTCTTGGAGTTGAAGTTGGAGTTGAGGATGGAGTTGTGTTTGGTTATAGTTTTTGCAAAGAATATTTGGTTGTTTGAATGTGTTGAAAGTGAAAACAAGTTTTTTGATGTTTTTCAAATTCCATTTGAAATTTTTATGGCCAAACGTTGATTTTCAAATAAAGTGAAAATATTTTCTGGAAAAAAAATGAAAAATTTTCATGGCCAAACAGGCCCTAAAAGTGATCAGATTATATTGTTCGGAAAAGGGCCTAAAATGCCCTCGAACTATTGAAAATGAAGCAAAAATACCCTCCATCCACCTTTCAGCCCCCAAATACCCTTATCATCCACCTATTGGGTCTAAAATACCCTTATCGCCACCTATTGGGTCTAAAATACCCTTATCACTAACATAATCTTTTCATTAAACACGTGTCATTTTTCTATTGGTTGGATTATAAAATTAATTAAACTAATTAACTTTTGCAATATTGACCAGATAGTGCCCCCCACCCCCCGACCCCCCCCCCCCCCCGTGAAAAAAAAATTTGAAAAAAAAGTTGACATTTTTTTTTGCACCCCACCCCGCACCCTACCCCTACCCCCCCCCCCCCCACGCAAAAAAAATTAATATTTTTGAAAAAAAAAGTTTTGACGTTTTTTTTTGGGTTTTTTTAGCTGGGAGGGGAGGGGGCGTAGGGTGCGGGGTTTGGGGGGTGGGGGGAGGGGGAGGGTGCGGGGTGGAAAAAAAAGTCAACTTTTTTTTTCAGCTGGGAGGGGGGGAGGTGTAGGGTGCGGGGTGGGGTGCAAAAAAAATATTGTTACGCTTCTCAACTTCCTAGTAAAAAGCACAAGTACTGTGAAATGTCTTGATAAATTAAAATGTCTAATGTAATTGAGTTACCAAAAAAAAAAATCTCACCCTAAAAAACATGGTATATTTTCAACCAAAAATCTAAAAGGCACAAGTGTAGACTACAATATTTGTTTTGCACCCCACCCCGCACCCTACACCTCCCCCGCACCCCCCCCCCCCACCCCCCAAAAATCTAAAAGGCACAAGTTGACTTTTTTTCCACCCCTCCCCTCCCCCTACGCCCCCTCCCCTCCCAGCTAAAAAAACCCAAAAAAAACGTCAAATTTTTTTTTTTCAAAAATATTAATTTTTTTTGCGTCGGGGGGGTAGGGGTGCGGCGTGGGGTGCAAAAAAAATGTCAACTTTTTTTTCAAAAAAAAAAAAATCACCGGGGGGGGGGGGGTAGGGGGTGGGGGCACTTGGGTTATCTGGTCAATTAGTTTAATTAATTTTATAAGCCAACCAATAAAAAAATGCCACGTGTTTGACCAGAATATTCTGTTAGCAATAGGGGTATTTTAGACCCAATAGGTGGATGGTAAGGGTATTTGGGGGCTGAAAGGTGAATGGAGGGTATTTTTGCTCCATTTTCAATAGTTCGAGGGTATTTTAGGCCCTTTTCCGTATATTGTTTAACTTATTACAAAAAGATACAAGATTATGTTATTAATTAATAATTCACATCTCTCAAGTACCATTATAACTGTCGAGATCTCATTATCCCGTTTCTCTTTTACTAAGATATGTCATCACATCTATCGTCCCGTTATTTCTGATTGCAGGTACTTGCTGCTCAAGTTGGAGAACCCGGAGAAGACCCAACAAACTTCCAGGAACAAAACTAAGTAGCAAAGATATTAGCTAAATCAGGAACAAAGCAAGCTCTTTTTTATCCTTTTGCGTATTTTGTAGTTCCTCATTTATGTGCACTGCCATCTTTCGGCGCAAATAAATTAGGAACTTTTTTTTACTAGTGTTTTATCGGGATAGACTTCAAATCGATCAGTATGAACAATCTTTGGACAAGTGCTTCTACTAGCACGTTATTTTATAATATGGTGACAAAGGATCACCTTGTCTTAATCCCCTACTAGGCTTAACAAAACCAGCAATCTCACCATTTAAATTAAATCTGTAAGTAGAAGTAGTGATACATTGCATAATCCAACTAACAAAAGTATCGTGAAAGCCCATTTTCAAAAGTAATTTCTGAACATATATCCACTCCACTCTATCATAAGCTTTTGCCATGTCCAGTTTCAAGACCATATGTCATGCCCCGAATCATGGTCTGAGCGAAACACGACACTCGGTGCCTTATTGCATGTGACCGTGCAAATCATATGGCTTGTTGAATCAACATGGGGCATGACCTGATGTGGAATACACTTTAAAACATGGATAGTCTGAATAAAACATCTGACATCTTAGTAATACTAAAAATACTGTTTATATCATGATGCGGAAATAGTCTAAGAATATAATATATGCTGAGCCAATATTGGTTCTACGACTTTGAACATCTGACATGACATAAATGATCTAGTTTATGAAGCGTCTGACATGAGTCTGACTACTAAACTGTTTACCGGGACAAAGCCCCCGGCATACCTTAACTGCATAACAAACTTGAAAGCAAAGTAAAGATAACACCCTGAATAGATTGGGGCTCACCAATAGCTGATACGAGCAAGTCCTAACGGGTAGATCCGTCGTCCTGTAAATCTTCATCGTGAAAAGCAGGCCCCCAGGCAATAAAAGGGGACGACAGTACACTTAAATTGTACTGGCATGTAAAGCAACTGAATGAAATAAGCATGACACATGAAACAACAAAACTGAAACTAAAAATGCAAGCTGAGCATGAACATGAGTATATTTGAAATCAATATATATATATATATATATATATATATATATATATATATATATATATATATATATACATGAGTAAAACATTTCAAGTATGTAAAGATATTTGGGGGAGTGCGTTAGTATAACCGACATGTAACCACCACATAAGCACGTGGTGTCTGATCTCTGCCCAATCAGCTAAGCCTCTCATACCTTGCCGGGTTACGAGACATGAACATGACATGAATGGATCCAATATTCCGCAATGAGGAATCATCCCAACTGGGTGGAATGATCATTATCCTACGCTGGCATATGTAGTTTCAGGTTAAACCTTCTCGATAATTTGTGCAACTCTCAAAACATGAACATGGATATAGTTGGCTTAGAAGCCTGTGAATTACATAAACATGACTTGTAACATGGTATATAAGTATGGTTTAACATGAACATGGATAATAATATTATATAACTTGTCTGAAACATGAAAGCACGTAGGATTTTCATGGGATTGATTATAATAGTTAATAACTTGTATTGAAGGACCCATGGAATGCAACGTATGGGTTTTCATGGATTACGCATAGATTCTCAATAACCAAAAGAGAATATTAAGAACACAATAACTAACTATTAATGCAAACATGGTATATCATGGTACATGTACTTAGGGTTATCATGAACATGTTTAGAACCCTAGTTTTGGTGAACGTTCGTATAATCATAGAAGAACATGGTGTGGGGAAGAACAATGATGTTACCACACATAGATAGAAATCCTACATACCTGCAACGCTCCAAAACTTGAACAATGGTCTGAACTTGGAGAAGAAATCCAAAAGCCTTAATCTTGAATCCCTTAGATGGTTTTTCTTGAAAACCTTAGGTTAGGAAAAATGATTTTCTATTTAGAGAGCATAGATACATGTTAGATTTCACTTGAAAGGCTTGGAATAGGCTTACCTTAGTGTATTTTAATGGTGGGAGGAGAGAACCTCCGTGCTAGGGCTTTAAAGTATAAAAAAAACATAATAAAAGACTCAGCCCACAAATTTATACTATTCAGACATTGGGATGATTTAGGGTCACTATTTATGGTCCATGTAATATTTACAGTCTGTAAAAGTGGCCATAAATTGGTAAAAATGTTTTCCAATTGTCCACAAGATTTACGGATAGGAAGTACGGACAGTTCGTACAAAATATACGGTCCGTAAAAAGTGACCGTATTTCACATGTCAATTTCTAGAAACTGAGATTTTTTCGTGCATCGATACAGACCGAAATACGGTACGTAATTATTTATATGAGGGGAATTTCTGTTCGTAAAAGTTATACGGATCGTATAACTTAGGCGTAAAACATGGACTTCATTGACTGAAAAGAATTCAATTCTAAGACTCCCCATCTGGTTTTCTAAGTCCTGAATCATGAACATAGGTTAGTTTTAAGGTAGAAGGTGTTACAATATCTCCCCCTTGGAATCATTCCTCTTCGAAGTCATGGTTAAGATTGGGACTGGACATAGCTTGAGTATATGAACGTGAAGAAAACATGACATGGAATATGGGGTTGAAACAACATGACATGGTTTCATGGAAACATGAATGCTGGAACATGAGACATGTGTAGAGGATACATGGATGTGAACGTGAATCGTGAGGCATGAATAAGTAAGGGACATGACATGGATATGGAGTTTATTTACCTTGAACATTGTCTGCTTGTTCTTTAAACAAATGAGGATATCTGGATTTCATGTCCTCTTCGGCTTCCCATGTATTCTCTTTAACTTTCTGACTCCTCCATAAGACCTTTACTGAGGCTACTTCCTTAGTTCTCAACTTGCGAACCTGATGATCAAGAATAGATACGGGGATTTCTTTATAGGTTAGGCCATCCTTAACCGGTATAGTTTCAGCAGGAACAACCAATGACGGGTCTCCATGCACTTCCTCAACATGGATACATGGAACACTGGGTACACAACAGCCAACTCTTGTGGCAACTCAATCTCATAAGCTACTTGACCAACCCTTCGCAGGATTTTATAAGGTCTGATATATATGGGACTGAGTTTTCCCTTCTTTCCAAATCTCATCACACCTTTCATAGGTGAAACCTTTAAGAACACCCAATCATCAACTTGAAACTCTAAGTCTCTACGCTGCATATCTGTATAAGACGTCTGGCGACTCTGAGCCGTTCGTAAAGGCTCTTGAGTCAACTTGACTTTCTCCATGGCCTGATAGACAAAATCTGGTCCCAACAACTCTACTTCACTAACTTCAGACCAACTAATAGGTGATCTACACCTTCGCCTATACATAGCTTCAAACGGTGCCATCTTGATACTAACATGGTAACTGTTATTATAAAAAAATTCAACAAGAGATAAGTGATCATCCCAATTACCTTTAAAATCTATGACACATGCTCTCGAGATATCCTCAACAATCTGAATAGTACGCTCTACTTGGCCATTTGTCTGCGGATGAAAAATTGTGTTGAGGTTTACCTTTGTACCTAATCCTCCCTGAAAGGATTTCCAAAAAGTTTGTGAACTGAGCATCACGATCTGAAATAATGGACACTTGGGTCCCATGCAACTGACAATCTCATGAATGCACAACTTGGTATATCTTCTGCTGAATTTGTGGTCTTAACTGGAAAAAAGTGTGCTGACTTGGTAAGTCGATCCACAATCACCCAAATCCAGTCATGTCTTCGCGATGAGTGAGGTAGACCTGTTATGAAGTCCACGTTTATTATCTCCCATTTCCAAACATGAATATCAATATTCTGAGCCAACCCGCCAGCCTCTGATGCTCGGCTTTCACTTGCTGACAATTCGGACACTTAGCCACAAAATCTGCTACATTCTTTTTGATATCATTCCACCAATAAATTTCCTTAAGGTCATGATACATCTTCGTGGAACCTAGATGGACGAAATACCTGGAATTGTGAGCTTTTGACATGGTTTTCTCTCTAAGCCTATCTATATCTAGAACACATAATCTGCCTCGGTACCTCAAGGTACCATCATCTCCCCTTTGTTTAAAAGCCGTCATCTTATGCTTATGAATCCCCTCTTTTAGCTGCAATAAGTAGGGATGACTAAACTGTTTCTCTTTCACTTCGGCCACTAAGGAGGAATGAGCCTTGTTCTGAACAACAACTCCACCATCTTCGGAGTCCAAGAGTCCAACTCCTAGGTTAGCTAAGCAGTGAACTTCCTTGGTCATAATTCTCTTATCTACCTCAACGTGAGCTAAACTTCCCATAGAACGCCTGCTAAGAGCATCGGCTACAACTTTCACCTTTACTGGATGATAGAGGATATCTACATCATAATCGTTTAGCAGTTCGAGCCATCTTCTCTATCTAAGATTCAGCTCTCTTTGCTTGAAAATATACTGCAGGCTTTTGTGATCGGTGAAAATATCAACATCCACTCCATAAAAGTAATGACGTCATATCTTAAGTGCAAAAACCACAACTGCCAATTCCAAGTCATAAGTCGGATAATTATTTTCATGAGCCTTAAGATATCGGGATGCATAAGCTACAACCTTACCATGCTGCATCAGGACACATTCGAGACTAATTCCGGAAGCATAACAATATACTACAAACCTTTCGATTCCTTCTAGTAGCGTCAAAACTGGAGCAGAAGTCAACCCCTTCTTCAACTCTTCAAAACTTTGCTCACATGTATCTGACCATTAAAATATGACCTTTTTCTGAGTTAACTTAGTTGACGGGGTTGAGATCGAGGAAAATCCCTCTACGAATCATCTATAATAGCTTGCCATACTCAAAAAACTTCTTATATCGAAAATTGAGATGGGTCTAGGCTAATTCTTTACGGCATCTATCTTCTGAGAATCAACTTTCACACCTTCACCTGAAATTACATGTCCTAAAAACGCCACTGACTTAATCCAAAATTCACACTTTGAAAATTTTGCGTAAAGCTTGCGATCCTAAAGTGTTTGCAACGCTGTTCTGAGATGTTCTGCATGATCAGTCTCTCTACAGGAATACACCAAAATATCATTAATAAACACAATGATGAATAAATCACGATAAGGCTTGAAGACCCTGTTCATAAGGTCCATGAAAGCAGATGGTGCATTTTTCAACCCAAATGACATGACAAGACATTCGAAGTGACCATAACGGGTTGTGAAAGAGTTCTTCAGAATATCGACTTCCTTAACCTTTAACTGATGGTATCCTAATCTGAGGTCAATCTTGGAATAACAATCAGCACCTTGAAGTTGATCAAATAAATCATCTATTTTGGGGATAGGACACTTGTTCTTAATGGTGACTTTATTCAACTGTCGGTAGTCAATAAACATACATAAGGAACTGTCTTTCTTTCGAACAACCAAGATTGGCACGCCTTAAGGTGAGACACTTGGCCTGATAAATCCTTTGTCAAGAAGGTTTTTCAACTGGGCTTTCAACTCTTTTAACTCTGCTGGAGCCATTCTATATAGCGGAATAGATATCGGCTCAATGCCGGGAAGTAGATCATTTCCAAAGCCTATCTCCTTGTCGGGAGAAACTCCGGGAAGATATTTTGGAAAGACTTCTAGAAACTCATTAATGACTGACGGACTGGAGAGTTGGGATCTAGGTATCTGTATCCCTGACTCGGACTAAGTGATGAATATACCCCTTGGAAATCATCTTTCTGGCTTTGAGATAGGAGATAAATCTACTCCTGGGTACTACTGAATTGCCCTTCCATTCTATGATTAGTTCATTAGGAAACTAAAATCTTACTATTTTGGTTCTACAACCTACTGTGGCATAACATGAAGCCAACCAATCCATACCCATGATTACATCAAATTCTACTATCTCCAACTCTGCTAAGTCGGCTATGGTTCTGCAGTGATAGACTACAACTGGGCAACCCCTATAAATACGTCTAGCTATAACTGACTCTCTAACTAGAGTGGACACCTCAAAGGGTTCATGCAACTTTTCTAGTTTTATCCCGAATTTCTTAGCAATAAATGGGGTTACATAAGATAAGGTGGATCTTGTGTCAATAAGGGCATAAACGTCGAAAGTGAAGACTATTAATGTACCTGCGACAACATCTGTATGTGCCTCTGTATCCTGAAAGCCTACTAAAGCATACAAGTGGTTTCGACCTCCGCCTGCATTGCCAGACTTAACTGCACCATGCCCTGACTGGGTCTCAGAATTCCGAGGAGTTGTTGAATTTGTGGACTGAGCCACATT
Source organism: Lycium barbarum (assembly GCF_019175385.1). NCBI lineage: Eukaryota > Viridiplantae > Streptophyta > Magnoliopsida > Solanales > Solanaceae > Lycium > Lycium barbarum. Next base: position 10,840,137 of record NC_083343.1, read on the forward strand.
ACCTCAAATACCCTGTCTCGCTGATGGACAGTCCCTCTAAAAATGGCCTCGCTGGCCATACCCATAGCATATATCCATACCCATGTGACACTCCCCTGGGTATCTCTTACCACATTTTTTCTAGAATGGAATATCACTAGTCTTTTGTCCCACACTAGCCTGAGAATAGGAGTTTGCTGGCCTAAAATTTTATCTCTTGTGATCATTCCTGAACTTTAGGGCTGGGGCACTGGCTACATATAGAGCGGGTCCTAATGACATATTCTTGAAGAATTTTCTGCCTCCACCTCCCCCATGACTGAAGTTACCTGCAGACTTAGCTCTTTTATTAAATTCCCTGTCCTTCTCTTTCTGAAGTGTTTCCTCTTCCTTTTTTTGGTCCTTATTACCTAAACAAAAGAAACCATCTTGGTGATTGTCATCGTCCCATTCTGAGCAGCAATATTTGCATCACCATACAAGTCAGGTATAAGTCCCAACACAAATCGCCTAACTTTGGCCCTCATGTCAGGGACCATGTGAGAAGCATACTTGGCAAAAGATACAAACTTGAGGTAATAGTCATTCACGCTCATGTCATTCTGCTTGAGCCTCTCAAATTCATAGGCCTTTGCCTCCTTTACCTCAAGCGAGTGGAAGTTATCGATGAAGGCATCTACAAACTCATCCCAAGTTGCTGGAGATGCATCTTCCCCGCGAGACTGTTCCCATGTCTTATACCAAATATGAGAAATATTCTGTAAGTGATAAGCTCCCAACTCTGCTGCCTCTGCCTCAGTAGCATACATAACATGAAAGACTTTCTGAAGCCCATCGATGAAGTTTTACGGATCCTCCACCTTAATAGATCATGTGAACACTGGAGGCTTCATATTCAAGAATTCCTTGGTCGTAGAGCTGTTCGACCCTCCACTAGCACCTGTGCTAGGAGCCGTTTCCTGATATTGAGCTTGATTAGCAACAATCTAGGTGAGCAGCTGGATAGCTCCCCTGACATCCATGTTTGTAGCACTGGGCTATGGAGTAACTGTGGAACAGACCTCCGCAGGTCTTTTAGTAGTTGGGGGTATAGTCGGGGGCACTGCATCTTATGCAAGCCTCTGAGCCTCGGTGTGAACTTCCTGAGTTTACAGTCCTCAGCAGTAGTCCTTTGGCTTGGTGTACTTTCTTTTCACAGGCATTGTCTGAAATACGTAATACGCACGAGTTAGAAGAACTCCTGAAAGCATTGCTATAAACTGCACGATCTAGAGTATGAAAGAAGTGAGACAATCCTAGATGTATTGGTGGTCAACTATTTATATATGTGGCGCGCGCACACACATAAGAGTGACCCCACTGGACAAGGTTTCATAGACACCCTAAGACACTTGAACCTAGGCTCTGATACCAAGCTTTGTCACGCCCCGAACCATGGCCTGAACGTAATATGGCACTCTGTGTCTTGCTGCATGTGACCGAGCGAACCACATAGCTTGCTGAATAAACATAGCCCATGAACAGATGCGGAATACACTTTAAAACATGGATAGTCTGAATAAAACATATGACATCATAGTAACACTAAAAATACTGTTTATATCATGATGAAAAAATAGTCTGAGAATATAATATATGCTGAGCCAATACTGGCTATACGACTTTAAACATCTTACATGGCATAATTGATCCAGTCTATGAAACATCTAACATGATTCTGACTGTTAAACTGTTTACCGGGACAAAGCCCTCGGCATACCTTAACTGCATAACAAACTTGAAAGCAAAGTAAAGATAACACCTAGAATAGACTGGGGCTCACTAATAGCTGATACGAGCAACTCCTAGCGAGTTGATCCGTCGTCCTGTAAATTTGGATCATGAAATGCAGGCCCCTAGGCAATAAAAAGAGGCATCTGTACACTTGAATTGTACTGGTATGTAAAGCAACTGAATGAAATAAGCATGGCACATGAAATAATAGAACTGAAGCTGCAAGCTGAGGATCAACATGAGTATATCTGACATGAATATATATATATATATATATATAATGAGTAAAACATTTTAATTCTGTAAAGGTATCTGGGGAAGTGTGTTAGTATAGCCGGCGTGTAACCACCGCGTAAGCACATGCCGTCTGATCTCTACCCGATCAGCTAAGCCTCTCATACCTTGCTGAGGTACGAGACATGAACATGACATGAATGGATCCAATATCCCGCAATGAGGAATCATCCCAACTGGGTGGAACGATCCTTATCCTACGCTGGCATATGTAGTTTCAGGTTAAACCTTCTCGGTAATCTGTGCAACTCTCAAAACATGAACATGGATATAGTTGGCTTAGAAGCCCATGAATTACATAAACATGACTTGTAACATGGTATATAAGTATGGTTTAACATGAACATGGATAATAATATTATATAACTTGTCTGAAACATGAAAGCATGTAGGATTTTCATGGGATTGATTATAATAGTTAATAACTTGCATTGAAGGACCCATGGAATACAACGTATGGGTTTTCATGGATTACAGACAGATTCTCAATAACCAAAAGGGAATATTAAGAACACAATAACGAACTATTAATGCAAACATGGTATATCATGGTACATGTACTTAGGGTTATCATGAACATGTCTAGAACCCTAGTTTTAGTGAACGTTCGTATAATCATGAAGAACATGGTGTGGGGAAGAACAATGATGTTCCCACACGTAGATAGAAATCCTACATACCTGTAATGCTCCAAAACTTGAACAATGGTATGAACTTGGAGAAGAAATCCAAAAGCCTTAATCTTGAATCCCTTAGATGGTTTTTCTTGACAACCCTAGGTTAGGAAAAATGATTTTCTATTTAGAGAGCATGGATACATGTTAGATTTCACTTGAAAGGCTTGGAATAGGCTTACCTTGGTGTATTTTAATGGTGGGAGGAGAGAACCTTCGTGCTAGGGCTTAAAAGTATGAAAAACTGAATAAAAGACTGAACCCATGAATTTATACTATTCAGTCGTCGGGATGATTTACGGTCCGTAAAAAGTGGTCGTAAATTGGTAAGAGGGTTTTTGAATTTTCCACAAGATTTACGGATAGGAATTACGGTCCGTAAAAAGTGACTGTATTTCACATGTCAATTTCCAAAAACTTGAGGTTTTTCCATGCATCGATACGGACCAAAATACGGTCCGTATTTATTTATAAGAGGGGAAGTATGGTCCGTAAAAGTTATACGGACCATATAACTTGGGCGTAAAACTTGGACTTCACTGACTGAAACGACTTCAATTTTAACACTTCCCGTCTGATTTTTTAAGTCCTGAATCATGAAAATAGGTTAGTTTTAAGGTAAGAGGTGTTACACCATATATTTATTATTCCCTCTCCTCTTGTTTTTAACATATGAATACATTCATGTGCTAAGATGATGTTATCAACAATTTGCCTGCTACCTACAAAAGCAAAATGATTAGGAGATATAATATCAGGCAAAAACTTCTTCATCTGTGCTACAATAATCTTTGTAATGATCTTATACACCGTAGAGCATAGACTAATTGGTTTGAACTGACTAATAAGACTAGGATTCTTCACTCTTGATATTAAAGTAACAGGAGTCTGATTCCATGCAGGTAAAAGATATCCTGAACGAAAAAAGCTTTTGACGGCAGCAATAATATCAGCGGATAGGACGTTTCAATAATTTTAAAAAAATAAGGGTGTCATACCATCTATTCCCGGAGCTTTTAGGGGATTCATGTCAAAAACTGCATTTTTCACTTCCTCATCAAGCACCTCGCTAATTAAACTTCCGTTTATTGAATCATTGACCAAGAGAGGAATTAGATTCAAAATAGGACCAAGATTTGTTGGTCTAGAGGTAGTGAATAATTTGCATAAAAAAATTCTACTTCTCTAATAATATCACCTTGTTATGATACCCAATTTCCATTAGCCAAGCGAAATCCTTTAATGCTATTACATTTGTGTCTCTGAATTGTTTTCATGTGGAAAAAAGAGGTATTCTTCTCCCCCTCTTGAAGCCATAAAGCTATAGATTTATGAAAAGTGTGTGAATTCGTTCCTACTTCCTTTATCCTCTAGGTTTAGGAGATCTCATTTTTCTTCTATGTTTCCCTAACCTCTGTTGCTAACCGTGTACTTATATACTGTTTAAGAATATATGTCTTCTGGCAGGTTCACCCACCTGCATTGAGAGCATTGTGCAAGCATAAAGCAAGAAGCAATTTCTGTGAGCTAGACAGAGGTAAACTGAAGAATCAAGTAATTCAAGCACTACAGTCTACAAACAAAATTGAAATTTGCTACGAGTTTCGTCGTTAATCCTTCACTAAATTGCTCGTAACTAACAAAAAAAAATAATAATATGTTGCTAATATGTCGATAAATAGGATTAGCGGCGGATTTTGTCGTTCAGATACAGAATTTGTCCATCGCTAATTCCTCTTTTTGGTAGTGAGGCAGTTGAAGTTGATTTCAGTTCTTTAGTTTGTCTAGTTCTTGTAGCAAGTCTTTTGAGTTCTATCCTTATTCGCTTATATTGGAATATTAGTGTGTAGTTAGCTGAAGTGTAGTTAGTTAGTTAGTGGCAGCCGGCTACAGCTGGTTAGTGTTAGTGCTTAGTTAGTTACTGTGGGGTCCACCTATGTATTTAACTAAGCTAGATATTTCTCTTAATCTTTAGTCGGTTAAGCTGTGTATATATACTGCTTCTATGAATGAGAAGAGTGAGCTTTCCGTTCCAAAATATATTTCTCCTCTAACTACTTCTATCTTCATTCTTCTCGATTGCACAGAAATGGTGCAATTGATATTCTAATATGGCATTAGAGCAGTTAACAATCAAGCTAGCTCACTGAGGAGTAGATTCTCAAGTTCCTGGTAATTGCAATCGAAATCGTAACACTTCGAATAATATCTAGGTTACGAACCTCAAAAATCTAAATTCCTGGTAATTGTAATCGAACTCGAAATAATTCAAACAATTTCTAGGTTACGAAGCTCAAAATAACAACAATGGCAGAAATCGATAGCAATCATGTCCTTTATCTTCAAACTTCTGATGCGTCTGGATCTACGCTGATTACAATTCATCCTCCTTCTAGTGTCTTAAGTGGTGCACTAAACTAACACTTCTGAATGAATTCAGTTGTCAACAAGGCATCTCTTACCTTAAACATTTTTTTGCACGGATTGCCCTTCTTTTGGGGTGGTCTTTAAATTTTGCCCCTCATATTTGTGTTCTTTAAGTTTTGTCCTTCGCTTGGATACCTGAGGTTCTGGGTTCGAACCCCCGCTCAGGTATAAAATAAAAAAATAATTTCGCAAGGCAGGGCTGGGGGAGTGTATGACGATCCGGCATACAATCCTTAAGGAAAAACTAAAGTTATGCCGGAGGGGGCAGACTTTGCCTTGAGACATATATATATATATATATATATATATATATATATATATATATATATATTTACTTTTCAAAGCAAACTTTTAATTATGCCTTAAGGAAAAGTTCCGCCTTATGGGGCATACTTTTAGTTATGCCTTAACTAAAAGTGTGCCCCATAAAATATAACTAAAAGTATGCCCCATAAGGCGGAACTTTTCCTTAAGGCATAACTAAAAGTTTGTCTTAAGGAAAAGTTCTGCCTTATGAGGCATACTTTTGATTATGCCTTAATTAAAAGTCTGTCCCATAAGGCATAGTTCCTTAAGGAAAAGTTTTGCCCCATAAGGCATAACTAAACTATGCTTTGAGGAAAAGTTATGCTCCCTCCGGCATAACTTTAGTTTTTCCTTAAGGACTTTATGCCGGAGGGGGCAGGCTTTGCCTTGAGACATATATTTTTATTTTATTTTTACTTTTCAAGGCAAACTTTTAATTATGCCTTAAGGAAAAGTTCCGCCTTATGGGGCATACTTTTAGTTATACCTTAACTAAAAGTGTGCCCCATAAAATATAACTAAAAGTATGCCCCATAAAGCGGAACTTTTCCTTAAGGCATAACTAAAAGTTTGCCTTAAGGAAAAGTTCTGCCTTATGAGGCATACTTTTGGTTATGCCTTAATTAAAAGTCTGCCCCATAAGGCATAGTTCCTTAAGGAAAAGTTTTGCCCCATGAGGCATAACTAAACTATGCCTTGAGGAAAAATTATGCCCCTCCGGCATAACTTTAGTTTTTCCTTAAGGACTTTATGTCGGATCCGGCATACACTCCCTCCAGCCCCGTCTTGCGAAATTATTTTTTTATTTTATGCCTGAGCGGGGGTTCGAACCCAGAACCTCAGGTATCCAAGCTAAGGGCAAAACTTAAAGACCACAAATATGAGGGGCAAAATTTAAAGACCACCCCAAAAGAAGGGCAATTCTGCGAATTGCCCTACCTTAAATGTCACAATGGTAAAGCCCAGTGACAATACATGAAATTACCTTAGATAGTAACAATAATAGTTTTGTGGTTTTACTATTATGATCGATAAAGTTCAGTTACTTAATTGAGATCAAAAAAACAATTTAATGACTTTACTGCTACCATAGTAAAGTTCAATGACGATACATGAATTACCTCAAGATATAGTGAAATCATACAACTACAATTAAAGTACAAGTATCAAATTTACGCAAGATTAGAAGCATTTCATGATCAGCCTACTCTCAATTACTATCATTTAATCCTTCAGCACTCAACCTAATAAGTTACATGTTTCTGATAGAGAGGGGGTTGCTCAGATGGTAAGCATCGTCCACCTCCAACCTTAAGGCTACAGGTTCGAATCTTCAAGGAAGCAAAAAAGGTGGGAGCACCTAGGAAGAGATAAAAAAAAGTTATAGATATGCTATCGTTCGGGATAACATGCAATAACATTGTAATTATCATAAAGTAAAAGTATCTAAAGATAATAACTTTTTGGTCTTAGATCATAGCCTAAACATCTTCTCTTGAATTTGACCTTTCTATGTCTGAAAGGCTATCTCGCTTTCTCCATTCGCAATATCAAACAATACATAGCTTTTCTTAAAACATAGAAAGTGACATACAGGAAATTCAATTTTGATTATATATTCTTATAAAGCTCAAAATCCGAACCATTTTGAATTATGATTGACATTATTTTTAAGTGGGGTATCAAATGGATTTTATTCTCCAAAGTCTCGTGTTAAAAGGGTTTGACACGAGACTCCTTAGGCATGTGCTCTACCGAAAGTCATATTCCAACTTTAGTCAATAGTCAGTATGGTTCACTATTTTGAGTCGTAGAATTTCATGCATGTCAATTATTGGACAAACTAAAAGATATATAGACACTATTTCCTCAAATATGTGAAAGTTGTCAATGTGTATATATGCCTGGATATATACTTCTTCGTTTCTATGTGATACTATATTCTTATTAGCCCGGTAAGGAAAATGACACATATATGTATTTTAAAAAATATAACTTCAGTTTTTCATTTTACCCTTAGTACATGTTTGGTATATTTTCCTCATTTGAGGTTGGTCAAAAATTTTGAAAAACATTTTCTTTTGGAAAACAAGTTCCTTAAAAAAATGAGGAAAATGACTTTTCTAATGGAAGTAGGGAAAACAAGTCTCACAAGTAACATTCCGCATTAATTTTGATTGTCTCCTCCCTTCCCTCGAACTCGCCTGATCTTCATCCCCACCCCTACGTACCCTCCCCCACCTCTACCCCCACCCCATAGTATTTGTCTAGATTATATACATGCCTTTAGGATAATATTTTTTGCTTACTTATTGAACACAAGAAAATAAGTAAAAAAACCCACTTATTTTCCTGAAAAATATTTTTCAAGAAATCATTTTCCATGAAAAACATTTCCCTTCGTACCGAACACACCCTTAGTGAAAAGATTCTATATAACTTATCTATTGCACCTTGTGAATTTCTTCTGAGCAATAAATCATTCGCAAAGCGTGAGGCTGAGAATTGAGATAATGTAATTGGCCTAGCTGCTGTAGCTAGTATAATGCAGAACTTGCTACAATGTGTATCAAATATATAACAGAATTCTCATCCAAAATCAGGAAGAGAATATATTATTCCAAAACAGGAAGAATGTCAAATATATAGGAAGAACAAAATATGGGAAGATAAAAGATAATAGAAGATAATTAATGATCATCACAATTATTTTCAACTTTTGAAGCTATATATAGAGGCATTGAGACCAGCTTATAAGTACACATCACATAAATTGAGTAGAGGTCTTACATGATATTAAGAGTATTGTTTAGTAGCCAAGGATGACTTGCCTACTCCATTATATTTGACACTTCAAAATAGCAATTAATGATCCTTTTCATTTGGTTGTAGGCAAGTTATCCTGGCTAACTTGATATTGCTCTTAATCTTTCATGTATGGCCTTCTCCTCTATTGCTTTTCTTGAACAAGATTTCATGTCAAATTTCCATGTGGGAAAATGGTGCAAAGGGGTTTGAAAAAGAGAGATTTATCATCATTTTATTTTTATTTTCATATTGGAAAATGGTGCAAAGAGATCGATTTAAAAGGTAACGACGGGTAAATATATATGTACTTCAAGTATAAGTCAATACTTCTTTTGTCCTAATTTATGTGATGATGTACTTTTTTTAAGTCTATTCCACACTTTATAGTTTATATATTTCTAAATAATTTAACTTTAAACTTCTCATTTTACCTTTCATAATATGACATACAGTCATACAAATATCTATAGTTTATTTTAGCTCATAAGTTTCAAAAGTTTCTTTTCTATCTTAAACTTCATAATTAGTCAAAATGCATCACATAAATCGAGACGGATGGAGTATCATAAAACATCCGGTGGAATAAAACTAATGCATAAAACTAGTGATATTTTCTTTTTAAATTATTCTGATATTTTTGCACGACTAATATAATTTGACAACACTTTTTTCCCTTTCGACTATATATCAAGGCACCTTCAAATTGGCTCGTCGAAAATTAATTGAATTGGTCTGGGCTCTTTCAACACTAAAAGCCCAATCTCGCTAGAAACAAACAAAAGTATGTCATGGGCCAATTATCCATCTTTACATTGGTAGGATTTGCACTAGGTAGCCATTTTGTATGTTTTATTTAAGTTATATCCAAAATATATATATATATATATATATATATATATATATATATATATATATATATATATATATATTTAATTTGTATCCAATTTTAGTAAACTGTATACAAATGCCTTGCCTGTACCTTCCACTGTTGGCTAAAAACTTCAATTGTTCTAGGACCAGCTGAATATCACCACATATTCTCAAGAAATTTTGTAATTCGAATAAATTATATTGCACTGAGTGAAACACCGAGGTTTTCCTTCAAAGTATATACTCATCGCTTTTGAACAAAGTGTTGATGTTTAAACTTCGATCAAAGTATGTTACGTTGCATGTTATCTTCGTTGATTGCATTTATTATGGATAATATCAAAGTGCATTACATTTTCGTATCGTCAAAATAATGAAACGAAAAGCTTGCCTTTTAATTTGTTAGTCGTATTAATTTTTGTTTGTGGAAGTGTAAAATGGCACTGATCTTTATTTGTTTTCCTGTAAATAACATATTGCACTTGCATCCACATTTTTATAAAGTTCATGCAGACGGAATAGTAATGTCAAGTTTCAATGTCTATGCAATTTCATACCTAGGCTAATACGTACTAACTTCAAATATTCAAATTTGAAATTAATTTCATCTCTGAAGTTGTATTTTATTCAAAATGAAGTTCAAAATCAGACATATACTATATATCTGAAGTTGGGATTTGGCGTATGTTTGAAGTTTGAAACTTCAGACTCGAAACTTTTCAACTTCACTAATTAACGCAAACTGAAGTTGATTCTGAGTTGGTTAAATATTAAATATTTTATAATTTTAAGCTACGTCTTAAATATTGGTTCTCCAAGTTGCTATCTATGTACTTGTCCGTTTACATTGCTTAACATTCTAACATCGTAACAACATAAACATTTCCAAGGAATTGCTTCTAAAAACCCCATATTTTATTACTTATATAACACAAATTGTTGGACCTATTTTCTATTTCAAATATCAAGAGAAGTTTCTAATGGTAATGGCTTAGCTAAGGGATTAAGAAAAATGCAGAAATATATTGTAAATATGAGATATCCTTAATTTGTATCTCTATTATAAGTCATTAGTTTATTGAAGTAGCCAACATTATGTTTTTATTACCTGGAAAACTAAATAAAGTGTCTAATTTCTTTAATTCAATTAGGTTGTGAGGTTAGAACTAAGAGTAGTATCCACCTCCAAAAACTAAATGACAATTTTATGTAAGTATTCAAAATCAATGAACAAAAACACTTTTTCTCTCCTGGATGCAATGAGAAGAAATGACTATAGCACTTGCTAGACTTCTCTTCCTTTTTCATTTTCCTTTTCTATTGTTTCTATTAGAGACTGCTATTTTATACGCATTGCTTCTGGAATAATTTAAGCAAAATTGTGGTACCATTGTGTTTGGTTTGAAGGAAAATATTTAATGTTTTCAAAAAATAAGTCATTTTCTGCTAACCAAAAAACAATTAAAAGAGAAAAGTTGACTTTGTTTGTTTATTGTTTTCCTCAGTGGCAGATGTAGAGTGCGATTTGCGAAACCCTGTAGCCCTTGTTATATACATAATAAGAAACTCATAAATGTTAATAAATATTTAATGTGAATTCAGTTATTATTGTATATTAATTTGAAATCATAGTAAAAATTCATAAATTTCAAATATGTGAATCCGTCTCTGGTTTTTCTCCTCCATTTGAAATATTTTTTAAATTTTAGAGAATGTTGAATAATGAGACAGTTTTTACTGAGACAATTGCACTCTGTCTTTTGTTTTGTTTAAATTTTCTTAGAGTTGAATTGTGTTTAAAGAAAAGAGTAAAATGAACTTATCTAGATTCCTCAAAGATACCTTATCCTAAATTCAAACCAAGATTTTAAAAATGAGATGTGAAATTAGGATTAAAAAACAAACTTTGACTATATAATAAAAGCTCTCAAATAACTTGGATCCATTGCTAGCTGGTCCCCCCTAACTTTGAGTAAATCACAAGACAATAAAGGACTACTGACATTTGTATCAAAACGAAGAAGGGAAAAAAAAATATTTACACCTCGACTTAATGACATACATCCATAAACTTAAGGACAATTAAATTGGCGGGACACACGTTAGTGAGAGCAGACAAAAATTTAATAAAAACATAGAACTTCATTGGAAGTAATCAAGATCTATATCATTGTTTTAAAAGGCGTTTTCGGGGTGAGTCCCGGGACGAGACGTACCAAGAACGCTCTGAGGCATACTAGCGGGATAGGCATTGGCCTAGTGGTAAGCCCCAACATTCTGGGCGTAAGCCCCGAAAACTTTTTCAAATTTGAGCCAAAATTGCTTAATAATGTCTTTTTTAAAAGTCAAATATCCAAAAGTTAACTCATAGTAAATTTTCAAACTAAAGATCTCAAAAAGTCAAAAAAAAAATCTAATTATTTATCCTAATTTCATAATCTTTTCTCTTTGATTTACAGAGTAACAGATACACTTTAGACCTTTGTATGCAGAGTGCAAACTACAAAGTAAAGAGTTTTGTCCTCTAGTTCTTACTATGCTTCCATGTTTGCATTTTCCTGTCTTGTGCTTTATTTTCTTCAAGATTTTTTTAGCATTCTCAATTTATCTTTTTCAAGATAATTTTTAGTTTTAGAATTTCTTTTGGTATCGCTCTAGTTTAGATAATGTTTGAAGACTCTATTCTGGCTATTTGTATGAGTATTAATTTGTTATCTAGTTTTAGATTTTAAAAGAATAACTTTGTATTTTTATCATTTTTATCGTTAAATTATTAGGACAGAGCACCTATCATTTTTACAACTCTAATTATATTTCATCACCGTCATGTTTTTAGTGTAATGCATCTCTACGTCATTCATTTTTCAAGCTTTTTTTAATGGTTCGTGCACATGTTAGCATGTTAATACTAGATTTATACATTTTCTTACTAATTCTATTATTTTTTATTTATATGTTTATTTTACTAATTTATAAAATACTCAAAATTAAATAGCCTTCGGCCTTACGCCTCGTCGAGGCATATGTAAAATGCTTCGCCTTATGCCCACACTTTTTAAAACACTGATCTCTCTATATATATGGAACTCTTAAATTGGAATAAACAATCTACATTGCTTTTAAAACGTAACATACAGTATAAGAAATGAAATGAAATATCCGTTCTCTAGAATATATATATATATAGAATGTAGAAGAATATTTGTTGACACCCAATTTTGTCTCACTTTTCCTCTAATCGATTTCATTGTGCTTCCTAGTCATTAATAATCTTCTTCTTTTTTCCATCATTGTAATTGTTACCATTTTTACTACTGCTACTTATATTAGTAGTACCATTATTATTACTCTTATTATTAATATTAACATTAGTATTATTATAATTACATCTCGTTATCATTTTTAGTATTACTAAGACGTTATTGTTATGCGAATTAGTATATTTATAGTTTATATTACCACTATTATTAATTCATTAGTATTTTTATATGTAAATTTTTTAGTTTAGAATCTTATTTTGGCCATATTATAGATATACATATATGTTAGTAAACAGTAGCATATGTTATAAGTATAACTTATATAAATTATTATGATGAGGAAGCCCAAGAAAATGTTTGAGATAAAAAAAAACACTGTTTTCGTGGCCCAAATATCCCTTCAACTAGTATACCACTTGGCCCAATCTATTATTTTCAGCAGCCCGTTTTGTTTTTTCCTCCCCACTGACCCAAACGAATCCCAAACCAGCCCAAATGAACACCCTCTTTTTCATTCACCAACATGTTCTGTTTTCCATTCCACTCTCAGCCAAAGCAAGAAGATATCTTCGACCCTCCATTTTCCCCACCCTTTCCCCTTATGAACAAAGCCAATCCCTCTCAATTCTAAACCAGAACTTGTAGGCCTATTTCGATGAAAGTCTTTAAAATCTTCATCTCTCATCTTTGTCAGAAGATTTGGTCAAACTAAAAGCCAAAAAAACTTTTGAAAAAATCTGGATTTTTCAGAAAGTTTGACTCAAACGGATCTTTCAGATCCAAAGTCAAGCCCGTGATGGGGGCCTATAAATATTTCTCTAATGCTCCAGCCGAGGGAGGTTTTTTTTGGAGGATAAAAAAAATACTCTCTCATTTTAGGCCATTGATATTTTTCTACTATCTCTCAAAGTAACTTTAGTATTTTCCTCTCTCGATCTCTGTCCGTTCTGATTTTGTTTGAAGGCGAAAAGATCTAAGCCCTCAAAGCCCAGTTCATTGCTCCATAGAAAGGTAAATCCGACTCCGTGTCCATTCACCTCTTCCTTTCATTTCAAGTGGTTCTGTTTACTTAGAAATTCATGTTTTAGAATTTTGTTTGGTTTGCTTGATAATAAATGTTCGGAGCATTACTACAATTCTACTTTGGTTCGGTTAATATATATGCTTGAGTGTCAAAATAAAATACTTAAGATTTGCTTACGTAAATCTGATTCCGATCCTTTATTTTTTTTGTTGTTAAAATACTCAAACGGGTACTGCTGAAGGTTTTGCTAAGGTATAACTAAATTCATATCCATTATTACCTATAAGTAGTTGGTGTTGTTAATTAAAACTGTAGATCCACTTTAAGCAGGTATATGATGGTGAAATAGTGGAGGGATGGACAAATCTGTTATTTTAGCAAGTAGTTATAAATAGCTGTTATTTGAAGTAATATTCTAGATCTATTTGTTTGATGTTTATATGTATAGTGATTCTTGATTTTTAATTTGAGATGAGGGGGGTGGATCATGTAGAAAATTATTTACATTTATAATTCTCGTGTCGAAATTTAGTAGATCATGAGGTTAAAGTTTGTTCATGCAAGTAGTAGAAAAGTTTTTTTTTTGTACAGGGCTGACTTATGGAGATCTATTTGGTCTTTATTACATGAGCATCCTAGGAATGATAATCTCGTTTTTCTGTTGCATTTCGTCTTTACTGCCATTTTTTCGACTATGGTTATATTGGCTATGGAGATTCTGGTGGATGCTGAGCTTGTAGATAGAATTTTCTGGTGTTCTTCCCCCGTTTTTCATTAAAATACTACTATTTTTTTTTTTAAAATCATGCTTTCGGATCTTTGCATAAAAGAATGTGGCTTATGTTTGTTGGTTTATTAAAAATAAACTTGGTTGATTCCTTTGTTGTATTAAAACATGACTGAAGAAGAAGTTGGTCCTTTTCTTAGAAACCATGTCACTTAAAATATTCAGAAGGTAATAGTAATTGTGTGCTGTAGAAATCATGTTTGGAATTTTACTTGTTTGAAAATTTCCAGAAATGTGTAATGCCTTTACATCTAATTTTGAAGTCTTAGAGTAATATTGTTCTAATTCAGCCGGGTAGAAATCGCAGTCAAAATTTCTTATTCATTTTGCTCTGAGAATTGGTTCGTGACAAAAAGAGGAACAATGTGTTACATAAATGTTTAAATGGTCATAATGTTTGTTGTATCTCACATTTATAGATACATTTATATTCACTGTTAAGGTATGCGTGTAATAGTTGAGAATTAGTATTAGTCCAGATTTGCCTTAGTTTACAAACTCCTTAAAAAAGGGCAGCCCGGTGCACTAAGCTCCCGCTATGCGCGGGGTCCGGGGAAGGGCCGGATCACAAGGGTCTATTGTACGCAGCCATACCTTGCATTTCTGCAAGAGGTTGTTTCCACGGCTCGAACCCGTGACCTCCTGGTCACATGGCAGCAACTCTACCAGTTACGCCAAGGCTTCCCTTAGTTTACAAACTCCTTATGTTTGAGAATTTATTTATTTCTCTAATTCTTTATTTTCCTTCTCGTCTTTGTTTACATGTACACATTTGGAGCAACATGGAGTCTTGATACAAGACTCTTCATACCAACATAGAGTCATCATATCTCTACCTTCTTTAACCCTATGCGACAACAAGAAAACAAGCGAATTTATTTGGGGATGCCCATGGCGTCTTTCTTCGTTTTCATTTTATCATTTGTCCTATCTAAATCTTTATGTATAAATGTTGATGTGTGTGTTTTGGGGTTTATTTCAAGTTTGGGTTCATAGTTAGGAGTGAAGTTTTATTTAATCACATAGAGTACTTTCTTTATTTTATAATACAAAGGTACCCTTTTTTTGGCATAAAAGAGCGTATATATTTCATGACTTAAGAAACCCATTTAGTCCAATTAGAAGTTCTCACCAAAGTTTCCTTTGAACTAATATGCCATCTGGACGCCTTTAAATAAACAACAAATTCATTTTTTTAAAGTTTCGGTTCAACTCTTTCTTCAGTTTAGATTCATTATTTTACTTATAAAACTTTGTGTTGCTTGTAAGTTTTTTTTTGAATTCAGCTAAATGTTTAGCTATTTCCCTAAACTCATAACAATGTACCTTTTGTTTTAATTAATTAAGTTCGGCCGGTTAACCGTTTTAATACGGATCTTAAAGGGTGCTTAACACCTTTCCTTTAGATTAATTGAACCCTTATTCAGAATCTTAGGTTTAGTAGATTTTAAACGGAGTTAATATTTAGTAATTGATAGGTGTCTTAATTCACCTCTAAATTAATTAGGTGGCGACTCCTTAAGTTAGTTAATTAATTTAGAAATTATCAATATGTTGTACTCCAATTTAATCTGATTAAAATGGGGTATAACAATATTTAGAAGAAATCAATGATAAAAAAATAATTTTGTTATACACATATTTTAAAAATATATATGTGATTTTTTTTAAAATATTATTAACTGACGCGGGATGCATGTGCGACACACGAGATTCACGTTTAATTAATATATTTGTGACTTTTATTAAAATTTTGCTTTGGGCCATCAATTTGATTGAACCGCCTGTAATCTATATTACCTGTGAAGGCCAACCATTTTATTGAATAGTATACCATCATCCTACACAAAGCATTTCATAAAATAGTTAAATTTGCAAAGAACATACCATTAAATTAAAGGTTGGATTGTTACATTTTAAATTTGAACATTATATACAGAATTTGCATCATATTGATCAAATAACTTGAGCCACTTTGTAATTATTCTTTTGTACCCTGTAACAAAATTAAGATATCAACTACTTCCTCTTACCACCAGTAAATTCAACATAATTTTTCTTGATTTTCTTGAGCAAAGGTAAAACATGATAACCAAATGAAATCAACCATAAAAATCATGAATTTTTTTTTTTTTTTGGCGTGGGCGTGGGGGTGGGGGATACTTATACTAATTATTGGAGTAAAAAAATATATTAATTTCCGATACCTTGATTTTTTTCTTCTTCTTTGATTTTGTCCACTGTTCCAACATCAGTAATAGGAGATCTACCAGCAGCTTTCTTAAGATAAAAAGGAACCTTATTAGGCCTATTTATCCCAAAGATAGAGAGATCTCCATATGATATTTGCCTAACATCATCACCATTTTGTTCACTGTATCACAAGAAATATGTTTCAATAAAAACATTCTCATTTGGACCATTTTCTTCTTGAGAAATCTTTGATACAAAACTAAAATTGAAAGATTAAAGTGATAAATAAAAAAGACGTAATTGGAGTGGAAAAAAAATATTAATTTCCTGCACCTTGATTTTTCCTTCTTCGATTTTATTCATTGTTCTAACATCAATAACAGGAGATCTACTAGTAGCTTTCTTAAGATAAAAAAGATCCTTATTAGGCCTATTTATCCCAAAGATAGAGAGATCTCCATATGTTAATATGCTTAACATCGCTACCATTTTGTGCACTGTATCACAAGGAATATATTTCAATAAAAAAAACATTCTCATTTGGACCATTTTCTTCGTAAGAACGTGTACCTATATATATAAGGAAAAATGAAACATGATGATCGTTGTAATGAACTTTGATACAACTAAAATTGAAAGACTAAAGTGACAAATAAAAAAGACCGACAAAAGAAAATTAAATGGTCAAAGAGAACTTATATATATATAGAGAGAGAGAGAGAGAGATTGAAGAAGAATATTTAGAAGAAATCAATTATAAAAAAAATATGGTATATACCTCACACACATATTTTAACAATACATATGTGATTTTTAATTTTTTTTTTTTAATTAATTGACGGAGATGCATGTGCTACGCACAAAATGCACGTTTTAGTTAATATATTTGTGACTTTTTATTAAAGTTGCTTTAGGCAACCAATTTCATTAGGCCGCCTGTGGTCTATATTACCATCAATATAGATGTAGCTTTATGTTTCCTCTTCTGCAATTTTACCGTATGTTTTAATTCTTTAATACTATCGCTCACCACCAAATGATTGCAAAGCACCCACCCCTTTAAAATGTAAAATGTTGGGCCTTGCTCAGCACACGGGTCATGCCCTCTAGTACTATAATAATCTCACAACTATACTTTGTGAATTTATTTTTCATTAAGTTGTATATAAATCGATCTTTACACGTAATAACATAAATTTTCACCTTGCTTAAATAAGTAATTACCACTCCTATTTTTGCATGATGTACGAAGAACAATCCAAAACCTTAGTAGGCTCTGGAATAAGAACTGAGTGATACTTGAGGAAAGAGTAGTATTTGTAGTTGAAAAATGGTACTTTGGGAGTTAGTTGTAGTTGAACATACACTTCATTTGGAAAAATATTAAAATTTTGTGAGTGAAAATAAAACTCAATTGAAACCTGATCAATATCAATTTTTCAAATTTGGAAAACTTATCTTCAACTAACCAAAAATAATTCTAACGAATATTCAAATAATGTTTGAAAAAAAGAAGAAGAAATTCTTGTCCAACCAGGCGCTTAATTAAATGGAAAATGTTAGTAATCAAGTTGGTTAGTTATATGAACTTTTACCTTGTTAGTGCCAGTTCGATTATCATTTTGTAATCCCCTCCTATTCTTCCTTCCCTTCTAGTTATATGTAATTAAAAATTTAACAACAACAATATATTCTCTCTGTTTCAATTTGTTTGTCTGGTTTTGACTTGACACAGAGTTTAAGAAAGTAAAAAGACTTTTGAATCTTATGGTCATAAATTAACGACCACAAATTAAATATATGTAGAATGTACCAAATGTCCTAATACTCTCTCCATTTCAATTTGTTTGTCTGGTTTTGATTGGACACCGAGTTAAGAAAATAAAGAAGACTTTTGAATCTTGTGGTCTTAAATTAAAGATATGTAATGTATCAAAATGTCCTATAATCTTTTGGTCTTAAACATGCCATGTGAAAGTTGAAATTATAGAGCTGTCAAAATATGAAAGAAACATTCTTTTTTAAACCGACTAAAAAGAAAAGTAAGACAAATAAATTAAAAAGAGGGAGTAATAAGTTTCTTATCCGGTGCTAATGGTATTTAAAAAAAAATGATCTATTAGTATAGTATCTACCGAAAGGTTTGGTCTTTTAATTTTAAGTTTGTCAAAAGTTAACACTTTTAGTCTCTAACAAATATTTATCGAATTTCGTCTGTTAAATTTGACGAACACAATGAAAATAAGGTTTAAATATAAACACCAAAAAAGTCTTATCAAATCCTAAAATATTCAACACAAAAACAACACTAGAAACGAAAAAGATATAAAATATAGCAGAGATTACACCTCAAAAAGTTACACCAAATTTTAGAAATAACTTTAAAATAACAGAAACTACAAAAATTATACCTCTAAATATGAATTTTCGGTAATTTTAATTCTCGTAAAATCTAACAAAAAGGAATTTGATAAATATTTGATAGACACTAAAGTGTTAACTTTGAAACTTAACTGGCCAAAACTATTCCGTATACCTAAGCAACTATTTTGAACCTACTGTCAAGCATGTCCATAGACTACTACTATCATGTACTTATATGCGCCGTTTGATTTGCGAATTAAATTATTCTGAATTTATTATTTTGGAATTATAATATTTGAATAAATTTATCTCATCTAGAAGGTGGAATAAAATAATAATATCTGCTTTGGTGAGATAAGATGAAATATTCAGAATTAAGCTACCGTTTGGCTATAGATTCCCAAAAAAGAATTTGAAAAATTTGATTTAGGTGAAATTTTTCAAGTTTTGAAAATGTGTTTGGCCATAGTTTTTCAAAACATATTTCACTTTTTGTTTTGGAAATCATGAAACATTACTTATACTCATGCGTCTTAAAAACTATCAAGAATACCCAATCATACAAAACATACGTAATTGCTAATTCCAAATTATGCATAACATGATATTTTAATAACAACAATTGCTAACAACACACTTACTATCTACTGCAATTCGAATTACACTATAAAGATTCATCCGTGCAAGAAAAAAAAACGCTAATAACTAGCTATTCTTTAATATAATATTCCCTCAACGATAGTAATTGTGGAATATGGTAGATACGGCATTAATGGAAAAATATGATAGATAAAATTAGTTGGGTCATAAATAGATGAGGCTTTATATATATAAAAAATACAAAGTTTGAGGTAGTTTTTAAAAGGTTTGAAAAGGCCAAAACATAGATCTTGGCCCAAAAATAGGTTTGAGCCAGAATTTGATATTAAAGATTTGTTTTTAAATCTGTCAAAATTTTATGGCCAAACAAAAATTTGAAACAAATCTTCAAATTATGCTCCTAACATCTATGGCCAAATGGAAGCTAAGTTTGGACTCAATTTTATATTTGGCAAAAGACATAAATTGACTCTTAAACTTATCCCCAAAAGTCATTTTCACACTTAAACTATACAGACGACCCATTACACACCTAATATATTTTAAAGTGCTATTTGTTACCCCTTAGAAGCTGATGTGGCAAAAATAAAAATTATAATTCAAAAATAGGCAAGTGAAGTCAAAATTAAAATAAAAATGATTTTTAAATAATTCCTCCACCACTACTACCCCTAACCCCAACCCCACCCCACTCCTTTCTCTTCTCCTCTACGCCTCCCGACCCCCCTCTTCCTCATCTTCATCTTCTTCCATGCCCACCCTCACTGCCCCCTCCCCCCGGTCACTACCCCCTCTTCCTCATCTTCCTCTTTTCCTCCACACCCCCCGTCACTGCTGCCTTCCACGTTACCCCACTCCCTCTTCTCCTTCACCTTCACGCCACCCCCGCCCCGACGCCCACCACCACCCCACCGGAAAAACTGAATTGAGGAACAAATCATCCAATTCCTCGTCAAATTCGTCCCACTTACACTCAAATTCGTCCAAGTTTAAGAAACAATACGTAACTACAGTGAAGAAATTGCACGAATTGCCCTTCAAATGGACTTTTAATAACAATGAAGAAATTGCACGAACTGCCCTTCAAATGGATTGGATAATTTTTCTTCATTGTTGTTAAACAATGAAGAAATTGCACGAACTGTCCTTCAAATGGACTGGATAATTTTTCTTCATTGTTTAACAACAATGAAGAAATTGCACGAACTGCCCTTTAAATGGACTGGAGAAATTTTCTTCATTATTATTAAACAATGAAGAAACTGCACGAACTGCCCTGCAAATGGACTGGAGAAATTAAAATTCCACTAGAGAAATTGAAATCGCACAAACTGCCCTTCAAATGGACGTTTAAAAGAGATTTGGGTGATGTTAGTGATGGGGTAGTGGCTGAGGGGTTAGTGATGGAGAAGATGAAGAAGAAGAAGAAGGAGGGTGGGGGTGGGGGTGGGGGTGGGGGGTGTGTTGAGGGGTTATTTATATTTTACAATAAAGGAAAAATAAATTAACTAAAAGAAAAGAAAAATAATTTAAAATTTAAAATTTAAAAGAAATCTGATTTGGCGCTGACGTGGCGGGCGAGTGTATTACACTTTCCATTGTGCAAGTGGTCATCAGTTTGCAGGGGGTAAATAAATTCACTTTTGAGATGTTCAGGCGTGTAATAGGTCGTCTATATAGTTTAAGTGTGAAAATGACTTTTGGGGACAAATTTAGGGGTCAAGTTATGTCTTTTGCCTTTATATTTTGTTTAGTTAATTTATCCTCTTGAAATATCCCACCCAAACGACCCCTAACAGTAAATCATAAGGCGGTCAAGGTGACTTTTGAACATTTTCTTTTTGTGTTTACTTTTGCCCCCACAAAACGACAAACTTTGTATTCACATCCACAAAACCCTTAACGCCAAAAACCCTCCAATTTCTTTCCCATTTTTCTTTCAGTCCGCTTTTAGTAAAATTAAAACCAAACCAAATGTTATCCGTTTTTAGAATTTAAAACCAACTCAAACCCAACCCAAGTAATAACGGTTCATCTAATCAGTTTTTTTTTCGATATTCAGTTTGGATCGGTTTTTAATCAAACTGTGAATAACGGTCTAACGTGACTTCGAACATTTCCTCTTTGTGTTTACTTTGCCCCCCAACAAAACACAAACTTGTATTCACATCCACAATACCCTAACACTAAAAACCCTTCAATTTCTTTTCCATTTTTCTTCGGTCTGCTTTTAGTAAAATCAAAATCAAATAAAATATTATCGGTTTTTAAAATTTAAAGCCAACTCAAATAATGTCTATTCATTTAATAAGTTTGGTTCAATTTTTAACCAAACCGTGAACAAAGGTCAAGGTGACTTTGAACATTTTCTCTTTGTGTTTACTTTGTCCCCCAACAAAATGTCAAAGTTTGTATTCACATCCACAAAACCCTAACACCAAAAGCCCTCCTATTTTTTTCCAATTTTTCTTCTGCCCCCACCCCCAGATTGTGGGGACAGTACAATCAAAACCAACCCTAGTCCAGGAAACTCTCCCTTCTCTCTTCCAAATCTTTCAACTACTCTTTTCAATATTGTTATTACTGGTTTCTCTTTCTTGTCTCTCTTGTTTTTAGCATTTTTTTTAATAAAGAAGTTGGGTTTTTTTTAGAGTAAAAATGGAGGTGAATAGTTTCAGCTCTGATTTAGCTGTTTTTGGGAAAATAGTGATGAACTCTGTTCTTGAAGCTGTTGTTGCTGAGACCCTTTTGATTGCTCAAAGATCTGTTGCTTCTCTGCCCTTAATGGTATAACACACTTTTCCAACTTTATACTTTCTTGTTTTCTTGTAAAGTTTTGATTTTTATGCTGTGGGTTTTAGATTTCTTGCTGTCTTTGTGCTTCTGTTGAGTGTAATTTTGTATGTTCTTGTTCTTTGGAGTCAATTTTTTGTTTTTTGTTTTTTATAGGGTAATTGAGGCTTCATAGCTGATAATTTAGCTGTTTCATTTGAATTTCTAGTTTTCCTAACTTACACTTTCTTGTTTCTTGTAAAGTTTTGATTTATATGATGTGGGGTTTAGATTTCTTGTTTTCTTTTTGCTTCTGTTGTTGAACTACTCAATTATGAGTATGGTTTTGTCTGTGAGTCCAATACCAAGTCAAATTTCTTTTTCTTTTTTGCTAATTCTTTTATACATAACACGCTTTTCCAACTTTACACTTTCTTGTTTTCCTGTAAAATTTTGATTTTTATGCTGTGTGTTGTAGATTTGTTGCTCTCTTTTTGCTTCTGTTGTATGAACAACTCATTTGTGAGTGTGGTTTTGTCTGTGAGTCCAACCCCCAAGTCAATTTCTTTTTTTTTCTTGATAATTTAGCTGTTTCATTTGAATTTCTAGTTTTCCCAACTTCACTTTCTTGTTTTCTTGAAAGGTTTTGATTTTTATGCTGTGGGTTTTAGATTTCTTGCTTTCTTTTTTGCTTCTGTTGCGTGTGGTTTGTATGTGAGTCCACCCCCACTGACCAAATATGTTCTTGTTCTTTGGGGTCAATTTTTTTTTTTTTTTTGGTTCTTTATTGGGTAATTGAGGCTTCATAGTTGATAATTTAGCTGTTTCATTTGAATTTCTAGTTTTATGTGTTTGTTCTTGTGTTCCTAAAGTTGTGTATATGGACTGTGGTCTTTTTTGAATAACTGCTTACTGGAGAACTCAGTTTATTCCTTCATTGTTGCTGCTTCTTAATTGTAACTCCCAATTTTGATGGATTAGATGGATATGACATTATGGTTTTTCAGGCCTTCACCTTTAGCTTGTCTAGATTTAGTTAATCAAGTTTAGAGAACTTTTGCTTACACTTAATACTCAGATCTTGCAACCTGTTTGGCTCTTATTATCAAACCTGTAAAACCGTAATTTATTCCAATACATAAATGTTGAAACTGTTTCATTAACAAAGCTGTTACTTGAATTTCATTTAGTAGACTAATAAATGTTTCTAACATTAAGTAACCTATTCCTGAACTCCTCCCTTGTTTATGTGAATCTTGTGTATTTAAGCCTCATAGGGAAAAGGACTTTCACTAGTTCTGTTGATGAAAATGGTGCCAAAATACACCTTGTCCCCGCTCTTCTCCTTCATGATAACATGTATGGCCATTTTAGCACGAGCGGAGCTTACAAAAGTTCCATTAAGGCCTTATCTTAGAGGTAATCCAGGGCTATTACCACAAACAATTTCATCTCGTGATGATTCTTCAGTAGTCAAAAGAGTAGATGGTTGCAAAGGACAGGTACGTGAAGCTATTAACAAAAGGCTAATCCCATGTTGAATCGTGTGAACCTAACTTATTGTGAGGCTATTAGTGTTACGAAAACTTCTAGTCTTGCTGGTCTATAATGTTTGGAGATGAAGAATTGGCATTTGAACATGGGTTGTGTTTGATTTGTAATTAACTACTGAAAACAAGAGTTCTTTAAAGTAATAATTCAAGAACTATCATGACATTTAGGAAGACAATGCAAGAAGTAGCATAGAGAATGTTTGTGCTAGAATTGTTGCTCATATATTTAAAAATATCCACGGATCAGACTAACATTTGGAACATGGAAATACGGTGTCATAATATGGTTTCTAGTTCAATTTTCTGCTATTTGTGACATCTTTTACCGGATCTTGTTGTTCTGCTATTCGTAATTATTCTTGCTTGAAACTATTTCTTTGAAGAGAGCTTCGGGTTCTATTGTGATGAGTCATCTTCTTTCACCAATATTTGTCATGGCTGTAAATGCACTATCAACCATTGAAGATTTAATTTACTTTTGGCTTTTACCTTGAATTCCGGTTGTTCTGCCTCAATAAGCATAATATCATTTGTTTTTTTAATTTAATTCTGTGAAAGTTCATGTTCTTTGCTACATGTCATTAAGCTTATGCTGTTTACTTGCCTTGTTTTTTCAGTGATATTCATTGACCTTCAATGTGCATTGGTGGGGGATATCTTGTTCCTCAATTTTTGCCTAGATTCCCTTATGAAAACTTTTGGATTTCAGGCAGGATGTTTGCTGAAGGATGGTGCTCCGTTGCCAGAGTTGGTAAGCCCTGCTCCATTGTCAGAGTTCGAAAGCATTGCTCCATTGTCAGAGTTTGTAAGCATTGAAAAAAGGTAATATTCGTCTCTCCTGTATTCTTAAGGGATCGTTTGGTAGGGTGTATTAGGTAGAATAGTGCCAGTACTAAATTTTAGTACAATGTTTGGTTGCAAATTTAAGTTTGGTAATTGGTACAACTATTACCGGTATTGCCTGTACACCCTATTCACTATTCAGTACTATTCTTATACATAGTAGACCATGGCATTAACAATACTAGCACTGTTCGAATAATACAACAAACCAAACAGTCTATAAAAGATAATACCGGCATTACTAATACACCCTATTCAGTACTAATCTTATACACCCTACCAAACGATCTCTTAGTGTCACTGAACTGGGAGTTCCATGGAACAAAGCTTCAACAAGTCTGCTGATGTCGATTTCAGGTTTCCCTTTGAGGCACTTCTTAATCAAAAGAACAAAGCTTGTCCTGAGAACAAAGATGGCAGTGATACGGAGGATGATGATGAAGACGACGGTGGAGATGCTGAGGAACAGGATGACGACGATGATGCAAACGATGAAGATTTCTCCGGTGAAGAAGGGGAAGATGATGACGATGAAGGAGAAGATCCCGAGGAGGATCCTGCTGCGAATGGAAACGGAGGGAGTGATGATGACGAGGATGATGACGATGATGGTGATGACAATGATGATGACGAAGAAGAAGAGGAAGAAGACGATGAGGAAGAGGAGGATCAACCACCTGCTAAGAAGAGAAAGTGAAGTGTTTGTTAGATGTTTATATTCTGCTTCTCTATCAATGGTTGAGATTATGTAGTGGAAAGAGGAGGGAGATTTAGCTTTTCTGTCTCTTGACAGTGTAGGAAATTAACCATCCTGGTTCAGAACAAAAAGAGCTGCTTTTATCATGTGGATTGTTACTTATGCTTCCCCTTTTATCAGCCGGTTATGTCGATCGATTATTCTAAACTGCTTCGCCTAGTCTACTTATTATTATTCGTCACTTCAAGCCTAATGATTTTCCTTCTTTTTGGCGAAAAGGTATCTTCCCTTATGTAAAGAAAAATGAAAAGAAGGATCAAAATGGTCTTCTCCTGTCAATAAGGCAAAGAATCAGCCCCCGAGTCTCATGGTCAAACCTTGAAATAAATTTCATAATCGGATTACTTAGCTAAGAATTTCATATCTACGCTTAAATTATCATTACGAGTTCAAATCGACCTTCGGACGGAAGGAATAGTACATTTGACTAGTGATAGTTGATGAAAAGTATGTTCTATTTAATTGGATTGATATTTTGCATGCTTGGTATGGTATCTATCAGTTTCCTAAAGTCTTGAAAAGTTATATATGGAGAATTTAATACAGAGGTCTTTATCAATTCAAAAGTTTAAAATGAACTAAGCTTAATCAACTCCGCAATTTTTTAATCATCTTGTATTAAACAAAGTATTACATTGACTTCTCAGTTGCATTTGGAGGAATCAAATTAAAATCCAACAACCAAATAAAATAAAGAATGACAAAGGAAACGTTCTCTGCAAGCTCAACCTTTAACAACCTTAAAATGGTCATTTCAATTCCAAAATTCTACACATACAGATTGCCAAAGAGCAAAAAGATCATAACATTTTCTGCAAGTGTAGTGTTTTCTGATAAAGAACTATTCACAGAGATCTTTCTTCGTGTGCCAGTAAAATCACTAGTCCGATGCAAATGTGTATCGAAAAAATGGCGTCCTTTAATCTCTAGTCCTCACTTCACGCGCCTCAGAATCCCTTGTTTCGACCCTGCAAGTGGCATCTTTTTGTACCATTATTCATTTTTAACCAACCCTTTTCACAAATTTGCGTCTTTTAGCTTGGAAAATCCAATTCAAGCACCATTACAAAAGTTCCCTTTTCTACAACATGACTCCTAAAATCTTTTATCTTACAATCTTGCAATGGACTTTTGCTCTGCTGCACTTTTCATAATCCTTTCAAATTTAACAAGAACTACTACATATTCCACCCGACTACTCAACAATTCATCACTTGCTAGGTCATCGGAATGAGTTTAGCCTTTGATTCGTGGAGAACGCCTCATTACAAACTTATCTGTTTTCGAATATCTGAACTGGAAGTTGAAAATGACCAGATCGAGATTTACTCATCTGAAAAAGAGAAATGGAGAGTTTCTGGTCCACCTTTTCCTCTACGCCACGATATAAGTTTCAGACACGGACTAGTTTACGGAGCCATTTATGCGGCATGTAGGCTGTAGCAAACGTTTCAACGTGGAACAAGAAAAGTTTGAAAAGTTTCCCATGTCTAATTTCATTTACAGACAAGAAGTCCAGGATCATGAAGAGGATCACAGGATTGTCTATTTTGGGGAGTCTTATGGCTATTTGCACCTAATGCTTGTGAATCGCCAGAAACTAGCTTTGCACAATATATTGGAGATGAAACATGATGGTACAGAGCTACAAGACAGTCAAAAACGTTACTGCTAATAAAATGAAAGTGAACAAAGCCAAACCAATATGATATTCAATAAGCCCAATTTTTTTAGAGAGAAAATCTGAATTTGTTGAGGAAGACCAGTAGCAGACGAAAACCTATAGTCAAACTGAGAATCGCAACCTGGTTGTTCTTGAAGTACGAGGTGAATGTTGAAGACGTTGTGTTGGCATTTCCTCATATAATTCGACATTACCTTCAGATTACAAATTTTCATTACTTGAAGTACGAGGTGAATGTTGAAGACGTTGTGTTGGCATTTCCTCGTATAATTCGACATTACCTTCAGATTACAAATTTTCATTACTATGGCATGGCTGTGCTTAATGTTGTAAGGGGAGAGAAAGGCGGATTCATTCTAAATGGCAATACTACGTTACAACCAGGTGGAGAAGTTATTCCACAAGCTCAGTGATTTCAACAATAGCACTCATGAGGAATTTGATGAACTTGCCGCATGTCTTCATTTTCATAGCTTTTACCACAACACTCGGTCACTATTATCAATATTTAAATATTTAATACTCAAAAGTTTCATCAATACACCACCATTGCTAATATCATTATCTGTCTTTAGTAAATGTATTTTTCTGAAAATTACTTTCCAGTCTATAACCAAATACCGGTAAACATTTTTCAGAAGAGAAGTCATTTTCCGGAAATTGACTTCATACCAAACACATCCTAAATTTAATTGGTTGGGACTTGAGCGTAGAGGAGCATTGGTGATCCACAAAAAAGATCACACGCGTGCGCACACACAGAGGTAAGAAACGTAAAGTCCAAAGTTTAGCATCATGCTCCATTTCCACAAATAGAAGATGCTGATGTTCTAAATAGTACTCCAAAAAATAAAATAAAAAAACTAATATTCGGGGGGGATAAAAATGAGAGGTTTAATAAAACTCTTATCAGCAGGAGGGTAAATGATCAGGAAACCACAAAATATTATTTCATGCCTTTCAAGTCTTAACTGCAAAATATTGAGGAAATCAACACTTCAAGCCTTCGAGGGATGGTACCATCTATGAGGTAAACCTGCAGTGCAATAGAAATATAGCTGCTTAGCCACTTAAATTGACAAAACACCACAAGAAATCAAGTGATATGAAGTGATGCCTGATAAATCTATACAAAGATTCATGCTCAGATTTCACTTTCTTTGTTCACAAAACATGAAAGACGCCAAAGTAAATGCAGGAAATCCATGGAGTATGATTGGAGAAACTAATCATGCTGACCACTAAAATATCAGAACACTTGGCACACTACTGCTACAATTGTAAAACCATAATGTGTGCTTGAAGATAAGAATTAACACCTTTAGCAAATTGAAATGCATCGCAAGCCTGTTACTATCATTTCACCAATTGCCACAGCTAAAACCTCCAAGCGCTCAAGCACTAGTAATTACAAGCACTCTATAATGTTTGCTCGTGAATCATAAATAAACATGAGATAGACACTAGAATTTCCTACAGTTTATAACCAGCACAATCTTGGGCGAATCCACCTTTATAAAAGCAGGTGTGCTTCAACTCTGAGCAAATATATTTGCGTATATAGTCAAACGTTTATTATAATGGGTGACTGCCCAAGCAACCGACCATCTGGGTTCAATGTTTCTTGACCCAAGGGTCTTGGTTCAGGTAAGCCTACCTGGTTTACCACAGGACCATGGTATTACTTAAAAGCTCATAAGTAAAATCTTCAGCTGCTCAGCAGATGTTTTTTTGTTTACACATACTACGCACCATATCATTAATACCTTCACCTTTAATAATTTCTGACAGAAACTTTCATATATAAACTGCCTCTAGAAAAAGAGAATAGATTAAGTTCATTAACAATACTAATCAGTAATAGCTAACAATTATCCCATGTTAGAAACTCATATGATTTTTGAATTCTGGGCTAATGTGCTACTACTAGGAATTTCAAATTAACACTCAAAAGGGATAAATCAGCTACATCAAATTTTCCTTTTATTCATCCCAAGCAATAAAAATTGCAGAGACGTAAAACTAGCTTATTCGATATGGTTCAGTAAATAGGAATCCCAGAAATACAGTAACATTGGAAGAACATAGGATATGGGCCCATATAGGAAAGGGCAAGACAGACTAGTTTGATTCCAAGCCAAGCAGCAGGGTGATCAGCTTATCGGGCAGGGAATCACATTCGCTAATAGAGCTTCCTTACAATCACACCCTAGGAGAGTGCAAATGGCAAGTTGAATGGTCTGGTTCCACTCAGTAGCCCAAATCCGCATACCCCCTTTAACACACAAGTATGCTTTAGCTACTAAGCTTCAAAGTAAGGTTACCGTCATACCTCTATATTAAACTTAAAACTCCACAAAGGTTTTGGGATTGCATTCGTAAATCCATGGTGGTAGTGAGAAGAATGCCAACCGCAATTGTCTCTTTTGTCTTAGTTTATTTGACATATTGATAATCTAAATTTACTTGGCCACTCTCAACTTCCAAGACTTCTCGTGTCAAAGAATTCAAATAGTACTACTCAAGCAGCCATATTATTCACACCATATTGTAACATCATTTAAAAAAAAAAAAAAAAACTTCAAAGCATTTCAACTACTATAATGCACATTTTGAACTTTTTCACTGAGTCACAGATTTGGGTAAACAAAGGTCATTTACAATGATAGTCCATACAGTCATTTTTCCATTGTTCTATATTAGGTGATTTGCCAAATCTGGATAGTGTAAAATCCTAATTAATCCATGACAAAGAAAACATGGATTTAGCGGCGATGGATTAAACTAATTCCAAACCATCCATTTAGGGATGTAACAAACCAAATAGTTTTATATCTTTTGTACAACCATTACATACTTGCTATTACTTGTCAGATATATAAGAATGAAGTCGTGATAAGAAGAAAAATAAGTCACATTTCCATCAGCAAGCTCTGATCATATATAGATATACATGCTTTCTTCCTATGTTTAAGAAACAAGAGACGATGGGAAAAATACTTCCTAACACAGTAACACTTATCATGGGCGATACTTTGTGAATTTCATTTCATTCGCCAATTTATCAAGCATAAAATCAGACCAAGCGTATGCAAGTTAACTTTACACAAACGCACACATACAATATTAGAATACACACGATCACAATGGACACATAAAAGATGCAGCAATATCAGATAATTAATCAAATACTATAAAATTCACTTACTAAGGCAACTTTCCGGCCCGGAAAGTAGCAAACTTTGACACTTCTGAATAGCTATAATCAATATCATTCTCCTTCAACAATGCCTCAATCATAGCTTTAACTTTCTCTGGCTCCAAGCTTTCACATTCAATCTCATAACAAGTCCCAAACTCATACATAGTCTCATCTACCTCCAATTCCACACCATTCCACTCGAACACATTCCTCACATTCTTAAACCCACCCAATCCAATAAACCCTTCCTCACCAACATGAAATTCCTCTTTTGCCCTCTTCAAAACCCTAGTATCTACCTGCATCAATTGTCTAGGGTTAGAAACACATTCATATCCTATTTTCGGATCCAATTCCTCCTCATCCTCTTCGACTCGGCTAACACCGTCGATAATTACGGCTTTAGCCTTGAGACACAACATGCATTTCACGTTTTCCGAATTCTCGTAGAATCGGAGCCGGAGAACTGCCCGGCGCGTGCTCAGCTCGCCGCACGCGCCGTCGAAGAAAGTGTTGCGCTGGTGGTGTGTTTTCGTGTGGTAAGGTGAGAGAAGTGAGAGAACTTTCTGATGTGCGGTTGAATCCGGCAACCGGAGCTTCACTTCAACCTCCATTGACGGCAGAGGTGGATCCAGGATTTGAAGTTTATGGGTTCCTACAGTAATCTCAAATTAAATTATCACAATCAAATATTTAATGGAATTTTTACTTACTCTGTCCCAATTTATGTGGCACAGTTTGAATTTCGAGATTCAAACTTCTAAACTTTGACAGTAAATTTAGACACAAAAGCTTTAAGTTTTTGAAATAAAATGAGATAATGGTCAAAAACATAGTTGAAGTATCATATTTTTTGCTAGTTTTCTACTTAAACTATCAGGTGCTTGTGTTTCCTACCTGAACTATCACCAACTATTTATCAAAACGCACCTGAATTATCACCAACTATTTATCAAAACATACCTAGACTAGTATCTGATGGTGCTGGAAACTCCCAAAAAAAGTGATACTTCATGTGTGTTGTTGATCGTTATCTCTTAATTTTTTTTCAATTTTCCAATTAGTTCCTTTAATTATCCGCAGCAGAGTGTCATTTAGCACCATTTTTAACAACAAAAAGAGACTCTACACCACGCATCATTCCATACTAGTTGATGTGTGTTTTTCTTAATAAGGAAGTTGAGGTTGAGGTGCATTTCGATAAATAATTGGTGATTGTTCAGATAGAAAATACAAATACTTGATAGTAACAAAGGGCAGCCCGGTGCACTAAGCTCCCGCTACGAGCGGGGTCCAGAAAAGAGCCGGACCACAAGGGTCTATTGTACTCAGCCTTACCTTGCATTTCTGAATGCAAGAGGCTGTTTCCAGAGGCTCGAACCCGTGACCTCCTGGTCACGTGACAGCAACTTTACCAATTACGCTAAGGCAACCTTCAAATACTTGATAGTAACTATCAGGTAGAAAATTACAAATAAAATTTATATATTTGAAAAACCTAAGTAAAAAGTACTATAAATCACAACTTAAAATATTTAAAAGGCAAGGAATCAAAAGAAAAACTTGGTTGACTCATCGAAATTCCAAACCGTGCCACATAGATTGGAACGCAGAGAGTAATAATACAAATATACCGTACCTGAAGAGCTGTATCCGCTCCTGATTGACGGAGCGCGTGAGATCAACTGTGGCCGATGTGACAGAACTGTAAAAGGGCGGCGCGTGAGACTTAACGACCGCGCGTGAGGCTAATTAAGGACGATAAACTGGGCAAAAATAACGAAATGAACTGTAAAACGTGAGATCAAGTGAGGACGATGTGACAGAATTATAAAGTTGTTGTTTTTAGTTGAGGCCAATGCGATGGTTTTTGGTGGCTGAGGGATCGATAGTAGAGCGGTCGAAGTGTTGGAGGAGTGACGTGGCACCGGTGGTGTTGGCGGTGGTGGTATTGGAAGCGGCGGCGGCGGCGGCGGCGGCGGCGCGTTTGCGAGCTTCTTCGAGTTCTTCTTTGTCTTCTATTTTCACTTCGATTTTGCTTGGCTTTCTTCGAAGCATTTCTTCACTTCTTCTCGTGTCCTACGCAAGAGGGGCAATTCAGTCCCCAAAAGCCCTTTCTGATCTCAGGCCCGAGATAAAAAACTAATAAGTAAAATTTTCAAGAATAGCTAACTTTTAGCCTCTTGTAACAAGCTACTACTGACTATAAGTTCATTATTTACAATTCGTAGCTGGTTTTTTCTATACTTAAATTCTGGAAGCGTCGCATAAATATAGTCAAAATATACACTAAATACACGGAATTGTTGAGCAAATAATGTCTCTATTTAAGGAAAAAATCTTTTTTCAAAACTAAACAGAAATCTATTTTTAATGTTTCATAAATCACGCAAATCTCATTCTCTTCGATATCTAATCACATATCTCATTCAACATCTAATCATTCACATAAAATTTGAATTCAAAAACTCTGTTCATATTTTTTCTCAAAATATAACTAAAAAAAATCTCTTTTTAATGTTCCATAAATCATGCAAAGCTTGATTTGTTCATCAACTGAATTACACGTTTCACCGTGTAATTGCAACTTTTTTTTATTTTTCTGAAATTTTTAGTTGTTTTTCATATATATTTTGGCTATATTTTTAATTGTATTTTGATTATTATGTTCAATATTACTTATTCTGGTTTCTGTTTACTATATTTAAGATATATTTTTCATATATTTTGACTATATTTAGAAAATTTTCAGAAAAAAAAGTTGCAATGAAAACGTTGCTACCTCAATTATGACTATATTTTGGCTATATTTTTTAATTATATTTTGATTAATATGTTCAATATTACTTATTCTGGTTTCTGTTGACTATATTTCAGATCTATTTTTCATATATTTTTCAAAATTTCAGAAAAATAAAAAAATTAAAAAGTTGCAGTGAAAACTTTATTACCTCAATTATGAACTCAAATTGAATTCGATATTTCAACAGATGAATTCAATATATTCGTCATTTAAAACGCAAAAATAACAGAGAATCTTACATATTTTAGGAAATAGAATTGAATTTTGGGGGTAAAATATTGAAATTAATGAGCAATTAATACAACGTAAAAAAAGGAAGTGAAAGAAATCAGCAACTGATTTGAAAAGCACGAAATTAGGGGAGATGGGGAGTTAGAAACGTGTATATTAAGGAAAAAGGGAGAGAGAGAAAGTGTACAGCTAAAAAATAGGGGTGTGGGGAGTGGTAAGTTAATGGTAGAAAAGTGAATAGCTATAAGTTGTAAAAATATAATATTATAGCTACTAAAATTAATTATTAAAAAGTATAGTTATGTTCCATAAATATGTAACATAATATACTATTTTAATTTATCTGATACACATTCTTTTTTATTCTGTTCTAAATGAGGTGCCGTTTGGCCATAAAAATTATTCACTTTTTTCGGATTTTTTTTTACTTTTTTCACTTTTGGGTGTTTGGCCATAAATATTCCGAATACAACTTAAAATTGTATTCCGGAATACCAAAAATTCAAAAAACTTATTTTTCAAAAAAAATTCACTTTTTTCACTTTTTTACAACTAGATTTCACCAAAAACTACAATTTCAAAAACTATGGCCAAACACAACTCCAACTTCAGAAATTCCAAAAAAAAGTGAATTTGTTTTTGGTATCTATGGCCAAACGCCTACTAAATAAATAAATATATATATAGCCGATAACATGGAATCACCAAGTGGGTGCCTGAAATCTGGCACCTAGCCCGACCAGTAGCGCAACCCCACACCTTGCCAGGGTATGAGACATAAGCATGACATGAAAATGGATCTTTTCAACTGTTTGAAGGTGTCGTCCTAATCTGGGCGGTTCGACCCTTTCCTACGTTGTCATATGTAGTTTCAGGCTATCTGAGCCTTTTCTGTAAACCTATGCTACTCCCAAAAATATGAACATGGATATAGTTGACATCTGGGCCAATGATATGTATAATATGGCTTGTAAGCATGACTTGCAAACATGGTTCATAAACATGGCTTATAAACATGATTCGTGAGTATAATGTAGCAAGGATATAGTATATAGTATAACTTGTATGAAAACATGGATGCATATTAAATATCATGAAATATGCATAAAAGTTCGTATCTTGCATTTAAGAACCCATGGAATGCAAAATATGGATTTTCATGGATTACGAGCAGATTCTCGATAACCAGAATGAAATATT
The DNA here is from genome assembly GCF_019175385.1 of Lycium barbarum. Taxonomy (NCBI): domain Eukaryota; kingdom Viridiplantae; phylum Streptophyta; class Magnoliopsida; order Solanales; family Solanaceae; genus Lycium; species Lycium barbarum. The sequence continues at coordinate 10,874,541 of NC_083343.1, forward strand.
AAGAACACAATACGAATTAATCATACAAACATGGTGTATCTTGGTACATATACTTAGGGTTATCATGAACATGTTTAGAACCCTAGTTTTAGTTTTCGTATAATCATGGAAGAATGTGGCGCGGGGAAGAGCAATGATGTTCCCACACATAGATAGAAACCCTACATACATGTTAATGCTCCAAACCTTGTAACCAATGGTTTGAACTTGAGAAGAATCCCAAAAGCCTTAATCTTGAATCCCTTAGATGAGTTTTTTTTAAAACCCTAGGTTAGGAATAATGGATTCTTATTTAGAAATCATAAATATACGTTAGAATTCACTTGGAATGTTTGTTACAGGCTTACCTTGGTGTATTTTAATGGTGGGAAGAGAAAACCTTCATGCTAGGGCTTGGGAGTATGAAAAACTGAAATAAAATGCTGAACTCTTGTGTTATATTTTGCTGCGTCAAAAATTATAGTCATGAGGTATGGTCCAGTAATTATTTGTATGGTCACAAGTTACGACCCCTATTTATATTATATGGCTAAAAGTATGGCCCGTACTTCCAAGTACGGTCCGTATAAAATGGGCTCATATAAGTTGGCAAATTCCAGAAACTGGAAATTTTCCCTCAGGATTTACGGATCGAAATACGGTTCGTATTTCATTATACGACCTCAAGTACGGTCTGTATATAAATATACGGTCCGTATAACTGGGCATAAATTTTAAACTTCACTGAACTGAAATGAATTTAATTCTAACACTCCCCATCGAGTTTCTAAGTCCCCGAATCATGAACACAGCTTAGTTTGAAGATACGAAATGTTACAATATATCTCCTTTGGGATCATTCGTCCTCGAATGATGGGTCATGGTTAAAAATGCGACTGAACAAGGCTTGAATACATGAACATGAAAAAACATGGCATGGAATATGGAGACTGAATTAACATGACATGGTTTTTGTGGAAACATGGATACTGGGACATGAGACATGAATCGTGAATACATGAACATGAACATGAAACGTGAGGTGTGAATATGTAAGGGACATGACATGGACTCAAAAGGTATTTGACTTGAACGCTTTCTGGTTGCTCTTCAAACAAATGAGGATATCTGAATTTCATGTCTTCTTTGGCTTCCCATATAGCCTCTTCAAATTTCTGACTCCTCCATAAAACCTTTACTGAGGCTACTTCCTTAGTTCTCAACTTGCGAACCTGATGATCAAGAATAGCCACTGGGGTACTTCCAGCAAGAAATATATCGAAGAGTTAATGCTGGGCTAGCAGAAAATCATCTCTTCATAGGTTAGGCCATCATTAACCGTTATAGTATCAGCGGGAACAACCAATGACAGGTCTCCCACACACTTTCTTAATGTGAACACATGGAACACTGGGTGAACAAAAACCAACTCTTATGGCTACTTGACCAACCCGTCGCAGGATTCTATAAGGTCCGATATATCTAGGATTGAGTTTCCCTTTCTTGCCAAATCTCATCACACCTTTCATAGGTGAAATCTTTAGGAACACCTATCATCAACTTGGAACTCTTAAGTCTGACATGCCACAACTAGGGGAACGTGCAGACACCTACCATTGCCAACAAGAATATATGAATCAATGGTACCACATATAGACACATATCTCAATCACAATACCAATATCATAACCTTTCTTTCCTTCCAAACAACCTCAACCATGATAAATGACACACAAGTAATCACTAAGCATCAACTCTAGAATTAATCACGTGGCGACAAGTCAACAACTCACCAATAAGCAACAACTCACTAGAACACCATAAGGCGACAAACCATAATCAACAACAATACTAACCTAAGTATTCCATCCCAACTTCATACCTGAAGGTTTACATGCTTTCTCCAACAATCACTAACTCTACATATGACCTGCTAACCAAAGTCTAACAAAAAAGGTAAGCCGTGACTTACTTGGAAAGCCAAACAGAAGCCACGAACCGTCACACCTTGGCCTTTTCCTTTCGTAGCACCTCCAAGTACTCAAAGTCTATTCATAATCAATTCTATATTAAAAACCACAAATAATGACACCTATATTACTATACTTCTAGTTAGGTCAAATTCTAACACAAGGAATTTGGGGAAACTGGCCCACAAGTGTAAAATAGGAAATTAAAAGATAGAATATGCAATTCAAGCTCTAGATGATCAAACCCACTAATCAATTGCTAAAATAATTCAAGATTAAGCCTAATTCAGATTTAAAGTAAAACCCCGAAATTTGGGTTCTTCAATCCTCAATTTAACCACTAATAGTGGAAGAAATAAGCTTAACAACAAGGAATTCATCAAATTCTATGGTTATACTAGTCAATTCACCATCAATTTCCATTTTAGAAGTCTAAACCCATTTCAAGAAATTTATCACAGGACTCATCTTCTCTATTTTGATTCTGATGATTCTAAGCATGGATTAGGGATCCAGGAAGGTAAAGGATTAAGTGTAGGGTCATAGATCTTACCTCCAAGAAGATTCAGTCCACAAGTTGATCAATTTTCCCAAAGAGTGCTTAGAAAGTGATGAGAAGAAGTGATAGGGTTTAAGGGTTTTAACTTGAGAAAAGGAAAATAATTCTGCCCGACATCGGCTGCAGTCGTTATGGGCCCGCTGCAGTGCATGCGCTATGGTGGCCAAGGGACAGCTACAGCAGCCTACTAAAAAATCCCAAAACCATTATAGTGGCAACCCTACCGCAAGCCTGCTACAACGATTGGTCGACCACTATGGAGGCTCGTCACAATTATACTACGACTGCTATAGCCGTCAGTCCCTCGCTACCGCGGGGTCGCTGCGGCGGACACCAGACAAAGAATGCTACTAGTTTTTGATAATCTCCAACCCGAAATTCGACTATAACTAGAGGCCCCACAGATACAAAACAAACATGCAAACATACATAAAAACGCTCTACAAACTCACCCGTGGCCTCAAATTTCCCAACGGAGGTGTATTTGACCAAGTCAACCTCCAATGGCCTAAAGCCAAGTTTCCAACCCAAGTTCTAAAATTCTCTCAATTGCATTAGGAACCAAACATTACCAAGTCATAAATGATCATCCGGATCTCTTGGAATCGACGAAATTTTTAAAAAGGTCTGTTTACCCAAAAGTCAATTTTGGGTCAAACGAATTCCACTTTAAGGCTCAAATCTTCCAAAAGTCACTCTAAAACCCGCCCGATGACCTCGGGAAAAGGTCAATAGGGGTAAAAGGGTCATTAGCACTATAATGACCAATCGGGTCATTACAAAGTCTCTGTTCCGCACATCTGTATAGGACTTCTGGTGACTCTGAGCCGTTCTCAAACGCACTTGTATCAACTTGACTTTCTCCATGGCCTGATAGACCAAATCCGGTCCCAACAACTCTGCTTCACCAACTTCGAACCAACCAATGGGTGATCTACACCTTTGCCTATACAGAGTTTGTAATGGTGCTATCTTGATATTAGCATGATAACTGTTATTACAAGCAAATTCAATGAGAGGCAAATGATCATCCCAACTAACTTTGAAATCTAGGACACATACTCTCAGCATGTCCTCCAGAGTTTGGATATTACACTCTGCCTTACCATCTGTTTGAGGGTGAAAAATTGCGCTGAGATTTATCTTGGTACCCAATCCCTTCTGAAAGGATTTCCAGAAGTTCGCTGTGAACTGAGCACCACGATATGAAATAATGGACACTAGGTCCGATGCAATCTAATAATTTCAGGAATATACAACTTGGCATAGTCTTCTGCTGAATCTGTGGTCTTAGCTGGCAAAAACTGCGTTGACTTAGTAAGTCAGTCCACAATCACACAAATCGAGTCATGTCTTCACGATGAGCGAGAGAGACCTGTTATAAAGTCCATGTTTATCATCTCCCATTTCCAAACAGGAATATCAATATTCTGAGCCAACCCACCCGGCTTCTAGTGCTCGGCTTTCACTTGCTAACAATTCAGACACTTAGCTACAAAATCTGCTACATTCTTTTTTATATCATTCCATTAATAAATTTCCTTACGGTCATGATACATCTTCATGGAACCTGGGTGGATGGAATACCTAGAATTGTGAGCTTCTGATATAATTCACTCTCTAAGCTCATCAATATCTAGAACACATAGTCTGCCTCTATACCTTAAGGTACCATCATCTTTCCCTTGTTAGAAAACCGTTGTCTTATGCTTGTAAATCCCCTCTTTTAGCTGCAATAAGCAGGGATCACTAAACTGTTTCTCCTTCAATTTAGCCACTAGAGAGGAATAAGCCCTGTTCTGAACAACAACTTCCCTATCTTCGGAGTCCAAGAGTTGAACTCCTAAATTAGCTAAGCGGTGAACTTCTTTGGTCATATTTCTCATGTCTACCTCAACGTGAGGTAAAATTCCCATGGAACGCCAACTAGGAGCATCGGCTACAGCATTTGCCTTTCCTGGATGATAGAGAATATCCACATCATAGTTTTTAAGCAACTCCAGCCACCTCCTCTTCTAGATGTTCAACTCTCTTTGCTTGAAAATATACTGCAGGCACTTGTGATCGGTGAAAATATCAACATGCACTCCATACAAATAATATCGCATATCGTCAGTGCAAAAATCATGGCTACTAATTCCAAGTCATGAGTTGGATAATTATTTTCATAAGCCGTAAGCTGTCGAGATGCATAAGCTACAACCTTACCATGCTATATTAAGACACATCCGAGACCAATTTCCGAAGCATCATAATAAACCACAAACCTTTCAGTTCCCTCTGGTAGTGTCAAAACTAGAGCAGAAGTTAACCTCTTCTTCAACTCTTTGAAACTTTGCTCACACGCATCTGACCATTGAAATTTGACCTTTTTCTGTGTCAACTTATTCAATGGAGATGAGATAGAGGAAAATCCCTCTATAAAACGTCTGTAATAGTCTGCCAGACCCAAGAAACTTCTTATATCTGAAACTGAGGTGGGTCTAGGATAATTCTTTACGACATTAACTTTCTGAGAATCAACTTTTATACCTTCACCTGAAATTACATGGCCTAAAAACACTACTGACTTAATCCAAAATTCACACTTTGAAAATTTCGCATAAAGCTCATGATCCTGAAGTGTCTGAAACACTATTTTGAGATGTTCTACATGTTCAGTCTCACTACGGGAATACATCCAAATATCATCAATAAACACAATGACGAATAATTCAAGATACGGCTTGAAGACCCTGTTCATAAGGTCCATGAAAGTATCTGGTGCATTTGTTAACCCAAATGACATGACAAGAAATTCGAAATGACCATAACGGGTTCTGAAAGCAGTCTTCGGAATATTAACTTCCTTAACCTTTAACTGATAGTATCCTGATCTGAGGTCAATCTTAAAATAATACTGGCACCCTGAAGTTGGTCAAATAAATAATCTATTCTGGGTAGAGGGTATTTGTTGTTAATGGTAACCTTTTTCAATTGACGATAATCAATGCACATGTATAAGGAACCATCTTTCTTTCGGACAAACAAGACTGGAGCGCCCCAAGGTGAGACACTTGGCCTAATAAATCCCTTGTCAAGAAGATCTTTCAACTGGACTTTTAACACTTTCAACTTTGCTGGAGCCATTCTGTATGGTAGAATAGATATCAGCTTAGTGTCGGGAAGTAGATAAATTCCAAAGTCTATTTCCCTGTCGGGAGAAACTCTGGAAAAAATCTTTTGGAAACTCATTAACGACTGGTACAAACTGGAGAGTTGAGGTCTAGGTATCTGTATCCCTGATCGAACTAAGTGACAGATATACCCCTTGGAAATCATCTTTCTTGCTTTAAGATAGGAAATAAATCTACCCCTGGGTACTACTGAATTACGCTTCTATTCTATGACTGGTTCATTAGGAATTTCAAATCTTACTATTTTGGTTCTATAACCTACTGTAGCATAACATGAAGCTAACCATTCCATACCCATGATTACATCAAAGTCTACCATCCTTAATTCTGCTAAGTCGGCTATGGTTCTGCGGTGATAGACTAAAATCGGGCAACCCCAATAAATATGTCTACCTATAACTGACTCTCCAACTGAAGTGAACGCTTCAAAGCGTTCATGCAACTTTTTTGGTTCTATCTCAAATTTCTTAGCAATAAATAGGGTTACATAAGATAAGGTGGATCTTGGGTCAACAAGGGCATAAACATCGAAAGTGAAAACTGTTAGTGTACTTGTGACAATATCTGCACGTGCCTCTGTATCGTGACAACTTGACAAAGCATACAAGGTGTTCTGAGCTCCGCCTACATTTCCAAACTTAGCTGCACCATGCCCTGACTGGTCTTGAGAATTCCGAGGAGCTGCTGAATTAGTGGACTGGGCCACGTTACCACCGATGCCCTGTCTCGTTGATGAACAATCCCTTTGAAAATGGCCCCGCTGGCCATACCCATAACATATATCCATATCCATGCGACACTCCCTAGGTGTCTCTTACCACAATTGCTGCAGACAAGATTATCATAAGCCATATGACCCACACTAGCATGAGAATAGGAGTATGTTGGCCTGAAATTCTGTCTCTTCTAATCATTCTTGAACTTTGGGGCTGGGGCACTAACTGTAGATAAAGCGGGTCCTGATAACATGTTCTTGAAGAATTTCCTGCCTCCACCTCCCCCATGATTGAAGTTACCTGCAGACTTAGCTTTTTTATTAAATTATCTATCTTTTTCTTTCTGAAGAGCTTTTTGCTCTTTCATTCTGTCCTCAATACCCTGAACAAAAGCAACCATCTTGATGATAGTAATTGTCCCATTCTGAGCAGTAATATTGGCCTGAAATTCTGTCTCTTCTAATCATTATTGAACTTTGGGGCTGGGGCACTAACTGTAGATAGAGCGGGTCCTGATAACATGTTCTTGAAGAATTTCCTGCCTCCACCTCCCCCATGATTGAAGTTACCTGCAGATTTAGCTTTTTTATTAAATTCTCTATCTTTTTCTTTCTGAAGAGCTTTTTGCTCTTTCATTCTGTCCTCAATACCCTGAACAAAAGCAACCATCTTGATGATAGTAATTGTCCCATTCTGAGCAGTAATATTCGCATCACCATGTAAGTCGAGTATAAGGCCCAACACAAATCTCCTAAGGCTCTCATATCAGGGACCATATACTGAGCATACTTAGCCGAGGAAACAAACTTGAGATAGTACTCATTCACACTCATACCATTCTGCTTGAGTCTCTCAAATTCGTAGGCCTTCGCCTCTCTAACCTCAATCGGCTAGAAGTGGTCAATTATCATGACCCAAACGGAGGGCCATAATGGGCACCCGGAGCTAACCTACCGAGCACCACATACATGCAACTCTTAGTCATACCTGGGTGGGCCATAATGCTAAGTTATAGATACATAAGTTGTATGAGACACAAGCCCAAAACATAATATACATACGTCATCAAGCTAATCCTAAGTATACAAGCTGGACTAGACTGTCACATACATCTAACTATACATATTGTCTGTAAGACTCTACTGGAGTACATGACATAATGTGGCTGGGACAGGGTCCCACCATACCCATGCAAATGCATATGCAACCATGCTGACTCAGAGAGCAACTCCGGAACAAGTGAAGTGCCAAAACACTATTTGCTGAGCTGATATCCTACTTGGAGATCTATCAACCTGTATCTCAAGACCTGCGGGCATGAAACGCAGCGCCTCTAGTAAAGGTATGTCAGTACGAATAATGTACCGAGTATGTAAGGCGAAAAATGTAACATAATAAACATACACTGCAAAGAAAAAGGATAAGAATCAACCTGGCGTTTCTGACTTACCGATGAGAATAGCATGTACGTCTTTCTATACTCTTATGTGCTTAACTACATCTATGTACAATACTGTGTCTCTGGCCTACTTATAATTCTGGTGCTATCTGCCCAACTGATCAGTGGTAACTGGCCATCCGATTATTGCCCGATAGTAGAGCGCATTTGCCCGACCGATCAGTGGTAACTGCCCAATCAGTCGTAGCATGGTGGTAAATACCTATCTGCCCGACCGCCGTAGATTAGTGGTAATAACTGCCTAACCAGCCGTAGCATGGTCGTAAATAGTGATACATAGTATGACCAACTGGCTGTAGACCAGTAGTAAATATAATCAACATTATAATCAGACCTCTATGGGTGATTTTTATACACTTCTCATGATCATTACTTATTCGTTAATGCCTATATGATTATATAAAACTTATAAGCACATTTCTGGGCCACTAAGACTTCTTTTTGATTGACTAAACCTTAGTCAATTCCTGGGTGCATCATAAACCTTTCCTCTAGCATTAAGTACCTCATTAGGGATCTTATGATCAGCATACTATGCATGTCTTACAAAACATTCCATAAGAACACATCTCTTGATTCATCGGAGTGACGTAAGGTCGTTATACCTCCAATTATCTTTATGGATCTATCATTGTCAGCATATCTCACCTTGAAAGGATCAATGGCCATAAATGATATTAATAACAATAAACAAGATTAATTATGTCATAGAAACATCAAGATGCATAAGCTCCTAACATTTCTAAGAGTGAAGTTATTATGGACATCATTGGTGTAAGTATGTATCGATAAGATCATGCCTTAAGAAAAAAAAGACAACCTTACATACCTCAAGCCGTCCAAGAAATCCAATAATCGGGCTACTTACAACTAGCACGCCAATCCTATAACAAGGAATACATATATAAACTTAGATGGAGCTAGTATATCACGTATATCAACGATAACTTGATTCTAAAGTAAAACGGGCAGTATTTCCCCTTACTCTCCAATCATGTCAACATATACAACAACCCACAATAATAAAAATAAGCTTACAAAAGTCCTTAAATACTTCTTTCACTGCTCATACAAAGAATATACACCAAACAACCCAAAGTATACCAATATAGAATAACAATATACACTTTTTTCTTCCTAATCAAGGAGCATAATCTCATCAACACACCAACAATATTAGATACCATCCATATACAAGGAAATTAGCTCAAGAACATAGCCACAACATGCTCAAAACAGTCATAAACTCAACAACTACAACACACCACTTTATGATATTTCCTCCAAAACTATTTTCACTTTTAAGCCTTGCTTCCTTCAAATCAACTCAAAATAAGAGATAGGAGGAAAAATATACCTTATACTTGAAGAACTTCAATTCATACAACTTGCTTCAAGACCAAACTCACTACCACATCAAGTAGAAGCAAGAACAATCACTTTTCATAAACTTGTTTAGTGTAATCTTGTTGAATTCTTGATCTAAGGGGATATAAGTGTTTATGAGATATATATCGAGGTTTATAGAGCTCAAGAGAAGTGTAAATCATGATAAAATGGAGAGAAATAGGTATTTATACCCTTTGAAAGTCGGTTTCACTGCCTCTCTAATTGGCCTTCGCGATCGCGAGGCCTTTGGCTCTCGAACGCGAAAGTCTCTGGCAATCTGTCTTGAAACACCCATAACTTCCTACTCCATTGTCGTATCAATGAGAAATTTATTGTGTTGCAAACTAAACTCAATGAACTTCAATTTACATAAGTTATGCATTCCATAACTCCTCATATTCTAGGAGATACATCTCCCTCAAGTTGGACCAAAAATTCCTGTCCAAAATTCTACCAAGGTTTTTCAAAATTTTGACAAACTTAATTTATTTGATTCGCGTGATCCCGAAATCGGGGGGCACTACATCCGGTGCAAGCGCCTGAGCCTCGATGTGAACTCCTGAGTCTGAGAGTCCTCAACAAGTAGCCCTTTGGCTAGTAGTTGACATTCTTTTGGTGTACATTCTTTTTGTAGGAATTATCTGAAATACATAATACACACGAGTTAGACTGACGTCCTCTTTTATTTGCCTGATGGCTGCACGATGCAGACTTACAGGACGAGGGATTAGTTCGTTAGGACTTTACACGTACCAGCTATTGGTGAGCGCCATCTCATTCGGGGTTTTAACTTTATTTACTTACTGTCAGTTATGCTGTAAAGGTATGCCAGGGTCCTTGTCCCGGTAAACAACTTAGCAGTCAGACTCATGTTAAAGGTTTCATAGACTAGACTAGTTCTGTTATGTTATGTCAGATATTCAGATTCGTATTGCAAGTATTGGCTCAACATTTATCATTTAGTTTCAGACTTATGATTACTTAACATATGCTTTATTCTCACCATGCATGTTATATTATATTCCACATCAGTACATGCCCCATGTTGATTCAGCAAGCCATGTGGTTCGCTTGGTCAGATGCAGCAAGACACCGAGTGCCGTGTTATGTCCAGGTCATGATACGGGGCGTGATAATTTTAAATATTGTCAAAGTAATAACAACAATAAACTTCACTTTGCAAATGCAGAGAACCAAATACTATACATGTTATAGAATTAAACATTGGTATAATTTCTCTGCAATTGTACTAAATAAAAATTCCCATTTTGACATTCCTTTTTTTTTTTTAATGAAAAACATCATTTTCAGCATTCAATACAATATCAATTAAACATGTGTATTGGTAATAAACTAATGCTTGACAACAAAGTATTTATCCACAAAAGAATGTCAATAATGTGGCGGTTCCATGATAAAAAAAAAAAGCTATAAAGGAGTACACAAGTTTTTGTTAGGTATTTTTGGTGTGAATGGAAAATGAAAGTTATATTTTCTTTGCCTTTTTCGGAAAGACAATTTTTTTTTCAAAAAGGCACATGCCTTTTTCGAAAAGACACACCTATTTCCTTAACATACACCTGTTGTTGGTATAAATATCTGGCCATCCCTTCAGTTTTTCCTCGAAAATTCTGATCTTTTCTTCTTTCTTTTCTATACTTCAAATATTTTCTGCGTGTGATTTCTGTCGTCTTTTACATTCGTCGTTCATTGGGGTTTGAGGTACCGCTACGCTGGTGAGTTAATTCATTTTATCTTGGGAGGATATATTCCATAAACTTGGGTACTTGAGGAGAATAATTTCCTTAAGGACACATTGTGAATTCAGTACGCTCGAATTTATTTTTCTCTCTTTTTAGATTCTGTTTTAGATTATTTTCCGAATACAGATTGACAAATATATTAAGGAAATTATTATGTTAATATATTTTGTATTCTGTTAACCTATTAGAAACTTCGATGAAGAAGAAAGTAACTCTTTCAGAAATAAAAGTACATTTTCCAGAAATAAAAGTACTCTTTTCAGAAATAAAAGTACTAGTTTTTGATATAAAAAAGTACTCTTTTTACAAATAAAAAAGTTCTCCTTTTGGAGACTAAAAGCTTTGTGGTTTTCTACTCCCCTGTTTAGAGATTAAAATTTGCATGATTTTGTACTCCAAGTTACTATTCAGTTTAAAGAATATAAAAACTTTACCGATTTAGTAGCGTTAGTTGGTTTGAAGATATAAAATCTTAGCTTGTTGTTTATTTGGTTTGAAGAAGATAAAAACTTCACCGTTTTATTAAATTTGTTTGTGTCAGAGATTATTCGGTTGAAGAAGATAAAAACTTCACCGTTTTATTAAATCAATTTGTGTCAGAGATTATTCGGTTTGAAGATATGAAAACTTCGCCATTTTATTCTCTGAGTAAGAAAATAGGTAGATAAGAATCAGAATTTAATTTCGATTGACAACATCAAACAAAACTGTTCAGCCGCGGAACAAGTTTCTTCATTGTTGTATTAATTATTGTATAGGACGTTGGTGTGGCGAGTTACAACGCCAAATTAATTTTACGACACCAACAAATTACATTGATGGCATATCACCAACTAATTGTGTCGTTTGAGAAAAGGGTGTTAGGCGTGCATCTTTTGTTTTGTTTGGATATCACATTTTTCCATAGTCCATCTAACCATTAAAGTGGATAATTGACCTGGCGTGCTCCAGTAATTCATTCGTGCGTTTACTACACATTTGGAGGGAGTACTACTCTTTACATAAGAGAAAAGTTAAGAAAATGAAAGTCATGTGGGCTCTTCGGTTATGCATTCCAGGGTTTGGAATTTGAGAATCAATTAATTGTGATTAAGGATTTAATTGCAGCATTTTAACAAAGATCGTCATTGTTCCACCGTTTAAGAGTTCGCACAAATGAGGCATAAATCACAGAAACATGTGTGTTTACTTCAAGGATGAATCGGTTCAAAAAGTGGCAATAAATTTGGATTTTACTTTCTTTACTCTGCTTATTGTTGACACCCAATTTTGTCCCGCCTCTCCTCCGAAATACCTATTTACGCTTCTAATATTTTGGGAAAATTAAAAAAATATATATTTATATTTTACTATAATTTTTAGCCTCTTATTAATACTCACGTTTTATTATTCTATTACAGTTACTATTATTATTATTATTATTATTATTATTATTATTATTATTATTATTATTATTTACTATTATTATTATTTTATCATTTTAGCACATTTTACCGGTTTACGCACTCACATCGCATTTATCTTCGCCTAATTAAATAATAATTTTATTTACTGTGGATTTTTGAAATATTATTGCACGGCTATTACAACGCCATTTTTATTATCTGAGCACTAATAATTGCATATTTTATATTAAGTAATATTTTAACACAAGTTATTTAAATAAGTCTTTTATTTAAATGTAGTAGCCCAATCAACTCATATTATTTTCGGATCAATTCACAATACCAGTCCACATTTTAATTTACCTGGTATCATTTTAATTTACCAGCCCAACTTAATTCACCGCAGGCCAAATAATTAACCAACACTTCGGACTAGCCCATTCATTTAATACCAGTCCAATAATGACCAGCCCACATTTTTCAGATCAGCCCACAACCCAAATCCTACCCAGTCCAAAAATGGACCCGACCCGTTTCTTAATTGAAGAAAACAGGTAGGGTTCCCCCCCCCCCCTTTATTTTCCTCCGCCGCTCCCTCCGCTCCTCTTCCCTTTCCCTTCTCCCTTTCTTTTCCTCTTTCATCGTCATCTTCAACCCCACCACCGCCGCTCCTTTTCTCATCATCGTCCCCACCACCGCCGCCTGCACCCCGCTCCCACTTCCCTCTGTTCCCCACCTTCGTCTTGTCCCCCCGCTCCACTCTCCTTTTTCTTCAACTCAAAAGAACTCCCAAATCCCCATAAATAGGAGGGGTTAGAATCGCAGGAAGGGGAGGAAGAATCACAGTTCCTGAACCCCAAACCCCCCCCCCCCCCCCCTATTTTGTAGCTTTTTTTTTGAATCACAGAAAAAACCCCTGGGAAAAATTAAGTTCTGAAATAAGTTTTCTTTTGTTTTCTTTGAAATCCCGAAAAAAAAATCTCTAAAATACAAGCCCTTTAACCGCGTAGAATTCCTTAAAAAATCAGTTTTCTTCAGCAATCGTAATCTTATTTCAATATTGGGTCAAGAATACTAGTTCAGCTCGTATTCGTTTGTTTTGTTGTTGCTGTGAAATCGAGCATCGCAAGCTCGGATTCGAGAGTGTTCGAGTGGATATCGAGGCCCCGTACCCACTTCGCTGCACTCAAAAAAGGTAAACAACTTCCCTTTTAGTTGATTTAGTTTCAGTCTGGTATTTGACAAGTGTTGGTGTGTCCATACATGTTAGTTGTCGTAGTTGGTTTATTTTCAGTTTAGTAGCATGGTGGTCTTAGGCGTGTTCGTATTTAGTTAGTTTAGTTTCGTTCTAATAGTTGAGATATCTGGAGGTTCATGTTTTATTCAGGGGTTTAATCTCCAGTTCAGGAGTTAACAGAGTTTAGCTGTTTATGTTTCAATTCAATCCAGTTAATTTCAGTATTTATGTGTTCGTAAGAGTTTATCCGAAGATGATTATACCAACTAGTGATAGTAGGTGATAAGTTAAATTGCAGCACGATCCTGTGTGCTTAAATATCAATTCAAAGCAAGATCCAAGTTATTTAGATTGGGGCTGATAGCTTTTAAAAGTATTTATTACGAATATGCAGATGAAGATGTTTGAATTTGATTATGTGTCAGTATGGTAAACTTTTGAGCTTAGATATGGAGATTGTTAACTTGAGAACTTGGTATATACACATGAACTATAATAGATATGGTAAAATAAGTCGGACCTCTGTATGTGAACTCGGCATTCCTTCTTTGTGATTGTTAAATAGATGTTGAGTGAGCTTACCCAATCATCAGCAGGCCTGTTTGGTTTTAAGGCAGTTCATGCTTAATTCTAATAGTTCTTTGAAACTTGCCTTGGCTTACTGCTTGGACAACTGAAGGAATAATTCGAATGTGAGATTGGTCGATTACTGTTTGCTTATGAGTTCCAACTGTTTTTTTGGTGGTCGCTATTTCACTAAGTGTATGTTAGTTTAAGTTAGGCATTGTCCTGTCTCCTGTTGCCATTTAACTTAATCAGCGTCGAAATTCAAATCTGGCCAAATTGCTGGCATATGAAATAACTCAAATATGATTCAGTCTATGATTCATTGACAAGTTACTAAATTGGTTAAGATATATAAAGAATTTCACATGCCTGCTATGATATCGATAATGACATTCTGGATGGTTCAGTTTGGTTTATAGTGTGCTATCTCATTCGATCTTTTTGCTTGCTTATATGGTTTATTGTTAACATGATGCCAGTTCGTTACTTGGAATTCTTTACCAAACCTGCATTAGTGTTCATTTATCGCATTAACATTTAAAAATGATTGTTCATTTTCCCAAAAAAGAATTGAAATGTCATCTTGTTAAGTTGTGATCTTCTTTGCTTTGCAATATGATGTATATGATCAAACTATACAAATCTGGTTAATTAGTCAGTAGGATATTCGAACCCGTTTAAGGGTTGTTGTTAGGTCAGGCATAATTAGTAGTCGAATCTGTGGCTGATTTCTGTTCTACTTCTGATTATATTAACGAAGAACACCTCTATAAGTTTGTTCAATGTGGTTTAATAATGTCATAGTAATAAGGTAGGTTAGCATAATCCTCGGAGATTCATTGATACTTGTTTATGCTCAGTTTTAATTAGTTGCAGTCGCCTATAACTTGTTTAAATGAAGTTAGTATGATTTAACATGTTATTAGTATAGTCCATAGGTCTTGTTTGATATTGGAATAGCTTGAGAATGTTATGTTAGTTATGTTAGCTGAATCATGATTCTTATTGACTCTTTAATGGTACTAGTATTGTCAATTATTTTTTTTCATTTTTTTTTAAGTTCAGCAGGGGCCCTTAGGGCCTTTGTTGCTCTTATCTTTTGAAGTTTGTTATGTTTCTGTTCAGTTTGGATTATGTGTAATGTTTTATCCGGATATGGTTCTATTCTCTGCACTCGGTATTAGTTTATTGTCATGCTTTTGGTGATAGGGAGTTCTATTTTTGTTGTTGCTGCAGTGCATTGAATACTCCTGTCAGTTCTTGTTATTTGTTGTAAGAGAGTCTCAACGTATCAGCCTGTTTCTTGTCTTGCGTTTGCCTGCTGATTTTGAAGAATGAATTTGTCCATGTGTGCTTGCTTAGGCTATTTGGCATCTACCTAGTTTGGTCTTTGAGTCAAATTAAGATGCCGAGTGACTTCATATAAGAGTGATCATGTATGCCCTGAATATCATGTGTATACTGGCCATTGCATATGTCCAAACCAGTCTGTTTCAGTCAACTGTAGGCTGTAAACGACTGCGATTTCCTGAAATTTACTCGAACATGGAAAATATGGCTTTACTTTTAATATGGGTTCAAAGTATTTGATAGTCTCCTTATCTTACAAAATGGCATTGAGAACTTGTTTTGAGACTATCTATGGATGAAAACATGATCGAAGCTATAACTAGTTAACTAGATTAAAAGGAAATGTCATGGTAACCACACTTAAAACATGGCAATTGCCTTCCTTATTTTGCTAGAATATGTAGTTAAGGTCACCTAGTAAGTCTCTGTTTGGTCATTCAAATTACAAAATCCTTTGTGCTTTCATGCTGTATACTGTTTTGAGCTGTCAGCTTGTTTTTCAACCTTTAACTCCTCGTTTATAAACAAAAAATAAGTATGTAAGCACTTATTCTTCATTTTGTTTTTGCACTAAAGAATATAGTAGGTTTGTGACTGGGGTTTTCATTTTCTGTCACAGTGGGAATTATTATGAATCTTGCAAAAAGTACATGCTCTAGTTTGCATTAATGTGTGTTTGGGTCTGTTTTCTCCTATTCTTATAGGAAGTTTAAGCTTTTGTTTTATATGTGATTACAAGTATAGATTAAAGAGAAGTGAAGCATGCCTTTCCTTTGTGTTTACTCTCAATAGTAATTTAGCAGTTCTGTAAATAAGTATAAGTTTCTGGTTAAAACGAGTTTTTAGATGTTGGAGAATAATGGAAATTAAGCCTCCTAAGTGATTAAATGAACATTTGGTCTAAAATTACTCTTCTGTTGCTTTTAAATCAGTGAGTGCATTGCACTTTTCACTTCTAATTATGCTCTGGCTGTTTTAAGTGTTATGTCAAGCTTTTAATATCCTAAAATAAGTTGTGTTTTCCATACTTGTTCGAAATTTCATATGCTTTCACATCATAGACATACATAGTATGTATACATAATTTACTGATATGTTTAAGCTTACTTATTGATCATATATTAATCCTTTTCCTTTCATTTTTTTATGCATGACCATCGCATACGACTCCGAGTGACTCGTCTTCTTCCGCATTTGGTGTTGGGCTAAAAGCCCAACGCAATCTCCTCTCGGGTCAATCTACCGCCGCAGCAGATAAAAAAAATATTCTGGGCCAAGCCCATACAGCGGCAGGCCACAACAATACAATGAAATTACTGGGCTGAAGTCCAACAGCAGTCTGATCATAGCAGCCATGAAATGGGCTGAGCCCATTTAACTTATTTACTCCTCTATTTTATTTTTTTATGCATTTAATTTGTATTACATGACTAACACTTGTTAATTTAGATGAACCGTAGTGAAATTAGTGGGGTTTAGTCTTAGTAATGGGTAGTAAACCAATAATTAATTCCATAAGTTTTATTCTCTTTTTTTTCATGTTAAAACTATTTATAACGTCTAATATTTGTTTTATTCGGAACAATTGATTTGCAAAATAACATGACTATATATTTTAAGTAAAAGGAATCATATTTTATTCTTACTATCATATACATTTTAAAACATCACTAATACGTAAATATAAACTCAAGTATATTTTATAAACACTGTTTTCAAGATTCATCCAATTATACATATTTATAGCCAAGCATAATTAAATAAAAGAGAAAGAAAATTCGTTATATTTTGCATTCTATTTATAAAAAATAAGTTTAGATTTTCTACATTACTATACTCATATAATGTAATTCTATCTAAAGTTCACATCTACTAAATCTTCTCTTAAAAAGTTATTATATTTTAAACAGCACTATCATACTTTCATTGGAAGCCTTAACAACTTTTATAAGTCCTATTTTTAAAAAAAAATGGCATTTTAAGTTTTCTTTTATATTATATTTTCTATAAATCTTATTTTCACTAATATTATTTTCCTTTTTAAAATTTTAGCAACATTTACGAATTTAAACATTATATTTACTTCAATTAATTAACCTAAGTTTGGTCGGATAACCGTAAGTTAACGGATTTTAAAGGATGCCTAACCCCTTCCCTTTAGGATAATATAGAGCCCTTACCTAGAATTACACTGGTTAAGCAGATTATTAATTGAGGTTTAGTTTTAACTTTGCCTTAGTTAACATCTTGGTGTCCTAATTCACCGTTAAATTAATTAGGTGGCGACTCCTCAAAATAAATAAAATAGGAATCACCAATAATGTCCTAATCCTAATTTTGACCCGGGTTAAAATGGGGTGCGACACTTATCCTTTAATTTTCTACTCTTTATGATTTATGAAATTTAGATTTTATAAATGTTAGGGTAGACGTTTATTAGTTGATGATCTCAAAGTATATTCTATTTACGTGCCATGCAAGAAGCGCGTGAAATGTTATTTTCAAGATAGTAAGACATGAATGAGGCTTACATTAATACTTGAAAAGTTATTCTAGAAATCATGAAAGTAATATGTATATATTATTTTGGCTCAAAAATTAGATGAACTTCCCTGAAAAACTTTTGCAAAACAAATTATTCTGTTTTTAGGTGTATGCAAATTTTTGAAATCTGCCTCTTGAAAATTAGATTACAGAGTATATCATCACATTTACAGTGAGTGAATTGTGATGGACGGAAGTTGAATCGGTCTGACAACATTGCAGTGGCAATTAAAAATGAAATGAACAATAGATTTTTTGTTCCATACTTATGTTAAGGCTAATTAATTTTCCATCTAAATTAAATATACTAATAGTAGGTAATATGTTTTTCCATTAAACATGTGTCTCGTGTGAAGGGTATTTTGACCATGTAGAATGGAAAATATATCATGAAATTTTTAGCAAAATTTGGTGACTTTATGACAAGTTTTTGCCTTACTTTTATCTGGATAATACAAGAATTTTCTTGAATCTATTTGATAAATTAGAAAGGTTGAATCCTAATTGGCAGAACCATAAAAAAATGATGGTTTGATACCTTTAGTAGCTGATTTAATTATTCCAATTTGACAAGATGTTGTTTTGACATGATACTGGAGAGCTCTGTCATGTCATTCTTGCATATCATCTAGCAAATGAAATCAATCACGAGATAAAGACACTTCAAAGGAATTTCTAAAACTACAAGCCACGTATGGTAATAAGAAAGATGTTTTGTGTCGTACTCTGTGTCGTATCATTGAAGGATAACTTAAGAGGCTTGATGGAAATAAAAGTTGGGTGTTATTTGATGCTTTGTGCAAAAATATTTAGCATCAGTAAAGAATGATTGCTTAGCATGAAGTTTGGCTAATAAGGTTCTAACATCAAAACGTTTGAGGGCATTTTTTTTATGTGCATGCTGACATAGGATCATTAATGTGCGTTTTGATTTGATGTTATGAAGAGAAATTCTTCACATGTCCTTTAATTTTGAGTTTCCTAAGAACAATGAACTTAAAATATTTGAAATGTGGGGGCTTCCTGGCTTACGATAAAGTCAATATAAGACTTGGTGTTTAATTTGGAATAACAAGAGATGAGAAAACTGATGGCATTCTTGTATTAGCCAAACCAACAAAATCTTTAATGGATATTTTATATGGTGGTCATTGAGATTAACTAGTACCAAATTGATAATTGGTTATATACTTGTACAGAAAAGTTATGTTCTTTCATGAATGGGTGTCACTAGAAATGTCTTGACGTTCCATGAAAATACGTGTCTATTAAAATTAAATTAAAATACAATTAAATGTATTAACATGGATTTTGGTGAAAGGCTACCCTTTTTTATTGTTTGATAAATATGACATTCAATTAATCATTGGTAATAATGAACGCCATGTTAATAAGTTCTTTGTTTCCCGTAGAACTTGTGAGGGAAGCTATACTTATGACTACCAGAATACTCAATCGAGTGCCTATTGAAAAACGTAAATTATTCCATATGAAAAATGAAAAGGAAGAAAGCTCAGCTTGAATTACTTCAAAGTGTGGGGGTGTTTAGCTAAAGTGCAAGTTCCTAAATGTAGTGACCCGCATTATCGTCATTGGAGCTTCCACAACCCGTGTATGAAAACCAAGTTTCTTGTTATATAATTAGTCCACGGGGAAGTCTTTTATGTATATTTGTTTTACTGTGATCAAATTGGTAGGAGTTAAAGCGTTGTGGGGCTGGATAGAACAGCCTCGCCACAGTGGTCTAGGACTCGCCATAGAGGAAAATCAGACCGCTACAGCGGTCTGAGTGAACTAGAACTGGTTAAAAAAAATCCTATTACGGGATTAATTTCTACTTTTCCACCAAACCTTCTCTAAGCCGTCACTTGGGAGAATTTCTAGACATAACGCATAGAGGCCTAAGCAAGACTACCCCATCGTGGCTTCCGGATTTGGAAGCAAGGGATGAAGACTCCGTGATTGTTCGTGGCACCTGCTCAGCCTTGAGGTAAGTTACGGTCTACTTGAGTTAGACTTTGATTAGTTGATTGTATATGTTATGAAATTGATAGGAGAAAGCATGATTAGAACTTCAGACATAAAGTGTGGTTGGAAATTCCTAGGTTTGATATTTATTGATTGATTATGTGATGAACTATTATAATATGATAAAGAAGAAGTTAATGAATACTCTTCTTGTTGACTTGGAGTAATCCCATGTTCATGTTATTGATGAATTGGTTCTTGAGTCTTAATATGACTTGTGGTATGGTGACTTATGTTCTTTGATATTGATTCATTGTTTGTTTGCATTCCTTATTGATTGTTGAAATGAAAATACATTGATTTAAGAAAGACTATATAAATATGAAAAGGCACATTTGACAGGGGTGAGGATGTGGCCTAGTTACGGGCTCGTGATCCGAGGTCAGTTCCGGAGCGAGTGGTATATGGACACCATGGATCCCCTACAAGTCATGGATATTTGGATAAATAATACCATCTAGCATGTGTGTGCGGATGTGATACTAACTCGGGTTACATTACATATTACTTAATTCCATACATGTGATGGGGGCGATACTCGTCTTGGTTGTATTACTTTGACTCATGACTCATTCTGTGATTTCATACTTGATTTATCCTTATGGTTGAGTGGTTGTGTTACGTGTGATTGCATGGCTTCGTTGGCTAATAAGGGAAGGTGATGTTGGAGTGATTTCTTTTAGCATGGTCCAGGTTTGAAAGTACGATTAAGATATAGTTGTGGGTTGTATTGCTTTTACCTAGCTTATTTTTAATTGATAAGCGACTTTTGGCTACTATCTTATTAGGGTTGTCGTGCTGTTGTGTCTAATTGTTAAATTACGAGTATGTTAAAGTAGTGAGGAAAAGGGTAAGAATTAGTGGTCCCACTGGTATTGGTTGATAGGGAGGTTAAGGTCTATTCTTTATAACTTGCTGTGGTTTAATTGGTTCAGGAGTATGACTTGAATGTAACTGCTGTTGTTTGTCAGTTCTTACTTCCTAGTGTTTCATTAACATGGTAATGGGATATGATATCAGAACTGTTTAAGTACGGGTAGGATTTAAAAAGGTGTCACGACTGTACCTATCTGTTTATTCAGTTTGATTTTATATCATATTGCGTGAGTTCCGTTTGATTTTATATCATATTGCATAAACTAATCCTAGTCAGCCTATGATGCTTACCAGTACGTGTGATGTGTTGATAATGATCTTGCTACATCCTTTGTGGGTTATAGATGTGTTTCAGGTTATTGTTGAAGGTTTCATAAATCGGAGTGACAGACACATTCCTACAGCTTCTGTGCATCTTGTTCCAAGGCAGAGGTTGTGTCGTTCATTTTAAGCTTATTCCTCTGTATTGTAGAAGCTCTTGTATAAGTCTAGACTAGGTCTCGGGAAATTATAAGCTTGCATTTATAATGAGTGTCATTTCTGTTTTCGCACTTAATGTTTATCAGTTATTGAATGGAAAATGAGTTTCAATAATGGGTTGATTTATGAGGTTTGCCTACTAAAAGGAAATCAGGTAGGTGCCCGCACGATCCTTAATTTGGGTCGTGACAGTTGGTATCAGAGCCCCAGGTTATCGATCTCACGAGTAGAAGAGACATGTCTAGTAGAGTCTCGTGGAGTGGTATGGCGACGTCCGTACCCATCCACGAGAGGCTATGGGGGGATCTAGGAAACTTCTTTTCTTTCTTCCCTATCGTGCTATCTCAGTCAGTTTCATCTCCAAGCTGAATCTGATTGGTTTCTGGATGATCCCAATGGTATCTGGATGATCCCAATTGGTATCTCGACGAGTCCAATTGGTATCTAGCGGTGTCATCCTATCAATGATTTGTGAATTATATGTGCGTGTTACGTTTATATACAATGGGTTCCCTGTGTTGTACAATCCTGTTGGGCAGTAGAAAAACGCCCACTGCCTCAGACCCTTCGCTGCAGCAGTGCATACACTAACGTAGCGAGTTCCCCGTAGCGGGATTTGGTCCCTTACAACGGACCTTAAAGTTTCCCAATCCTCGCTGTTGCGAAGCCTTCCTCGTCACAACGAATCTGCTATAGCGGAATCCCACCACTACAGCGGTAAAAAAAATTCCAGTGACCAGATCCCCTGTTTCAAAATTTCTCAATATGTGTAGTTCATTCAAAACTCAAAGAAAAACCAGAAATTCCAAAGCCACAACTTATAACAGCACCTAGACCAACGAGGGCAAGGGCCATTCAGTACCAAAACACAATTATCCAAAACCAAATTCGAGAAAAATAAAAGAAATCATTCAGAACATACAACCAAACAAAATAAACCATTGTTTGAGATAAAGGCCCACAAAGGCAATGAAAAACCATGCTTAAAGGGGGGGAAAGGAGGGGGAGGAGGGCGGGAGATACACCTAGGCTACCGCCTTGCCCCAGCTTTTCACTTTCTGATCACCATTTTTGGAGCTGTCGGAAGAGTTGCTGTCGAGCCCGGACCGGCTCAAAAAAGAGAACTGCTGGTTGTCGTCCTTTGTCACTTTGCGGAGATTCGCCTTGGGGTCTAAAGCCTTTAAGAGGCTTTTGATTCCCTTCCACATTCGGGCAAACAATTTGTCCCTAGACCGTCTTTTCTGCTTATCCTGGTCGAGATCTGCCCAGAGGCTTCCCTGGTTCTCAGCCATAGAAATATAGACGCCCTGCAAAGTGTCTACCGACTCCTGTATCTTGGTCTGAGCATCTATATATTTCTTCACCTTGTATAGAGTGTAGCCACTCCACCCAGTAACAACATTAGATGAACCGACTTTCATAATAATCGCAATATTGTATTTTTCATAGCCGCCATTTCGGTCTTAATCCGCTCAAAGGGTCCCTGAGCCGGAGGCGCTGAAGGGCCAACCCCATCTCCACCATCTTCCTGATCATCATCGCTATCATCATCAAAATAAAGCTTCCTCCTCTTGTTTCGGCTTCTCGACCCCTTCATCTTTAGTGGATCAAAGTCAACATCTATGTTGACCATGACATCAGTAGGCTCTCTAGGCACCTGGGCCCGGCTGCACAGCAGAGTAATAAGGGAAGGGAACATCAGACTCTGAACTGATTAGGCTAGAAAATCCCTCCACTCTAGAGTCACCTACTTCCCCACATTCACCGGGACCTCGACCATCACACAAGCCACTATAAACGCCCAGGGTAGGTAACATCAGTTGTGTTGCTCGAGGGGAGGATTCGGCGAGACACAAGATTCAGCCACCCGCGGGCGTTAGCCGAAAAGTAGGTACTTTTGATCCCGATCCAACTATTAACCCAAGTGACTTTACGCCTCTTATTCTCCGGAACCAGCATAGATACCAGCCAAGGGACATTACTATCGTGGTCCCTAGCAAGCATCTCACTGTCTGGGACATTATCCAGCTCATAGATGTCATTAATTACCTCGGCACTAGTTTTATCCCGAACACCTCAAATCAGAATCTCCTAATTCGGACAAGACCAATCTATCGTAGAGAGCATAGCGTAAAACTGTCGGACCCATCTTCCGGGGTACTCTACCAAATTGTGCCACCCCATGGCTTGAAGGCGATTGAAAAAATACGAGGCATACTCATCCACTTCGTCCATAGCGAAGCCCCGCTCGGTCAATAACACCTTACTCTGTTGCTCCATATAGCGCTTTCTGCTTTGAGGAGTGGGAAATTTTTCATATGTGGCAGCTTCTTCTTGTCGTTGGGTCATTTGTCTGGAGGAAAGTAAGTACCTACGTAATGAAACTATGTTAGTTAGTTTTGTATCACAATCGTTCAGCAATTAGATGTAGGAAAAACAGAGGAAAAAAGAAATCAACCCAGGGAACAGGTTCCGCTACAGCGAACCCGTCTTCCCCAGCGATACAATCAGGCACCAAGTGTCATGTTAGGCCTAAGCCATGGTTCAGGGCGTGACACTATGGCTACTGCTCGAAGGTTTAAAGTTTAAACATAATCACCAGGGACTGCTCGGATGGAATAATTGCGTTACTGACCACGCTAGATGGAAGCCGGAGTTTTGTAACTCAAGTTAAAGTTAAGGAAAAAAATAAATTTTCCTGTTGTTTTTGCCATGTTAAAAAAATGACTCTGCCATGTTAAGAAAATATCTTTGTCGTGTTAAAAACATACGTTAAACGGATGCAACTAATGTCATACCGAAAAAAATAAGAGGCGTCCTTTTCTAATCACCGAGAAATAAGGGCCCTCTCTTATAACAAAACGATTTCTTACAAAAAAGATTGAATGTCTAGAAATTAGTACCAAGTACAGTTCGGACATCCCGACAAGATAATCGAAATTATCAAAGTCCAAGCCTTTCAGGGGACTGTGATAAAAAAAATTGGACGTTACGCACCCAAAATCTTAAGGACAAAGCACAACAAATAAGCCCTGCCTTTGGGGTTGTAGGAACTATAAATTTATACTTCTTGTTCTTTAAACAGCTAAGAGATAATACGGAAGCTAAAGAAAAAAATTTAAATATATATGAAATTTTCCAGGGCCTGGAGGCAAGTGACAACTGCAAGGCCCACAAGAGAAGTTGTGAAAACCAGACTTTGCTGAAACCTTGGCACAAAACACAAACGGCAATACAATTGTTCGAAACAAACTAAAACAAGCGCATGTAAGTACTGATATAAGTAAAGCATGGGCGAACATTCCCGTCAAAGTTATCTGGATTTAAAATTTAAGGGGAGAACGAACCACCCTCAATAGGAGAAGCCCTTGGGCCTTCATTCTCGGAGTTGTTGTCCTCCAATGATCGCAGGTTCTCTATAGCAGAATCAATGGCCATAAAATCTACGTCTGAATATAGTAAGGTCTCTGACAGGTCCAGCTTCTTATCCAAGGCCTTTTGAAAGGCATCCCGACGGGACTTCAGAATGATAAGGTCACGTATCAGACTGTCTTATGTCTTGGGCAGCCCGACACCACTGTAAACTCTCCTACCTTGCCCGAAGGTGGGCCCGTGAATCTTCTGAACATCTTAGCTGGCCCCGGGCGGTTTCTAGTTCGTTTGTCAAACGACGGGCTCGCACCTGCAGGTTTTGGAGTGTAGAATTCATCTCCTGCATGGACCTCTTTTCTTCATCCATCTGCTGTTTTGCTTCATCGTAACTCAATTGCAGGGAATGCTTCAGTGATTCAGATTCACGACATCTTATTCGGAGCTTTTCAACTTCTCGATGCAGTTGGAGATTTTCAGTGGTTACATAGTACGACACTTGCATTTTTCTCGCCTCAAAAATTACGAAAGTGGTGGAAGTATGGCATGCAAGGATTGGCAAGCTGATACAACATGACCTTCAAATTCGAACCAGAATGCCCTGAGTGAGTGGAGGGCTCGCCAATTTTGTTGGTACTGAAGTGCAAAGGTATGGGCTCGGGATCTGCATACTCCGAAGGGTCATCCGATCCTTCTTTCTCCGAGGGGGCCTCTGGCCCTGCCATTTTAGGGGTCGGAGGATTCTCTTTCCGCTATCAAGGTTGATCACACCCTCATTTTCTTGCACCTTTTTTCGCGCCTCAACAAGGCGGTGCTGGGACCGCACTCGGGAGCTTATCCTATCAGTTGAGGCTCCAGCAATTTGTAAGGGACTCCGTACTCTGCGGTTCGACCACCAGAGTGTCCAGTAATGGCAGACATAATGTTAGAAAGAGCAGTAGCCTTTGAGAGAATCCTCCGGGCTGACGATCTTCGAATAGAGATTCCTGCGCACAGCCGAAAGGTTCCATTTGGGAAGATGAAAAAAAAATGAGGAATCACTTTAAATCATGGGTCGAAGTCTCACCATGGTTCTTGCCTCTTCACCATTCCGCGGTTAAGATTTTCCAAGTTTTGGTACCTCTTGTAGTGGATCTCAGCAGGTCCAGAACCCAGTCAAACATCCCCGGTACAAAATCCGAGGCCACAGGAGCGGCTATAGATTTAGAGAAGGTTATACAACGGTAAAAGGAAAAGCGGATCAACGAAGGTAAGGTTTTGAAAAATTATGAGTGTTGTTCCACGTCTTTGGAAAGGGCTTCAGAGAGGCATGGTGGAGAAGATTTTTTTGTATAATCACAAACCGATCAGACCAGCCCCTTTCAAAGTCATCTTTGGCACTGGCAATCAACCCACGAGAGCTGCAGGGGAATAATTGGATCGTTCCTCCGAATAAGCGCGAAGAGTAGAGCTGCATCAGTTGGTCGTAGAGAAGGTGAGTTCGGCGCTGTCGGTGAGTTAATGGTCCTCTATAGCAAAGAAGTGAGTTGGCTAAGCAAACTGTATACCTACGGCAGAAGGTCTCGATCAAACATGGAACTGGTAAGGTGAACTCGACGGTGAAGGGGTAAGTATGAACCATAGAATACTCCTCTATATGGTTAGTCATCCTGCCCTCGGGACTAACGGCGAGGTTCACGACCTCTGGACCCCAGTTGTAGTAGGCATAAACTTGGGACAGATCCTCGTCGGTTATTAGGGAATTAATCTCACCTACAGATTCATAGCGGGTACCTATACAGAAGTCCCCCCCTGTACACACAGGCAAGGGGTAGAATTTCTATGGCGAGGGAACCAAGGTCAATTTCTTTGGTAAAGGATACTTCAGGGCTTTTCTCCTACCCTGAAGTCGGGGAATTGCCAGAAGAACGAGAGGAAGAAGGGACTGAATTTGCATGGCTTTTGGGAGACAATGCCATAGTTGAAATTGATATTCTAGAAAGGAAGGTTTGAGTCCTTAGTAGAGGAAATCTAAACTTCATGTAAGGAAAGAAATTCTTTGCTCGAATGTAAAGATTGGGAAAATATTTGGGGCTTATATAAGGAAGGAAATCTATGAAACCTCAGAAATCGAGGAGTTATTAGAGACGACTAAACGTCAGTGGTCATCTCCATTGATTTTTGATGCTTCGGTTGATTGACGCGGCAATTGAGGTCCTAGAATGTTTCGGAATCTGGCACATCCTAGATATATTTGAATTTCTTCCACTTCCTGGGAAAATCTTTTCGAATCCCGAGAAGTAGTGGGACTATCTATATTAGAAAAAAATGAGGAGTATACAGCTGTACCAATATGGTTAGGACAAGCGGCATAAAGGACATCATAAGGCGAGTCGGCATTATTACCACCGATGGTAGCAATATGGCATCGGAAGACTGCCCAAACCGGTGGTGGAGTGTAATAGCTCCTGAAGAGACTCCAACGGTCTCCCGTTATAAGTCAATCCAAGCGTCACAAATTCGATGCACTTGTGCTTTATGGACCTCATCATTATTCATTATTTCCATGTATTTAAGGCTCATTATGAGCAAGGGCGTAATACATGGAATATACGCCCTTAGTTCTAAGTATAAATAGAGAGTATCATTCCCATTGCAAGGACACGAGAGACAAGATAATATACTCAGTTCCATACTTATTCTTTGCATATATTTTTATCTTATTGTGATCTTTATTAAGCTCCAGTGCCACGGCTAGACCGGAACAAAGGAAGCAAAGTTCGGGACTGATACCTGCTGCCCAGGCTTTTCCTTATTTACTTACTTTATTTACGCATGTCTTCGCTATTTCAATACGAATATTACAATTCTACTGGTCACTTTGATCTACGTGTCCCTGACCACGTCTATAAATTCAACTGAACCGTTTTACTGGTAAACAAATAACTTTTGTAGCGAATGTGATAAGCTGTACTTCAAGATTTCCTCTCTGGCTCTTTTATACCATGATCCATGTGAAAAAAGAGAAAGATGAAGAACTTCTTTGAATTGATGGTAAAATATATACAAAGGTTGGGTTACATAGTTGAGTATAGGGTACATTAAGAAAACAAAGTTCAATTAGTGGGATTTTCCATTTACGACAATCATTGAGTATAATCTATATAATAATATGTACGATCAACTTAGTATGTAGAACCAATGTGGATACATCTTAATAATTCAGGAGTACCATGGTTTGACAAATCAAAAATATTGACACGCTAACCAATGCCTATCACCTATATGCAGATCCATCAACATACCCATATTGAAAATGACGTCAGTACATTACTGTTACACCTCGTAGTCTTGTACGTGAAATCTATTAGGCGTTAGTTGTTTAAGTCTAGACGTGGAGAATTTATCTGATGGTTAAGAGGGTTTGAGTTCATATAATAAGCTATGGAGGACTCTGGGACCAAGTAAATCAAGGAGAATAAGTTGTCGAAAAATTGAAATAGAATTTTGAGTAAAATTTGGAGAGGTATATCTCCATGTATATTAGGAGTTTTAAGGTGTTTCAAAATCCTAAAATGAATCTTGTCGAGTCTAGTTTCTAATTCAACAAACTGCTCGTCGATAGGACATCTGAGTAGAGAATTATGGGCGTTACAAACTGAGATGACAAAGCAGAAACAGGGTCGCTACAGTACTGCTACAGTACCGCTACAGTACGCCGACCTAGCCACTATAAAAGGGGTTAAAACCCCATTTTTCATCATTAAAATTCTCCAAAACCTTCCAGAAATTTCAGCAACAAAAGGGCTCTTAAATATCACACAAAAGTGAGGATTTTGAGCAAAATTCAAGCTACGGAATACTAATCGAAGTCCGGACAACGTGTAGTCGCAATTATAATTCCGTTTGGTGTTGGAGTGAGCTTGGAAACAAGTAGATATTGAAGATCTTGCTATCTTAGTAAATATAAGGTATGAATCATTGAATCTCTTTCTTTATCAACATTGATTAAGGAATAGTTGCAAGAATAAAAGTTATGGTTTGTTGTGTTGGTGTTGTTGGCTTGTGGTTTGAGGTTTGAAGAGAATTTTGGATGAAAATACATATATTTATCTTGTAGAATGTTGAGGATGTTGTTATTGATGTTGTTGGTATTGTTTGGGAATTGTTTTGGTATTTGGAGGAAGTCGATGATATAGAGGAGATGCTGTCCAAATTCTCGTAACCCAAACTAGTCTTCCATAATTATTTCTTATAAGTTGATGGATATATGATGGAAGTGTGATTAAAGATGCGTTTCTCGATATATAGGTTCGGATGAAGGGCAAGCGTCGGGGTAAGGAACTCTTTAAGTGGTGGCCTGACGGATAAGGTATGTAACGTGTTCGTTTCCCTTTTTCTTGGGCACAAATCCAACTAGAACATAAACTTGAGCGTTCCATAATAAATCCACTCCATTCCCATGCTTTGTATATCAAATCTTAATGTCTTGTTATTTGATTGATTCTTGAAATATTATTTTACTCATCATCGATTACTCCTTTGGGCTTGATACGAATTCCATAAGCTATTTGGTGGCTACCGACCTCATGTCACTCCGAAAGGACAAGGCTAGATCATTGACTTCTCATTCAAAAATCAGCCTCAGAACATTGCGCGGAAGGAAAGCGGAGTCCTGCGCAGAAGGCCTCAGGACATTGCGCTTTCCGTCCGCATCGCGGAAGGAAAGCGGAAGGTCTCAGAACATTATGTTGCGGAAGGAAAGCATATTCCTGCGCAGCTTTCCCGGTTCGGACCTAACAATGGTATATACATATAAATAACTGTAATGCGCTACTTTACTACACATGTCAAATTATTGGCTTCTCATGCATTGTATATATATAAATGTATTGCACTATTTTACTACACCGTGCCGCGCTATAGTCGGCCGGGCATGGCACGTAGATTCGCAAACCACTGCAGTGGGCATGTTACGATATTACCCCGGACGCGAGCTAATGATGATAACATCGAGTGGGCATGATATTACACATAGAACACTGATATATATATATATATATATATAGCATACCAATGATTTTTTATCATGCATTGCATTTTGTGCTACTTTTAGATATTCGGATTTCTTTTGCCTATATTAATGTCACATTTTATCTTAATTATGTTGTTGCCCTCCTGCCTTACATACTCAGTACTTTTATCCGTACCGGCGTCCCATTGACGGGACGCTGCATTTCGTGCTGCAGGCTCTGACAGAATTATTAGGGAGCAACCGCAGTAGGATTTTCCAGCTTTAGCGGTGTTAGCAAGTACCACTACTCCGGGCTTGCTATCTTTCGGTACTTTTCTGTTAGTATAATATATGTTCATATGTATACTCTTAGAGGCTCATGGGCATTGTGGGATATGTAAATATTATGTATGGCCTTGTGTGCCTTGTCGGCCTTGTTTTGGCTTCTTGATATTTTTTCGATAGCCTTGTCGGCTTCATGAAATACTTTATATTGTAGCGACCTTGCCGGTCCGCATATGTACAAATGTGTTGAGTTATTGAATATTTTATGTTAGCCCTTTTTCGCGAGCAGATGTGCTTTGAGTTATGGTATGTGATGTCCAAGTAACGATTAAGCCAGGTGATTCTCGGCCTACGGGTCAGAGCCTGTCACACTCCTCGGTGGGGGTGTGACAATTGCAGCATGAACTACAAAGAATCTGGCATCTATCTATGTCAGAATTCAATTGTGAAATTCACAATAGTTATTTTATGTTTGGTTTGGCTGTTTGGTGGGTTATATTCCTGTCTTGAGAAAAACCATTTTGAATATATGGTTGGGTCCTAAGCATGTGATTACCCTAGGGTCTCTTGAGCTTCAACAAGTGTTATTTTATTTTTGTTTGTGATACAATTATAGACTGAAGTTTTTTTGCATACTTTCTGAATGTTGTTCGCAATAGAATAGGTAGTGCATTTATACAACTTATGATTACTCGGCCCTAACTAATTATGTCAACAATCATGCTACTTGAATGATTTTGTCTATCAGCTAATTACAAGTGTTACAATCTATTTAATTGATTCCATGTATCAGCTAATTATAACTCAGCCCATTGGCTAACATCCCCCCTCAAATTGGTGTGGAGTATCACGAAGCAACAATTTAGAGAGAAGAAATTGATGTCGTAAACGTGTCATGGCTTTGGTGAAAATGTCAGCGAGTTGATCCTGAGAATAAATATGCCGAATGATGAGAGTCTTATCGGCAACAAGCTCCCTGATATGATGGCAGTCTACATCGATATGCTTCATGTTCTCATAATGGGCCGGATGTCTGAATAGCACTAGTGTTATCTACATGCAATACTGATGGACCAGTAACGGGAATCCCCAAATTAGATAGAATCCAATGAAGCCAAATATTCTTTGAGCTAGCAGCTGACATAGAGCGATATTCAACCTCAGTGCTCGACTTGGATGCGCGAGTCTACTTCTTACACTTCCAAGAAACCAGTAATGAGCAAAGAAACATACACCATCCCGTAATCGATCGCCTGGAGTCGGGACAACCAGCCTAGTCAACGTCAGAATACCCCTCTAATTAACATGTAGAAACTGACGGAAAGAATAAGCTACGAGAAACTGTCCTCTGAACATATCGAATCACACGAAGCAAAGCCGAGTAATGAATACGGGTAAGGCATGAAACAAACTAGCTCAATACCTTAACCGCATAGGAGATATCCGGCCTAGTCATTGTCAAGTACACAACTGAACCAACCAACGTCCTATAAAGTGTGTGATCGGGAAAACGCTCACCATCGTTTTTACCATACTTGGTGTTAACCTCCATTGGCATAAGAACCACCTTTGTATCAGTTAAACCAGACAAAGCAACTACCTCAGACGTATACTTCTGTTGGCCCAACGTAATACTAGATGGGGTATACCCAACCTTCAAACCCAGAAAGTATGTAAGATGACGCAAATATTTCATCTTAAATGAAGCATGAAGAAATGATTTCAACTGAGCAACACCGCCAGTATCATCTCCTATAATAATGATGTCATCCACACAAGAGAAGTATAGTAATACCTGCAACTGAATGATGAAGGAAAAGTGAATGATCAGACGAACTCTGAGAGAAGCCAGCTAAACATATTGTACATCGAAAATTATCAAACCAAGCCCGTAGATCTTGTTTGAGGCCATAAAGAGACTTCCAAAGACGGCAAACAAGGTTAGGATGGGGATAGCATATCCCGGAGGTGGTTTGAGATACACAACTTCGTCTAAATCACCATGAAGAAATGTATTCGTGACATCCATCTGATGAAGATTCCAAAAGCGAGCAGTAGCAAGAGTTAACAGAATATGTACTGTCGTCATTTTTGCAATTGGGGCAAACGTTTCTTCATAATCAATGTCGTATTCTTGTTTGTACCCTTGAGCAACCAACCGTGCTTTATACCGATCAATCTTCCCATCAACAGTAAGCTTAACTAAGTACACCCAACGACTACCGATAACTGTACATCCAGGAGGTTTATCAACCAAACTCCAAGTATGATTCTTCTCCAAAGCTTCAATTTCGGTAGCCATGGCCTGCTGCCAATTGGTGTCTAAAGCGGCCTTAGCATATGAAGTTAGAATCTGAGTAAAAACCATGGATGATTGAAGAGCACGATGTGCGTAAGACTTGCCATATTGATTGGGAGAATAGCCATAGTGAACTAGAGCATTGAAGATTCGAGAAGATCATCGAGGTGGGGGACTAGTCAAGGCTTCAGATGAAGAGTCAGCGGAAGTACAACTGAGCTCTGACGAGGCTGGTCTGGGAGAGTGTGAAGAGCTAGGACTAGATGGTGACCCAGATGAATTACCATTGTCCTCATCGACAAAGACAATTGGGTAAGGACCATTCGGACCAGTAACTTCGTCGTCCACCATCGGTAAAAGCACAAACTTGTTTGTAGTATTCTTACTACAAACTGTCTTCAAAATCTGGAAAGGAAAAACAGTTTCGAAAAAGATGACATAGTGGGACACTCATAGTAAACGACGAGATTGATCATAACATAAGTAGCCCTTTTGTATATCATTATACCCAAGAAATACACACCGAGCTGCCTTACTTGATAATTTATGACGGTCATGTAGTGATAGCAACACATAGCAGGCAAAAACAAACACCTTCAACCTTGAAAGATTTGGATAAGTTCCATAAAGACATCGATAAGGAAAAACATTCTTACTAACAGGAGAAGGTTGTCTATTAATCGAGTAAATCACCGTTTGAACTGCCTCAACCCAAAACCGAGAAGGACATGAAGAACTATCCAACAGAGCTAATGTTGTTTCTAAAATATGTCTATTCTTACATTCCACAACCCCATTTTATTCCGGAGTATGGAGGCAGGACCGTTGAGCCAAAATTCCTTTGTTTTTAAAGAAATTGAGCAAGATTGTGGAAGTAAATTCTCCACTTGAATCTGATCGAAAAATCTTAATTGTCTTTCCAAATTGCGTGTGAATGAATGAAATAAATTTCATAATAATTGTAGGAACTTCGCTCTTGTTTCTAATAAAGAAAACCCATGTAAAACGTGAAGCGTGATTAATAAGTAAAAGAAAATACTTATAACCAAGTCTTGACTATACAGGGGAAGGTCCCCATACATCACTATGAACTAAATCAAAAGGTGCAACATATTTAGTACACTAGTAGGAAAAGATAGCTTGTGACTTTTTGAAGAGACACAACTTTCACACATCAAACTAGAAACATCACCAAGAGCTTGTGTATCCGGCAACGAACAAGACTTGAGCATAGAATCTAGGCAGTGAGAATGAGGATGACCCAACCTATTATGCCATAGGGCAACCAATTTATTCGAACGAGAAACTTCATCCACCGAAGCCGATAGAAAACATGTAAACTTCTCAGTACCAACTGATCTAAGGAAAAATAAGTGTCCCACCTTACATCCCCTTGCTATGGTTTGTCCCATTGTCACGCTCTGAACAATACAAGAAAATCATGAGAATAGAACAATACAATTTTGGTCTACTAACTGTCCAACCGAAACAAGATTAGTTGTCAAATTTGGAACAAAGAGGACATTTGAAAGTGAAGCAATTGAACCAGAACTAGATGTAGGTAAAACATGACCCTTAGCAGTAACAACCTCAGCAGACGATTATAACGGAGAAATATTCGATAATTGTGAAGCATCACCTGTCATATAATTACCAGCACCACTGTCGATATGCTAAGATTAGAAGGTATAGCTAAATTATTTTTACCTTGTGCTGATGCTTAAAGGATGCGGGCAACGGCTTTCTCCATAAGCTCAGTCATACGGGTCATATCAAAAGACAGGGGAGCAACAACTGGTTATTTTATCACCTCTGTCTCCAAAGCTTTGTGTCGGGCCGGGAATCGCTTAGGGGGTCGGGCTGGGCAATCAACTAGCAGATGGCCCATTTCAAGACAATAGTTGCAATATGTCGTTGGGCCTGATTGTTTCTTATGGCACCGGGCTGCAATATGGCCAAACCCTGGCACCCATAACACTGGATTTGTTTGCCAGACGAAACAACATGTGAAGTAGCACGGTAATTTGATCTAGCAGCAAGAGCAGCCGTAGAAGGAGCTGCAAACAACACCAGAGAGGACGAAAGATGGATTTCTTCTTGCAAAATAGCAGCCACTACTGTGTCTATATCTGGCAGAGGTTCTCGATTCAAGATATTAGAGCGGATGTGATCAAATTCAGGCCTCAACATCATGAGGAACTTGACCACCCTAGATTGTTGTCGTTCACTACATATCTCTTTTAATAGCGCAACGGAAAGAGTAAAAGGAACAGTGTGATCTTGCTCCGACCACAACGCCATGAATCCGGCGTTGTAACTGCCCACGTCCTTGTCACCTTGCTCATAGGCAGCAAGGTTTCGTTCCAGTTCAAGGGTTGTCGCTAGGCTTCGTTGACGATGAAGCCGATGCACATAAAACCACATCTCAGCCACCGTCTCATACATCCTAAACCCTGCAGCGATGTCGTCCGACACATAACTTACCTTCCCTCCAATCATCTTAGCGTTGGACGTAATCCAATCCTCTTTTTTTGTCGCATCGGTCGGCATTTTGGACGAACCATCGAGAAATCCAAAAAGACCTTTCCCTTGGATAAAAACCCTAAAGTGAAACTCCAGTCGGCAAAATTCTTACCAGTTAGTTTGGTCATCACCAACTCAGACAAAGATCAAAGCTTCGATTCCATCATGAACAAGATCAATGAAAATAATCACCGGGAGCAGGAACCAATAAGAAATAAAAGACAGACAAGAGAACACAAAGTGCAGAAGCAAGATCTGGAAAAAAAAAAGATAGGAAACTGGTCAGAAGAAAAAAAAAAAAAAGACAAGAAACTGGTTAAGATTCTCCAGACTTCTTATACCATGATAGAATTATAAACTGAAGTTCTATTGCAGACTCTCTGAATACTGTTCACAATAGAATAGGTAGTACATTTATACGACTTATGATTACTCAGCCCTAGCTAATTATGCCTACAATCATGCTACTTGAATGATTCTATTTATCAGCTAATTACAACTGTTACAATCTGTTCAATAGATTTTATATATCAGCTAATTACAACTCAGCCCATAGGCTAACA
The DNA here is from genome assembly GCF_019175385.1 of Lycium barbarum. NCBI lineage: Eukaryota > Viridiplantae > Streptophyta > Magnoliopsida > Solanales > Solanaceae > Lycium > Lycium barbarum. The sequence continues at coordinate 10,910,051 of NC_083343.1, forward strand.
GTTTGGTTTGTGCCTTAGCAGGCTTGTTTAAGGGTCGAAATAAGAAGAGGCATTGTGGTGCCAAAAGAGTAGCTTTGGGTTGAGAGGAGAGAGGCAGGATTCGGACGCATGTATTGCTTGACTTTTTAGGATTTAAAGAGGTTTGTACCCCTAATCTATTCATTCCTTGGCACTTCGTACCATATCTGGTTTTCTCCATAATTAGATACTTGACCTTTTACTTCTGTATCATTTGTTCAAAAACATACATAACATAAAATTTAGCATGTGTGATTTAAGAATTGGAGTAGATTTTTAAATCGGTCTCTATTTTGCTGGGAGTGGCAAGTGAAAGGAAACTTAGCACACCCATCCCTAATCTCCTATTAACTTCTTTTGCCCTTGTCTTAGATCACATGTGTCTCACATGTATGTTAGGGTATAAAAAGGATATGTTCTTGAAGAAATTTTACAAAGATCAACTTGATCCAGGTATATCATTGTCAACCAAAAAAAGGAGGATATAGTATTGTTGGAGGTCCTCAGTTTTTAGGTCTAACCTTTATGATGAACAAGTAATTTTTCAGTAAATTTTAACTTGGTGGGCATAATTAGCTTTACGCAGCTGAATTTTCTCTATGAAGCTTTATCAATTTTTCTAGACTTCAGCAATAAACAGGAGTACTTTATTAGTTTAACTGCAAATTCCTTTCTTATATGGACATATCAGTCTGCCAATATGAGGCCTAGGCCAAGCATTACAAGAAAGTATAGAAATGACAACAAAAAATTTAATATTTGGCAACAACTTAGTTTTATAATTGGCAAAGAATTTTTTTATTGCCAAAGGATTTAGTTTTGCTGCCATTGTATTGTTTATTGTTGCAAGAAAACTTTTGACAACCCAAAAAAAAAAAAAGTTATTGCACGTTGTTGCGATAATAACCATTGGGAAAATTCTATGCAATAATTTTTTTTTTATTGCCAAAAGTACTTTTTACATATTTTCTTGAAGTGAAGTATCAAGCTTAGATTTGAAGCATGTCCCCCTCTAGCATGTTGGTTCAACTCCACAAAGCTACATACACAGGATTTTGGAGTCCTATTACTGCTTTTATGTCAAGCCAGGTTAAACTAGCCTGATCATTAAGATTGAGACTTTAACAAGATTAAGAGATACTAGAGTCCCCAGGGCTACGATCTAGTGGTTAGAGGAGCAATGCGTAATGTGTGAGTTAGATGCACATCATTGGTTTGAACCCTCCCAAAGCCTGGTCTAAAAGTGGAGATGGGTAGAGCTGCGGGCCCATTATCTAAGAAGTTTCGAACCGTGCTCCACTTGGCCGTTGGAAATTTCTCGGTTATCCAACAAGAAAAGAGATACTCTCTTGTTCCAATTTATGTGATATAGTTTGAATCCAAATAGAGTTTGAGAAACGAATGAAGAATCTTGGAATTTGTGGCCTACCCCACAAAGGTAGGAGTAAGGTCTGTGTATACTCCACCCTCCCCGACCGCACCTAATTGTGGGACTACACCGGGTATGTTGTTGTTGTTGGCCTTAAACATTTCAAATTGTGTCTATAGAACTTTTGAAACTTGCATGCTTTGTGTAGTCCTTAGTTGATTTTTTTGTGCTCTTGTATATCACTTCCCATATTGATATGGAAACGTTTGTTGCAGATGATGATGAAGATAAACAGTGTCGGTTGTTTTCACAGAAGATGGTGCAGTAGCAGTAGCAGCTTATACGATGATTCCGCTTTGTTTGTTTGAGTGGCTGTTTCCTCTTTATTGGGCTACAGAAATTCATTTATCTTGGAATCAGCTAAAACGCTTTATAGTAGAACCGTATCTGGAAGTGGAAGGCCTGTAGTTGAGTTTTCTAATAATGGAAAATCCATTATAAGTAATAAGGCTCCATTTTCTTTACGCAGAAATCTACTTATATTTTGGTCCATTCATTGGCATGGTGGAAATGGGCTCCCCTAATTCTTCGCTGCCAATTCAATATAACTAGTTGGAACTTTCATCTAGGTATGAGGTTGTTAGGATGCAAACTATTGCTAGTTGGTTCTGGTTGTGTCGGATCAATCTTTCCATTAAATAGACAGAAAAACATTTTACATGGAAAAAATGTTCAAGAATATAATGATATGCTGAGGGTCTATAGAAACATCCTCTCTACACCCATAAAGGTAGAGGTAAGGTCTGAGTAAAGCCTACCTTCCTTAGACCCCACCCGTGGGATTACACTGGGTATGTTGTTGTTGTTACAGTTTTTGACGCTTATTGTATGTTTTAGAATTGTGACTTTCCAGTTTCTATCAACTACAGGATTGATTTTCTGCAAATGTGGAGTGTGTACAGATGAAGTATGTGTTTTTTCATGTGATTATGCTTCTGTTGTCAACATAACCACATCTGTTATTTTACGGTGCTAATGAATTGGTTCGTAGTTGCTGCCATGTGACAAGGTCAAGGTTTCAAGCCATGGAAACAGCCACTTGCAGAAATGCGGGGTAAGACTGTGTACAATAGAGCCTTATGGTCCGTCCCTTCCCCGGACCCCACGCATAGCTGGAGCTTGGTGCACCGGGCTGTCCTTTTTTTTTTTTGGTTAGTAGCTCAGACAGCAGCATGAACCTATACTCTTATGGGTCGTCAAGGATCAATCTTACCACGAGGATTATACTTTCTCACAACTCCTTGTATTGTGCTCCCTCCGTATCAGAAAAAGAGTACACTTAGTCATTTGCACATCCCTTAAGGAATTACTCACTCCAAGAAAAAAATATGTAAATTGACTAAATTACGCCTAATTAAATAGTTATTGGAATTTGATCACATAACACTTAATATGGGGAAATCCGGAAAAATAAGGTTAATTGTTTCTTGATTTAATAAGTGGACACTTTTTTTACCCAAGAAAAAAAGGTTAAGTTGATACTTTTTTTGATCCGGAGGGAGTACTTAATATAATATCCAACCCACACCCCCATCTGCAGCGCTTCTCCCTTTACCAAGGGTGAAATTCTTGAATAAGAATATAAAGTAAGCTTAATTTTGCTGAGCCATAAACAATCAAGTAACTATGGTTGAATACAACATCAAGTTCGAGGTTGAGAAAATTTTTGCGGGATAAGTATGTTGGCGGCAGACCATTGATAAGAACCGGTTAAAGTTCTTGTTTATGATTAACATTATGTTAATCGATGGATGTTTTCTTGCTTCTGACATTAAGACATTTGTCAGAGTATTATTCCCATCAACTGTACCAAAAATGTTTTAAGGCATTAGACTAGCAACAAATAACAGTGAACTCAATAAACCTAGCCCGAAACAATGCTTTTACATATTCAATTTTTCACAAAGATAGATCTTCTCTGATCTTGCAAACCTTAAGAAATTTCCTTGGCTAAACGTAATTGTCTGGACTCAGCTTATCAGAATGAACCACCTTGTCATTATATGCATGTAGCAATAGATCACAAACTTTGCGGGAAGATGGCCTTTCTGCAGGTGCAGTTTTGGTACATTCCAGTGCTATTTCCAGCACCTGAAGTGCAGCACTTTTTTCATTGGGTAACAATGGTTTCAATACAGGATCAATGAGCTCTTCCCTAGCAGTTTCAGACATTTCAATACGCGACTCAACCCACCTCACCATGTCCATGTCTTCTCCAAAACTCCCATCAGTTGGCATCCTTCCACTCACAAGCTCCATGAGTACAATACCCATGCTATAAACATCACTCTTCTCTGTTGCCTTCAAAGAATAAGCATACTCTGCGAACAAATAGTCAACTTGGTTAAAAAAAAAAAAAAACAAAAAAAAAAAACACACACACACACACAATTTTTGCAGATACAAGAAATGCTAATCGAAAATTCAGAAAAAGATATGAATTTATATACCTGGAGCAATATAACCATAGGAACCAGCAAACCACAAATTTGATTCAGTGTTGTAGGAATCATAATTATCGTGAATGGCTTTGGCCAGCCCAAAATCCCCCAAATGCGCCTCCATGTTAGAGTCCAGCAGAATATTGCTGGATTTGATATCCCTGTGAATGATCTTAGGCACACAATCATGGTGAAGGTACTCAACCCCTTGTATCAATCCCACAGCTATCCTCAGCCTTGCCTGCCAGTCGAGGCAACTCTTCCTGTTGTTATTAGCCGGCTGCTTGTGCAGCCAATCCCACACACTTCCATTCTCCATGTACTCATAAATCAATACGTTTGAACCTTCTCCTCTATTATTACAGTACCCCAGTAGCCTCACCAAGTGCCTGTGCCTTATCCTCCAAAGTGTCTTGATTTCTCTTGCAAAGCTTTTGTCCAGCAACAGATCATCCTTGCTTGGTATTCTCTTGATTGCCACTATCTCTCCATTAAACAACTCAGCTTTATAGACAGTTCCAGACCCACCAGATCCGATTATGAAGTCATCGCTTAGATTATTTGTTGCTTCCATGATGTCATCCCACCTGATATCACGCTTGGCACCCGCTCTTGCAAAAAGTGGTCTCTTTTGTCCCTGGGAAGAGCTGGAAGAGTAAGCACTATTTACTTCAATTCCTCTTCTGAAGGCTTCCCGCCTTTGCTTGAAAAAGAGGGTAGCTCCAAGCAACATAAGTATGATTGCCACTGTAGTTGATATCACTGAAATGATTACCACTGTTGAGTTACTTAGTCCTGGTGGATCCTGATTTTTGGACCTCGAGTCTTGGCAATTTTGCAGAGGACTTCCACAAAGATGTGGATTCCCAGTGAATGCATCAGCTGGCCAATGTGCATACTGTTTGTACAATTTGCCCTGAAGATTGTTGTAGGAAAGGTTAAGCTTTCCCAGGCTGCTCATTTCACCAACTTGAGGAGGAACTTCTCCAGTGAGCTGGTTATGAGATAGATCAAGTGCTTCAAGTTTAGTGAGTGTCCCAACAGAAGGAGGAATTTTACCAGTGATGCTGTTGAAACTTAAATCCAGTATGCTTTGTAGATTCTGGAGTTGTCCAAGCTCACTGGGTATTTCACCTGTGAAGGTGTTTCCCGAGAGCCGGAGCATGTAGAGCTTGCTTAGGTTGCCGATGGTAGATGGAATGGGACCAGAGAGCTCATTTCTGTCAAGATTTAGGACATTTAGAGACTTTAGTTTACCAATTTCAAGTCGTAGAGTTCCATTCAGTGAGTTATCTTCTAGAGACAGCACCAAAAGCTTTGAGCAGTTAAACAATTCTCGAGGAAGAGGTCCTGAGAACTTATTTGAGGAAAGCTTGAGCTCGCCCAAGAGTGGTAAATTTCCAAGCCAAGTAGGAATGGATCCATAAAGAAGGTTGTTATTGAGATCCAGATGGGTGAGCTTTCTGCACAGAGAAAGCTGTGGAGGTATTGGACCTGTCAATTCATTTCCAGAGAGATCTAGCAGGGATAGTTCACGGATTAACCCCAATGTCCAAGGGATTTTTCCAGTGAAACGGTTGTTTCCTAGCCTTAACCTTTCAAGAAATGGTGAATATCCCAGATGGGGTGGAACCTCATGATCAAATGCATTATTTGTTACATCAAAAGAAAGAAAAGATGTTGAACTGCACAGGGCAGCTAAACTACCACTCAGTTTGTTATGAGAAAGATTTATTCTTGTCAGGTTTGAAACATTGATCAGTTCATCTGGAAGATTACCTTTGAACGAGTTGTTATAAAGCATAAGCTGCTCCAGAGCTCGAAGATAACCAAACGTCGCAGGAATGCTACCAGATAAGCGATTATCTGCCAAATCAAGGATCTTCAGTTGGTGACAGTTCCCCAAGCTTGCAGGAATCTCACCAGAGAGATCATTCTGTCTAAGATCAATGAAATTCAGCTGCTTCAGCCTTCCAATTGTGATGGGAATGTGGCCTGTGAATGCATTTCCATAAAAATCGATCATCTGCAAGCTAGAGCAGTTACCTATCTCCATAGGGATATCTCCAGATAACTGATTCTCATATAAAAAGAGGATCTCAAGATTTCCAAGCATCCCAATCTCTTTCGGTATATTGCCACGTAAATTATTGTGAGACAATGCCAATGTTTGGAGATTGGTGAGGTTTGCGATCAATGGAGAAAGTGAACCAACCAAAGTGTTGTTGTTAAGGAGGAGATCAGTCAACTCAACCAACTCGTACAGTTCTACTGGTATCGAACCATTGAGCGTGTTGTTAGACAAATCGAGCTGCTTCAGTGAAATGCATTCTCTCAATTCCACAGGGATCTCACCAGAAAGTTGGTTTTCAGAAAGCATCAAGTGTTCCAAGCTGCTTGCATTGGAACAAATCGTTTTTGGTATGCTACCAGAAAGATTATTGCTTGTCAGAACCAAGAATTGTAGCTGACCCATGTTGCCAAATTCTCCAGGAATTTCACCAGTAAGCCTATTTCCAGACAAGTCTAATTTCTGAAGGTTGCTCAACTTTGCCAAGGACTTGGGAATCGGACCTTCCAGCTGATTACCAAGCAAGTTGAGATACTGCAGCTGGTTCATTTCGACAAGCTGACTAGGAATCTGTCCGGAAAGGCTATTATTAGCAAAATTGAGAACTTGGAGGTTTCTAAGGTTAGCTAATTCTTCAGGGATTGATCCATTGAGATTGTTGAGTGCAATACTGAATGCAACAAGGCTAAAGCAGTTGCCAATCTCAGCTGGAATTGGACCTTCCAGTTGATTCTCCTGCAAATTCAAGTTCTCAAGCAGGCTGAGTTTTCCTAATTCAAGAGGAATCATACCACTCATGCTGCATGAGGCCAAGCCAAGAGTGACCAAATTTTCAAGATTACCAAAAGTATTTGGAATTGATCCTGTTAGGCCATTATCTCCAATTCTGAGAACTTGGAGATTTTTCAGCAAACCAATTTCAGAGGGAATGGGGCCAGTGAGTTGGTTGGAAAAAAGTAGGAGAGATTCCAAAGAAGAAAGGTTAGAAAGAGTTGGTGGAATGGGACCTGAGAGGATATTAGAAGAAAGATCAAGTTGGAGCAGGTCATGCAAGAAGCCAATAGAAGGTGAAATTGACCCACTAAGTGAAGAGCCAGAAAGGTTTAGGCTTACAACTTGTAGTGAGTTTCTTGTACATGAAACACCTCTCCATTTGCAGAAATTTGGATTATCCTCTGACCAATCTCTCAAAACATTACTTGGGTCATCAACAAATGATTTCTTTATCTCCAAAAGAATCTTCAGTGTTGTTGGTGATGATGATACTGTTTCATTCTTGCAAAACACATAACCACTTGAACATAAAAGAAGTAATGTTACAGCAAACAAAACTAAGAAAAATCCTTTAAGCATCCTCATGATCTGTGATTGCAGAGATATGAACTGAGACACGGTCGAATATATGAAGAGAAAGATAGGGAAAGCAAACAACAGGACTAAATAAATTAGCAGCAGGAAACGTTTGACTTTTTTCACTTATTGGTTCTGCTAGGAATGATGTTTTGTTGTGGGTATTTAAGGAGAAGACGCGCGGTTTTAGAACCAGTGCATGCAGCAGCCATGGTTCTTGGACTCTACGTTAAATGAACTTTAAGCTTTAGTGCTGTATTTGGGTATTTGCAAGTCTTAATGAAGGAAATCTTGAAATGGGTGCGGATGGAGTAATAACAACAAGAGATAAGGAGGGAAAAGCTACAGCTACTCTCTCTCTGCAGTTGACCACAACTATTCCATTAATGCTCACCGAACTGCTGCTCCATTCACAAAGAGGTTAAGAGAGAGGAGGAGATTCTTTCTTTAATGTGGAGATATATTATTAATGGTTGAAAGAAAAAAAAAAATTAAAATTACTGACTGATAAGACAAAGGTCAAGCACGAGTCCAAAAGGCCAGCTAATACAGTACTATAATACGTACTCCTTCCATTCCATAATAAGTGTCGCTTTAGCCAAATTTTTTTTGTCTCATAATAAGTGTCATCTTAGAAAATCAAGATATAAATTGTCTAGTTTTTCTCAATTCTACCCTTAGATAATAAATTAACATCTAAATGATGATTGAAAAAGCCACATAGTAACTTGGTATTATTGAATTCCCATATTAAAAGGTTTACTTCTTGTGCATGCTCTAATCAAAAGGCTAGAAATAATTTATTTTTATTACATAGGGGTTATTTGGTAAACTTCACATTGCATTATTGATTTCTTAATATGCGTGTTTTTGGCTAAGATGACACTTATTATGGGACGGAGGGAGTAATATAATATGTACATTAAAATTCCCCTAAATTATAGTATTTGCTTTGACAATTTTATACTTAGAGCCCGTTTGGATTGACTTATAAGTGGTCAAACCAGTTTATAAGTTATTTTTTGGTTTTATAGTTATTTGGCAAACCAGCTTATAAGCTCAAAAAATGCTTAGAATAAGCCAAAAAAAATAAGTTGAGGTGACCCAACTTTTTTTTTCTTTTTTCTTTGAAGCTATTTTTTTATCAAACCAGCTTATAAGTCACTTTTTTTAAGCTAAGCCAAACGGGCTCTTAAATTATATGGTGGGTACTTTTAAACTAGTATAACATTTCGTACTTAAAATCTCCCTCAACGGAATAGGATTAATGGCTGTACTTCACGGGCCATACACGTGTCAACTTCAGCCTTATACATTTTCTTCGCGGCTTTCTTTGGTGGGAAAATAAAATATATTACTCTCTCCGTCTCAATTTATGTGGTATTTTTTAAATTTCGTGATTCAAACAAGTCTTTCTTTGATCATACGTTTTTCATACTTGTATCTTTTAAATATTTTTAAATGCCAATCGTTGTAACTTACACTCCATCCTTCTCATATTACTTGTCTACTTTTTCATTTGCACGCATCTTAAAAAATAAAAATAAAAGATATATTTTTACTATCTTACCCTTATCTCTTTTCAAAAAATACACTCTAATTAATATTAATTATTTTCAAAAACATTTAATATTAAGGGTAAGATGGAAAAGATTTAATTAATTTTATTTTGATTTTGTAATTGGACAAGTAATTTGGGACAAATACTTTAGTAATGTAGACAAGTAATACGGGATCACTCCGTCCCATTTTATATGACACTCTTTCATTTTTAGTCAGTCCTAAAAAGAATGATACCTTTCTATATTTAGTAATACTTCAACTTAAATTATTCTTTTTTTTTTACCCTTAATGAAATGATTTCTGGCCACATGAATTTCTATGATTTGTTTTAGTCCACAAATTTTAAAAGTCTTTCTTTATTTATTAAATTTTATATCCAATCAAACACCCTCATATAAATGAGACGGAAGGAGTAGTTTTTACATAGTTTTCAAAAACTTGAAGATTTCATGCCCGAATTCACGAGTAAAATTAAATTGTTGGACTCTCAAAATCTGGATTGTGTCACATAAATTGAGACATAGGGAGTATTATTTAGAGATTCATTACATTAGGGATGCTAATATTGTCAAGTTTGGCAAGACTAATACTCCCTCCATCTCAAATTATTTCTCTTGGTTACTAAAAATTGTTGTTCCAAATTATTTATCGTTTTAAAAGTTCAAGGCACAATTAATTATTTTTTTCTCATTTTATCCTTAGTAGAATCTTGTCATTAATGAAGCTAACACACAAATAAAGTAAATATTTAATGGAGAGATAATATAACTTAGACATAAATAAAGATAAAATTAGTCAAAAATCTCTTTCTAATTAATACTATTTTTTAAGGGGCGTGTAAAAGTAAAAATGTGACATATAATTTCAGACAGAGGGAGTACAAACTGAAGGAGGTACTTTCTTTATACTATAATGTCCTCCTTTATCCGGTACTAGACTAGACATTTTTCTATAGAGTTAAAATCCCCAAAATTTTGTACCAATCGCTACTTACATACCTTAATTATTTGGTATTTTTGTTATTCATTGTCTTCAATTTTTCCTATTTGTTACCCAAGACGAAAATCCTAAAATAAACTTAAAAAAAATGAAAAGAAAACCAACTTCATTTCCTAACAAAATTTTGGGGTCACATTAGTTGAAGTGATGATTTTGAAGAAATTTACTTTTTTAAAACAATAAAGCATTAAATTAGGGCTCATAAAAAATTGAATCTTTAAAAAATTGGAACTTTATTGAAATTATTCCTTGGTTACACATATGAATATTCTAAATTTTGCATCGTTTATATTAATTTTTTGGTGTTACTAGGGTTATAGATTTCAACTTCTTTGCTATTATTAATTAACTATTCACGTAATTTGCAATTGGGTTCACCGTTATTTTAAGAATATGAATATTCAACTGAATTTACTGTTATCAACAAAAAGTTATTAGGTTTCAAAGAAGATAACAAAGAAATCATGAAAATTCAATAAGAGAAAAAGAAAGAAAAGAACAAACAGAATAAAAATCCTACGTTCTGCTCTCCACATTTTTTTTTTCATTTTTATGTTTAACTTTTTGGTTTTATCTATTGTTATTTTAAGATTGTATTTTTAATTGAGTTTACCATTATTAATAAGATTCTGTCACGATTTGCAGTTGATTTTTTATTTTTTTGGTTTAATTATTTTTTCTTTAGTGTTGCTGTTGCTTTAGAGTTATGAATTTCAAGAGAGAAAACAAAAAAATAAAAAATAATAAGAATAATTAATTATTAATTAATAAGAGAGAATAAGGAAAAATGACACGTGTTTACTATTTTTTGTCTAATTTTTAATCCTGACATACTAGTAGGAGAGTAAAACCACTTTTCATATCACTTGGCACTTTAGGAAAGGGGGAATTTTAAATAGAAAAATTATAGTTAAGGGAAATTTTGTGCACACCCCATTATCTAACTATAAAGCGGATATAACTTAGGGGGATTTTAACGTATTTTTCTATGTAACTTATATATATATATATATCAAGAGTGTAAAGAGTATTTACATTTTAACTAGTTATAACATTGTTTACCCCGGATTCGGATAATCAATTAAATTTGTAAATGAGTATAGGATATGTGCTTAGTTCTTGATGTGTGTTGGATAAAGAAAGTAAATATTTGAGAGCACCTTAATAAAACGGCTAAAGATGATAGTTGACTATTAACACAAATGTCCGTGTATAATGTATGATACTTGATGGATTGAATGCAATAACAACAATAACGAGTGACCTTGGCCGAATCAAATAATGAGAGAGATTGTATATATGAATTCTTCTATTACAAGTGTTCTTAGAAAGTAAAAAAAGCCAACCCCCTAAAGGAAGGGGACACGCCCTATTTATAGTGGCACTCCCCTGGTTCTCATACAATATGAGCCAATAAAATAATAATAAAAAGGACTGCTCTGCACGGGTTTGGTGGGATTAGACTGCCGGCGCCATCTGACACACGCATGGTAGGTAGTTGACCATGACTGGACGTTACTGGCGCGTGACCCGTCTGCAATGGCCATACGGACAAACGGTCATTCGGGCTATCGGCCCTGCGGACCAACGGCCATGAAAGCCCGAGTCCTCGGGCTCGGCCGTTTCAACGATGCAGAGGGCAGATCGGTCGGTGCCCTTGCTCAGCTTCGGCCCTGGCACCGTTTCGGTCAAGGGCGAGTAGCCTCGGGCGCATTATCGTCCCTTCCTCCGGTTCTCGTTCCACCGGCTTGGCCCACACCCGGTTTTTACCGTATACAAACATAAATTGCATTTTTATGTTATTCCATCAAAATCAAAATTACTATAAACTGTTGTTGTAAGATATCTTAACTGACGAGATAAGAAAAAATTGTATATTATCAGTGAATAGAAATAAATTCCTAATTACTGAAAACAAATTCGGGGAGTTTGTTAAGGGAGAAGGGGTTTGTTGAGGAGATGTAGGATTACACAAAAGAAGATAGAGTGGTTGGTGATTGAAATGTTGGGTTTGCTTGAAACGGTGCATTAGATGAAAAAGGACTTAAGCCTTTAAAGAAAGTGATTGGTTGCATTTCCAAATTATCCCTTGTTACTACTAACTTTTAGTAGTTCAGGTTGTACTTATTTAAAGATTTACAAAGTCAAACAAGTCCCTACATTCCCCACGTATACATGCAACAAACTTCCTAATTCCTCTTTTCTCACTTTGATTTTAACGCATGCGAAAGAGACTCTTTTGACTGTTCTCTAATAGTCTAATTGAGCTACCAAATCCATGCGTCCTTTTGCAGCCTCTCTTCTTTGAATGGATTTACATCACCTTATTCCCCTTTCTATTCTAAAAAACAAGTAAGGTGTATACTCTTTCTATCCAAGCTGATGTCAATTTCTCTTCAAAACTAGGTAATTGCTTTTTGGAAGATAAGATTATGCTTGATATGGTGCTGCAATATGCATTCAAAACTCAACCGTCACCTAGAATGTCATTGAATTATCTTCTTGCTCATTTTAATTTCCGACTTGTGGAGAAAGTATCTATAATTTGGATTATAGGAACTGTCCTTAGTTGGCCCAAATGGGTAAACAAAACCTCATTTAATTTGCTACCCCATTGGTATAGTGCTTTTAATACCTCCCCACAAAACTAAAACTCCCACTTCCTATTCTTTTTTTTTCCTTGTTTTTTCATTTTCCTCTTTTGAGAAGTTCTTCAAAATGAAATTCCTACTCTCTTTCTTGTAACCTCTTGCGGGCTATTCTGTGATCAATGTTCCACTTGTTTAGTAATACTTGTACAATCTAATATGGCAATAATAGCAATAATGATAATAAAACCTAAAGAAATGAAGACTAGAGAGTTTAAACCCCATTTCTATACATCCTCGCTTAAGCCAGTGGTCATTTTATAGGAATTTCAACTATTAATTTTGTCATACCTCTTGGTTCACTTTTGGATAGTGTGTATACGGTAAAAAACCGGATACAGGTAAATCCAGGGCAACTATGGATCGGAGAGGGAAAAGGGGCGAGAGTTCGTACGAGGACATCACCTTCCCGGATAAGCACTTTGATCGAAGCCGAGTGGAAGCGCCATCTGACCCGGTCTCTAAGCCACCGAGGGTTGGGGATCTCTTTCCGGGGTTTTATCACCGTTGGTCCGGTCTCCGTGAGTCCGTTGTTCGTTGTGACTGTTGCTGGGACGCGTCAGTGGTATCACATCATGGACAGCTACCAACTATGCATGTGTCAGACAGCGCCGTCAGTCACATCACACCAAACCCGTGCAGGGGCTGTCCCTTTTATTACTATTTTATTGATTCACGTTGGAGAGAGCCCATGAGCTCATTACTATAAATAGAGTACTCCCACCTCCCTTAGGTCGGTTGATTCTTCTTTTACTTTCAAGAGCATTTGTAACACAATATATATATATATATATATATATATATATATATATATATATATATATCCAGTTCTTGTTGAACCTCTTCAATCAACTCGTCATATGTGTAAGCAGCCGGTATTTATGCTCCTTATTTGTGTATTAAAAAGCGTTCTTATCCACTCTTTGTAATCCATATTTAGGCCCAAGCACATATCCTATATCCACATACAAATTCAATTGGTTACCAAATCTGGGGTAAACAGTTTGGCGCCCACCGTGGGGCTAGGATAATAGTGGTCTTTGGCCTTGACTTCCACCGTATTCATCGAAACCAAAAACTCCCTTTCCGTCTCTGTGAAAACGGTCCAAATGGCTGACGTCGAGCAATCCGGTCATGTCAATAATGCCGAGATAGTGGCGGAAAACGAAGGGAGCGGACTGCGGGCATTGCCGAACCCCGCTGATCCGAACCCCGTTGATTCAAGGGAAGGACTTAACCGGCAAAACACCGTAGATCAAGAGAATGCCGTTCCGACGGCAACCGATCCTCTAAACACTCACCATTCCGTTACGTTATCCCGGGATAGGGTCCGGAGAGAGCTAGACGCGCCAAACGACGGCGTTAGCTTGCGTTTAATCTTTGAAATGCTGCAGGAACAAAGGGCGGCAATCGCCGAGCAAGGGCTAGCGATTGCTCAACTGCAGAGCGGAAAGGGTGAAGCAGGGCCGGTAAAGTCAAAAGGTACGATTGAAACCGGAAGAAACGGAGAACGAATGATTGAGAGCGACGGCTCCGGAGCCGGCTCCTCAACTGAGGTCCTAAAAATGCTCGAGACCTTGGCAAAACGGGTGGATTCGACCGAGAAGAGGGTCGAGACGTACAATTCTCTGGTGGACCAGATACCGGGGGCTCCACCTCTACTGAAAGGGCCGAATTCGAAGAGGTACATCCAAAGGCCTTTCCCGCCAAGTGCGGCCCCGAAACTGATCCCGAAGAGGTTTAAAATGCCCGACATACAGAAGTATGACGGCACCACAGACCCACACGAGCATGTGACCTCATATACTTGTGCCATAAAAGGCAATGATATGGAAGAAGATGAGATCGAGTCGGTGTTGTTAAAGAAATTTGGGGAAACCCTGTCGAAGGGGGCATTGACGTGGTATGACCATCTACCCGAGCATTCGATCACTTCTTTTGAAATGCTCGCTGATGCGTTCGTAAAGGCACATGCTGGTGCGATAAAGGTGCAAACCCGTAAGGCTGATATCTTCCGGATAACCCAAAGGGACGATGAGCCGCTACGGGAATTCGTCACCCGGTTCCAGAGGGAACGGATGGAGCTCCCTCCGGTGCCATAATAATGGGCCGCACAGGCCTTCACAAAAGGACTCAACATGCTAAGTTCGGTGGCCTCGGCCAAACTGAAAGAGAATTTGTTAGAATACGAGGCCGTAACTTGGGTCGACGTCCACAACAGGTATGAGTCAAAGATCCGGGTGGAGGATGATCAATTCGAGCTCCCTCCGGTAAGGACCAAAGTAAATAGAGGTTTAGAGGCACCGAGGAAGGGATATGAAGGCAAGTCCGAATCATTGAAAGAGAGGTTTCGGCCATATCCCTATACGGAGAAGCAAAATTTCAAGTCAGAAAAGGCAATAGAGAGTCCAAGCCATTTCTCGGGACGGGGCAGCAAGCGGGTTGAACGCCCGTCTAACAGTCGGGGACTCTCGTTTAGGAACGACACCGGAAGTTCCGCCAGCAATAAAGTTTCTCCAAAAATTTCGGAGTACAACTTCAACGTTAGTACTTCGGGACTTGTCTCGGCTATTGGACGTATACCCGATGTAAGATGGCCTAAACCATTGAGGACGGACCCGGGTCAGCGAGATCCAAGTGTAGTGTGCGAATATCACGGGACCCATGGTCATCGAACTGAAGATTGCCGCCAATTGAGAGAGGAGGTAGCCCGGCTATTGAAAAATGGTCACCTCCGAGATCTGCTGAGCGAGCGGGCCAAAAATCACTATAAGGAAAGAGAATCTTATCAAATGCCCGAGCCTGTTGAACCCCAACATACGATCAACATGATAGTGGGGGGCACTGATGCCCCTCGAGGGCCGGTAATGAAACGGACAAAGATTTCTATTTTCCGTGAAAAGCGCACTCGAGATCATTCGACCGAGGGATCTATCTTCTTTAATGATGAAGACGCGGAGGGCATCATCCAACCCCACAATGATGCATTGGTAATTTCTATACTGGTCTTTAAAACTAAGGTCAAACGCGTTTTGGTTGACCCGGGTAGCTCGGCCAACATCATCCGATGGAGGGTGGTTGAACAGATGGGAATGCTCGATCAGATCGTACCAGTGGCCCGGGTATTAAGTGGGTTCAATATGGCAAGCGAAACCACAAAGGGGGAAATCTCACTGTCTGTAAATGTGGGTGGCACCATTCAGCAAACGGTGTTCTACGTGATCGAGGGGGACATGAAATATAATGCCCTATTGGGCAGACCTTGGATACATAACATGAGGGCCGTGCCTTCAACACTACACCAGCTGTTGAAGTTCCCCACGCCGGAAGGAGTGAAAACCATCCGAGGCGAGCAGCCCGCTGCAAGGGAAATGTTCGCAGTAGAGGAAGTGGCACATCGGCCCAAGGGGCCGGAAGAGAAATGTGCAATAGGAGGAGAAGTTCCCAAATAGCAATCAAAGTGCACCGGGTTTAATCCGGTACATGAAGAGGAAGATTACGAGGTACCCAGATCGTTCGTCATGCCAGATGACTCGGATGCAACCCAGTCGACAGTGGAGGAGCTGGAGCAGGTCATCCTGTTCGAATATCTCCCGGAAAGAAAGGTATACCTGGGCACGGGGCTCACCCCGGAGCTCAGGCGTCAATTAATTGAATTCCTCCGTGCTAATGCCGATTGCTTTGCATGGTCGCATATTGATATGACAGGTATATCACCAGACATAGCAACTCACAAGCTCAGCCTGGACGGGAGGTTTGCTCCGGTAAAGTAGAAAAGAAGACCCATGGCGGAGGCTAAACACGCATTCGTGAAGGACGAGGTAACAAAACTTTTGAAAATAGGCTCCATACGGGAAGTGAAATACCCGGAGTGGCTGGCTAACGTTGTGGTAGTACCCAAAAAAGGTAACAAATTTCGAATGTGTGTTGATTTCAAAGATTTAAACAAGGCATGTCCGAAGGACTCGTTTCCGTTGCCCCACATCGATAGAATGATCGATGCAATGGCCGGGCACGAGATGTTGAGTTTTCTCGACGCTTACTCCGGGTATAACCAGATCCGGATGTACCAGGAGGACCAAGAGAAAACATCTTTCATCACTCGGTACGGGACCTACTGTTATAATGTCATGCCTTTCGGATTAAAAAATGCCGGTGCAACTTACCAACGCCTAGTTAATGGAATGTTCGAAGAACAAATAGGGAAAACAATGGAAGTTTACGTTGACGATATGGTTGTTAAGTCCCTGGAAACAGAGGACCATTTAAAGCATTTGCAGGAAACCTTCGATGTGCTTCGCAAATACAACATGAAGTTCAACCCGGAGAAGTGTGCCTTCGGAGTAAGATCTGGCAGATTCCTGGGTTTCATGGTGTCAAACCGAGGGATCGAAATCAACCCGGACAAGATCAAAGCCATTGAAGATATCGAGGTGGTGAACAACATAAAGGGGGTTCAGAGACTCACCGGGAGAATCGCAGCGCTAAGTCGCTTCATATCGAGATGCTCGGACAGGAGTCACCGGTTCTTCTCCTTGCTCAGGAAGAAGAACGATTTTGCCTGGACACCCGAGTGCCAAGAAGCTCTACAGGATTTGAAGAAATACTTGTCTAGCCCCCCTCTACTGCACACGCCGAAGGCGGGTGAGACACCATTTCTATATCTAGCTGTCTCCAAAGTGGCGGTAAGCGGCGTTTTGGTCCGAGAAGAATCAGGTACGCAATTCCCTATCTATTATGTGAGTAGAACATTGGGGGACGCGGAGACCCGTTACCCCCATTTGGAAAAGCTGGCATTAGCACTGGTGAGCGCCTCCCGAAAGCTTAAACCTTATTTTCAAAGCCATCCCATATGTGTAGTAACTACTTATCCTTTGAAAAACATCATGCATAAACCAGAGTTGTCGGGTAGGCTAACGAAGTGGGCTGTAGAGGTTAGCGGTTACGACCTCGAATACAGACCCCGAACGGCCATCAAATCCCAAATCTTGGCCGATTTTGTAGCAGACTTCGCCCCGGCCATGGTCCCCGAGGTCGAAAAAGAATTCCTACTAACCTCAGGAAAGGCCACGGGCATTTGGTCTCTGCATACGGACGGGGCCTCGAACCTTAGAGGTTTCGGGCTTGGTATTGTCCTTAGGGCCCCGGCCGGTGATGTCATCCGACAGTCCATCAAAACTGCTAAATTAACTAACAATGAAGCCGAGTATGAGGCTATGATTGCAGGTTTGGAATTGGCCCGGAGCATGGGGGCAGAAACTATCGAGGCAAAGTGCGACTCGCTTTTGGTAGCAAACTAGGTGAATGGCACATTTGAAGTCAAGGACGAACGGATGCAGAGGTACCTCGAGAAAACCCAAGTGGTGCTTCACCGATTTAAAAAATGGACCATGCAGCATATACCAAGAGAACAGAACTACGAGGCCGATGCATTAGCAAATTTAGGATCTGCGGTCGAAGGGGCTGAAATCAACCCCGGGTCAACGGTGCTACTATCAAACACGGCCATAGAAAGCGGACACGCCGAAATATATTCAACAGGTTTGACTTGGGATTGGCGCAACAAATACATTGATTACTTGCGTGATGATAAGCTCCCAAGCGACCCAAAGGAGTCACGTTCGTTACGAACAAAGGCAGCCCGTTTTTGCTTAGTGAACGGCCAATTATACCGACGCTCTTTCCACGGACCCTTGGCTAAATGTTTGGACCCTGGGGAAACGGAGTATGTGATGAGAGAAGTACATGAAGGAACCTGTGGCAATCACTCTGGTGCGGAAGCTCTGGTCCGAAAGCTTATCAGAGCCGGATATTACTGGAATCGGATGGATAAAGACACGAGAAACTTTGTCCGAAAGTGTGACGGGTGTCAGAGGCATGCCCCGATGGTTCACTAGCCCGGGGAGTTGCTGCATTCGGTGGTCTCACCATGGCCGTTCATGAAGTGGGGAATGGATATCGTGGGCCCGTTACCCCGGGCACCAGGTAAGGCACGCTTTATTTTATTTATGACTGACTATTTTTCTAAGTGGGTCGAAGCACAGGCCTTTGAAAAAATCAGAGAAAAGGAGGTTATCGACTTCATTTGGGATCACATCGTCTGCCGTTTTGGCATTCCGGCCGAAATAACTTGTGATAATGGTCCTCAGTTCGTGGGTAGCAAGGTCGACAGTTTTCTTGAAGGGTTGAAGATCAAGAAGATTGTGTCGACCCCATATCACCCATGTGCAAACGGACAAGCGGAATCCACAAACAAAACAATAATCCAAAACCTAAGGAAAAGGCTAGAAGCATCAAAGCACCATTGGAGAGAAGTATTACCCGAGGTGCTGTGGGCGTACCGAACCACGGCCAAGTCTAGCACGGGCGAGACCCCTTTCTCATTGGTGTACGGGGCCGAAGCCCTTATCCCCGTCGAGGTTGGCGAACCGACTCTCCGGTTCAGGTATACAACCGAGGAATTAAACGGAGAGGCCATGGCCGTAAGACTCGACCTCGCCGATGAGATGCGTGAAAGAACATTGGTCCGAATTGCGGCCCAAAAGCAGAGAACGGAAAGATACTACAATCGGAGAGCAACTTTCGGCATTTTCAAGTTGGGGACTTAGTACTTCGAAAGGTCACTTTGCATACAAAGAACCCAAACGAGGGAAAGCTAGGACCAAACTGGGAAGGACCATACAAGGTGACCGGTGTAACGGGCAAAGGGTCATACCAACTGGAGTCCATGGATGGGCAATGCCTGCGCAACAACTGGAACGTAGCCCATCTAAAAAGATACTACTGCTAAGGTATGATCCTCTCATATACCTTTTGTTAACCGTACTGCCTTTTTTACAGGAAGTCGAGGACGGCACAAAAATAGAATTTAGGACTGAAAGCACGTGTTGCACTCTTTTCCTTAGTGCGGTTTTGTCCCAAAATGGGTTTTCCGACGAGGTTTTTAATGAGGCAACAAGTACAACGTGCTACACAACGAAGATAAAGGGCCAGAACTCGGGCACCTGAGGTTACATCTTCCGAGTAGGGGCTTGGTAACACTCACCCGACCCCGAAGCTCGGACAAGTGTTAGGGGGGCACAGTACCCACATCGGAGCATGAAACGATAAAGAGAAATAAAGAAAGAAGCTTATCATTTGCCACGGCAAAAACAAAGGCCGGCCACCAGCCATCTCCTCCGATGTAAGGACCAAACGATCATAATGAATCGTGTCCCATCCAACATTTGCCACGGCAAAAACAAATGCCGGCCACCAGCCACCTCCTCCGATGTAAGGACCAAACGATCATAATGAATCGTGTCCCATTTAGTGTTTGCTACGACAAAGAACAAGAAATGAAAATTCTCATATGTACAAATACTTGCAATACAGAAACCATTACAATGACCGTATTTCGGCATTGCTCAATTGATACGCCCTGTACCGGACACTATGGCCGATATTAGACAAGGCCAATGAGGTCATCGCAAACCGGCCATGAAAAACGCCGGTCCTAGAGAAGCCCCTATCATGGGCACAGAAAGGTCCGAAGCCCACAAAAAATTTGGTAAGTCCCACGGGCAGAATTAATCAATGACTACGGATCATCTCTTCCGAAAAACAGACCAATAATTCAAGGTAAAATAAAAACAAGCACTCAAACGAAGACACAAGAGGAGTGCAACTTTCATGTACGCAAAGGATACTTTTATAAAGAGTACATTTACATCAAAAGAGTACGTTTACATCAAAAAATCCTATGCTACTCGGCATGGCTAGAGGCAGAATGATCGGACTCGGTTCGTTCGGAATCATCCGAGTCGGACCCGAGGGCATGGTTTGCCTCCTCCTCCATCTCTTTGGCCTGGTTTATCAGGGCCGGAAGATCAGAGAATCCGCGATCGGCTTCTTCGAGGGTGAGTCGCCGAGACTTCCACTTCTCATACTCGGCGACAATGGCAGTATGGGCCTCGGCCGTTTCCACGCCTTTCCAGGCTTCTTCCAAATCGGCCTCAACTTTAGCCAACTTAGTCTCCAGCTCGGCCCGACCCGCCACTGCAATAGTCCTCATATGGACAGCAGCTTCTAGCTCGGCCTTACGAACATCGTTGGCACTCACCGCCTCCTCCAGCTCGGCTTTTAAGCCCTCACTTATCCGAGACCGCTCCTCGGCTTTCTCTTCAAAAACTTTCATGCGTTCTTTATACAGAGCGGTATCAGATTCCAGTAGCCGGTTCCTCCCGGCTAAGCTCGCTGCATCGGCTTTCACCAAATCAAGTTCCCCCTAGAGTTGGGACACGGTGGTCTCCAGCTCATCCAGCCTCGACGAAAATTGAGCTTTGTCTCGGCTAAGACAAATCTTCTCAGCCTCGAGGCTTCGGTTATAATCAGTCATGACGGCCAACTCATTTTTCAAACGACGATTTTCGTCCTTGGCCGCATCAAGCTCGGGACGAAGGTTGGCAAGAACGGCGGCCCGACCCAACTCTTCATCCTTCTCTCGGAGGAGATGCTTGTATTTCTCCGTTTCTCGGCCTTGGGCATCTAGCTGGCCTCGAAGATCATCCATCTCGTGTTGGGCATGAATGAAGGCTTCGTTTGCCAGTACTACACTCTGCAAAGAAAGTAAACGTAAAGAATCAAACGAAATGAGCATAAGGTCTATTGATATACAAAGATGGCCGAGAGTCTTACCCGGTTGCCCGCGTGCATGGCTTCGTTCATAAGGCACTGCCAGGTGACCCCGGTCATTTTACGCTTGTCCGAGTCGGAGACGAGAGGATGCAAATAACTTGCTACTCCTACCGGACGTGATAGAAAGCCACAATCCTCGGGGACGGTGATTACGGCCGATCTGGTCCTTCTTGGTTCTACGCTCGGGGCTGGGAAGATAGTCACCAGGTTGTCTCTAGAGCCAGATTCTGACTGTCGGTGGGCCGACCTCGTGACCCGAGGAATTGGAAGATGGCCAAAACTCGCAGCTTCACCGGTAGCAGGAGGAGTAGTTGAAAACATATCTTCAAAGTCTTCAACCCTCGGGGCGGGGCTAGACGAGCTTGGCGTAGACTCGATGTTCCGGGCAAGGACCGGGGGCTCCGGAGTAGAAACAGGTTCGTGGCCGGGCGATGGGCGAGCCTGAATGGGGGCTTCGGTCTCCGGAACTGGAACGGTCCTTTGATCGGTTGCAGTGACAGCCGTTTCCTAGGGCTGGGCATAAAATACCGAAAACCGAATTACCGAACCGAACCGGCTATTTCGGTATTTCGGTATTCGGGAATTCGGGAATTCGGTTCGGTATTCGGTACTGAACTATAAAAATTTATATTTCGGGATCGGTATTCGGTATTTACAATTATACCGTTCGGTAATTCGGTAAATACCGAATACCGAAATTAAATACCAATATTGTACGACTGTAGGGCCTAAAGGAGTAAAGGGCTAAAGCCCATTGTAAAAATATTTCAAGTCCAGCCCAAATTTGAAAATCCAATAGCCAAACCCAAAATCCGTAAAAATCAAAATACTAAGTGTAATACTAATCCCTAAGCTAAGACAGTAAGACCCTAACACTTCTGACTTCACCACCTTCATCTCCTTTCAGGTTCCTATTCATCCAAATCCTAACCGAGGCAATAAATCATTGATTTCTCCATCTTAATTTCTGTTTCTGCTCCGTGAGGTGACTGCTGAATCAGGTACCTTCTTCTTCTTCTTCTTCTTCTTTTT
The DNA here is from genome assembly GCF_019175385.1 of Lycium barbarum. Lineage (NCBI taxonomy): Eukaryota > Viridiplantae > Streptophyta > Magnoliopsida > Solanales > Solanaceae > Lycium > Lycium barbarum. The sequence continues at coordinate 10,932,278 of NC_083343.1, forward strand.
TTTCTTCTTCCGTGAGGTGACTGCTGAATTTTTGTTATCTGTTGTTCTCTATTTACTTACTTGGGTCCTTTCTTGATTTGTTTTTGTTTATCTTGTGGTTCAATTCGTTTTCTTTTTGTATTTCATATACTTTTCATGCTGATGTGGGAAGGGCATCGGGGAATATGGGTTTAGTCACACAGAAAAGGGAAAATTTAAGTTGTTTTGGTTCTTTTTGTTAAAGTTGAAGAAAGGACATAGGAGAAACATAGTATAACAATTTAGAAAATAGAACTTATTTAAGCTTCTTTAATAGCTTCCGTATTGTATTTTTTGATTTTGTTTTACACTTTCAATGCTTCGTTGTTGTTGTTTTTGGGAGAGAAAGAAAGAAAGATATTTGTTAAAATTGTCTCTTTCGTTTCTGGGAAATTAAATGGGTTGAAGATTTTCTCCTTTTTTTGTCTTTTTTCTTTTTAGGTATGATCAGTTGGGATTTGCTTTCGGTGAGAAAACTTAAATTAAAGAAAACAAGTTATTTTTTGCAGCAAGTAGAAAACAAGTAAAATAAAGTGACCATGTTATGTTAAGTAGAAATGAATCAATGATACTTAATCCCTTGCAATTTATGTCTTATAACATTTGTAATCTCTTATATATTTAGATGGAAGATGAAACAAGTCGAACAGCCAATGTCAGTGGAAGTGCACCTCTTACTGAGTCTCTTGATTCAACACCGGAAGTTGAACAACATCCATTGACTGTGAAGAGGAAAGCTATAGAACCAAGATCTGCTGCTTGGCCGCATTATGATAAGCTCATAGAAGATGGAATTAATAAAGCAAAGTGTAAGTATTGTCATAAAGTTCTCTTAGCTGATGCAACTAAAAATGGAACAAGTGGACTGAATAAGCATTTGAAAACTTGTCCTAAAAATCCAAATAAGGTTAACACTTCCAATTCTAAGTACAAACAATCAAATTTAACCTTTCCATTAGAAGGTGAAATGGGTGATGGGGCAATTTGGACTTTTGATCAAGAGGTATCTCGGAGAGCTTTAGTCGAGATGTTAATCCTTGATGAGCTTCCTTTTCGTTTTGTTGAAAAGGAAGGTTTTAAGAAGTTTATGAAAAAACCCAACCTTTATTCCAAGTTCCCTCCCGTAGAACAGTGACTAGGGATTGTTATGTAGTTTTTGGTGAAGAGAGACAAAATTTTATGAAGTATTTAAAAGAAATATCACCGAGAGTTTGTCTAACCACAGACACATGGACTTCTATACAGAGAATAAATTATATGTGTTTGACAGTACACTTTATTGATAGTGATTGGCTCTTGCATAAACGAATTTTAAACTTTCAGGTTGTTACTAGTCATAAGGGTGACGAAATGGCCCGTTATATTAGTAAGTGTTTGCTTGATTGGAAATTGGAGAAAATAATCACTATAACTGTAGATAATGCTTCTTCTAATGATGTCATGGTGAAAGAGTTACACAAACAAATGGTTAATTGGGGATCTAACATGAAATGTGGTAACCATCTTCACGTGAGATGTATGGCTCACATTTTAAATCTTATTGTGCAAGATGGCATGAAAGAAGTTGGTCCATCTATCAAACGTGTTAGGCAAATGGTGAAATACGTTAGACAATCTGCCGCAAGGATTAGAAAATTTGCGGAATGCTGTGAACTAAAAAATATAGACAGTAAGAAGTCATTATGTTTAGATGTTTCAACCCGGTGGAATTCGACATACTTGATGTTGGATGGCGCACAACATTTTGAGAGTGCATTTGATAGGTTTGATCTTGAAGATGGTGGATTGTCAACTTATCTTGCTACTCATGTTTGTGAAGATGGAAGTGTTGTAGGTGCACTTGAAAGTGATGATTGGCAAAAGGTGAGAAATATGGTAATATTTCTTAAAAGGTTTTATGATCTAACTGAGAAGGTTTCAGGTTCACTCTACGTCACTTCTAATGGTCACTTTGAAGATATAGTTGAGCTTCACAATCATTTAAGAGAGTGTATGGAAGACGATGATCCTTCTTTGGCAAAAATGGGAGAAAAAATGAAAGAAAAGTTTGTCAAGTATTGGGGTGCTCCTGAAAAAATGAATAAAGTGCTTTTTATTGCCTCTATCTTAGATCCTCGTAACAAACTTGAGTATGTTGGTGACGCACTTGAGGATATGTTTGGAGATGAAAAAGGGAGTGAAATAAAAGATGAAGTGGTGACTTACATGAAATCTATGTTTGAAGAGTATGTAGCAAAATTCTCTAATGCATCTCGACGCTCATCTTCTCTCTCTGATTTATCGGGTCAGACATCGGATTCATCTAGCTCTAACACTAGCACAAAATCAACAAAAGTGAGAAATATGATCCAAATGAAGAGGAACAAACACGATGGTACAGGTTTGGCTGGTAAGTCAGAGTTGGAAAAGTATCTTAGTGAAGAACTAGAGCCGAATGATGATGAGGACAATTTTGATATCTTGTCATGGTGGAAAGCTCATTCTCCTAGATATAAAATTCTTTCCGAGATGGCTCGTGATGTGTTGGCAATTCCAATTTCTAGTGTGGCATCGGAATGTGCCTTTAGCACCGGGGGCTGTATTCTTAATTCATTTAGGAGTTCTTTGACTCCGAAATTGGTGCAAGCTGTTATTTGTCTTCAAGATTGGCGTCGAAATGAGCCTTATCCCATAAATGTTGAAGAAGATTTTAATGATCTTATGAAACTTGAACTTGGTATGTTTCTCAGTTTTGGTATTTTATTTTTATATTTTTTTACTTAGTTTAATTGTTGACACATTTTAAATTCTTTTTAGATATGGCTGATAGCTCAAAAGATTCGCTCATTCTTGATTTGTAATCGCAAGATGCCTCAGGTATAAGGCTCTGAATTTTCATTTGCCAAATGCAGAAATGCTACTGCTTATGATCACTGATCAGCCCCAAGATAGTGCTGCTTATGATCACTGATCTGAATTTTCATTTGATTACTGATCTGAATGTGTGTGTGTATTTTTTTTATGTTATTGATAATTTCTTGATTGTTACTCCACTTTCAGACGTGCCAATCCTTCTGTTTTTCTTTTGTGTGATTGGAATTTGTAGGTAAATTCATAACTTGAACTCCTAATCCAGTCTAACATCATCATACAAAATAGGTGGAAGGAGTAGACAACTTGGCACTTATTAAGATACACATGCTTTCTTTCCTATCTTTTATGTGTCATTCTGTTGTGAACCTAACTTGTGCTGAAGTATTAGCAAGTTATTGTCCACCGATGTTGCAGTATCATAACCAAACTCTTAGTTTTCTACAAATGCATGTGACACTTTTGACTCCTTTATGTGATGTTTCAGTCTCCGCATTCCTATCTAGTATGTAATATGCTTGTTTCTGTTTACATGCTTTATGTGCACTATACCACTCGTAACTCACACTTCTTTTGGTCATACTAGTCACAACAAGGAGAACTGTCAATGGTAGCTGATCTGGCAGGTCCAGCTTACAAGTTTGAGTTATCTTCTGCCGTTCCATCAGTAGGACTGGTATGACTTTAGTACAGTATCTAATTTGGACTTGAGGCTATCTTTGATAAAAATTACTGTCGAAGATATTATCAACACACTGTAGTTTTATAGCATTGACTATGGTTCAAACACCTTTGAGAAGATTAGGTGGAATGTAATACAAAGCTTACAGTACTTGCGGCTTCTTTTATCATATTTCTAAGCTCGTGTCTGAACATATTTGATCGACACTTCATTACTGATAGATATAGGATTGTATATTCTTGTGCAGTTGTGCTATACAATAAAATCTTGCTTCCTGCTGGAGCTGTGAGGAGAAAGCTTAGATTTTAGAATGCTATAAGTATCTTATGTTTGACGATGACTGTGGCATGATTTTCTAAAATTGTTCTTTTAAACTTGATTAAAATTGTTCTAAAATTGTGATGTGAACTCTTGCACATGATGAATGAATGTAGCTGCTAGCAAAAAAATGGTATTACCGAATACCGTACCGAACCGAAATTTGATTTACCGATTCCCGAAATACCGAACCGAAGTTTGAAAGTTCGGTATTTGGTATATACTTTCAATTACCGAATACCGAATTACCGAACCCGAACTTTAAAAATACCGAACCGAATACTGAACGCCCAGCCCTACCGTTTCCCCGGGTCCTTTACTCCTCTGCAGGGGAGTATCTTCCGAGGAAGTTTCACCTAAAATATCGACAAAGTCAACCGACCGAAGAGGAGCCGGGGAAAGGATTTCTTCCGCACCTGAAGGAAGAACGGGAATCAAGATACCTTCGTTGATAGAAGGCAAGGGCGGTTCGGAGGCAGTATCCTCGGGTATTGGGGCTGTTGACGGAGCCGGGTCGACCCTCCGAACTATGATGTCGGGCTCCGTTTCCTCTCTCTGGGGCCGGGCAACGCTTCTTGCATTATTTCGTTTAGACGGCTGCCCCTTTTCTGAGGGCCGTTTTCTTTTGGTGGCTTCGGCAAGAACACGGGAGGAACCCGCCGTATCGAACGCGGACGCCGGTGCAGGGGAAGCGGCCCCCGACTCCGATCTAGATGCCACCGAGCCCTTCGGCAAACCTGAACGATAAAAGACGTTGGCAGGTTAAGAAAACTGACGACCTCGAATGGCTAAAGATGCAGCAAGATCAAAGGAAAGTCGAATGTTACCATGATTTTGAGCGATCCATCGACCGCGTGACAAGTGGGCCCAAGTCCGGTCTTCATAGGGAAGCTGGTTGAGGAGCGTCGTGACCCACTCGCTCAGATCTCGGATAACCGGGGGAACAAACCCATTTGCTACAAAAATAAGGAAAGGGCGGTGAGAAAACAATACCATAAGCGACTGAACAGGTAAGGGCGATTGCTCAAAGGTTCGAACTTACGTTTGTCGTTCCATTTCTCCGGAAAAGGTAGATGGGCAGTCGGGATTATGTCCTCAGTTTTTACCCGGACGTAGCGTTCTAACCACCCCCTGTCCCAATCTTCATCCATCTTCGAGAAGAACGGGTTCCGGCTGCGCTTGGTTAGTTTTATGACACCGCCCCGGAATATTCTTGGGGAATACAGGCGTATTAGGTGGCCCAGTGAGAATTCTTTCTCAGCTCTGTTGGCTAGCAACCGGAGGCAAGCAACGACCCTCCAAACAATCGGGCCGATCTGAGCCAAAGTCACGCCATAGGTCCGGCACATATCCAGTATGACCGGATCAACCGGGGGATCGAGCTTAAGGGTAAAGGGATAAGTGCATACGTACAAGAACCCTTCCCGGTGATCGGTAACGGATTCGTCTGGCCCGGGTGCAAAAACCCCTACCGGGCGTGTGTCCCACCCACAGTCTGCCCGGACTGTGTTGAGTTTATCCTCTGTTATGGAGGAAGGATATCGCCTCACGTCGTATCCCCGGTCTGAGACGGCAGAGGGCTTTTCCGCCTCTAGGTCTTTATTGAAGTTAAATTTGGCCGGTATAACATCCGAGGCCGTAGTTTCGGGGTTACTCTTTTGTTTAGTCGGGGACACAGCCTCGGCCCTCGGGGATGAAACTGAAGGAAATTCGGTAGAAGTGGTTTCAGACATGTTGAAGGAATGGAAGGAAAAGGATTTTGGGAAACAACGCAAAGGAAACGAAGGAAATAACGATTTGAAGAAGCAAAGAGCAGTTGGCAAAAATGATGACAAAATTAATCCCCCCTTCTTTTTCGTATAAACAAGAGAATATTTAGCAACAAATTTGTAATAGAAAGGACGGATCTGGAACACAGAGGGAAGAGGAAAAGAGAGGACAGATCGAAAAAAGTGAAAAAATGAGGGAATGAGGGGCTTTATATAGGCATAAGGAAGGGAACGGTTATCGAGGACGGCCAATCGAGGATCGCCACGTGTCACGTCATTAATGCGAAGCGACGCGAAACGACGTGCAAGAGGCGGTTGACAGGAACGGACCATCCGGAATAGGACACGTGGCCGGCAAAGAGGAAGACATGACGCACCCATTCCCGCCAAAATAAGGAGATAAGGATAGGTCGTCCGGACGGTCGGATGTATGATTCATTCACTTCCCGTCACTCCGATGGATAGTTGGTCCGGGAAGCGTGGGGGCTATCTGTATGCGGTAAAAAACCGGATACGGGTAAATCCGGGGCAACTATGGATCGGAGAGGGAAAATGGGCGAGAGTTCGTACGAGGACATCACCTTCCCGGATAAGCACTTTGATCGAAGCCGAGTGGAAGCGCCATCTGACCCGGTCTCTAAGCCACCGAGGGTTCGGGATCTCTTTCCGGGGTTTTATCACCGTTGGTCCGGTCTCCGTGAGTCCGTTGTTCGTTGTGACCGTTGCTGGGACGCGTCAGTGGTATCACATAATGGACAGCTACCAACTATGCGTGTGTCAGACGGCGCCGTCAGTCACATCACACCAAACCCGTGCAGGGGCTGTCCCTTTTATTACTATTTTATTGATTCACGTTGGAGAGAGCCCATGGGCTCATTACTATAAATAGAGTACTCCCACCTCCCTTAGGTCGGTTGATTCTTCTTTTACTTTCAAGAGCATTTGTAACACAATATATATATATATATATATATATATATATATATATATATATATATATATATATATATATATATATATATATATATATATATATATCCAGTTCTTGTTGAACCTCTTCAATCAACTCGTCATATGTGTAAGCAGCCGGTATTTATGCTCCTTATTTGTGTATTAAAAAGCGTTCTTATCCACTCTTTGTAATCCATATTTAGGCCCAAGCACATATTCTATATCCACATACAAATTCAATTGGTTACCAAATCTGGGGTAAACATAGTGAATTTAAAATCGTAAACCACCAATTTGAACAGGCACACTGATACGGTGTTTGACGTTAGGTTGAATGATACTATGAAATTCTGAAAGATTCATGATTAAAAAGAAGTAAATATTATATATATGCTGTAGAACTTAGAAATTGAGTATATATGTTTGAGAAGTCCAAATGTACTTCCCTCATGGACTGTCTTGTACGTACTAGAAAGTAGAAATACATGTTTGTTTAGTATCTTAGTGATGATACATAGAGAATGTCATTCACGGAATCCCAATGAACTATCAATGGGATCGGAGTTACACAAGAAAGTATGATCCATTTGCTTGTGAATATGAAGGTGGCAATCTTTTGTCAAAGCTTGTCACTATATCATATCTTTCAGCTAATAATAGAAATTGGTGAGATAGGAATTCAATGAAATTAGGGAAAAGGGTAAAACAATGTCCCTCTACTTTGTTTTAATGGCTAAAAATATCCTCCGAACTAATTTTGGGTCATTTATGCCTCTGCCGTGAAAGTTAACAAATATACCCTTCATTTGATGGAAATCTCCAAATTGATTCAAATAACCTGATTTCATAACTCATTCTCCTATTTTACCCGCCCTGATCCATCTCCGAAAATAACTCATTCTTCCTTCTCTCTCACAATTTCTCCGAAACCTCTCAAGCCGTCGATTCCATCAATTATAACCAGAAGGAAGATCAAGAAGTGGTTTTTGAAACCAGAAAACATTTTAAATTTCATCTTTGTCAAACATCTATAATTTATAAACATGTTATTCATTATTTGAATAGAAATTCTGTTCAAGCTCTTCCTTTAGAAAGGAAAGCAAAGAAAGACGAAAATAATTGACAGTCATTTTGGAACAACCAGTACATACCCTTAAATAGTTAGTACCGCAGAGCAACCAACTAAGCAGATAAATAGAGCACTAACTTATCATGAACCTATGACCTGAAGTAATCAAATTATTTGAATCAATTTGGAGATTTTCGTCAAATGAAGGGTATATTTGTTAATTTTCATAACAGCAGGGGTATAATTGACTCAAAATTAATTCGAAAGATATTTTTAGCCATTAAAACAAAGTAGAAAAATATTTTTGACCCTTTTCCCATGAAATTATATCCTTTATTTCACACTAATTGACGCTCCAAGATTCTCCTAGTTAGGAATTTAGTTTGATATTGCAGGCAAAAATTTAGTTGCATATATAATTTTTTATTTATAGACACTTGTCGTTGATTGATAAATGGTGTTAGACCATTTGTATAAAAAATGTTTGCATAATAGAAAGATGCTAGATCCAAAGGCATGCGACAAAACAGTGTGATATTTAAACTCCGAACACCGTCAGCCAAGTTATCTTCTTTTGTTTCTTTAGTTGAAATATGAAATTAGATAAGAAGATCACAATAATGACTTTTCAACTAAATTCCATCCATTGTATATTCAGTCAAAATAAACTATGCCACAGTTATTTTTTTTTAATATGCCACAATTTCAAATTACTCCGTTCACTTTTACTTGTCCAATATATTAAAATTATATGCTCATTTTTACTTATTTGTTTTAGAAAATTCAAAGATAGTTTACCATTTTATACCTAATTTTGCTCTTATTTAATTACTATTCATTTCCCATCATTTAGATGACTTATAGTAATAATTTTTTATAAGGAGATGACTTATAAAAATTATGAATAATACCGAAAAATTATAATTTTATTTATTGCTTATTAAGGAGGTGTGCCAAGTCAAACATGAAAGTACATATGGACGAAAGTAATAGTTAGTATCGGTGATATAAATTCTCTGTTGGAAATATCTATTGCGTGTAGGTCCACCCATAAGGGGTGCAAATTAGCCTGTTAGCCCATTAGCTTGTACTCCTCCTAAACCCTAGCCCTTTAGATATAAATACACCATTATGGGTGTTGGAAAAGGATGATTTTCCACATTAGATTACGACTAGAGTTTACAAAAGAGAAAAAGCTTTGCATCTCTTAAAGGATATCTAAGCTATGGAAACCAAGCCATTCTTCCGCTTATGTGATAATTCATACCGACCGATAACTCATGTCGTGGTTGTTGCAGATCTGCTTCGGCTAAGGAGAAACTTGTAAGTCTCCGAACCAGCATTTACTACATTGGTATCAAAGTCATAGGCTTGTTTTCCGGCCATTTGCACGATTAGTATGCAGTATATCAATTTTAGGGTTTTACTATGTTAAACCCGTATATTTATTGTGTTATTTCATGTATGAATCAACCTTATATTTGCATGAAACCTTAGGTTCTTTTGTGGATTTCGTCCAGAGCTTTCCGATAATATGTAGATCATAAAATTTGGCCTTGTAGTTTGTGAGTAATTAAAATTTTAAGATCTAGGATTTTACTATGACGAATTTAACCCCAAAAATTCAATAATCTCAGTTTCACACAATTTTTGTGCGTATTGACTTGGGTAATCTATTAAACATATGTTTTTGAGAAAAATCATATAATAAGTTGTGATTATCATCGAAAAATTGGGTCGAATTTTAAGAAAATCTGTTAGGGTTTTGTTTAAAGTAAAAGCAATTGATATTTGACCATAAGGATCAATTTTTGAATGATTTTCCTGGACTTGATGATCCAAACAAGTCCTAAAATACGTTTAGGACTTAAATAGATATTTAAAAAAAAAAATTGGCCGGAAAACATGTTTTATGGCTGCAAACCCAATGAATCCGCCAGCGAAAACATGCTCACTGTTTTTTCTCAAATTTTGGCACCTTTTTTGATGTTTTTCAAGCAACTGATGCTTAAAATCAATCCTAACACTTTTAGGGTAAAACTTAGTGTTTTGATTGAATAAAAAAGACCAAAAAGTGAAGAAGTCAAGCTAGAACACCGAGAAATCCATTTCTGAGAAACTACGTCGTGGGTGACCCATTTGGCCGGAGAAGAAGGCTGAACAGTAATTTTTTTGCAAAGCCCACAGTCGCCCCAAACTTGCGTCGGCAAGTGTGGGCCTTCCCCTATTCCAATTTCGATGATGCTTTTTTTTTTTTCTTGAAATTAAATTTCTGGTTTTTCATACCTTTGAAATAATTCTTTGGAAACTGAAAAATAATTTCCCTGTAATTAATAATGATCTAAAAATAATAATACCGTATTAATTATTTTCAGTAGACTTTTCCATAATGAAAAATATGAAAAATTATTATATGATACGGAGAACATGTCTATGTGACTCACTCTCCCTCAAAGTCTATATAAAATTAAAAAAACCTATTTTCTAAGTGAAATTAGGTATAAATGTTGATTTTCCGCATGATTTATTCTTGGAAACATATAAATATTAATTTTTCAGATCTAATTAAATTATTCTATTGATATATAAGTGTATCTAGAATAAGATCACAATTATTCTATTACACCCCGTACTTTTGTACGTTAAGCATCTTCATGAGTTGGTTGCTATAAGATTGGAGAGCAGAATTATCTTCGAGGTTATAAGAGATTAGACGTGCTCATCTTGAGTATACGAGGGTTTAAGTTCATGCTTAATATGTTTTGAAAAGATTAGAGATTAAATGAATAGACGAGAATACGTTTCGACGAAGTTTGAGGTTGGAGAGTATTTATACAGACCGTAGAATGTTCTACAACCCGCAAGTGGACCAAGCCCCACCGTATAATGGTAACAGTGAGAGAGGTATTCTGTGACCATTATACGGTCCATAAAATTCCGCGGACCGTATAATGTACCGTATAATGGAGGCGGTGCAAATATTTTAATTTGTATAAATCAACCCCAATTCATTTTTCACCTCATTTTTCATTACCGACAAACCTTAAACACTCTCTAGAACTCTCCCTAACCTATTTCAAGTAAACCCAAGATAAATCAAGGATTAAAAGTGAGAATCAAGTGCTAAAGGTTTTCAAAGTCTCGTTGAAGCTTGTTTCTCCTTCTTGTAGGAGCTTTGTAGGATACTTCAAAGTGAAGTAATCTTGGAATTGAAGTGTTTTTTAGTTCTTGAGGTAATATTCCATCTTATTTTCATGTTTATGAGTTTATATGATGATTTTGTTAGATTTGAAGGGAGAGAAGTTGGAGAAAAGGTTCAAAATATGAACTTGAGTTTATGTTGAGATTTAATCTAACTTGAGTTATGTTGTTAGTGTGGTTTTAGTTAAAATCTTATTGTATGGGTTGTAGTCGATGTTAAGATTGTATTGGGGGTTGATATACTTGGTATAATTGAAAGAAAAAGGTATGTAAGTGTTGTATGCAAAACATATAACGGGCTGTTCTATTGTATATTTCTAAATGTTGATGATATGAGTTTAAAGAGGATCATATGAGGTTGTTGTGTTGATTGTTGGATGTTGGATGTGTCGTGGTGATTAATAAATAGAGGAAATACTGCCCGTTCCACTTTAGAATCGAGTTATCATTTGATATACGTGATATACTAGCGCCATCTAAGTTGTATATGTACTCCTTTGTTATAGGATTGGCGCTCTAGTTGTGATAAGCTCGTTGTTGGATGGCTTGGACGGCTTGAGGTATGTTAAGGCTATCTTTCCTTCTTTTGGCATGATCCTTATGAACGGAATGTAAACGTAACGTTACTCCATAATGATCCTATTCTTAGTGGCTAAGGATGCTCCATGTTGATTCATGTTCTAGAATGTTGTTTCCAATAAGTCTTTCTTCAGATTCAGTATGATTCATAGAATTCCTTGTTGATGAAAATGCTAATTCATAATGATGTTCGGAGGTGTAACGACCTTACATCACTCCGACAGATTCAGGATGTACTTTTATCATACACACACACACACACAGATATATATATATATATATATATGTGTGTGTGTGTGTGTGTGTGTGTGTGTGTGTGTGTGTGTGTGTACAGACCTATGACCCCTCAGACATTATATACGCGTATATTATGTATTATATATGGGATATGGGCAAGGTGACGACATTATATACACACTACCACCTGATCAGCTGGTCATATGATGATGATGATGATTCCCACAGAGGCCGATATGATACAATGGGATGCCCACAGAGGCTTGACAGGCGTTATATACGCATATACATATGTATAACCCCTATGCATGCATGCACGATATTTATGCATATCATTGGCCCTTAGAGGCAATTCAGACATACAGGTTGCATTTCTTTTACCATATGTATTCTTATGTCTCTTTCATGTCTTACGTGCTCAGTACTTTGTCCGCACTGACGTCCACAGATTGATGATCCACCACTGTAGGTTATTGTTCAGCTGGAGCACTCCTCTTGTTCCGTAGTTGCTGTTGTGTTTTTGGTACATTATACTTTTGTGTGCATACGGGTATGGCTGAGCCGGTCCTGACCTTATTATGCCATACACTCTAGTAGAGGCTTTTAGACAATCAGGGTATAGTTAGACGTTGTATGGCCAATCGGCCTATATTTTTGCATAGTATTTTCTGATGGCCTTGTCGGCTTGCACAGTTTTTGGCCAGCATAGTTGTATAGTATGTCTTTTCGGGCTCATCCCTTTTTCAGCATATTTCTCATATGATTTAGCAGATTTCCATCTGATGACCCTCGAGGTCCACTCTTGATTATGATTATGATATGAAAGCATGTTTAGTGGTGCTCGACAGGTAGGGCCCGGGTGCCCGTCAAGGTCCTCCGGTTTGGACCGTGACATTTTCTATTTGGTGTATATATTTTTTGTGTATATACCACTTTTTAATCAAGAAATAAAAATATTTATTGAAATATTTGGTGACTTAGCTTGAGTTGATATGATTATTTTACATTTAACATCTATCCTTAGACGATGATTCAGAGCATAGTAAATTTCGACTCAAGGATTTATGTTTAATAGCCCTGTCAATTTGATAAAGTTACATTTATGTGTATGCAATAACTTTAAACAAGCGTGGTTTTATGCTGATTGTGAAACTTTGAGTTTGACAAATATGTAGAACTTTTGTGTTCCATAAATATCATGTCTACTACTTTCAAAAATATTGTTACAGAACTTATCATAAGTGAAAATTTCAATGGTGATAGTTATCAGACTTTAAGGCATTAAATTGTAATAGGTGCTGGAAGAACATTTTTTTGAATTTTAAATAATCCCATGGATGAAGCCTATGATGTTTTAAAAAAATTCCTAGCTCGCATTATGTTGCTGATCTGTGAAGATATCACGCGAAATTTTACTCACAAGATTATCAAAACTTTGTGGGATGCTCTTGAGTCTAAGTGTGGTAGCACTACATTTACTAGACTTAAGGTCATAAGTTGCTACTGAGCACCAAGTTCAAGCTTTTATCCGTTTCCTGCCTCAAATTTAGGAGCATATGAAGATGCACCTGACTTATAATAAATGTAATAGTTGATATTATGATGTGATGCAACACCTACAATTAGTAAATGGGCGACATGAGACTATCAAATAAGGTGCAAAAGTGCACAAAATATTTTCTAGCCTCAATAAATGGTTTTAAACGTAAAATAAGGCTCAACCAAATAAGAATCCTAGAATGGTAACCAATGCGACGATAGAAAATGTGAAAGAAAAAAATATGTGACTAAACTGAAATGCTTCATGTGTGATCAAAAGGGTCACTATGCTAGTGATCGCACTAAGCCTAATAAAACACTTCATAATGAGTCTAAAAAGGTACTTCATGATCCTTACGCTAGTAATATATGCGTTGATAGTTGTATTTTTCTTTCTAAGACTAATATTTCATCCTCATGACTTAGGAGCCACGTACCACATTGTAAGGGAAATGAAGCCTTTGTGGACATCCAATGGATCCCACATGTGTAATGTGGATATTTGTAGGATTGTTAAAAAGATCGTATCATGTGAATTAGTTTTACATAAAATCAAGACTTTATCCCACACAATGCTTTAATTGCTTTATTTGCTCCATAAACTTTCAAGGATATTGTTTTGTGTTGGTTTATTATATTTAGGTTTCAATTGAAATTTTGATGACATTAAGACATAGGACTCATTTTGGATTTGATTTTATCAAAAATGATTTTATCTTTAACGTATTTTGGATATTAGTTCCTTTAATCCAATTGTTAGCTTCCCTAATTGCCTTATCACATAATCACAAGGATGATGTGAAATTTGGTATGCTAGACTTGGTCATATGGGCCTATGACATGTGGATTAGTCACTTGCAAACATTATCTAGTTCGAAAAAGCTAATTATTTAATAACACCACCAGGACTGAATGTCTATTGCATAGACTCATTTGGAAGTTGTATTTCCATGATTGTGAAAATGTGGCAAAGAGCTTCTAATTTCATCATATTAATTGATAAAATTATTCATTTTGATAATCTCCATTTGATGTCACATAACCTAAGGCATTTAGTTACTTTAAGAAGTATACTAGAGGGGCATGGCCTATGCTAAGTACGGGCGCAACATTTGACCTTAGTAGCAGTGTGGATGTAAACCATGTAAAATTAACATATACTCTTTTTTACTTTCTCTCTCTTTTAAGCCTCAAACAACTCAGTTCAAAGCTAGTAGAAAAAGTGAGCATATATCCATTTTTATAAAATGCTTGAGTTCTAAGATGCTAAAATCAAATCGCAAAAGCTTTCAACTATGAAAACAAAAGCTAGTACATGCCTAATTATAGTGAATCACATTTGGGTAGTTGGGTAACCTAACTGAGCTATAACATGCACAATTTGTACAATCACCTTAGTTGTAAGTGCACAAATTAATAATCTAAAAAATAAATATGTCCTTTAATGTCGATGGGAGTGACTTTTTTCGTTCATCTAATTACATCTTCCAATTTGAAATCTTGTACGGGTGATGAAAATCGTTAATGATCACAAGAGTTGAAATTATTTCACCTGTAAGAGACTGAGTGACCTGCAAATATAATTTATCAAGTATCTTTTAGTCGACTTCAAACACCAAAGGCTATAAGTTTTTCTTGTTTGAAGAAATGTAAAAGACAAAGTAGAAACGCAGAAAGAATTTCAATCTGAAACCTAGATTACACATAAATGAAACTAACTCATCTAACTATTAGATGATAAAATGACTGCTACAATCCAAGAATAAAATAAAATAATGCAAGAAAAGAAACTAAAAGGAAGTAATATTGGAGTATGGGGAGCTAACACACCATTGATCAGTCTTGATATATGGTTATAGCAGCACTGTTCCATCATTATTTTCAGCAAATTTGACATTAAATGTAAGAGATCCCTTTCGGATTACTGAGAAAGGACAGGAACTGAACTGTGGCATAAAGTGCTTCCTGAGTAACCCTAACACACGTCTTCCTACCTTGTGCATTTACGTAAGTGTCAACAATATGTGCTTATTTGAAAACCTTTTCTGCACTTAGTTCTCTCAAGCTAGAAATTTCCAAGCATACCAACAGTATAGGATAAGCACCCACAAAATCATATCAGGAACTCATGATTCACACTTCAGGAATAAAAAAGAAGTAACATTTATTTCAACACCTTACAACATAATAACCGTCAACATGTCAATTTTTTTCAAAAAAAAAAAAGGGGGGAATGTATACAAATATTATTAAGGCAAGCAGATTCCAAGATATCTTTTTTTTCCCCATTTCTCAGAACTAAGATCTCATATACACTATTTATAAAAAATAAATAGAATATGACAAAACAAAAGTCTTTAAAGTTTCTTACTCTACGGAGAGTCTATTAGCTGAAATACTCAACCGATTCTGACAAAACCACACAGTTCACATTACTCACCTTGTTTCCAAAAGCAAGAACTCTTTATCTCTAGAACCTTGACAAATGCTAAGGCGTTTTTTCCAAGAGATGGCACTTCAACATGAAAAATATTAGCTTGACAGAACCCTATTGGTAGTTGATGAATAAAAACACTCAAGATCAAGGTGATTTTTCTCGTTTATATATGGTTCCCAGGAGGAGGGCCATGAGAGTTGAATGCACAACATATATGTCAATTAGGGGCGTTCATGGTTCGGTTTGAGTCGGTTATTGATTAAAATCATAACCAAACCAATTTAGTCGGTTTTTAAATGTCTAAAACCATAACCAAACCAAATAAAATAATAACCACCGGTTTGGTTATTGTCGGTTTGGTTCGATTTTTCGGTTTATGACTAGCAGCCATGAGACTTATCAATAAAACATTAAAAAGTTGAAAAAGACATGTCTTTTTTTTTTGTTCAAATGATAACTTTTATTTATAGTTTAAGGTGAAACATACATCATAGAAACATTTTCACTATTAGTGATAGTGTAGTACTCAAGTTACCCAAAGTTGCTAAACTATTACATATAGAGCTAAAAACTAACTTAGTAGTGGCTGCACCATTTTTGTCATCTTAATACACATACCTGGAAATAAAGTAGAGCATAGGAGCTTTTAGTTGTTGTTTACAAACATACATATTAATTAAACATAAAGACTACCTAAAATGAAAATGAAAATGAAAATGAAAATATATGAAATAAAAAAACTTTGAGTAATGATCCCAAACTTTGGGACAATAATTGCATTTTTCCCTCAATTCTCCCATTTTATTAACAAAACTTTGTGTAAAGATCCCAAACTTCAGATGTTTTTCTATCATTATCCCCAAGGCTAGGGTCTCGATTACAAGGAGTTGTTCTTTTTTGCTTTTTAAGAGGATTACCCACGGAAGAAGTATTAGGACATTACCATGTGCTTGAGTTACAACAAATGCTGATGTTACTGAAGTATCTTCTATAGGAACCTCTAAATCTACAACCTCTGTCCTTTTCATATGAAAAATATTAGAAGTTTAGGACTCATTCAAACAAGAAAAAAGAAAGGTATAAATTCAAAAAAAAAAAAAAAAAGAAACAACCTAAAATCAAATGGCTGACAAAGAAAGGCTAAAAATTTAAGTTAAAGACATTAGACTCTAACTTGAGCTTCTGTTAGTAGGTTTACACTTAACACTTAAAGACATGGGCTTGGACATATTCTTAAAAACATGGGCCTTAAACAATCATGTGAAATAAGTAGACCAAAAATCAAATTAATGATTAAAAAGTATAAAATATTTATAATTATTTATGAAAAACTAATATTATACATATAAATAATTATAAAATTTATGTATATAATTTATTGGTTTGGTTCGGTTATTTTTTAATAGAACCATAACCAAACCAAATATTATCGGTTTTTAAAATTTAAAACCAAACCAAACCAAACCAAATGTCGATTTTTTTATTCGGTTTTGTTAAATTTTTTATTTGATTTTGATTTTAACCAAAACCGTGAACAGCCCTAAATTGTCAATAGTGAAACTATAAATCAGGATGAATTTTCTTACTTAGCTAATACATCAAACTTCAAATTTTCCGTTGCTGCCAAGTGGATAGGCCACAAGTGGAAATGTAGTCAATCCTTGTATACTTCTTGAAAAGTTCCACCACTTAGATCCAGTGAATTTGAAAAATCCAGAGCTTCAACTCAACATTTGCACTATAAGCTTGACTCGAAATTGTATTCATGTAAAAAAGTTTGACCGATGCATACTGAAACTTCTAAAAACAGGGCATCTTCTCTCTGGAATACAGAAAATTCATTGACCTAAGCAAGGAAGAGAAGTATACACACACCATAAGCAGAAAACAGAATTCCATACCACATGGGAAATCCAGGGAAAATTACATATTATATGACAATTAAGAAATATTTCAAGAATATTACATCTATATATAGGGTATATTATGTAAGTATTCTTGCTCCTAAGGATTGAACTTCCAAAGAGCAGAATATACATGGATTTGTTTTCTCAATGTATCTAGAAAGCTAAGTTGGAAAGTTAAAGTTGCACGGATTCTTCAGTTTCGGTGGCGCACCAGTGTCGACACTACATGGGTGTGAGATCCATGCAGGATATGGTCAAACGATTTTGGGTACTTTGACCATCATAATTTAGGCATATTTTTAGAACTTTACTTTTAGATATTCGAATTATTTTTAGTCGAAACCCGCACCCGTATCCATACCTAGATCCATACTCCCGGATTATAAAATTAGATCCGCCGGAGACCCAAACCCCATTCCAAGCAACTTAGCTAGAAAGACATAGTATTAAATATTAATATAATATAACACCAAAAATCAATTGTACAAATAGAGTTTCATGCACATTGGAAGCCATTTAACTTTTTTTGCTTTAAACTCTACTAGGCAGGACTTTTTACCTCAACTTTTATAGAAAAGGATATGCAAACAATCCCAAGGTAGAATTCATGAGCAAAAAAAGCAATTGCAGTGATGGAAGAACAGTAATTACTACAGTTTCAACAATACGATAACTCAATAAGTAATGAATTTCATGGAAAACATATTAGGCTCTGTAAGATAATGGTCTGAAGTTGTCATCTACAAGTCAGAGCTCTGAAATATTTGTTCCTTTTGAATGCTCAACACTCATCAGTTCATAGTTCCGACATGCATGTAGCAAAAAAATTCTAAGTTTTACCTAAAATCACCATAAGGTTATTAGTTTCCCCGTTGTGAAAGAAGAATGTCAAGTAACTTGAGAACAATATACTAATCTTCATACTCATGGCAACCTCTCTAAAAATAAATCAAAGATTTCGTTTCATTAGTTAAATGGATGATAAAATTATGCAGAATATCATTTACATAGTAGTTATTAGTTTTTTTTTCTCCATTTTCATTTCTCATTAAACACTCACAAAACTAGGACCCTTTTTTGCAGGCATATTCTCTGGACCATTAATTTTCCAGGTGATTCACAAACATACAGATGTATTTGTCCTATAACATTATGAAGAAGAATACTCAAAGTCATTCTAGAGAATAACAAAAGAGAACTAAATTATCACTGGAACTCGTACATATTCATCTCAAACGACTTTTTTGAACCCAATTTGTACTCCATACATACTAAATTTACCAAATGCTAAAGGTAGATTTTAATTTTGAATAATAGTTAACTGTTGTTTCTATGAGCAAAATTTGTTTTTTACAAAAAAAATAAAAGTAAAAGGAAGAGGAAACTGGGCCAGGTAAAGGCAACACGCAAATACATAAACAGATAAATTCTCAAATTATAAGTTGGATAAACCGGTATGTTTACCTTCTAATGTTTGATTTTACAACATTGTTGGAGTCAATATTTGTTTGGACGTTGAAGGGAGTGCTTTGGAAGTTCTAGATCAGGAAAGGGAGAGAAGTGGAAACAGCAACACGTGTCTATGGCTGCAGTACACGCGTTACAAGGGGAAGCAATTTAACCCTAAAATAATCCACAATTTCAAAAATACAACTTTTGGTGCTTTTGGTACAATCCTCTGCTGCAGCGTTCATCCTCCCTCTTGTTGGCTTCTATAATATTTAAATAAAAAAGATTGGAAATCAATTGGACAAATAAATTAGAGTATTGTCGAGGCCATGAATAAGTCTTGATCCCATTAAGATAGGTTTTTTGTGCTGAAAGTGGAATTGTTGATAAATTGACTATTCTAATATTTCACAATAAAAGGTGTTTTGGAAAGCACAAAAAGAATGCTCCTTGAAATTATTAGATCGATGATGGCGCAAGTAAAGTTATATGTTTCCTATTGGGGAGATGTGTTGTACTAATTGTTGTCTATGTTCTTAACCATGTGCCAGTGGAATCAGTTACATCTACACCATATGCGTAGCTTATATATACAATTTCTCATGGCATATTGAGCCAAGAGAGTGTCTATATGAGATACTATAAATTACGTGTTTATGGAGCAACATCACAGTGGAACCATAACTGAATTCGACTCAAAAAGTGTCACATCTATTCAAGGAGGGCGAGATAAGTTTAGACTTATCTACTCATGAACCTAAGGACCCATATCAAATAGGATCCTTTCATTCGAGTGGGATATTTTTAAGTGATGATAATTAATTTTCTTATCTAGATCAACATTCAACATCGGATGCGAATGAAAGTGATCCTACTACGAGTGAGAGTGACAATAATCTTGTTATTTCAAATGGTAGTTAGATGAATCATACTCCAAGTGGAAGCGAGATGAATAGTTTTGGTTCAAGTAGGAGTAAAATAGATCCAAACAGGAGTGATTAATGAGCCAAAAATTAGCTTGAGGTAAAATGAATAAATGAAATGGAAGAATAAATGGAGTCTAGGAGAATCAACTAAGTCGAGGAACTAGTTGGTCACCAAATGGGTTCCCAAAGTTAAGCACAAGGCTTGTAGAAAAATTGAGATATATGGCTTGACTTGTTGCTAAAGTGTATACGTAACAAGAGTGATTAACTATGACAAGACTTTCTCACCTGTTATGCGAAATCACCTCTGCTTGTATAATTTTTGCTATTGTTGCTAGCTCAGATTTGTAATTGCATCAAACGGGTGTAAATATTGTCTTTCTCGACGGAGAAGTAAGTGACTAATTAATGTGAAATAACTTGAAAATTTCTTCCAAAAGGCCACAAACATATGGTTTGTAGACTTTAGTAGTCTTATTATGGCCACAAACAAACTTCAGGATAGTGGTATATATGTTTTCTTAGTGTGGTCAATTCTATTGACTTCACAATTGTAACATCCAGTAAACCTGATGTTATACCTCAGATTTTCGCACGTTAAAGTCACATCATGAGTTAGTCGACGTAAGTTCAAAAAGAAATTATGTTGAGGATAAAAGGGATTGATTTTATTAATAAAAATGGTTACAAGAATCTATAAATAATATTAGTAAGTGGCGGAAGATTTGGAGGGTGAATGAATCAAAGAAGCATGAGTTTCGTCAAAAGTCGACAAGTTGGGAATACGATAACTTGTACTTTTGTGTGAGATTAGGAGTGCTCCACATGCTAAGCAAGTAATGATATGAAGTACTTGAATTGTATAATGGTCTCTTGTTAAGTTTGGAAGTCAAACGAGTTGTAATACGAAAGTCGACAAAGGGCGTCGCGAGTTAAGTTTGTAAATTTCACTGAAATTTGGGTCAGATGTCTCGGAGCCTTTCTCTCAATCTACTTGGATTTACGGGGTGATCCACCTACCAAATCGAAGGTCTACGAGTCTAGTTTCCAGAGAATTTTACCGTTCGTCAATACGACATCGGAGTAGAGAGATATTCGTGTTTCCGTCCAGGGACATAAACTATCACGGGAACAGTTTGCTGCTTTAAATTGCCCAAGTATATATAGGCCATTGCACGAATGTTTCTTCCATTTTCTCACCATCCCCAACCTAGAAAACCCTCAAACCCTCTCCAATTAATCCTCCATCAATCTCAATCCAAACCAAGAGCAAATGTATCAACTTTAACATGAAGAACAACATGGCAACTTCGAAATTGTGATTTCTTTACTATTTCACCTTTCGGAGGAAAACCTTACTTTGAAGTAACTTGGAGTTTGAAGTGATTTTCATGACCTAAGGTATATTTTAACTTCCTTTTAATCTCTTTTAACTTCTACAAGTAATTGATCATAGCAATTGGTGAAAACCCCCATAGAACAAGCTCTTATATATTCTTATGAAACTTTCATGAACTTAGCTTATTTGTTGGGCTGGTTTATATGGTTTTGTTGTGTTGTTTGGAGTTATGGTGATATGGATAGAATCATATTGAAGAGGAGAAGTAGAAAAGTAGAATTTGGTAGCGTTTTACGAGAAAAGTTCGCTACAAAAAGGGCCTATAAATTCATGCCCATGAGTTGCGTGATTAAATGTCTAAATGAAGATTTCTATAAGCTATGACCTTGGTTTTGATCTTGAATAGTCTGTATTATGTAGCAAATCGTTCTTAAGGCATTCAAGGACTCGGGAAACATATATAACTCCATCGACGAGGTATGTAGGGCTTTATATTCTCTTTGTGGCATGACTAGATTTCAAATGACCTTTCATTGAAAAATTTGTTCCGCTAACTTGGATCGATCGTGTTCCATGATAATTGAGCTGACACATACTTCATCTATGACTAGTACCATATTATGGTCCACATCTCCTTTTGGCTATCGAGTAAAAGACTTTCCGTTCAACTTGTGTTGATCATGTCCCAAAATGGTTAAGCATACCCTTTTCTCATGAATAGCTTGTATTGAAGTACCTTTCACATTTCGTATCCCTCTTGTTTATTGAATGAAGAATGATATTAGTTATGGTACTCTTCACATCAAAGTTTAGTTGATTGTACTTCCTTTAATTGAGTTAATCCTTATCTTCTTGTTTATTGCTCCAAGGTGACGAACCTCTCGTTGGCACACTCTTTCCGATAAAAGTTGTGTCGATCATATTTCATAAGAGTTTGGCTAACTTTGGCTTCGTGAATAATTCATAACAAGATGTTTGCTTGTACTTTTACTTCATTGGCCTAATGATCAAATAATGATAACCGTAGCGACAATAATGAAAGTCGGAAGATAACGACAATAGGTCACTCCGACTCTTTCCATGATATTTCTTCTGAGGTCAGTCTTTCATTGCACTTATATATATGTATTTATTTTCATTATCGAGCCGCGCTATAGTCGGCCGGGTAGGCACTTATATGTGCACCTAGACATGTTTCTATCTTTACCGAGTCGTGTTGTAGGCGGCCGGGTAGGCACGTAGCTGTGCACCTAGATGTATTTCTTTCTTTATTGAGCCGTGTTGTAGGCGGCCGGGTAGGCACGTAGTTGTGCATTGTCACTGATCAGTTGGGCAGAGATGATGTTATGATGATGAGCTCACCCCACAGAGGGATTTATTATTGTTATATGATATGATATATGCCTCCACAGTGAGGAATGCTTTTACGGGAATGCATTTACATTTATGTCATTATTATGGTCGCCCTGAGTGGCCTCGTTCAGAGTTTCAGGTTGTCTATACATCTTTTCCCAAGTTATCTGTATCTTTTATGCTTATGTTACGTATATGCTTACTGCCTTACATACTCGGTACATATTTCTTACTGACGCATTTTGTGCACTGTGATCATGCCCACAGGTACGATAAACGGACTGTTGCACCTTTCTCAGTAGGATACCAAAGTTCAGCAGGGATGTTCACACTCCATTCTCCGGAGTTGCTGGTCAGAGTCATTAAATAGGATGCATATATATATATATATATATATATATATATATATGGCTATGAGTACGTCGGGGCCACTATCCCGACTAGTTAATGCATATTAGTGCTCTTAAAGGATTACAGACTATCAGTCAGTGTAACAGGTATTGTGTTTGGCCTTTCCGTCCTTCTGACTGGTTATCTTTCTTGATTGTGGCCTTGTGGCCCTTGTAATGCATATATGTGTTGTTGGGCCTTTTCTACTTACAGGTTGTTATGATATACTTCTTACTATTATTATTCAGTGGCCTCGTCGGCCTATGATTCACGTTATAGAGTTTAGATATCACAGTTGGTTCGCTCGACCCTTCGGGTGCCGGGTGCCGGCCATACCCACAAGATTGGGGTGTAACAAACTTGGTATCTGAGCAAGTCTGTCCTAGGGATATCTGTAAGCCGTGTCTAGTAGAGTTTTGATTATGAATGTGTAGCGCACCACATTTATAATCAGGAGGCTACAGGGCATTTAGGTTGTTACCTTCCTTGAAATCTAGATCGTGCGGTTAGAGCGGAGTCACAAGTATTTAAACTTCTATTTGTCACCTTGATTTCCTTTTCAGTAATGTTGTTTTGAAAGAAAAGTACGGTTAAGAGAAACTGAACAAGGACGCCGGAAAAAGGTATTAGTCGCTTTCCATCCTCTGATGGGAATCCAAGAGCTTCGGAAGTTACTTTGTAGCGAAGTAAAGAGGTAAGGAGTTGAACGAAGACAGTTAAGGTATGATCTTTTGTCTATGATTTTTGATGAGCTAGTATGAGTATCTAAGGCATGTCCCCGGTAATAACTTACGAGGCGACGATCAGAATGTGTAAACCCGATTGTTGAAGTTGTTTTTATCGTATTTGGGCTACCTTGACTTCACGAGATTTGAAAATTCGTATCCGACTGTTGATGAGATTACGTAATATTTTAAGATGTACATAGTTAATACAAGTTGTAAGTTGAAGGAATAGATGATGAAGTTGTGTTATAAACGGGTATTATATGATAACTTGACAGATTGAGCTTACTTTTGTTGTACAGAGCCATAAAAAAAATATTGTTAGGTTGTGATTTGGTATTGTAGAAGATGTTCCAAGGTAAGATCTCCTTTCCTCTTTATGTGTGTGATTCGATGATGTCATAAATCTAAGATGGGAGAAACGGATAAATGGTGTACTTGAACTGATAGTTGTATCGTGTGTATGTGTTAAGCAAGTTTTGTTATATTGAGTGGCTGAAAATGTGACGTATATGTATTCATACGTGGGTTGATAGTGTAAAATAAATTAAAAAAGGGAGTTAGAAAGGATTAATGCCGTAAAACTATATTAAAGCAGGCTCACCGTTCGTCGGTTAGTTGATAGACTTCTTTATGTTGAGAAGAGTATTGCTTCTCTGTTGTGGATTTGAATTATAAGGAATTACCCAGGGATGGAGGATATTATGGTAACAATAAATTAAGGAAGAATGAGATAGAATGGCCAACGACTCGATGAAAGTGTGTGAAAGAGGAGCGATGCAGAATAAAGTCAATGACTCTATGAATATAAGGTATGCTATTACCATAACAGGAATCTATAAGTTGGAATAGTTAAATTGTTTCGGAAAAGTTTTAGGTTTGTAGAAACATCGGAAGCAAGTTTCGACGGAAGTTCCGCTTCGTAGCACAGGCCAACACACCCTGCGGCCACCGGGACAGCGCCTGCAAGATGCATGTAGAATCTGCGGAGCCGCAAGTAGCGTCGCAGACCTTGATAGGGAGTAAGGTCGGTGTTTTAATTTGGCAGCTTGTACGACGATCACTTAAGTTATATTTGGAGACCTGTGCTAATGCACATGTGAAATTTATAGATGATGCCTTCAGTAGGAGTGGTGAGGAAAAGAAACAGGACTGGCAGGAGGAGATGTTATAACAAAAATCATCAATTAATAGGAATACAAAGGAGACCATGACATGAAAGGATTATAAAAATAGAGGACCTGGGTGACGATAGGTGTTTGAACAAGATTCCTGGAGTAAATAAAGGGTTAAGGTTAATAGAAAGATAGAAAGGGAACGGGCTAGATACGATAAATATAACGACAAGAAGGTGGACAAAAAGGATGATAACGGTAAGAATCGAAATAGCAAGGTGGCGAGCTATATAATTCTAATTGGCGGACTTGGAAGCCTGATGAGATGAGGTTAGAAAAAAAATGCCTCTGGAAGAAAGGTGAGCTTTATGGAAGAAAAATCAACATTTACAAGGTATCTTGAGGAGAAATTGAAGCATGAAAGATTCTGTAAAACGAATAAGACAATGATAGCTTGTACTCTATATATACATGAGGGTGAATAGCAACAAAGGAATAAGAAAAAGTGTGACTCATCCAAGACAATATCTTGCATGAAAGTTTAAAGTAAAGGAGTGTTTTGATAAGAAGGGATAAAAGCAAAAAGGAAATTGAAGTATCGCAAAATGAAAAATAGTCACCAACGGGTACGAGAGAAAATATATCGGTATATATATGAATATGGGGAGTTCTCGCAGTAAGAGGTTGACTACGAAAGATAATTAACTAAGGACGAAATGTTAAAAGACATGGATGCTATCTCAACATGAAAGGGTAAAGCAAGAATTTCTTCGATACGAGGGATGTGGTGAAGGATAGTAGTTGACACACAAGGAAAATTTTTGAAAGAATAAGATGATAGGAACAGAAGTTATAATAAAGTGAAGTCTTTGGAAATTATTGAAAGGACGATGCCCCAATAAGGGGGGAAGCTATCAAAGGAAGTCTAATGTACCTGGTAATTAAGAGATGTTAGGGAAAGTATATGTGAATGAAAAAGGGGACACTCATCAAAAAGAAAACTAATGTAGAGCGAATAACGATAATTGCAAGCAAGTTCAGGTTCGAGAAAGCAAATAGAAATTTCAGACAAAGACCAAATAGCTAAGATAAGTAAAAGAAAATTGAAAAGAGACATAGTCGTATTTAAGATACGGAGCACTGGGAAAGTGGAGGCCTGAATACGTTGTAATCATTGTGAGACAGATTCGTTATTCAAGTTAAGGATGTTGGTGCAATTAAGTTCCGAAGCGAAAGATAAGTAACGTTGCAAATAGTAAGATTATACGGACCAGAAAAAGGGATTAGTAGATATACTTCTTACTATTGTTATTCAGCGGCCTTGTCGGCGTATGATTCACGTTATAGAGTTTAGATATCACAGTTGGTTCGCTCGGCCCTTTGGGTGCCGGCCACACCCCCAAGATTGGGGTGTGACACCTGAGTTAGGTGTGTATGTGTAAAAAACTAGTATTAAGATGATAATTTAGCTATATGAATCCATTCGGGTTGAATTCGGTTGATAAAAAGTCATTTTGAAGTCAAACCGAAAAGTGAAGTTCTTAAGGCTTTCTAAATTTGTCTAAGTCCGAGACAGTCTGTACTTAAAGCCAATTTTCAACTATTTTGGTTAGGAATTTGAGACAATTCAATACATGAAAGTTATAGGAATTTGAAATACCTTTCCAACAATATATTATGGAGGCCGAACGGAGCTCTGTACAAGAATTTATGTCCATTTTACCAAACACTACGAAGAACCTGACACGGGCCGTGCGATGGCTACGCGTCGCGCACGTGAGGGCGCGTGAAACGGATCCGCGTCGCTTTCCGAGTGCAAAAAAAAAATAGACTCTCTGAATCTCAGGTCCTCAGGGGGTCCCTCGATGTCCATGCATCGCAGGCCCATCGCGAAATATCGGGTTTTGGGTCAAAAGTCGGGTTTTCGCGTTTCTTTCTTATGTTTAAGCTTGAGGTTAGTTCTTAAATATATTTAATCATGAAAAATCAACCCTAAGGCCTCCCCAAACTTCTAAGGTGTGCTCCTACTCTATCTACATCGATTCTACACTAAATTCACCTTTTCTTGACACTAGTTCGTCTCTCCAAACCCTAGATTCTTGAAAACTCGAAAAGAAATAAATAAGGGTGTGTGGTGTTCGTCTAAGAGGTAAGACTTCTGATTTTTTTATGAGATTATTATTGATGTTTGAACTAGTATAGAACAAAACAAGAGGTTAGAATCCACCAATGATTTTCATAAGATCCATGAACAAGATTTAAGGCTTACGAAAAACCCTACTTTTCGAAATTCCAAGAAAAATTCAAGAAACAATTCAAGTTCTAATATTTATCATCTAAACCATTTTAGTGTGATTATTGAGTCTTGGGAAGTACGTTTGAGCGGGATTTGAGGTATGTCTAGATTTGAGCCTTCTTTTTTAAGTATGTTATCTTGTTTGAAACGTGTGAATGATTGTTTGTGACTTGAAATCTTCCTCTGGAATATGAACATGATTATGACTCTTGTTTGGTGGAAGTTATTTTGGATTGCAAGATGATTTCTTTTAGACAAGATCATGCGTGTGTAGGGTCAAGACCGCGTCGAACCTTATACGAACTATACTACTTTGTGAAACTCGTTTTTCCCATTATTGGATGATTGAACTCATTTTTTCTAAAGGTTGGACCTTAAACTTGTTTTGTTGTTGAATGGGTTTCTTAAACTTGAAATTGAATAAGAGATTTGAATAAGATTTCTAAATCGGTTATGACTTGAAATGCCTCTATCTTGAGATGATGACTTAAGAAGTGAAATTCGGCTCTAAGCCATGATTGCTGATTCGGTTAATATGCCATGATCTGCATTTTGTTTGTGTTTGGGCCAGTATGGGCAAGTTGTGCTAGTCCAGAACGATTGTCACGACCTATTTTGACTAAGTCGTGCGCTCACTTACCTTTCTCACCTCGATAAGCGAACCCTCAACCCAACGATAAGTAAAGACATGAATAAATAAATCAAGTAAGCGAAAAAAGAATAATTACGTAAGTCTCAAAATAATATATAATAGTAATAGTGTGGAAGAAGGAAACGCCCCCAGGGTCTGATCTAAGTCATACAAGAGCATCTAAAAGAAATAAATACAAGTCTGGAATAATATAATAATACATCAATCTGTCTATGTCTCAGAGTAGGAAAGTAAGACATAATGATAAGAAGTCTTCAAGGCGGCGAAAGACTCGTGTTCACCCTGGAAACTCGAAGCTAAGCCGAAGGCGATTGTCAGCCACGGGAGACAGAGGAAGACCTAATCTGGTACTCTGCATTCAT
Source organism: Lycium barbarum (assembly GCF_019175385.1). Taxonomy (NCBI): domain Eukaryota; kingdom Viridiplantae; phylum Streptophyta; class Magnoliopsida; order Solanales; family Solanaceae; genus Lycium; species Lycium barbarum. The sequence continues at coordinate 10,960,442 of NC_083343.1, forward strand.
AAAAGAATGCAGCAAGTGCAGATCAGTACAAAACCACAGTACTGGTAGGTATCATCGCCCGACTAAGCATAGTTAACATAATTCAGACAATAAAGCAAGATAGACAGATAAACCAACAAGTATAAGTCAAACATAATTGAAACCAAGTACGCGTCATTGCCTAAGTAGAGCATCTAATCCCAAATGTGCCAAGTCTCAATATATCAAATTTGAATCCAACATCACAAATAAACACCAAATCATCTCAATGTAAGTCGTTATGTAATGCAATGCAATAATGTATGAATGTAATGCAATGTCATGCCAATGTTGTGTACACATGTACTCCGGACGAAAATATCGACATCTTGGTAGCACAACCTAAGGTGACTCGCGAAGTATAAGTGTCACTCGTCCCGGATCTTTGCCCAACATACAGACGAGACACAGATCTTTGCCCACAAGGGTTCTCAACACCACCCTGGGGACCCGCGGAGTCCATGTACTCACTCAATCCACGATTTCGGAAATAACATCGGATATCGAACTCTCACATCACTCTCATTTTAAAAATCTTGCCAAGCTCATTACAATGTTTCACTAAGTACTAACAGTGCCTCAATAGTATATCATGAATAATGAGAATGAGTGAAATGCATGGGTCAACATCAAGAATCAGCTCAATATCACAAGTACCAACATGGGTACAGCAAAAATATCATCAATGTCACAAGTACCAATCATGGATACGCCAACAATGTCATGAAAAACTACACAAGTCATATAGATCTCTGTACTCGTATCAGCATTAACCGTAAGATACTACAATATCACAATCAAGGGAACAACAAATTCCAATATCTACTAACCGCACGTGGCATCAAGCCAACACAATAGAACAATTAAGTCACAACACAACGGGGTGGCTAACCCCAATCACGCAATATGGCCCAACCTAAGACAATATCCAACCCAACTTCATACCTGAAGGTTTACATGCTTCCTCCGACAATATAATCTAAATGTATGCTTCGCTATACGAAGTCTCACCAAGGGTAAGCTATAACCTATCTGGATGGCCGAACAACAACACCGACAAATTGCTCTTTTGCCTTGCTTTCCGCTGAGCCTCAATATCAAAGAAGTCTAGGCATATTCAAAATTTTAGATTAGAAATCATGAAGAACGATACTAATATTGCTATCATTCAATTTAGGTCAAATATAACCCTATAATTTGGGAAAACGGGCCCACAAAGTCAAAATGGAAAATTCGGGAGTAAAATATCAAATTAAGCACTATGTGGTCATTACCGAACCACTAATTGCTGATTTAACTCAAGGATTAACCTAATTTCAAAATTCAAGTAAATCCCCCAATTTTGGGTATAAACCCTAACTCTTTGATTCAAGAATTCAACACAAATAATGGAAGATATATGATTAATAACCTTAAATTCATCAAAATCTAGCAATAAAATCCATCAATTTCATCATTAATAAGCTTATATATAAAATCCATCAAAATCCACTTCTAATCTTCCATTACTAAAGGCTAACAAAGAAAGAGGAATCCTTAAGATGATTAAGATAAATGGAATAGCAAGAGGATTAGGAGAGCTTACCACCAAGAATCTTCATAATAATTCTCCAAGAACAGACCCCAAGAACTCTATTTTCGTAATGGTATTAAATAAGAGACTAATGGCTTTTAACACTTCATTAAAAGAACTCACTGCCCGTCACCCACTTTGGCGACGCTATGGCCTCCCCAGCAGTGCCGCTCCAGCGGCACCTTGACCGCTACAGCGGTTAAGCCCAAATGGCTTGGACAGTTCCAGCGGCAGGGTGACCGCTCTAGCGGTACAACTGTCGTGGTGCTAGTGCCGCCAAAGCGGGCACCAGACACCAGAAATTTCCCAAGTTTTCACACTTCAATCCAATTTTTTGATTAATTCCCGAGGCCATCTGCTGACATACCACATACACAGACACATATAAAAACAAGCTAAGAACGCGCTCATGGCCTCGGAATTCCCAACGAATGTCTCGTTGACCCCGATACCTTAATTTCAATTTCCCAACCGAAGTCCCAAAATGCATCCGAGTGCATTAGGAACCAAACCAGATATACACACAAATTCTAAACGACCATTCGGACCTCTCGGAATCGACAAATTTCTGAAAAAGGTCCGTTTACACAAAATTCAACTTTGAGTCAACTTTTTTTCGCTTTAAGCTCATATTCGAAATCTAGATTAGAAATCATGAAGAATGATACTAATATTGTTATCATTCAATTTAGGTCAAATCTAACCCTAGAATTTGGGAAAACGGACCCACAAGGTCAAAATGGGAAATTCAGGAGTAAAATATTAAATTAAGCACCAGGTGATCATAACCCAACCTTTAATTGCTGATTTAACTCAAGGATTAACCGAATTTCGAAATTCAAGTAAAAACCCCCAATTTTGGGTATAAACTCTTTGATTCAAGAATTCAAAACTAATAATAGAAGATCTATGATTAATAACCTTAAATTCATCAAAATCTAGCATAAACTCCATCAATTTCATCATTAATAAGCTTAGATATAAAATCCATCAAAATCCACTTTTAATCTTCCATCACTAAGGGCTAACAAGGAAAGAGGAATACTCAAGATGATTAGGATAAATGGAATAGCAAGAGGATTAGGAGAGTTTACCACCAAGAATCTTCACAATAATTCTCCAAGAACAGACCCCAAGAGCTTTATTTTCGTAATGGTATTAAATGAGAGACTAATGGCTTTTAACACTTTATTAAAAGAACTCACTGCCCGTCACCTGCTTTGGCGATGCTATGGCCGCCCCAGCGGTTCCTTGACCGCTACAGCTGTCAAGCCCAAATGGCGTGGACCGCTCCTGCTGTACCGCTGCCGTGGTGTTGGTGCCGCCAAAGCGGGCACCAGACACCAGAAATTTCCCAAGTTTTCACACTTCAATCCGATTTTTTTACTAATTTTCGAGGCCATCTACTCACATACCACATACACAGACACATATAAAAACACGCTAAGAACGCTTTCGTGACCTCAAAATTCCCAACGGAGGTCTCGTTGACCGAGTCAACCCCCGATACCTTAATTCTAATTTTCCAACCCAAGTCCCAAAATGCATCCGAGTGCTTTGGGAATCGAACCAGATATACACACAAGTTCTAAATGACTATCTGGACCTCTCGAAATTAACAACTTTTTGAGAAAGGTTCGTTTACTAAAAAGTCAACTTTGAGTCAACTCTTTTTCGCTTTAAGCCCATATTTTATGAAAAGTTGATCGAATCAAGTCTAGGCACCTCGGGAAGCATGTCAACATTCTCCTCGGGTTAAAAGTGAGCTAACCAATGCTCGAGAAGTGGAGAAAATGCCGAAAAAACTATAACGACCAAACGGGTCGTTACAACGATTAACCATTATGGATCCTAGCATATCAATAGAGGTATTTCCGTGTCAGTCTAGAGGATGATTGAAGGTTGGTTTCTAGCCCGGAGTATCTATTGTTGTGTCAGTCCAGAGGACGATTGACCTCTGAGGCATGTCACCCGGTGCATCTGTTGTTGTGCTAGTCCAGAGGACGATTAGCCTCTGTGTCTTCTTAGCCGGAGTATTGAGTGATTGATATTTTGTTTCCTGTGAGTGGTATGTGGTGATATTGAATTCGTAAGTGAAATACTTAGCATGGTAAATGGTAAGGAATTAAGTTAATGTGTTCTTAATTGTTAGATTCTCTGATGACTCTTTAATGTTGCTGACTTACTTTATTCCTGGGTTTGAACTGTGATTTTCATTAATATCATTTTATTAATTTTTTTCATCATATCTTGTTTTGTTAACTATTACCCCTTATACACTCACTGAGTACCCAGTACTCAGGCATACCAGTGTTGTTTTTTATGGTATATTAGGTATCGTTGAGAAGCAGGTTCGTGATACACCTACGACTTAAGAGATATTGTCACACCCCTTTTTTGGCGCCTCACGCTATCTATGCGCAGGTTTTATTACTAAAGGGTTTTTCCAATTGAAGTGACGGTTTTGAGTAGGGATTAGTTATATTTTTACAGAGTCGCCACTTGGAATTGAGTTTTGGTGTTCCAAGCCACCTTATGAATCCCTAATCAAAAGGAAAGACTCTTTTATTATGGTCCGCGAAAATAGAAGACCGGGTAAGGAATTCTATTGACCGGGGAGAAGGTGTTAGGCATTCCCCGAGTCCCGTGGTTCTAGCACGGTCGCTTTATCGACTTATACTTAGCTTAAATTAATCTTTGAATATATTATGTATTTGAGCCTTGATTTGCTCGTACTTTTATTGTTGAACATTTTATTGGTCTTAACTCGGATGCGTAACCGCATTCCGGACCTTTTAAGCGTCTCAAAATAAGATGCATAACTGCATTCTCACTCGAAACAAGATTAATTATTAAAGCGAATTTAGCCAAAGTGCGTAACCGCATCCTTGAGTTTAAAAAAAAACGTCTCGAAATAAGATGCGTAACCGCATTCTTAATCGAAACAAACGTCTTGAAACGTGCCTAAAGCTCATCTAGCGTTAAAGACAATTATTTGTCTCTAAAATCCGAGACTTATTATTATTAATTTTCACTCTTTTGACAATGGATTTTGAATAAATTCGCAACTGATCTCGTTCAACTCACATTTAGTTAATTAATCAGGCCTTTGATATATTGATTAGGCCCTAAAGTAGTCAAAATTGATTCATCTGACGAGTCATATGACCCATTAACCTAACCAAATGCCAATTGCTTCTATATTCACGTATTAATGCCTAAAAAATTAATTGTTATCACTGCAAACACAAACCCAAAGAATATAGCAATATCCATACAAGCATTTAAAATAAACATACTCTTAAAACAGTAGGTGTGACAATAGTAATTAATCACAACACCCATATATCACTTTGTAGCAACTGAAGAAAAGAAACTATACGTATACATCAAGCATTCAACCTATTCATAAACCATAATAACATTTAACATAAAACAATAGCAATACGTGATAAGATAAACTATTTCAAAGTAAACAAGAAGTTTGAAAGAATGGACCTTTTTATAGATTTTTCGCAATACAATGAGATGATAACCATGAATCTTTCATCGGACTCGACCGGAACGGCGAGCGGCAACCTCTAACTCCCTTTAATCTCACTGGGAAACCGAGAAAAAGCTGTGCTTCGTATGTGTTTTCAGCAGCATTTGGGATTATTATTTCAGCTGGTTTTATGGAGTTTGTGTCTGGGTAAAGGGATGTTTTAGTGAGGTCTTAAGTTGAGGAAGGTAATGGATTTCTATCTAAAACCCACCGTAGGTAGTAGAGTTGAGTTTCACGGTGGTTCTGTCATTTACATGGTGATGGACTTTAGCTTTCAGGTGAGTGTTCACGGTGTGGGGCGGCGGCTAATGGTGGACTTTTTTTTTTTAGTTGGGTTGTGGAATAGTGGCAGAGAATGGGTAATGGGGTGGTGGTGGTGGGTCACAGTTTTGAGTGGGGAAAAAAAATGAAGAAGATGATCTATCATCTTTCTTTTTATAATAATCCCTCCTATCCAGAAATGATTCCCCCTATCTGTGTATGCTTCCTTTTGTCTCTATCTGTGTATGCTTATCTCTGTCAAAGAAAAAAAAATGGAGCCGGAGCCCCTAAAACGGAAAGATGCTCCCCTCTTTTCACGTGTTTCCACCTTTTTTTTTATTATTTTTTATTTTATGTGGGACCCACCCCCTAACAATAAAATTTTCCAAAAACGTGACCCCTTCCCATTTTGATAAGATTTGTTATGAAGTTTTGTCATTTTGTGATGAGGTGGTGTAATTCCATTTACTTTTTTTTTTTTTTTTTATAAAAATGTAAAATAAAAAAAATAAAAAATATTTAATAACTATTTCTAGATAACTAAAAAAAACAAGGTTAAAATAAATGACTGGCTAAGCAAAATTAAAACTTATAAAGCATATTTTTGTAATTTTTCTTTCTTTAAAACACAAAATTTATACTCTGAAAATAGCGAATATTTTTTGTCCTTTTTTTTTTTCATTTTCACGAACCAACCTACTAAAAATGAAATAGAATAAAACTAACACGTCAAAATTAAAATTAAAAGAAATATTTAAAACTATAAGATGAAACACAAGGGGAGGGTCAAAATTACGTGTCTACAGCATGTCCCTCTTTGGTTGGGGACGCGAAGCGTTCTCAGACAAAGACGTAGACAACGAGACAAATTTGGACCCGACCATTATTTGAAGGAAGAGAAAGGAATGGAACAAAATGTGACCGAGCCCTGGTCTTGGGAATCCTACATATCTCGGGTTATAAGAGAATCAGGTCTCGTGTAGTTGAAGAGGTAAGATGGGTGATGAAACATACTGAGTTGGGGAGTCGATTAAGGTCCTGTCGAGGTTCCGGTCCGCGGCTCCTGTTATTACATCAAAATGAAAAATAAAAGTTACAAAGAAAATACAAGTACAAGACCCTATCTATGCAGGTTCTCTTGAATCTTGACTTGAATCTTCATGCTTGTTTCTAAACTTAAAATTTAAAGCCATCCCTATTCTCCAAGCGGGGCTCCTATTACTTCTGACTGAACATGAACCAACTGAAAAGAACACCCTATTCTTCAGGCGGGCTCCTGAGCTTGAAATTGAAAAGCAGTTTGAATGTTGACCCTATTATTCAGGCGGGCTCCTGCTACTTCTAACTGAAAGTACACCCTATTCTTCAGGCGGGCTCCTGAACTTGAAATTTAAAGATGTCCCTATTATACAGGCAGGTTCCTGAACTTGAAATTGAAAGGTGGCCCTATTCTCCAGGCGGGTTCCTGATCATCCCATTCTTCAGGCGGGTCCTGACTTGCTCCCATTCTTCAGGCGGGTCCTGACTTGCTCCCATTCTTCAGGCGGGTCCTTACTTGCTCCCATTCTTCAGGCGGGTCCTGACTTTCTTCCCATTCTTCAGGCGGGTCCTGACTTTCTTCTCATTCTTCAGGCGGGTCCTGACTTGCTTCCCATTCTTCAGGCGGGTCCTGACTTGCTCCCCATTCTTCAGGCGGGTCCTGACTTGCTCCCCATTCTTCAGGCGGGTCCTGACTTGCTCCTCATTCTTCAGGCGGGTCCTGCACATTATCAAAACAAATAACACGAACAAAAAATTTCTGTCCCAGTTTACACCAGGAAATTTTTGGTGAGTGTTAGCAAAATTATAAAATAATTCAATTATGAAAGTAAAATTAAATGTACTAACTAGGAAGTGCGTCCCCTAGCTACACCCCATTTTCTAGGAGGGTCCTGATAAACTAAATCCCATTTTCCAGGAGGGTCCTGATAAACTAAGTCCCATTTTTCAGGCGGGTCCTGATAACTAAATCCCATTTTCCGGGAGGGTCCTGACGACTAAATCCCATTTTCCAGGAGGGTCCTGATAACTAAATCCCATTTTGTAGGAGGGTCCTGATAAACTAAATCCCATTTTCCAGGAGGGTCCTGATAATTAAATCCCATTTTCCAGGAGGGTCCTGATCACTAAATCCCATTATCCAGGAGGGTCCTGATAACTAAATCCCATTTTCCAGGAGGGTCCTGATAACTAACTCCCATTTTCCAGAAGGGTCCTGATAAACTAAATCCCATTTTCCAGGAGGGTCCTGATGACTAAATCCCATTTTCCAGGAGGGTCCTGATAACTAAATCCCATTTTCCAGGAGGGTCCTGATAATTAAATCCCATTTTCCAGGAGGGTCCTGATCACTAAATCCCATTATCCATGAGGGTCCTGATAAGCTAAATCCCATTATCTAGGAGGGTCCTGATAACTAAATCCCATTTTCCAGGAGGGTCCTGATAACTAAATCCCATTTTCCAGGAGGGTCCTGATAACTAAATCCCATTATCCAGGAGGGTCCTGATGACTAAATCCCATTATCCAGGAGGGTCCTGATAACTCAATCCCATTTTCCAGGAGGGTCCTGATAACTCAATCTCATTTTCCAGGAGGGTCCTGATCACTAAATCCCATTATCCAGGAGGGTCCTGATAAACTAAATCCCATTTTCCAGGAGGGTCCTAATAACTAAATCCCATTTTCCAGGAGGGTCCTGATAAACTAAATCCCATTTTCCAGGAGGGTCCTGATAATTAAATCCCATTATCCAGGAGGGTCCTGATAAACTAAATCCCATTATCCAGGAGGGTCCTGATGACTAAATCCCATTTTCCAGGAGGGTCCTGATAACTAAATCCCATTTTCCAGGAGGGTCCTGATAATTAAATCCCATTTTCCAGGAGGGTCCTGATCACTAAATCCCATTATCCAGGAGGATCCTGATAACTAAATCTCATTTTCCAGGAGGGTCATGATAACTGAATCCCATTTTCCAGGAGGGTCCTGATAAACTAAATTCCATTTTCCAGGAGGGTCCTGATAACTGAATCCCATTTTCTAGGAGGGTCCTGATAAACTAAATCCCATTTTCCAGGAGGGTCCTAATGATTAAATCCCATTTTCCAGGAGGGCCCTGATTTTTGTCCTCGCAATACTTGCGCCTTGCATTTTTCAGAATGTACCTGCAGATAGCGAATAAAATTTTATGTCCCTGTTTCAAACAAAGAAAAATTTGTGAGTTTCAAAACTTTGTGGTTGGTTTGTGGCTTGGCTGTGAAAGCAACTGCATTTTTGCACTCGTCCTAGTTGGCTATGCTTTTAGACAGTTATCACATCTTGTTGACCCCCGGTATTACTAACTCAAACATGGTTGCCAAAATGTATCAGAAGTAACTTCAACACCATACCATACATCTCTTGTTTCATAATGTCCGTTAACTCAAACTTTATGGAACCTTGTATTTCACTGCATCTAGAACTTATTAACGGTCAACAGCTGGTTGAGTACCTTACGCCGACTGAATTATGTTACCTTCATGTGCTAGCCAAGATGTTTTTGCTTCGCAATTGGGAAAACTGGTAGCAAGTTTTTTGATCCTTTCTTACTTATCTCACAACAGAATGACTCAAAGAAAAAGCCTGAAATCCAAACGACGAAAGCAAAATAAAAGATAAAGATGAAAAGAGGTTAACAGAAGGATGTCCTCTTCGAGAAAGAAAAGAATGGGGAAAACTTATCTGAATGTTGTAGCCAGCTCCAATGATATGACATGCATTTTGGCTTAATCAGTCTGATTTGTCCATCCTAATTATTCATAAACTCTTACTAACCCTTTGACTTCGAAACCGAATGTCTACACCCAACAACTGCGTCAAAATCAAGGCCTTCATACAATTAGTGGACCAACAAGTCTCACTCATGTTCAATTCTCTCAACTCCCCATCGCCTTATGGTGCTCGTGAGGGTTTTCACCAGTAAGACTCTCATTTTCAAGTCTCTCAACTCACAATCGCCTTACGGTGCCCGTGAGGGTTTTCACCAATAAGACTCTCTCATTTTCATTTTTCTTCTATCTCCCTTATGCTGATGCCACAAGTGATGCCAATGATGCAAATGCCTTATACTCATAGCTTGCTCAGCCTTGACATTCTTAATGATTGATCTGAAGCTCTTTTATTTGGTTGTAACGTGGCTTTTGGATAGGGTTGGAAATAAAGGGTGGCATGGAGGCTCAAAGACAATACAAAAGTAATAAGGGATGAGACTTACAACGTTTGGAATCGACTCAAAAGAAAATAATAACTTCTGTCCCAGTTTCTTCGAAACGGGAAATTTTGGATTCTCTTTGGTTGGACCGAACCCCAAAATAGGGTTGCCTACGTATCTTGTCTAGACAAGAATCAGGTCAGACGTAGTTCCGATTTTTTTTTTTTTTTTTTTTTTGATTTTGTTGTTGTTGTTGTTTTTTTTTTTTTATATAATAATATTTATGAAAAGCTTGATTCCAAACGAGGGTTGCGAAAGAAAAATAAACTATGGCTCAAAAGGGGTAGCAAGGGATGACATAATGTATAGGTAGTAGAATAGACTGCCTTCGTCATATCAACCCATAAAAATATCAAGCACCCAACAAGTAAATCAAAGGTAGGGAGATGAAAATCATACATAATATCTTTTCACTGCATCTGCATTGATGGCAGTTCCAGACATTGTGCCTTCTATGTCTGTCAGACACAAAGCACCATTGGGCAAAACCTTCTTCACCACGAATGGCCCCTGCCAATTTGGGGCGAACTTGCCTTTGGCCTCTGCCTGATGTGGAAGAATCCGCTTTAACACTAATTGACCCACTTCAAAATGTCTGGGGCGCACCTTTTTATTGTGTGCTCGTGCTATCCTCCTTTGATACAGTTGACCATGACATACCGATGTTAATCTCTTTTCGTCAATCAGACTCAATTGCTCTAAACGGGTTTTGACCCACTCATCGTCATCAATTCCGGCTTCCTCAGTGATTCGAAGGGACGGGATTTCAACTTCTGCAGGTATAACCGCTTCGGTCCCGTATACCAACAAATAAGGAGTTGCACCTACTGAAGTGCGAACAGTTGTGCGATAACCCAATAAAGCAAAAGGCAACTTTTCATGCCATTGTCTCGAACCTTGCACCATTTTGCGCAGTATCTTTTTAATGTTCTTATTAGTAGCTTCCACAGCCCCATTTGCCTTCGGACGATATGGAGTTGAATTCCGATGTGTAATCTTAAACTGCTGACATACCTCACGCATCAGATGACTGTTGAGATTCGCCGCATTATCTGTAATCATTGTCCTCGGGATCCCGAACCTGCAAATGATGTTGGAATGAACGAAATCCACCACGGCTTTTTTAGTCACCGACTTGAGAGTTACTGCTTCCACCCACTTTGTAAAGTAATCGATGGCCACCAAAATGAACCTATGCCCATTGGACGCTTTCGGCTCAATTGGTCCGATCACATCCATCCCCCAAGCTGCGAAAGGCCATGGAGCAGACATTGTGTGTAATTCTGAAGGAGGAGAATGTATCAAGTCGCCATGTACCTGGCACTGATGACACCTACGAACGAAACGGATGGAATCCCGCTCCATGGTGAGCCAGTAATAGCCTGCTCGAAGAATTTTCTTTGCCAAAACATACCCGTTCATGTGCGGTCCACAAACTCCTGAATGTATCTCAGTCATGATAGTTGTAGCCTCTTTAGCATCTACACACCTCAAAAGTCCTAAATCTGGAGTCTTTTTATACAAAATTCCTCCACTTAAGAAAAATCCGCTTGCCAATCGTCGAATAGCTCTCTTCTGGTCACTGGTAGCATGTGCTGGATATTTCGCCGACTCGGTATATTCTATAATATCATGGAACCAAGGCTCACCGTCAAGTTCCTCTTCAACTGTATTGCAATAAGCATGTTGATTGTGAGTTTGTATATGTAAAGGGTCAATGTGAGCCTTGTCTGGGTGCTGGAGCATTGAAGACAAGGTGGCCAAAGCATCAGCAATCTCATTATGAATCCTAGGAATGTGCTTAAATTTTACTGTTATGAACCATCTGCAAAGATCCTGCAAACACTGGTGATATGGTATAAGCTTCAAATCACGGGTTTCCCACTCTCCTTGAACTTGGTGGACTAGCAAGTCTGAATCCCCCAATACCAATAATTCTTGAATCCCCATGTCGATAGCTAACCTTAAACCCAAAATGCAAGCTTCATACTCCGCCATGTTGTTGGTACAATAAAATCGAAGCTGGGCTGTTACAGGGTAATGTTGTCCTGATTCTGAGATAAGAACGGCCCCTACCCCAACTCCTTTCCTGTTAGCAGCCCCATCAAAAAACAACTTCCAACCCGGATCGTTATCCGGAATGACCTCCTCGAGGCATGACACTTCTTCATCAGGAAAGTACGTTTTCAATGGCTCATATTCTTCATCCACTAGGTTCTCCGCCAGATGGTCTGCCAAGGCTTGGGCTTTCATCGCGGTCCGAGTCACATACGAAATATCAAACTCCGTGAGTAATATCTGCCATTTTGCAAGCCTGCCCGTGGGCATGGGTTTCTGAAATATATACTTCAAAGGGTCCAAGCGGGAGATAAGATAAGTAGTGTAGGACGAAAGATAATGTTTCAATTTTTGTGCAACCCAAGTCAAAGCGCAACACGTCCTTTCTAGATGAGTGTACTTAGCCTCATAAGTAGTAAACTTCTTGCTGAGATAATAGATTGCCTGTTCCTTCTTGCCTGTAACATCATGTTGACCCAATACGCAACCAAAGGAATTGTCCAGAACTGATAGGTACAATATTAAAGGTCTCCCAGGCTCGGGAGGAACCAATACAGGTGGATTCGACAGATACCTCTTGATTTTGTCAAACGCTTCTTGGCATTCGTCAGTCCATTCAATCGCAGCATTCTTCTTTAACAACTTAAAAATGGGCTCACAAGTTGTTGTGAGTTGAGCAATAAATCGACTAATGTAATTCAACCTCCCAAGTAGGCTCATTACCTCAGTTTTGTTCTTTGGCGGTGGTAACTCCTGAATAGCTTTGATCTTTGCAGGATCCAATTCAATACCACGCCGACTGACTACAAACCCCAAAAGTTTCCCTGACGGGACTCCAAATATACATTTCGCTGGATTGAGCTTAAGATTGTACCTGCGAAGCCTTTCGAAAAATTTCACCAAATCCTTGACATGGTCAGACTGCTTTCTTGATTTAATGATCACATCATCCACATATACTTCAATTTCTTTATGCATCATATCGTGAAATATGGTGGTCATCGCTCTCATATATGTTGCCCCAGCATTCTTCAACCCAAACGGCATGACTCGATAACAATATGTACCCCATTCTGTGATGAAGGATGTCTTCTCTGCATCATCAACATCCATAACGATCTGGTGATACCCTGCGTAGCAATCTACAAAAGACGCAATCTCATGCTTAGCACAGTTGTCTAACAAAATATGGATATTGGGCAATGGAAAGTCATCCTTCGGGCTTGCTTTGTTTAGATCACGATAATCCACACACACACGCGTTTTGCCATCCTTCTTCGGAACGGGGACAACATTGGATAACCAAGTAGGGTATCGAGCGACTCGGATGACTTTGGACTCAAGTTGTTTTTCGATTTCTTCTTTAACCTTCACACTCATGTCTGATTTTAGTTTCCTTAATTTCTGCTTCACAGGAGGGAATGTGGGGTCAGTTGGCAATTTGTGAACCACCAATTTAGTACTTAAACCCGGCATATCATCACAAGACCATGCAAAAACATCCTTATATTTAAACAAAGCCTGGAGTAATTCTTTCTTGGAATGTGGTTGAACATGCACACTTAGCTTAGTTTCCCTGACATTATCTTGATCTCCTAGATTGATTGCTTCGGTTTCATTCAAATTAGGGTTCGTTTTATCTTCGAAGTGTTTCAAATCCATGCTTATTTCCTGAAATACTTCTTCTTCATCATATTCAACTTCTTGGTTCATTGTTTCATGGTTAGGTCGGATTTTAAGATCTGGCTGAGAATTCCGCATGCATGTCATATCATTAGAACCAGCACAAACAGAACTGTACAAAAGAAAATAAACAAACATATTAGAATTTACGGAAAAAACAAATTGCATTTCATTGAAAGGAAGGATAGAAGGGTTTGAACATTAAAACAAGCGAAAGATAAAAATCCGAATTACAACCCTGGAATAACTCGGATAAAGGAAAGGAAAACAAAACAAACTACCAAAACTCCTTCCTGGTTGGGAGAGGAGTGACTTCCCAATTGCTGAGTTGGACATCATGGCCAATGAACTGCACATCCGCGTTACTGGGACCCCCTCCCATTTCAACCATATCAGCTTCAACAAACAAGTTCTGGAAACACCCAATCAACCCAAAATCCACATCCAGTACTGGCTGGGAAAAACTGCTGGTATTCTTGACGAAGGACTTGTAGATTGGTGGCACAGGCTTAGTAAGTGACCATGCTTCTTTTTTTCGCTTTTTAACCCTCTTTCTATCTTCAGCCGTTGGTTTGAACCCCAGACTAAATGGACCTGGACTCTCACGTGGACACACCGGATAAACCATACCTTGTAGAGAAGCCCCCAAGCCTTTTCCTGGCTCAAAACCATATTTCAACATTTCATTTACCACCATAACAGATGTTGGAGGCAACTGCGGTCTCAGAATGGGTTTCCCTTCAGGGATCTGCTCAGCTACCACTATATCAGAAGCTTGATACACCAGTGTTTCATCAGCATTATCCACTTCGATAAAGGGAACAGTGGAGTCTTTATAAATGGACAAATCCCCTTCACCGTGAACGATCACTTCCTGCCTATCATATTCAAACTTGATCATCTGATGCAATGTGGATGGGATTGCCCCAGCCATATGTACCCACGGTCTTCCCAACAACATATTATAGGAGGCATTGATGTTCAATACTTGAAAATCTATGGCAAAATCACCAGGCCCTATTGTAAGCACAAGATCTATCTCACCGATGGCGTCAGTTTTCGCTCCATCAAAAGCTCTAACACACACATTATTTGGTCGAATTCTTTCAGTACTTACATTTAGTTTTTGTAAGGTTGACAGAGGACAAATGTTTGCACCAGAGCCCCCATCAATCAAAACTCTCGTGACATAGGAAAGCTCACATTTTACAGTAATATGAAGGCTTCGGTTATGTCCAGTACCTTCAACGGGTAGTTCATCATCTGAGAAAGTGATTCTATTTACCTCAAAGATCCTCCCAGCAATTTTCTCCAATTGATTAACCGTAATCTCAGTAGGGACATGAGCTTCATTCAAAATCTTCAACAAAGCTTTGCGGTGTTCATCTGAGTGTATTAATAAAGACAACAAAGAGATTTGAGCAGGGGTTTTCCTTAATTGCTCCACAATGGAATAGTCTGGCAATTTCATCTTTTTCAAGAACTCTTCAGCTTCTTCCTCTGTTACTGGTTTCTTAACGGGTATTTGGCCTTCCCTTACCTGCTTAGTTTTCCTTAACTCTTCCGGAGCGAAGCATCTTCCTGAACGAGTCAGGCCCCCTACTTCGTCTACTTCTTTGATGATTTCCTTCCCTTGGTAAGTAACCATAGTCTGATTATAATTCCAGGGAACCGCCTTAGCATCAACTATTGAAAGTTGTGTCACTGGCTTAATAATGATAGGAGTGGTGAACGCCCCTTTGACAGTTAAAATAGGCCTGCTCGACACCCTTGGCACGATCAACTTTGGTTTTCCCTGACTTGCCCCAACCTTCTCTGGAGCTCCCTTCACAATCAATAAGGGTTTCATCGCGTCTGACTGGATTGGTCTCTTTGTAACCTCATTTAACCCCAAAGGTGCTGTTTTTGCGGAATCTGCCACATTTACTGATTTCTCCACGCCTGCTTCAATCTTCATGATAGGCTTGTATGGAACATCAGACCCATCACTACCATATATCAACTCCAACATGTTTGTTTCTTTATGATTTGGTAGTGGGTTTTGATTGATATTCGGTATATCTGCATTTTGCACCACAATTTGTTGTGTATCAATCAAATCTTGGATTGCTTTCTTCAAATACCAACATTTCTCTATATTGTGTCCAGGGGGTATCAGAGCAATAAGCACATCTTTGAGAGTAATCAAGATTTTTCGGAGGAGGGTTTGGGATCCTTCCTTCAATTGGGCTTAAAACATTTAATGCCCTCAACTTCTGAAACAAATCAGCATATGATTCCCCAATGGGGGTAAAGTTATCCTTGACCGTATTTGCCCTTTTGTACTCCGGCCTGGGCCAAAAATTGGATCTGGGAGGGCCTTGGTAAGTCTGTGGAGGTGGAGGACGGACTTGCGGAGTTGGTGCACGCCATTGCGGGTAACAAGGGGGCTGGACATATGGCTGCGTACTGTATATGGGGTACTGAGGGGGCGGAATAGAATATTGTGGGTTTTGGGGAGGGAAGTAGTGTTGTGGGTAATTATATGGATCTTGGGTGTAGTTTTGGGGTTGGGGTTGGGGTTGGGGTTGAGTGTATTGGCGAGGCGGGCCCCTCGGGTTTCGTCGTAGCCCAGGCGCAACCGTAGCTACGTCTTCCTTTTTCTTCTTTCCACCAAAACTCTCTGAACCATTTTGAATGGCTTGGGTTGTTGCCTTCAACGCGGCAAAGCCGACAATGCGTCCTGTTTTGATTCCTTCTTCTATTATTTCTCCCATTTTAATGGCCTCAATGAACGGTTTTCCTAAGGCTGGGATCATGTGTTGATAATATGTCTCATCTTGTGCTTGGAGAAAAGTCTCCACCATCTCTCCTTCTCTCATTGGTGGCTTTACCCTTGCAGCTTGTTCACGCCAACGAACCGCAAACTCCCTAAAACTTTCGGTAACTTTCTTCTTCAGGTTGGTTAGAGACTTTTTATCAGGAACCAGATCAATATTGTACTGAAATTGTTGCACGAACTCATTTGCCATATCATCCCAAGTATGCCATTTCACAATGTCCTGATCAATAAACCATTCCGAAGCTAAACCAGTCAGACTCTCCCCAAAGTAAGCCATGAGCAATTCCTGATTACCCCCAGCTCCTCTCAGTTGGTTGCAGTATCTCCTCAAATGAGCTATGGGATCACCGTGCCCATCGTACTTGTCAAACTTCGGTGTCTTAAACCCCGGAGGTAAGTGAACACTCGGGAACATACACAAATCACTGTATGAAACGCTTTTATAGCTTCCTGATCCATGCAAGTTCTTCATAGCTTGTTCTAGACTTTTCATCTTCCTAACCATTTCGTCATGCTCTACATTCTTAGTAGCAACTCCATACTCAGCGCCAAGATGCGTAACCGCATTCTTAGCAGGACCTCTATATTCATGGCCAAGATGCGTAACCGCATTCTTAGCAGGTCCTTCAGAATCGATTAGAGGACTAAAATGTAGAGTCTGATGATAAGGATCAGGAGCCCCAAATGCAAAATCGGGTGCAAAATGCTGCTCTTGACGGATGTCAGATGGTGGCACAAGGTTTGACCTTTGCATAACCGCAGGTGGCGGTATTGTGTAAACGGGTCTTACATTTGCAACATGATTGGGGTTAGACAGTGAGTATGTGTAGGCAGGCCCAGTGGTTGCAATCCCGGAATTATCGGTCCTGATTGGTACCCTTGGAGGACGACCTACAGAAGTTTCCGCCGTATTCGGCAAATTGGTGTAATGACCGAACCCAGGTGGGTATACCGGGTCTTCCGCAGTAGATAACGGTGCTTGTGAGCATGCCTGTGCGACGGAAGTGATGTCGGGGAACCCAGGGATTGACTGAGGAGGTTGTTGACCATTCGACCATCCTTGCAACATCTCAATCATTTGTTGCCTAAGAATTCTATTCTCCTCGGCGATGGCAGATTCTTGTTGAGCCACCCGTTCCGTTTCATCCCCCATGTTGATCATCGGTAGCGAAGTCCCTTCCGTCATTCCGATACTGCCCTTTGACCTTGTGAAATAATGATGCGTTGCCAGTATGGCCACAAACCAACCACTTTTACCTTAACTCTTCTCTGTAAAATAGCTAATGTTAGGGTTAAGCAATTCATAATCACTCATTCATATGCATGTATCAATTCTACCATGGCAGGCCCTATGTCTCATCCCGGCTTATCTAGGTGCAGCCTCGCTTTTTTTTTTCATCACTCATTTCTCTTTTCTTCTTCTCCCTTTCTTTCTTTCACCCTCTCCTTTCTCTCTTTTTTTTTTTTTTTTTTTTTTTTGCAGGTTTTAGAAGCTTCGATCGAACCCGTTGGGGGTTGCCTACGTATCATGTTGAAAACATGAATCAGATCGTAACGTAGTTCGTACAAATAGCTGGGTTATTTTGAAAACAAAATCTTTTCCATTGATTTTCAACTTTCATTCCATCATTTTTACAAAGACTCAAAGAAAGGATGAAAAACGAAATAAAATCGACTCCACTAGTACTAAAGACAACGTAACACTGACTCAAAAGAAAAATGAAAGAGCAAAAGGTAAAAGACGAACACGTTGACTGCATCGACACTTCTATTCCTTGTCCCCCTCATGATGACTCTGATTCAGCTGGCCACCCATATCCTTATATAAACCTTGCAGTGCACGGGTGAGATGATTGACAAAGGTAGGTATTTGCGAATGAAACTGCTCGTAGCCCAATCTTTCATATTCCAAACCTGCTTGTGAAGAGCGAATGGCCATACCTCGGACCCTACCTCGAACCGTCCCACATTTGTACTCTAATTCTTTTATCCTTAACTCACGGGCAGCGGCCTCTTCTCTCGCCTTTTTCTCACGCACGGTCACTGACTCTAATTTCTCCTGTAACATCTCCCTCTCCTGAATTAACTGAGACATATCAGAGCCTATATTTTGGCGAGCCAAGTTCCTTTTTGCTTCCTCCAATTTTTCGTGAAGTTTATCTTGGGAGCGTAACCACTCAGCCTTCTCTTTTTTAAACTGTTCTTCTTTTCGTTCAAACTCATTCTGCTGTTGGTGCATATCCTCTTCAAGGATGCTCAATCTCTCTTGCAAACCTTGTCTAATAATTTTAGCACGTTCCGCTATCTGTGACCCCCTAATCGTGGCCAGTTGAAGCTTTCCCTGTAGTGCGGCTGTTTTGGCCCTTTCCTCGGCAATTTCTACATCCCGATGCTGAATTATAGCCCTAGCGTGCTCCAGGTCTGTGTGTATAGTTTGCAGTGTGGATTGATAATCTGCTCCTACTTCTAAACGGGCTTGTCTGATCTTTTCCTCATACTCCATTTGTTGTTGGGCCAAGCTTGCTCTAGCACGCTCTAAATCTGCTTGTAAGAGTAGATTGGCGGCATGGTGCTCCTTCATCGCCATCGCGATTTTTATGTCCATTTCGGCTTCATAATCTACTGGCCCTTTTGCGGATCTCTTGGGTTGAACTTTCACAACTGGTTGGTTCTCGAGCCATATAGGGTATCCCGGATGCACTTCCCCCGAATGACGCTCGGTAACCATTGTATCGAATGTCATTACCCGACAGCCATTCCAAATCTCCACAACCAATCCTTCAGGCAAGGGGATTTCTGGTCTTACCTCAAATACAAAATTCGTCATGTCTTCTACTACAGGTATTATCTGGCGCCGACCCAATTGTCGTAAAACTCGTAATGGTACGTACGGTTGAACACCCCTTATACCCATCAATAAGAGAAATGGGCGATGTGTAGATGTGTATATGACTTCTCTCCAAGGGAACCAAGGGAAGTTCCAAGTGATCTTATCTGACGTTAATGAACGAAATTCTCCAATCCATGCCTCCACACCGTCCGGTTGCTTATAATCCTTTACCCTAGTTTCATAGCTTGAAATGTAATCACTCCGATCATGAACAAATCTTGCCACGTGACGGGGTCGGAAGATATGCTCCACTATCCACATTTGCAATAATATGTTACACCCTTCAAAGTAACCCTTTCCCTTTTGGCAAACCGTCAAGGCCCGATAAATATCTGCTAAGATCATTGGCACAATGGTATGATCCTTCTTTGTGGTCAAGACGTCTACTATCCCGGCTAAACGGATGTTGATTTTCTGCCCCCGTCTTGGGAAGACCATTATTCCTAAAAATGCCACCATGAAGGCAAAACGACTGTGGTCTTTCCAAATTTCAAAATTTCCTTTATTACTGAGCCTCTTTCCAAACCTCTCAAACCCGTCTCTTCTCCCGTACCTCTCATACAAGAATTCTAAAGAAACCCATCCTTTGTCCAGGGATTCCCAACCCTCATCCAGAAATTCTTCCTTGCCCTTTTTCTTCTCATCCTCTTTGCGCTTAGCGATGTTCATTTTTGCGAGGAAACTGTTCACAGAAATAAGTCTTGGGGCTGCAAGTTTTTGGCGGTGTAGGTTCTCACCAAGTCCGGTATAGCCAGCAATTTCCTCTAAGGTAGGGGTCAGCTCGAAGTCTGAAAATCGGAACACATTCTTTGTAGGGTCCCAAAAGGATAGCAAAGCATCAATCACGTCCCTCCTAGGGTCGATTTTCATAATGTTGGTCAAGAACCCCATATGCTTAAAGATCTTTGTGTGTTCTAGCACATCCATTTCATTCCACCATGTCCAAAGTTTCCAAGGGACCTCATGAACAACCTGAAGTGGTATACTCCCATCTCGCTTCCTCTTTTGACACTTCCCACGGCCCGGATAAAACATGTTGTACCTATGGATGTAAATACATGGTTAAGACTCATATAGACCTGTTGGATATGAAAGTAATGACCTTTTTAGACTTGGACTCATGAATGCACGTGGACGACAAATAAACTTATAGAAAAATATGTGGTTTTAAAAGCTAAGGCAAGAAAAATCACAATCAATCTCTGTATTTTTTTTTTATAGCAGTCTACCGTGACCCAGATAGCAAAACTCAACAAAGTTGCCCAACATTGGACTTGAAAACCAAACCTAGAGTGAATTGTCTAAATACCCTGTCACCGATTCGTGGGTACGTTTAATTTTATGACAAGGACTCTGCAAAGTGACTTAGTATCTTTATTGTTTTGACAAACTAACCTGACACAAGTGGACAAAAGGACTACACAAATGACACAAATGAACCTCTCAAATCTGACGGTGAGAATCAGGCTCGCGTAGTTCGTATAAACTCAAAAAAAAAAAAAATGGGGATGATATTTGACCTCTTCTCTTTTCTTTTCTCCTTTTTTTTTTTTCCTTTTTTTTCGAGAAGGGTAGGGCTAAACAGTTTTTTTTTTTTTTTTTTTTTAATGGCCCAAAAGTCAGTGATATTTATCTCTCTCGAACCCCCTTGGTTATCCTAAAGCCGGTCAACAATCAGGCACTTCCCAAGTATATTACAATTAGCACATTGGATGCACATGTTGGTCTGATAAAAGGTCACCTGTCCTAGTCAGACCCGGCCCCTGTGCCGATTCCCACTAAGTCAAATGCACGTGATGTAGATAAGCGTAGCCTACTAGGGATATCAGTTCTGCGTTTTCAGTTCTGCTAGGTTTAAGACCTAATGGCAAAGGTGCCTAGACTGGGTCACCCGAGCGGACAACTCGAGCCGGGGAGGGGCAATACTGTCGGTAGAAGTGCTATTCCGACTTCATTGCTTATCCTGTCCCGCCTAACATGTGTGACTAAAATCCTTCACCGGGGGCCAAGACACTCCGGCTTTATCTTGACAGAAAGTTAGGATGCATAACTGCATTCCTGTGACTGTGTGTGAAGTGTTTCAGAGATTCAGAGGGGTGCGCGAGAGAAGACAGTTTATAATACAGTTCAACAATATCAAAGCGATAAATGAGCGGTAATTAGCACATTAGGCTCAACAAAACACAATAAATCCAAATAACAATAATAAAAGCCAAGTATAAGGCAATATCACAAAGCTCGAATTCTGGTTAACTCCCCAGCAGAGTCGCCAGAGATGTCACACCCCTTTTTTGGCGCCTCACGCTATCTATGCGCAGGTTTTATTACTAAAGGGTTTTTCCAATTGAAGTGACGGTTTTGAGTAGGGATTAGTTATTTGTTTTACAGAGTCGCCACTTGGAATTGAGTTTTGGTGTTCCAAGCCACCTTATGAATCCCTAATCAAAAGGAATGACTCTTTTATTATGGTCCGCGAAAATAGAAGACCGGGTAAGGAATTCTATTGACCGGGGAGAAGGTGTTAGGCATTCCCCGAGTCCCGTGGTTCTAGCACGGTCGCTTTATCGACTTATACTTAGCTTAAATTAATCTTTGAATATATTATGTATTTGAGCCTTGATTTGCTCGTACTTTTATTGTTGAACATTTTATTGGTCATAACTCGGATGCGTAACCGCATTCCGGATCTTTTAAGCGTCTCAAAATAAGATGCATAACTGCATTCTCACTCGAAACAAGATTAATTATTAAAGCGAATTTAGCCAAAGTGCGTAACCGCATCCTTGAGTTTAAAAAAAACGTCTCGAAATAAGATGCGTAACCGCATTCTTAATCGAAACAAACGTCTTGAAACGTGCCTAAAGCTCATCTAGCGTTAAAGACAATTATTTGTCTCTAAAATCCGAGACTTATTATTATTAATTTTCACTCTTTTGACAATGGATTTTGAATAAATTCGCAACTCATCTCGTTCAACTCACATTTAGTTAATTAATCAGGCCTTTGATATATTGATTAGGCCCTAAAGTAGTCAAAAATTGATTCATCTGACGAGTCATATGACCCATTAACCTAACCAAATGCCAATTGCTTCTATATTCACGTATTAATGCCTAAAAAATTAATTGTTATCACTGCAAACACAAACCCAAAGAATATAGCAATATCCATACAAGCATTTAAAATAAACATACTCTTAAAACAGTAGGTGTGACAATAGTAATTAATCACAACACCCATATATCACTTTGTAGCAACTGAAGAAAAGAAACTATACGTATACATCAAGCATTCAACCTATTCATAAACCATAATAACATTTAACATAAAACAATAGCAATACGTGATAAGATAAACTATTTCAAAGTAAACAAGAAGTTTGAAAGAATGGACCTTTTTATAGATTTTTCGCAATACAATGAGATGATAACCATGAATCTTTCATCGGACTCGACCGGAACGGCGAGCGGCAACCTCTAACTCCCTTTAATCTCACTGGGAAACCGAGAAAAAGCTGTGCTTCGTATGTGTTTTCAGCAGCATTTGGGATTATTATTTCAGCTGGTTATATGGAGTTTGTGTCTGGGTAAAGGGATGTTTTAGTGAGGTCTTAAGTTGAGGAAGGTAATGGATTTCTATCTAAAACCCACCGTAGGTAGTAGAGTTGAGTTTCACGGTGGTTCTGTCATTTACATGGTGATGGACTTTAGCTTTCAGGTGAGTGTTCACGGTGTGGGGCGGTGGCTAATGGTGGACTTTTTTTTTTTAGTTGGGTTGTGGAACAGTGGCAGAGAATGGGTAATGGGGTGGTGGTGGTGGTGGGTCACGGTTTTGAGTGGGGAAAAAAAAATGAAGAAGATGATCTATCATCTTTCTTTTTATAATAATCCCTCCTATCCAGAAATGATTCCCCCTATCTGTGTATGCTTCCTTTTGTCTCTATCTGTGTATGCTTATCTCTGTCAAAGAAAAAAAAATGGAGCCGGAGCCCCTAAAACGGAAAGATGCTCCCCTCTTTTCACGTGTTTCCACCTTTTTTTTATTATTTTTTATTTTATGTGGGACCCACCCCCTAACAATAAAATTTTTCCAAAAACGTGACCCCTTCCCATTTTGATAAGATTTGTTATGAAGTTTTGTCATTTTGTGATGAGGTGGTGTAATTCCATTTACTTTTTTTTTTTTTTTTTTTATAAAAATGTAAAATAAAAAAAATAAAAAATATTTAATAACTATTTCTAGATAACTAAAAAAAACAAGGTTAAAATAAATGACTGGCTAAGCAAAATTAAAACCTATAAAGCATATTTTTGTAATTTTTCTTTCTTTAAAACACAAAATTTATACTCTGAAAATAGCGAATATTTTTTGTCCTTTTTTTTTTTTCATTTTCACGAACCAACCTACTAAAAATGAAATAGAATAAAACTAACACGTCAAAATTAAAATTAAAAGAAATATTTAAAACTATAAGATGAAACACAAGGGGAGGGTCAAAATTACGTGTCTACAGATATTGCGGCTTTTGAGACTATTCGGTGAGCCCACATGATTGTTCGTGGGGCACCATTCTATCTTTACTTTTCGTATTTAAGTTTCGGGCTGCGTCCCGATGTTTTTAGATACTCTTTATTATCTTAGAAGCTCCATTGACAGTTGTTAGATTGTGGGCATTATGTTGGAGTCTTGTGTGACTTGTTGGGCATTTTTCCACGTTTATTTACTAAGCCCCCGTTTGTCCATAAGAATTATTCACTTTATTCCGGAATTTTTTGTCACTTTTTTCTGGAATCAGCGTTTGGCCATATTCCGAATACAATTTGAAGTTGTATTCCGGAATACCAAAAACTCAAAAAACTTATTTTTCACTTTTTTATAACTACATTTCACCAAAAATTACAATTTCAAAAACTATGGCCAAACACAACTCCAACTCCAACTCCAAAATTCCAAAAAAAATGATTTATTTTGATATCTATGGACAAACGGGGCCTAAGTTTATGATTTGACTTCCGCTGGATTATCTCAAAGTATGATTGTTCTTTTATCTAATTTATTAATGACTAGTTTTCGTATTTACATGGAGCTGAGGGTATACATTAATGCTGATTGTAGAGGAGATATGGACAAGAGTAGGTCCACCTCTGAATGTGTTCTATGCTCTATAATATTAACATATCATAGACAATAAAAAACACTCACGTGTAGCTTATCCATGATGGGAGTTAAGCTTGTGATCTCTGCTTTGTAGCATAATTGGTTGTTTGGTTGAAAAGTTTCTTGGATCATATATTGATGTTGTAGTTAGTACTGAACTAATAACGGCCGTTGTGACTATCAAACTGCTATTTTGAGCACAAAAAAACTAAAATATCATTTTAAAGCCAAACACGTTAAAATTACACTCAATTTTCTGATAATATGGTTGCACACAAAGAACTTAATGTAAAGTATATCAGTACAAATGGTTGCAGACCAATTACTCAACTAGATCCTAGAGATATATGTTTTTGTTCAGGTAAGATCTTGAGGACTGTGTGGGCGTTAATATAGAGTCATTGGTTTTTTTTTGTTTTTTTTTCGGCGTTCATGTTTATTGTTTTCTTAAAAATCAAAATATATTTGATTTGCATACACTTATTATTTGAATGTTCATGTACATTCTTACTGTGAATGTTTAATGTAAATTCATATTACGGAATGCTTCTAGTGCATTCATTGATATTATTAAAATGTATATCGGGATAGGCAGAGGTCGCCTTCTCACACAGGTGACCGCCTCAATCAATTTAGTGTTGATGGAATCTGAGCCGAGCTCTTAATCAAATTATCATAAGGATAATTTGAGTTCACATGGGTTAAATATCTTTAGCATCGCACGAGCAATGAAAAAAGGTTATTGCAGTATTTTGATAGTGGAAATAAGTTTCACCTAGTCTACTTTGAGAGGCCAGATGTGAGTTCACATTTATTGAGTAGATCCAGGAACTCAGTTTATGTCACGACCCAATCGGAGGGCCATGACAGGCACTCGGAGCTAACCTACCGAGCACCACAAGACATCCATGCATCTCATAATCATACCTGAATGTGGCCCATAATACTAATTAACAAATATCATAAGTTGTAAGGACACAAGCCCGAAAGATATAGATAAACGTCATCAAAATATAATGATGCAACAAAACTTGGACGGAGAAGGTCATAAAGCATCTAACTATGCATATCTGTCTACGAGCCTCTACTAGAGTGCATAACATAATAAGGACGGGACAAGACCCCACCTTGCCCAAATGTACACAAAAGAATCGTACCAACCTGAACTGCAACTCCGGAAAAAGTGGAGTGCTCATGTACAAGCGCTGAGAAGGCAGCCTAAGGGTCTGAACCGTCTCCTTGTCTACCTGCGGGCATGAACGCAGTGTCTACAAACAAAAGGATGTCTGTACGAATAATGTACCGAGTATGTAAAGTATGAAGAACATCATAATAAAGATATGAAGGTAACATAAGATAAGAGAGAACAATATGTACATTTGAATGCCTCTTAAGACAGATGACATGCATGCTTTCCTTTTTTAAAAAAACATTTTCATACATATATACAATTCATATCATTATAATACCATACCCGGCCATAATAAGGCTCGGTATTACCGTACCCAGCTGCAATGGTGTGCATAATAGGTGTCGTACCCGGCAGACTATAGCGCGGCTTGGTGTCATAAAATAGATACATATATATAAAGCATGTATGAGAGCTCAAAGAAACGCTATGACTTTATCGGAGTAACGGAAGGTTGGTAAACCTCCGATTACCATTATGAAACTATCATAGTCGGCATATCTCACTTTGAAGGAATCAATGACCATAAGATGAGATCAATCAATAATAAACAAGATCAATAACCATAAGACAAGATCAATAATCACGAGACAAAGATCAATAATATCATAAGAAAATCAAGAAACATAAGTTTCTAGCATTTCTAGGAATAGGGTTAATATGGATATCATTTGTGTAAGTTTGTATCAATATGATCATGCCATAAGAAAGAAAAGGGACAGCCTTAACATAATTCGTCGTCCACTTAACCACTCAACGTCTATCCTCCTCAGCTTGCAAATCTACATTAAAAATGATTCACACTAAGGTTAAGTCGTTGAAACACTTATAAGGTCAAATTAAACTAATAGGTGAGCTAACGAAATTTGGGCAGCATTTCCCTATATCATATACTTCCTCCCAACTCCAAAACAACTCCCAAACATCAATAACAACATCAACAATAGCATAGCCAAGAAATTATATGCAACTAAGCTCAATTTAATCCCAAAACATACTCTTATAATCATTTCATAACGAATACTTCAACACAACACCTTATGACTTTTTTCTCCATAACTATCTTCACTTTTAAATTTTGATAAACCTTCAAATCAACTCAACATAAGAAATAGAATGAAGAACATACCTTATTGATTGAAGAACTTCAACCCACATAACTTGCTTCAATACCAAATTCACCACAACTTCAACTAGAAGCAAGAACACACGCCTTCTATAAACTAGTGGAGGATTTTAGGGCCTAATCCTCTCTTGAAATATTTTGGGATGTTTATGGATGAGAGAGAGAGCTTAGAGGGTCACTAGGGATCTATTTTGGTGAAAATATTAGCCCCAAGTCATGCCCATTTAATTTATAACCAAGGAACAAAATCTCCACTGCCTCAATTTCACGATGCACTTTCACGGTCCGTGGAAGTGACCGTGAAACACTTCCAGTGACTTCCACCCACTGTCACCATTCCACGGTGTCCCAACACCATTTTCACGGTCCGTGAAATTATTCACGGTCCGTGGAAATGGCCGTGGAACTTCCTATTTCCAATTTTCCGACAAAACGTATTCTTTCCGATTCGTTGGACGTCTAACCTTCATACTCCTTTCCAAACGTGTTTAAGAAATTATAAAACATCGAGACACTCCCATAGTCCTCATACACAACTTCCCAAATGATTCCCAATACGATCCTACGATAACCGACTTAAAACGAAACTTTAACGTACACGAAAGACGAGGTGTAACATTCTTCCCCCCTTAAGAACACTCGTCCTCGAATGTTCAACTCTTAGGGGTCTTATAAAAATTTTGGCAAAGTCTCCCCTGTAACTGTACCACTAGCAACTTGTGACACAACAACTCAAAATATACAGGGCCACAACAAGTAATAACAATAATGGCCTCACACGACCAGTAATCATAAGAAATGAAACACTACGCACCTGAAGGCAATGGTTTCTCTGTCTAGACCTCCTCTAGGAGTGGGAACAAATGCAGATACCTGGATCTCATATTTTCCTCAGCTTCCCAAGTCATCTCCTCGATATTTTGGTTCTTCCAAAGGACTTTCACTGAAGCTACATCTTTAGTCCTCAATCTCTGAACTTGTATATCTAGTATAGCAATGGGAACCTCTTCATACGATAGTTTCTCGGTAACCTGAATATCATCGATGGGTACGACTCTTGAAGGATCTCCAATACAATTACGAAGTATCGATACATAGAAAACCGGATGGACTGATTATAAGTCTAAAGGTAGATCCAATTTGTAGGCTATCTGGCCCACTTTACATACAATCCTATAAGGTCCAATGTACCGACGGCTAAGCTTACCCTTCTTAACAAATCTCATAATGCCTTTCATAGGGGATACCTTCAGGAATACCTACTCATCAATCTGGAATTCTAAGTCTCATCAGCGATTGCCTACATAAGACTTCTGACGACTCTGAGCTGCCAATAATCGCTCCAGAATGAGCTTGACCTTTTCCACTGCTTGCTGAATGAAATCTGGCCCTACTAAATTAGTTTCCCCCACTTCTAACCATCCAATAGGCGACCTACACTTTCACCGATATAAAGCCTCATACGGGGCCATCTAGATATTGGAATGATAGCTATTATTATACGGGAACTCAATAAGCGTAAAATGATCATCCTAGCTACCTTTGAAGTCTATCACACATGCCCGTAGAATATCCTTGAATGTCTGAATAGTACGCTCAGCCTGCTCATCTGTCTGGGGGTGAAATGCAGTGCTAAGACTCATTTGAGTCCCCAACCCCTTCTGGAAGGACCTCCAGAAGTTAGCTATAAACTGCGCACCCCTGTCAGAAATGATAGATATTGGAATACCATGAGGTCGTACTATCTCCTTAATATAAAGCCTCACATAGTCCTCAGCTGATTAAGTAGTCCTGACAGGCAGAAAATGGGCTGATTTTGTAAGTTTATCAACAATCACTCATATGGAATCAAACTTATACTGAGAACAGGGCAAGCCTGTAATGAAATCCATATCAATTTCTTCCCATTTCCAAGTCGAAATCTCGATAGCTTGCAATAATCCGTCGGGCTTCTGATGCTCAATATTCACCTATTGACAGTTAGGACACTAGGCTACAAACTCTGCTGTGTCTTTTTTCATTCTATCCCACCAATAAATTTCCCTGATATTATTATACATCTTCGTTGTCCCTAGATGAATAGAATAACGGGAGTAATGTACCTCTCCATAATTTGACGACGTAATCCTGCAACATCAGAAACGCACAGTCTACCTCGATATTTGAGAACTCCATCTGCAGAAATCTCAAATAGTGTCTTCTTCTTCTGAGGGGTTGTATCTCTATAATGAACCAATATAGGATCCTCGTACTGTCGCTCCTTAACCTCTACTACTAAAGATGAGACTGCTAAATCCTGAATAGCGACCCCTGAACCGTCTGAGTCCAATAATCGAACTCCTAGGCTAGCTAACTGCTGAAGCTCATGAACTAGCTCCTTTTTCTCTGGCTAAACATAAGATAAGCTACCCATGGACCTGTGGCTAAGGGCATTGGATACTACGTTCGCCTTCCCAGGATGATACAAGATATTGACATCATAATCCTTCAATAGCTCCAACTATCGCCTCTGACGCAAATTCAACTCCTTTTGCTTGAAGATATACTGAAGACTCTTATGGTCTATATAGATATCAACATGAAGGCCATAAAATTAGTGCCTCCACATCTTTAATACATGAATCTGTCACACCCCAAAACCCACTCTAGGCGTAACAAACATCTGATGTTATGAACAACAACGGAAGCACCTTATAAAATTAACGGAAAAGGCCTAAAATACCCTCGAACTATTGAAAATGGAGCAAAAATACCCTCCATCCACCTTTCAGCCCCCAAATACCCTTACCATCCACTTATTGGGTCTAAAATACCCCTATTGCTAACAGAATATTCTGGTCAAACACGTGGCATTGTTTTATTGGTTGGCTTATAAAATTAATTAAACTAATTGACCAGATAACCCAAGTGCCCCCCACCCCCTACCCCCCCCCGGACCCCCCCCCCCCCCCCCCCCCCCCCCCGCGGTGAATTTTTTTTTTTTTGAAAAAAAAGTTGACATTTTTTTTGTACCCCACCCCGCACCCCTACCCCCCCCCCCCCGACGCAAAAAAATTAATATTTTTGAAAAAAAAAGTTTTGACGTTTTTTTGGGGTTTTTTTAGCTGGGAGGGGAAGGGGGCGTAGGGGGAGGGTGCGGGGTGGAAAAAAAGTCAACTTGTGCCTTTTAGATTTTTGGGGGGTGGGGGGTGCGGGGGAGGTGTAGGCTGCGGGGTGGGGTGCAAAAAAAATATTGTAGTCTACACTTGTGCCTTTTAGATTTTTGGTTGAAAATATACCATGTTTTTTAGGGTGAGATATTTTTTTTTTTTTTTGGTAACTTAATTACATTAGACATTTTAATTTATCAAGACATTTCACAGTACTTGTGCTTTTTACTAGGAAGTTGAGAAGCGTAACAATATTTTTTTTGCACCCCACCCCGCACTCTACACCTCCCCCCCCCCCCCCCTCCCAGCTGAAAAAAACAGTTGACTTTTTTTTCCACCCCGCACCCTCCCCCTCCCCCCACCCCCCAAACCCCGCACCCTACGCCCCCTCCCCTCCCAGCTAAAAAAACCAAAAAAAAAACGTCAAAACTTTTTTTTACAAAAATATTATTTTTTTTTTGCGTCTGGGGGGGGGGGGGTAGGGGGTAGGGTGGGGTGCAAAAAAAAATGTCAACTTGTTTTTCAAAAAAAAAAAAAATTCACGGGGGGGGGGGGGGGGGGGGCACTATCTGGTCAATATTGCAAAAGTTAATTAGTTTAATTAATTTTATAATCTAACCAATAGAAAAATGACACGAGTTTAATGAAAAGATTTTGTTAGTGATAAGGGTATTTTAGACCCAATAGGTGGTGATAAGGGTATTTTAGACCCAATAGGTGGATGATAAGGGTATTTGGGGGCTGAAAGGTGGATGGAGGGTATTTTTGCTCCATTTTCAATAGTTCGAGGGTATTTTAGGCCCTTTTCCGTAAAATTAATAAACGCCAAGCCCCCTTTCGATAATCTTTCATTATTTAATTAAACAAGTGATAAATAACTAAATAAAATTTAAGATCACAATTATGAATCAAAATCAGCGGAAGTCTAATATAAATGAATATTTATGAACGTGGCAAATGCCTCAAAAAGTCATAGGAGACTTCAAAATCTACCCACAGTATGACACTTCTATGGAGCTTCTAAGAGAAAAATAATAATCTAACTTCGGGACGCAACCTGAAAACTTAAACCATAAAACTAGATAGATAGGGTGTCCCACGAACAAGAGTGTGGGCTCACCAATAAGTCTGGAAAGCAGCAAGTTCTCCTACTCCGTATGCGTATCACGAACCTGCTCTTCTTCATTACCTAACATATCATCAAAAACAACAATGGTATGTCTGAATACTGCGTACTCAGTGAATGTCTAAGGGGCAATAGTTAACAAATAAGATATGATGAGTAAAATCAATAAACTGATATCAACGAAAATAATAGTTCAAACCCAGGAATAAAGTAAGTCAGCAACATTAAAGAGTCATCAAGAAATTCAGCAACGGAGAACACATTAACTTCTCCTTACTATTTACCATACCAAGTATTTCACTTATGATCAATATCACCATAAGCAACTCACAAGCAATGAAATATCAATCACTCAATACCCCGACTAGCACAGCAACAGATGCATCGGGCGACATGCCTTGGAGGTCAATCGTCCTCTGGATTGACACAACAATAGATACTCCGGGCTAGGAAGCAACGGAGGTCAATCATCCTCTGGACTGACATGGCAATACTCGTATCGATACGTTAGGATCCATAACGGCTAATCGTCCTCTGGACTAGCACAGCAACAGATGCACCAAGTGACATGCCTCGGAGGTCAATCATCCTCTGGACTGACACAGCAATAGATACTCCGGGCTAGGAAGTAACGGAGGTGAAACATCCTCTAGACTGTCACAACAATACTCATATCGATACGTTAGGATCCGTAACGTTTAATCGTCCTCTGTACTAGCACAACTTGCCCATACGGGCCCAAACACAAACAATTACAATCATGGCAGATAACCGAATCATCAATCATGATTTATAGCTGAATTCACTTCTTAAACCATCTTCTCACAATGGAGATATTTCATGTCACATTCCATTTAGAAATCATGTTTAAATCATCTATTCAATTTCACAACACATTTGAAACTTCAGTCTTTTAGAAATAAAATTCAATCATCCCATAATAGGAAAAACACGTTCTTTGGAAGAGTTTCATTCATTTAATGTTCGATGCGGGCTTGACCCTACACGCACATGACCTTGATCAATTGTCATTTTTTAGTTTGAAAACCAGTTCAATAATTAACAACCATCAAACTAGGGTTTTAACTTATACAAACAATCAAGGAAGGATTCTCAAATACAAATCATGCTTTTACAATATAAACGTACTTCAAAAGTAGACATACTTGAAAAGGCAATTTTTGAAATATAGACATACTTCAAGGAAATTTTGGAAATCTAGGCATACCTCAAATCCCGCTAAAACATACTTCCCAAGGTTCAATAATCACACTACAATGATTTTAGATGAGAAAGATTAGAAATTTAATCTGATTCTACTCATATACCCCTTTATAGAAAAACTAGGGTTTTCATGTCTAGAACGTGTTCTTGACCACTTCATGAATCATTCATGGACTCTAATCCCATAGGGTAACCTACACTAGTCTAAACCCTTTCAATAACATCAGAGAAATCAAGGATCATACCTTTTTGAAGGAATCTCAAAGTCTCCAACGTTCCTTTCTTCTTCTTTTTCTTGGTTTGCAAGAATATGGGGTTTTTGGAAGATGAACTAGTGTTTAAGAGTAGTGATTTGATGTTAGATTGATGTAGTAATGATAGGAAGTGATAAAGAAATCACCTTACATCGGCCAAGAATGAAGTGGGATTGAAAATTTTAAGAAAAATCACGTTCTTATATAAAAATCTCACGCTTGAGTATGCTAAGGTGAGTTTGCGGGCGTATCTCGAGTTTGCGGCCGCATACGGGCCACATTCTGGATGTAAATTCACTCTAATAACTTTTGAAATTTGGCCAATATGCGACCCAGATGCGACGTCGCATCTTGAGTTTGCGGCGTCGCAATCTAAGTTTGCGGTCGCAACTTAGACAGCATCCCATACAAGCTTCAGTAAAATGGGTATAACTTTTTACTCACAGATCTGCTTGAGCCCCACTTTATGTTGTTGGAAAATTATTTCAAGGATATACAACTTCTATCGAGGAACTGTTCCCAAATTCATGGCGAATTTTCACGAAACTTTCCCAGAAGTCAGACCTATCGAAACTTAGACGAGTTTAAGAGCCCTTATAGACTTCACTATTTGGTTTGACTTCAAAACGACTCTTTTCCACCCTAATTCATCCCGAATGGATTCATATAGCTAATATATCATCTTAATACTAGTTTTTACACATTCACACCCAACTCAAATTTTACAGGATGTTACAGAATCACCATGTCTAACTCTAAATAATGGGTCGGGTAATTCTTCTCGTGCTCCCTCAACTGCCTCATATCATAAGTTATAACCTTAACATGCCATATCAACACATAACCTAAACCAACGCCAGAAGTATTAAAATAAATAGCATAGCCTTTCGATCCTTCTGGAAGCGTCAGAACTAGTGCCGAAGTCAATCTGTTCTTTAACTCCTAAAAACTGCGCTCATAAGTATCGATCCATTGGAACTTAACTGATTTCTGAGTCAGCTTCATCAGTGGTGCAGAAATGGAAGAAAAACCCTTTACGAATCTCCTGTAATAACCTTTCAAACCCAGAAAACCACGAACCTCCGTGGGTGTTGTAGGTCTTGGCCAAGTCTTCACAACTTCTATCTTCTGTGTATCCACCCTGATACCCTCATCTGAAATAATAAGCCCCAGAAAAGTCACAGAGTTCACATCTAGCTATCACTGGATCACCAACGGGTGTAGACACCTTAAAAGGCTTAATCAACTAGGGTTTCACCCCAAACTGACCAGCAAAAAAGGAGTAACATATGAAAACATAGTATCTGGATCAATCAATGCATATACATCATGAGAAAATATTGATAGTGTACCTGTAACCACATCAGGTGAAGACTCAAGATCCTGTCGATCAGCCAATGCATAAATGCAGTTCTGAGGCCCGCTCGAGCTAGATGCTCCCCCTTTGCCTCTACCGCAGCCTGCTGATGTCTGAGAGCCTTGTCCCGGAGGGCGCACAGATAATGACGAACTAGTTGCTAACTCTGTAGGCTGAACTACACCTCTACCACCCCTCGATGGACACTCACGCATAATATGGCCTAGCTGTCCACAAGCATAACAAACATCTAAACCCAAGCAGCACTATCCAGTATGTATCTTACCACACTGAGTACATCGTGGTAAAGGTTGCCTCTTCTAGCTTGACTCATCTCTATACCGAGAACCTGAGGCTCTAGAACCTTGACCTGGTCCTGAATAAGTAGATCGATCAAATTTCTGTCCTGCAAACTGCAGAGGTGCACTAGCTGCTGAATGGCCCGAATGCCTATAATACTGCTGCCTCTGACCACCTCTAAACTCACTAACAGAAGTTGAAGATCTGGCTCTCATAATATGACCTCTACCATGCTCACACTCAGCCCTCCGCTGCTGCTTACGCTCCTCTAGATTCTGATAGTGCCCCTGAATGCGAGAAATATCCATACTTGTCTGAAGAGAGGTCGTCATACAGTCATCAATCAAGTATGGTCCCAATCCACTGAGGAACCGGTAAACACGATCTCCCATCTCAGCTACAACAACTGGAGCATATCTAGCTAATTAGTTAAAGCGAAGAATGTACTCACGAACACTCATGTTCCCCTGTCTAAGGTTTAGGAACCTATCAGCTCGGGCTAGTCGAATCTCCAGTGGCAAATAATGCGTAAGGAAGGCATCTGTGAACTCCTGCCACACTGGTGGGGGTGCATTAATCCCTCTAGACGACATCCAGGTCTCATACCAATGAATAACAACATCCCGTAGTATATAGGAAGACAACTCTACTGACTCGGTATCTGAAGCATGCATCACCCGCAACGTCCTCAGCATCCCATCTATAAAATTCTACGGAGCCTCATCTGGTTTCGATCCAAAGAATTCTGGAGGGTCTAAATTGATAAAATCTCTAACCCTGGCACTAATAGCCCTATTACCATAACCCGTACCACGCTGAGCCTGAGTGGCTACTAACTAAGTCAACAACCGAGTAGCCTCTCGCATCTCCTTGCCTGAGGCATCGTGTGAAGGAGCTGGGGGTGCTGGAGCTGGAGCTGGAGTTGGAGCTAGAGCTTTTCTGGAGCGGGCGGGGTATGAGAGGTCTGAGATGGAACCTCATTCAAGGACTTACCCTCCTCAACATTAACAAATAGTACTCGACCAGTTCTCCTACCTCCCACTGACTTGCCCTTCTGGGCCGTTGAAGCTTTCTTCGTTACAGGAATTACTAAAATAACAACACAAGGTCAAGAAAAGGGAATCTCTATCGCAGGATCTAAGATGAGAAAGAAAGGAAATCTTCCTAAATGTCCTGCAGCCTCCTGTTTATAAGTGTGATGCACTGCATACCATAAATAAGACTCTACTAGACAAAGCTCGTAGACAGCCCTAGGACGAATTGCTCTGATACCACTTTTGTCACGATCCAACCGGAGGGCCATGACGGGCACCCGGAGCTAACCTACTGAGCACCACAAGAGATACATGCATCTCATAGTCCTACCTGAATGTGGCCCATAATACTAGTTAACAAATATCATAAGCTGT
This sequence comes from Lycium barbarum, assembly GCF_019175385.1. NCBI lineage: Eukaryota > Viridiplantae > Streptophyta > Magnoliopsida > Solanales > Solanaceae > Lycium > Lycium barbarum. Next base: position 10,995,872 of record NC_083343.1, read on the forward strand.
AAGGGACACAAGCCTGAAAGATATAGATATACGTCATCAAGCTAAACCCAAGTATACAAACCGACAAGGCTATAAAATATAATGATACAACAAAATATGGACCTAGAAGGTCATAAAGCATCTAACTATGCATATCTGTCTATGAGCCTCTACTAGAGTGCATAACATAATAAGGACGAGACAGGATCCCGCCATGCCCAAATGTACATAACAGAATCATATCAAGCTGAATGCAACTCCGGAACAACTGGAGTGCTCCTGTACATGCGCTGAGAAGGCAGCCTAAGGGTCTGAACCGTCTCCTTGTCTACCTGCAGGCATGAACGCAACGTCCACAAACAAAAGGGCACCAGTACGAATAATGTACCGAGTATGTAAGGTATGAGGAACATCATAATAAAGATATGAAGGTAACATGAGATAAGAGAAAACAACTTGTACATCTGAATGCCTCTTAAAGCGGATGAAATACACGCTTTCCTTTTAAAAAAAAAAACATTTTCATACATATATATAAGTCTATCATCATAATACCGTACCCGGCCATAATAAGGCTCGGTGTTATCGTACCCGGCCATAATAGGCTCGGTGTTGTCGTACCCAACTGCAGTGGTGTGCACAATAGGTGACGTACCCGGCCGACTATAGCGCAGCTCGATGTCATAAAATAGATACATATATATAAAGCATGCATGAGAGCAAAAACATTACGACTCTATCAGAGTGATGTAAGGTCGGTAAACCTCCGATTACCATTATGGAACTATCATCGTCGGCATATCTAACCTTGAAGGAATCAATGACCATAAGATGAGATCAATCAACAATAAAAAAAAAGATCAAGAACTATAAGACAAGATCAATAACCACGAGACAAAGATCAATAATATCATAAGAACATCAAGAAACATAAGCTTCTAGTATTTCCAAGAATAGGGTCACTATGGATATCATTTGTGTAAGTTTGTATCAATATGATCATGCCATAAGAAAGAAAAGGGGCAGCCTTAACATACCTCGTCGTCTACTTAACCACTCAACGTCTATCCTCCCGAGCTTGCAAATCTACATTCAAGATGATTCACACTAAGGTTAAGTCATTGAAACACTTATAAGGTCAAACTAAACTAATAGGTGAGCTAACGAAATTTGGGCAGCATTTTCCTTATATCATATACTTCCTCCCAACTCCAAAACAACTCCCAAACATCAACAATAGCATAGCCAAGAAATTATATATATATATATATATATATATATATATATATATATATATATATATATATATATATATATATATATATATATATATATATATAGATAGATAGAGAGAGAGAGAGAGAGAGAGAGAGAGAGAGAGAGAGAGAAATAATTTAACTTAAAACTTTCCCCTTATATCCTTAATGAAATACTCCCTCCGTTCACTTTTACTTGGACAAAAATAGATTTTCACTTTTACTTGTCAACTTTCGCATATCAAGAGAAAAATAGTTTGTTTTTCATGTTTTGCCCTTAGCATTAATTACTCATTCCAAATCATTTTTCAAAATCCAATATAATTATACAGCAATTAATATGGGTATCATGGTAAAATATACACTTCATTTATTATTTCTTAAGAGGTGCAAAATTCATAGTGAACGGAGTGAGTAATTTCTAGCACGCAAATTTCTAAAATTTGTTTTATATCACAAGTTCTAAAAGTCTTTTTTTTTCTTAAACTCCGTGTCTAGTTATACTCCATCCCATTTTTTATAAAGGTGTTTAAGTGGCACCAAATTTAAGAAATAAAGGAATACTTGAAAACTTGTGATCTTTAAAAAAATTATAGAAATTTATATGGCTAGAAATTAATTCATTAAAAATAAAAATTTAAATTTAAAGATGAATATTTATTAAATATAAAAAATATATCGTTTATTATTACTGATTAAAAAGGAAAGAGTATAATCATAACTTGAAAAAGACATTTTAATATTTTATGAATTTATGAGAATGTAATTTGTAGTTAGAAGTATAAATAGATTATTTTTGGTATTTACCAACTAGTCATAAAGTCATAATTTCTTCGAGTACTTTATCTTCAAGTTTTTCTTCGATTTTGCTTGGCTTTCTTCGAAGCATTAATCTTCGTGTATCTCACGTTGAGCAACAGGTTCAGTGTTTATTTGTTTTATCAGAAAAGTGACGGTTTTATGGTTTTTAGAATGAGACCTCCAGTTTTCTTACAATTTCGGAAATTACTCCAAATTTTACTTTTGTATGAGTTTTAGGGTCATTTTGTATTGTAAAACATACTCCCTCCGTCCCATATTAGTTGGTCACTTTCTCTTTTACACTCCCTTTAAGAAATCCTAAATGAAAATATATTTTTACTATATTACCCTTATCTCTCTCTAATAAATTGCACGCTAATCAATATTGGTTACTTTGAAAAATAATTAATGTTAAAGACAAAATAGGAAAAAATTAATTAATTGTATCTTGGTTTTGTAAATGGACAAGTATTTTGGGACAAATATTTTTAGTATGTAGCCAACTAATATGAGACGGAGGGAGTACAAGTAAGGTGAATTGAGCTTTTTTCCTTGTTTGTGTTTCAAAAGCTTTTTTGTAATGGCGAAGTCAGAAATTTCATTTATAAAATTAAAAAATATGTTTTTTTGTTTAGAATATTCAATGATTTTTCTATATACACATAAAAAGAATTTTTCACTTAATATTGTTGGCATCTATACTATTAACCATGTGTTTTGGATATAGTATTTATTACAGAATAATCATTTATTCAATTTTTAATAAAGAGTTAAATAGATCATGTACTAGTATGTGTGTCCTTTACTTATATAGTAGATGATTTAGTGTATTTAGTTTAGCTTATACATGGAAGATTAAATCATCGGTTCTTATAAGTATAAAGTTTATGTTCACAATCTAAGATGAAATTTGGACAAAGCCATCAGTATGATTGTAGCACAAGATTAATATAATGTATCTTCATTATGGAAACGGTATAGTTCCGTCTTCTTGTACTAGTACATTTTGTATGTATTGAACGGACTAAGTAGAGATAAGCGTTTTTGTACTGAATGTATAAAACAAATTCTCTAGTTCATTAAATGTACTTATACTCTTAATCTTGATATAATTATTATGATCAATGTGACTTGTTCATTATTTTGATTTATTAAAAGGCACGACTCAATTGCGGGTCTATGTATTTCTGGTAAATTGGATAATGGCAAAATACATTTGTGAAATAATAATTAGTTGATAAAATTCATGTCTCGACTTTGAGATTGATGATATCTCTTTATGAATGCTTATAAGTCTCATGTGAAAACTCCGCAGGTGAATTTTGTATTCGTCACATGATATAAGTTAAGCGTAAATATAAAGGATTCAATTAGTCAATTAATTAAATTGTGAATAATTTAATTTAATTGATTGATATATGTAATCTTAACATGGGAAGTTAAATAAGATTTAATGAACGATTTCGAAATTAAACTGAGGAGTGCAGTTACGATTTTTTAGTGGAATAATTCGTAATTTATTATGGTAGGATTAATTCAGATATTTCGAATTAATTCCATAATAGGAAGCCTCGTTAATTAAATTATGTGGTCGCTGCTGTGCCCGACTAATAAAGAATTAAATGGAATGTTATTTCTTGGTGGAAAATAAAGACCCAACAGGTTTTGGAAAAAGGGTGAAAACGCTAAAACCTGTAGTTATAAAATAGGGGTCTGATTCCATAAGGAGGCAAAAGGGTTTTACAAGTTTATACACCTTTTCCATAGAAATTCACCCATACGAATTTCACAGATTCTGGCATTATTCGGGTTACACAGTAGAAGACTGTGGAACTGGAGGATGAATGCGTGGATGATTTTTGCTCGTGCTTGAAGGCTAGATTCGAGGTTGCATTCACGCTTCAAGAGATAAGTATCAATTTTATGTTTGATTAATATCTTGATTATGTGTTATCTATATTACATGCAAGTTGATCCTGGTTATTTGCTTCCGCTGTTTATGCCTGTATTTCCATCAAATATAATACTTCCTTTGTTTCAATTAATGTAAACATATTACTATTTGGGGAGTTTTGAAGGTGGTTCTTTGACAATGTTTTCCTTACATTCCTTTTAAATTATTTGAATTATAAATTACCATGACTTATGCTACTTTTTATGTATTTTCTACACATATAAATTTATTTACAAACTTGAAAAAAACTATACCAAAATTTACGGTCAAAGTTATAAAGTTTGATCATCATACTTTGAAAAAATTCACATAAATTGAAACTGAGGGAGTATAATTTTTCGGTGGAGAGTATTCAATTGAATCCTCTTGTGTACACGCAGTTATGTTCCTATTTTGAGTGTTAATGCCTCAAAAAAAAAGTGTGTTTTGGTACTTTGAACGTTATTATTTTAATCATCTGAGACTTAGCGAGTGGTCCGGACTAAATTGTAGTTTCAATACTGCTGTTACTGTATTTCATCGAAGTCGCACTAGAATCGCATTCTTCTGGTTTATATAAATTTTATATTTTCCACTATTAGGACTTCAATACCAAACAAAATACAACTTCCTATGTTTACATAAATATAAAAAGAATTTATTAACTATATTGTCAAAATAGCAACTTAATTAATTTTCGAACCACAATAATACCAATACTGAAACTGTTTCCATTAAGGCTGTTACTATTCTTATTTCATTTAGTTGATAGAGTAAATGCTATACATACATGAACATTATATAAGTCTAAGTCCAACACTCAAGGAAATATACTATTCTCTCCTTGTTAATTTTTCGTTACTTTTTGTGTAGTAAGCCTTATAGCAAAATGGTGCAAAAACTCTCTATTTTTCCTCTAATTTTCTTCATAATAACATGTGGAGCTATCTTAGTACGAGCAGAACTTACAAAAGTTCCGAAAATGCCTTATCTTATAGGTAATCCTGGAATATTGCCACAAGGAATTCCATTTCATAAAAGCAAAGGGCTTACCGAAAACCACTCTGAAGATGACACTGACCCTATAATTGACGAGAGTACTTCTAATCCTTACTTAAGAAATTTGAAGCAAAATTCAATCGTGCTTAAGAGGCCTTATCTTAGAGGTAATCCAGCTGGGCTATTGCCACGAGGTGTTACATTTCATAAAGCTATTAGCCCAAGCCCCTCTGTAAACTATGGTGAACGTGCTATTAGTCCTGCAGTTAGTAACAATATCAATGCTAATTTTGGAGATTTGAAGAAAAGTTCAATTGTGCTTAAGAGACCTTTTCTTAGAGGTAATCATGGGCTATTGCCACAAGGTGTTACATTTCATAAAGCTATTAGCCCAAGGCTTTCTGAAACTCATGGTAAACGTGTTGTTAGTCCCGCCGTTAGCAAGATTTCTAACTTTGAAAATTTGAAGAAAAGCTCGATTCTGCTTAAAAGACCTTTTCTTAGAGGCAATCCTGGACTATTGCCACAACGTGTTACATTTGATAAAGCTATTAGCCCAAGGCTTTCTAAATATCATAGTGAACGTGCTATTAGTCCTGTCGTTAGCAAGAATTAAACCCCTCAAGAATAATGTGTCCTTAGAGATAGGGATAGTAGAAGCTAAGATCTAAATCATCAATTGGAGCCACCTATGGTTCTTTTTTAGGGAAATTTTCTTCTTATCTTACTCTTTACACACACACACACACTAAAAAAAAAAAAAAAAAGGAATTTATTTCAAATGTCATCCACCCAAAATTGTTTATTCAATAAAATGTCTCACCTCAATTTAGTTTGCTGTTTCTCTTGATTATGTTGTTTTAGATAAGAACTCAAAAGTTGGAATTAGGTTATTAATTAAATGAAGAAAAAAACTGATAAAGTGATTTTTGCATTAGATCAGTCCAATCAAAATAAGTGATTTTTGCGTGATAAACTCAAAGTTGGTGACCATGGTGAAATTTATCCTAGAAATTCTCTAATTTTTTCTTACAAATGTACGAATCACTAAACATGAATTTGAAATATGTGGTCTTCTCTTATTTCTTATTGTTTAATCAAAGACTCAGTATCATATTTCAGACATACTCAAGACACATATAAATTGAGTCCCCTTCTCCAAAAAATAGTAGGAACTTTCATTGTCGCAGAAGTACATTGCAAAATGTTTCTTCTCCCCTTTGACATCGTCAGAAAGCAACAAAGCATGAATATGTTAAACATTAAAGACATAAGCATTGTAAAATTCATGGAGGCTCGGGCTACATCATAAACACAAATAACAAATGTTAATCAAGCATTAACAAAACGATATTAGCCATCTCTTGTATTCACTCCCCGAGAATAAAGTGATGTTTATTTGAAGTTAAAAACTTATGAGTTTGTAGACTCGGCTGTTGAGTTTTCACATAAAGTGTATATTTAAACTGTTTTTTGCAAATAAAAATTATTTTTTAAATTGAAAATTATTTTCCACATCTTTAGAAAACTCAAAAAAAAAAAAAAAAAAAACAGTTCCTAGTTAAAGATTGAGAATTTAAGTTTGGAATTTTTTCAAAATATATATATATCAACAACTCAAAAAAATATTATTTTTATCGAATACCCATGTTGTTGAGCTAGTTCTAAATGGTATCTTGTGAAGTTATGCCCACTAAGCAAATGGCCAAAAGAGTAAGATAGCTTAAATAAACGTTTGTTAGTCACTTTTTTATCGTGTTTTAAACAAATAGCTATTGTCGTAAAATATCAAATTTCACAAGCAAAACTTTGTGATAATGTCTTGAAATTCATATATATCGAAAGAGAGAATATGAAACTTTATAATAATGTCTATCTTTCATTTACAAAAGTTGAAAACATAGTTGTTTGTAAATTTTACCCATTAAACTATTGCCATCTTGGGACAATAACTCGGGCCAAGACCCTCTGGTAGAATAAAAATACGTGAAATTGTGTGTCAGAAAGGGGGATGCGATTTATTGTTTTTAAAAATTTATTCATATTTGATATTTATATTAGATCATGAATACTTGATACATACCTTTTTATGTACTTTATTTTACGACTTATTTGTAGTTAATTAGTATATCTTTTAATTATTATAACTTATATATAATCTTGTTACATTCATGTAAATTGATGTGAACAGAAAGTGTGAATGAGTCCCTTTGACGACTTGACCATTGCTGAAGTCAATAGTTGAACAAGCATAATTAGCAAACCAATGTTTCAAATTTTAATTGAAATCTGAAACTTTTGTCACTATATGCAGTCACAATAATAACGTGTCTGTAAAACTACATTTACACTATGTCACAACATAAAAAATGTGACATGTAAAACAATTGACAATCAATTTATGCTCATCCTTTTAGTTCATAAACTTCATAGATAGACTTCAAATAGTAGAATCTATTACTAGACATTACACCTAAGTTTATAAACTCCTATTTAAGGAGAATGCTTCTAAAGCCAACTTCACAACTTCATATTTTAAGCTGTACATTACCACCCTCTCTTTTCATTAAGTTTTCAAGAATCCAGTTCACTAGACGATTTCCAACCAAAAAAAATGGCTATATTATTTTCATTTCGATACCCAAATATGATTTTAGTTATGTCTTTTTCAATGCTGATTCAATCGGGGCTTTCCTGGCATGCTCCATCTGCTGACCTTTCTGAATTTTACTCGATGCCACAGTGTTGGGCTGCCATGACAAAATTGATGGTGTGTGGTTTTAAGATCTCTGAGATTCTTGGAGGAAAAATAGGAGGTGGTTCTATGAGTAACAACAATAACAACATACCCAGTGTGATTCAACAAGGGGGGTCCGGAGATGGTTCTATGAGCCTTGTTGCCATAAGTGATGGGTGTTGCAAGGCTATCAATGACGTGTCAAGTAAATGTGCCTTTGAAGGTGTTAATCCACTAGACTTGTTTATTCCTCCATTTGTTAAGGATTTGTGCGTTGGAAATAATGGAGACCTTTTTACACCTAATTATCCCTTTGTTGATGATCCATATGGCCCCTTGAAAAACCCCAAGCTCAAGAAAAATCATGTGTCACCCAGAAGGCTTCATCACACCCTGCCTATTCGTCCCGAATTATTTGTACCCCGCGACAATCTGTTTCCTTAATAGTCTCTCGTGTTTTGTCTTCTTGGAGTTTTTCTTTTTTCTTTTTCAATTAATGGATTGAGACGGTCTTAGAGCGTTATGAAAAGTTATGATTCATATAGCCGATTTTAGCTTTCTTGGAATTTAAATGTAGTTGTTGTTCAACTCAAGTACTCTTGTTTATTTTCATGATTTTTCGATTCTTGTGGATTTATCTAAGGATATGCTGTTCCTTAGAGGTGTTGAAAAAATGCATTATGAAGCTAGTTTCGTCATTTGTCATTATATAATGCTAGTTAATTGGATTTCCTATATGTCAAGATTTGTAACATTTGAAGCGAAAGTATGAGGGCTCGGACCTTTTTTGTTTGGAATAAAAGGGGGCGGCTAAGGTCAGATAGTGAGTCGGTTTTAGGGTGGGTTGAATTTTAAATTGGTCCAGATTCAAAATTAGTGGTTTGATTAATTTTTTTCTTAGAATTAAACTTGTCATGTTAGTTCTCATCGTGAAAATACAACATCAGGCTAAGATGACCATTGAAATAAATTAGGTAAAGTAAGATAATTTTTGAAAGATAAATGACTTTAATGATCAATTTTTACAAATTGAATAATCATTCAGGCAATCAACTAGTATCACTTTTAGTTTGAACAGTGACACATACAACAAGTCAAACTTTGTATTCTCAAAATTTTAAATTTCATGCACAGGACCTCTGTAATTCTTAATTAATTATCCACTGAGGAATTATTATCTTTTAAAAATCACTTCTCTTTAATCAAGTCGTGGGGAACGAAATCAACAGTATAAAGATTCATCCTCTAATTTTGTTTCACTTGTATGGACACAACTTTGACTAATTAATTAATCACGATACTAATTTTGTCTGCTTAGACCATCCAACTTTCTTGGTCACCATAAGCTCTTTGATTTCAGTAACAATATAACATAATTAGTGAATTAAATTAAACTATTTGAAAATTTCACTAATTGCAATAGGTTCAGTTGAATAATTGAATATTTAAATTGAAGAGTTCAGCTGGAGAGAAACGACCTTTTATGGGTGGTTTGATTTAGTTTACTAATTTTGTTATATTGCTAGAGAGATAAATATTTTGATTTTTCACTACTTGTGTTATATTATTAATTTGTTACTAGGATTATTCCAACTTCGCAAATGAAATATTATTTTATGTTATACATTTGATCTGGAGCCTGTTAGTTGAGAAAGACATATCTCATCCACTTAACTAACCGTAGAAATGTTTTTGTGCTAAAAAAGCAAACAAAGGACATAATTGCTCTATTTCCAATAGTTTAACGCATATTTGCTCCACTCAACTAGTGGTAGAGGTATTTTTACGCCAAAAAGCAAAGGGGTAACATAATTGCACTATTTTCAATAGTTCATGAGCATTTTTGACCTTTTTCTGTTTTTTAAATTAAATAGAATCTTGAAATTAAAAAAGTGATAGATGCGAAATTAACTCGGAATACAGTAATTATCCACTTAGTGAACAGTAAATTAAAGGAAACGTATAACAATTAACACATTAAAGATACAAATGCAAATGTAGAAACTGCTTCTTCAATAAACTCTCTATACTATTAAATAAATGTTGAAAACAGAACAAATTTCATTTAAATGCGTTATGAAATGCTTAATTACATTAAACAAGAAAAATTGAAACTGATGAGACAGTTTCAAAAGACAAAAATTGTAGTGTCCAAATATATAATTAAATACAAAACTTCCACATCCAAATATCCCTCATATTTGCAAATCCACTCAACAAAAACCCTCCGAAAAAAAAAATTACTAGCAAAAACTAGTACCTATACTTCTCTAATATAATAATGACAGGCCCTAAAGTTTTTAATTCAGCTATGCTAGTAACTATTTTATGCATAATAACTATGGCGATTGCACCTATCTTTGCTCATGAAGAATTTACTAGACAATCAGGGATTATACCAGGGTTATTCCCATATAATTCTGAAGAAATCAGAAACTGCTTTCAATCAGTAATAACAGTTCCTAGTTGTATTGAAGAAATTTTAACATCTTTCTTGAGGATTCAATTAAATTTTCTTGGCCCTCAATGTTGTAAGGCTGCTATGGAAATTGATGATAGTTGTTGGCCAAAGATTTTGCCGTTTGATCCTTTCTTTCCTCCTGACTTCAAGGCTTTTTGCTCCACTCAACCGGGAATTGCAGCCCCGCCTTCGATATGTTGAGCCTTCAACAACTCGTCAGATTATTAGTCGAGTCAATAAGTTTCAAATGTTACGATGCCTAAAGCAAAATAAAATAAATGTGAGAAGCTGATATTATTGACCTTAGTCTTTTTTCTTTTTGTTTTATTAAGTGTCAAAACAATGAAATCTTTCTCCAACACAAGGGGGAGAGGCATAGTAAATTGGTCATTGTTACTTATGTTGTTCCTTATCTTATTTTTTTAAAAAAAAAATTATGGTAACGAGTATCGACTAGCTAGTGTTCTAAGTTTTAGTAACTACTTTTATTAATAAGATTAGCTTTATTTATTTGGCTTAAAAACGTTCAAACTGTCCAACTTGTTCAAATTTAGATGGGTTGATTGTAATGTGTTTTTTGAGTTATCTTGTCTAAACCAATTTGATTCAATTAACTGGCGGCAAATTTTATTAAGACCAGTTTTTTGACGTGTGCGACCTTTTAACTGATGCGATAAAGTATAACCAGTTCAGTTTCCCTATGATTTATTTCTTAATTCACGTTAATTCACCCCATTTTGATCTTAGTCAATGTTTGACAAGATATATTTATTGAGTCAATCTGTATTGGCTCATCCATACTTGACTTAAAACATTTGTTTGATACTCCTAATTTTGATAACTGTGTATTCAAATCTTCTTCTTTTTTCAGATAATGGTTTAATATTTAAATAATATTGATATTTTTTATTTTATTTTTTTGCTTTTAAATTCCCTCTTGTCATCTGTCTATGAAAAGTGAAAATTAGCAATGATCTTTTCATCAAGAGGAAATATTTCCTGATAAAGAGAAACTTATATGTTAATTACCAGCAAAGATTACCACTTATTTCAAGATTATGACCAATGTTTTAAAAGAGGAAATTAGAGCTTGTAAAGAGAAAAAAGCAAGACAGGTTTATCCGAACCTAGCATTCTTGGTTCAAAGTATGCATGTGCATTAAAAATTTCACGAGACAAGTATAAGTAATTGATCATGGGTCAGTAGCAACATTTCAAATTCGAATCGTAAAATTCAAATTTTGGATCCGTCTCTATCTAAATTTCTCAAAGCTACCATGTCCATATGTAAGCTTTACACCTTGAACTGTTCATCCCATGCGTCAGAAAAAATGCAAATGTATTCTTTTTCTTTTTTGTTGATAAAGTGGACTTTATTTATTTATAATTACGGCATACTTGCCAAACTGGATATTATATTAGGCCTCATTTGTTTAAGATTAAAACGTCTGAATCTGAATGCACATCTGAATGATTAAGATGATGTCTCTAGGTCTGAATACTGAATGATTAAGACAGTTTATTTTTCAACATCTGAATGTCCATAATATATTTATTTAAATATTATAAATATAAACTTCAAATAAAAAGTAACTAAATATTAGAAAATAAATACAAATTTAATAAAATAAAATATTATTTGATAAAAACTGAAACATTTATGTTCGCTAGTAATGACGGAGATGCTTTGTACTGATGGTGGGTGGGGTAGGTGAGTGGTGGTGGGTGGTGGTGGTGTCGTGGTTCTGGGTAGGGTGGGGGTGGGTGGTGGTGAGGGGGGTGGTTGGGGGTAAGGTAGGTGGGTGGTAGTGCTGGGGGTGGGAGGGTAATGGTGGTGGGTAAGTGGGAGGTTAGGGTGGTGTTGGTAGTGAGTGGGGTCGAGGTAGGGGGTAGGGTTGGGGGTGGGTGGTGGGTAGTGGGAGTGGGGGTGGTTGGGTTAAGGTAGATGGGCGTGGGGGTTGGGTGGTGGTAATAGGTGGGTTGTGGGGATAGAGGTGAGTGGGTAGTGGTGGGGGTGGTGATGGGTTGGGGTGGTGGTGGTAAGTGGGGCGTAGGGTTAGGGGAAGGGTTAGGGGTGGTGAAGGGGTTGGGGTGGGTGGTGAAGGGATAGAGGAGGTTTGAGGTGGGTGGTGGGAGTGCGGGGTGGGGTGGAGCTGGTGTTAAAAATTATTCATACAAAGTGTCTCTTAATGATATTAAGACTTGATTCCAGATCTTAATGAATAAGACCTATTCAGACCAAATAAGTGCTTAGATCTTACTGTAAAATAAATGCGCTTAATTACTTAAGGTCTGAACCATTCAGATTCAGACCTCCATTAAGTGTAAATAAATGAGACCTTAGACTGGATGACACTTAAGTTCCCTAACATAACTAACTTATTACAAACATTAATAGATACCTTCCTAAATCCTAATAACTCCAAGACTAGTCACATCATTACTAAGAGTTCCCATAACAAAACACGGAGGAGATAACAAAAACATAGGATCATCCACTGCAACAACTTCTTGACGTCCATGTTGGGCTAACATATGTGCTAATTGATTTCCTTCACGAAAGATGTGGCGCACCTGCATTGTAAAATTAAATTATCAAAGGGAGAGAAAAAAGACTGTAGGAGTTGAATTACCTCAGTGGAGTCCGTTTTCACTTCTAATGGAGCAATTTTTGTGGGGTCCAGTCCCCTATCCCATATTTTAAGAAAGGAAGATTTTTCTTCATTTGACAAATTATACATTGGCAACAATTGTGGACTTGGCTAACAAGCCAATTTCTTTGTTCACATTTTCATGATGTAAGCGCTTACCTCATCATAATCGTGATGTAAGCGCTTACCTCACCATAGGAAATTCATTCCTATAAATAGGCAGCTTATGGTTCATTTGTAACACACCAAAATCTCAGACAATACATCTGAGTGAGAGCAAAGTGAGGTATTCCATAGACTGTGAGAAAATAGTCTGTGAAGAAAAATAGAGTGTGAGTGATATTGTAGTAAGGTGGGAAATCAAAAGAGTGTTATTTCTTTTGTGGGTGTAGTGGTCTTAGGAGTATTTATACTCGTTACTACACAGTGTAAAATTCCTTACTATAGTGATATCAGCTGCTCCTCTTGGCCGTGGTTTTTTCCCTTATTCAGAAGGGTTTCCACGTAAAATCTTGGTGTCATTATTGCTGCATTTTATTCTTGCTGATTTAACCATAACTTAGTGTTCCGCGTTTATCACTAATACCGTGAATATTATTTTTGCGGGTCTATTTTATTCCCAACAATTTTGTGGTCGTAAGCTGTTTGTAGGCAATACACTAGGGCCTTTAATTCTGCCTCTAGATTATTTAGTGCTTGAGTTTTTTGTGAGGAAACTCATGATCCAACTGCCTTGAGAGTTTCGTAGAACACCCCCTAATCCACTATATTGATTGATTCTAATAAAGGCTCCGTCTATATGGAGTTAGTAGTATATATAAACTCCAATGTGGTACTAAGGCAAATGCATTCTTTATGCCTTGAATTTCCGCAATATAAGTTTCAACACATTTTTATTTATAATATTTTATATATTTGACTATAACTATATATGATGTTTAATATAGAGAAGTTGTATTCTGCTCTTCTAAAAAAAAATTAAAAAAAATCTTCCAATAGGAGTGAATATACCTTATAGCCTGTTTGGCCAAACTTCTAAAATCAACTTATTTTGAAAAATATTTTTTTTAGAGAAGCAGCTTGTGTTTGGCCAATTAATTTAAAAAGCTCTGTTGAGTAGCAATTAGTGTTTGGCTAAACTTTTTAAAAAGTGATTCTACGTATATTTTCTCAAACAAATTATTTTTAGCTTTTGAAAAATAGTTTCTCCTCCCTAGAAGCACTTATTTTTGTCACGACTCAAATCATAGTCATGATGGCACCCACATTAACCCCCCTGGTGGGTGAATCATCCCCATAATCAATGCTTAATCAAATTATGAATCAGATATAAATAACAAAAACAACATTTAATAAGTCTTAACATACCATAAATACTAAGAATACTAAGTCAAATAAATCTCCCAAGAATTTGAAGCCATAGTACAAGAACGACTAATCCAATACAAGTCTAGAAATACAATAATAGTCTAAACATAAGAGAATACTATCTAAGGAAAAGAGTAATAGACAATAAGGGAAGAGATTTAGGGTTGTAGGCTGGCAGGTGGCTCACCCTCTGATCTCAAGCAAGAAGCCTCGGGGCTAGACTCGGGGCCTCGAGGAAGATCCTATCTCAAACTCTACACCCAGAAAAAGTGCAGCAAGAGTAGTATCAGTACGACACATGTACTGGTAAGCATCATAGGCCAACTAAGATTACTTAATGCATATGAAATACAAAAATCAACAAGTAAACAGATAAGGCAGTCAACAACAATGAACAGGCACAAAATATCCAAAAATCATAAAGCCACGGCTTATTTAAAGCTTCTATTCCACAAGTCTGCCAAGTTCTAAGAAAATACCACATCCATAGATCACAACACAAGTACAAAACTAACAAGAAATCCGATGAGATAATATAGATACGATAATGCGAGATGCAATGGTCAATATCTCGAATCTGTACACATATGTTATAAGCATTTGTCGCTTCAATAGTCATAACCGATGGGGGGACCCGCGGCGTCCATTTACTAGCCACCCCAGACAGACAACAGGTCGCGGCTCTATCAACATATCTGGTACAAACCTCGGACTATAACAATAATCATATGTTACTTTCATCTTTCTCTTTCTTCCCATTTCGAATCTGTTTCCATAACTCGTCCATTATGTATGAATGTATGAATGCAAGAATGAGGGATCACATGTAATCAATGCCAATGAATATGATATGGAATTCACAAACATCATAAAGCCAATTCAATCCTTGCACGCATTAGAAAAACTACCATGGAAATCTATTAGATAATGAATCCAATCACAACAAATAGAACCAACGCATCCTGCATCACCACAACCACGTAGTCAAGTACAACACATGTCAATAAATGCATAAAGAACGGCAACAAGCCCGAAGGCCTAGTGAATTCATACCAACCTAGTGGATTTAACACCGCAACCATGCCCGAAGGCCTATCATTCTTTCCCCGTCTACAACTACATACACATACGATTTGCTAATCAAATATGTACTAAGAAGATAAGCCGTAACCTACCTCGAAGCCGAACACGAGTCTCGAACTCCTCAATCTGGGCCTTCCCCTTCCGGATTTCCTCCGAGCGCTAAAAGTCTAGCAATTAACTGATCTACATTAGACTAGGAACCTAACGATATAAATATTGCTATGCTTTCGGAAAACCCCAAAATAACCCTAAAAAGTGACATCGGGCCCACTAGGGTAAAATGGACAACTACAAGCTGGAAAAGGTCAATCCGAAGTTCAAGAAGTCTAATTACTAATCATCAACACCAATTTGCCACCAATTAGCATTAATTTCATCAATAATAGGAAATCCCCAAATTCCATAATTCAAACTCTAGAATTTAAGATGAGATTCAACTTAGCATCTAAATCCCCAATGATTAGAAGCTTAGAATTTAAGAAACCTTTCACGAATTCATGGAAATAGTCAAGAAATCATAAAGGAATAACTTAGGGTTTCTACCCATCTTCCCCAACTTACCAAATGAAAACTAGTATGAAATCCAAGCCTAATTCATAAATAAATTACAAGAGAGAGCAAAGGAAACTTACCCCAAGATGAAATCACCCAAAAGCACTTCAATTTCGCCCACAACACTCTCTAGGATATGAATTTGGTGAATGGAAGGAATAATTCGAAGTTGGGAATAAAAAGGGTTTTCTGATTCAGTGATTTTCGCATCCTCGGACACCTTGTCCGCAGATGCGGACTTGCCTCCGCGAAGAGGACTTCGCTTCCGCGGAGCTACTTACCACATCACCACTTCGCGTCTGCGGGCCAAGTCCCGCATAGGCGGACCCGCAGAAACGAATACATGCCCGCAAAAACGGGACATCAGAAACTAGCAAAAATCTAGTTTTTCACCAAATCCAACTCAAAACCAGACACTCATTCGAGACTCCCCGGATACAAACCAGATATGCATATCAACATAATAACACGCTACGAATCCACTAGTGCCCTCGAAATTCCCAATGGAGGTCATCTTGACTCAGTCAACCCCCAAAACTCCCAAAGTCAAGTTCCAACCCAGGACCCAACACGCTCCCGAGTGCCTCGGGAACCTAACCAATCACCCCCACCAAGTTATAAACAACTCTCCGAACTCCCAAAAAGGTTCGTTTATCCAAAAGTCAACTATAGGTTAATGGATTTTCACTTTGAGCCTCTAATTCCTTCAAAACCAATCTGGATCGCCTAGGGAACAGCGCTACCCCTCTCTACGAGTGAAACATGCTCTAACGGAGCTAGGGGAAGGGTCAATAGGGGTAAAGGGGTCAAAAGGGCCTAAACGAGCAAACGGATCGTTACAATTTTCTTCCAAAAGCTTGATCAAACACCTCACTTTTTTTAATTAAATCATTTTTAAAATAAAAATAGAACATTGACCTCCCAGAAGCTTGGTCAAACCAACTATTAGTCTAAGACTATTATCAAATTTTTTGATACTACTAATTATGCATCTATAAAGTTGCAAAGAAAAGTACAAATAATTTAAAATTAAATGACACATTACTTGACAGCAAGCGGTTTCTAGTGTAATTTTTTCCCACCCTTTCTATGGCCAAGCGCCATGTTTGCCTAGTAAAAAGGGGTTTGGGTCCTTTCTTCTCCAAAAAAAAAAAGAAGTGATACTAGTATTAAATAAATTTTACATTTTTTTAACATAACGAATTTCATTCCCTATTTTGAAAAATAAACTTCTTTTTGCAAATTCAGGATGTGTTAGTATTCTCTTCGGTCCATTACCTGTCATGTTTTTCTTTTTGCACGCTTTTAATAAAATATTGATTAAAAGGATAATTTGACTAAATTATTCTTATTTGACTCAGCTTAATATCATTTTATTTTTCATCACATTAATCTTTCTCCACATTTATTGAGTAAGAATAAAGATGGAAACTAATAAGTAATTATATCTTAATTTTCTAAAATGACTACTAAAATAGATAGGAGAGAGCGGTTTTTATTGTTACTCTTCATTATTCATTTTTAAAATGTTGATATAGCTTACGAAAAATTATATGTAAGTTGTTTTATTTTAGGTATTTGGAGAGTTACATTAAGTACTTGATGCACCATAACCCCACAAATCCACAATGCTTTTCCTAAGCACATCTAATTTTCATACACGATTATTATGGGATATTTAAATCCTGGACAGAGTTTAGACTTTACAATTAAATATTGTTGAGTGGATTATTGACTTTAAAAGAATACTAGCACATATGTATTAAACAAAATATTAAAAGAAAAAAAAACTATATTGCAGAGATGTAAAGGCATCATTTAGTGTGCAAAAATGTTACATTTATACATCAAACTGTAGTGGAACCAATCCTTAACATTTATCAATATGCTAGTCAATGTAAATTTGCACTATGATGTTTGACCAAAAATTTCAAATTTAATTCAGTAGGGCACTAATTATTGGTGAACCAAGTTATCAGGTTAAATTTATCTTTGTTAAGAAAAAAGTTTCACGTAATCTGATGGTTATATTTTTATAGTTTTGACCACCAAAATAACCTATGAAAGTAACCAATTTGGAACCAACGAGGTAACCTTTCTGTTTTTGCTTCTAACATATACTCCCTCATTCCAAAATAAATAAATTTTTTTTGGGTGACCACCTTTAAGAAAGCTAATTAAAGACATTAATTAAAGGATAATTTGTCAGTATTACTCCTTTGCTTCTTCTTAAACTTTTCTTAAAACTAGATATAGTCACTAAGATATAGGTTTTTTAAAAAAAAAAAATACATCTTTGAACTTTGGAAAATTCATTTATTATGGACCATAAAAAAAATGCTAGAAATTCATTTACATTGGAAATGGAGGGAGTAACAAACAACCTTTTCTCCATATAATATAACTTAATATGGTAAATCTGATTGGAAAAAATTACATGGTAAAGTTGAATTAGTCAAAGATAGCGTTCACATTAAACTAAAGGTGGTGAATTGAAGACAAATTAAATATGTATTGGGTTGTTTCACTTAATTAAATTTATGACAAGAGTTAATAGTTGATTTTGAACATTTAAAAACATGTCATAAAGTTCCTTATATTAAACTGCAATCTTAAAAGCTAGGCAATTAATGAAAGGTTAAATATAACGGTATTTTCACATCTTATAAACAGAAATGAACCCAAGCACTAGCTCTGGAGGCAAAAATACTTCTAAAATAATGTCTCTAAACACTTTCATAAACATGAAAGCATTATTCGTTTTATGCTTATCAATCGTAATTAAACCTAGCATCGGACATGTAGCAGTCGGTGTCCAAGGTTCTGGGACGGGCTTCTCATCAGGGTCGGGCTTCTCATTTGGACCGGGCTTCGCATCTGGAACGGGCTTTTCATCTGAGCTGAATAATGGTCAGCCATTTTTTTGGAGTTTTAATGGGCCTGAGGCTGACAAATGTCTAGCAACACTAAAAGATACTCCAGGTTGTGTCCAAGAAATATTTGGGTCTTTGTTCAAATTCCCATTTCACTTTATTGGGCCTCAATTTAACTCTATTGGGCCTCAATGTTGCAAAGTTGTTATAGACATGGAAGATAATTGTTGGCCCAAGATTTTTCCGATAAGCCCGCTATTTCCTCTCACACTGAAAAATCTTTGTAACACACCGGGTCAGGCTCAGGATGCCCAACAAGCACCGGCACCACCACCACCTTCAGATTCATACTCGGATCCACTTCCGTCAACTACTCCAACTTCATCGCCACCTCCGCCTCAAGCATACTCGTACTCATTTTCATTTGGAAATAAAGGAAGAAATTAAGAATGGGCTTGTTGGAGAAAAGGCCCAAATTTGAGGTCTGGGCCTATTGTACCCAAGTCCTTGAAATAATCTATTGGGCCTTCGACCCATGAAGAATTGAAGATTTTGTCAAGGAAGTGGTATTCACCATTAGAATCTTATGTAACTACTACGAAAATAAGATCTAATTGTTGTTAAGCAATTCTTCGTAGTAAGTAATAACTGTTTTGGTTCCAGTTTATGAATTTTTTATAAGACAGTCATAAATTAAGATAGAAGAACAAACAATATTCTCTCTTTTTTTTAAATGCTTGACAATTTTTGTACACAATTTATAAGTGAAATTTGACTAATATTTTAAAGAATTACATGTAGAGCAGGTAGTGCAAACTCAACTGAAGTATTGATCTCGGCTCGACATATGCAAGAAAATTCAAAATATATAAGTGTAATGAGATAACACTCATTATGACGAGATTTTTATAAAATAGGCGGTTGCTTTCAATGTTTTCTTTTCCTAGCCGGTATACATAGATTATACACTAATTTTACATGGTTATACACATATTACACATGAATTATTTATCATACATTTCGCCGGCTACTTTTAATTTAATCGGTTGGATGGACAGCTATTTTAGATTAATAATTCCATTGTGAATTTGCTTTACGGTATGTGAATTCACAAATAAATCGTATAAGCAAACATAAAAGAGAAATTACTTTCTCCGTCCTTTTCTTTTGGAGATTTTCTTTTAGGATTGATATGTAAGCAAAAGTTAAACAGCAATAAGGACAAAAACAGGTGCAACAAATATAATAACAAATGCAAATTGACAATATAGTCAATAAGCAACATGCTACTTGCTTCTATCAAATGCCTAATAAACCAAAAATAAAAGTTCAATCTTTGAGACACCCACTTTGTCTTTCATAATGTTTTTTCTCTCGTGAAGCATTCAAAAGTGAGAACAAATTGAAGTCACAAACAGTAGGATGGAGACTTTCCAATCACAAACAGTGTGTCGTTATCACTCACTTTTATTTGTTTAATTTCATACAATTTAATTTTTTATATATGAACAAGATAAAGAAGTTTACATTATCACATCACTTTTATTTGTTGCATTAGGTAAACAACCTTATATTTCAAGATTACGAGTCTCTTTTTAATAAATGCTCATTAAATGACATAAAAATATTTTATTTCTTTTACACTGTCAATATATGTCCATTCGTATAGAGTAAACCTTATGGAGAAGACCTTTCTGTTAAGTGAATTTCTTCCAATTATAACAGACAAAAATTTGCATGCACACGCAAACATGGAGGTGAACAAATAAGAATTAAGCTAATGATATAAGTCCAACTTTGACCTAAATTATAAAGTGACGTTAATATCTCGAACGTTTTGTTAGGTTTTCTATGTCAGATTCGTTATGTTATAGTACCTTTTTTTTTTTTTCTGCATATATACAAAAATCTTTAGTAAACGTCATGACATATGTTGATTTGGGCAAGAACCACTTATACTTGATGCCAAATAAATTTACAAACGTTACATGTATATTCAAACGCATAGTGGTTGTCATTTCCGTGTGAATATTAATGGCTATATAAATGACAGTGTAATGACTAATTAACTTTCCTGCCTTATCTTTCGAAGGATCTAACAATTTTTTTTGGTAATTAAGAAATTTTATGTACCAAGGAAAAATATGTACAAACAAATCAGAAACCCATAAGTTGGACAGGACTAACCATTATTTTCACCAATTATCACTTACAATTATAAACTAATATATGGAATTAATGTAAAATTTCAACTATAATTCTTTTCTCAAATTCCTTAGAAATGTTTGTCGACATATTTTTATCACATAAAATTGACTACTTAGCACCTCTAAATTAAAGTTCGTGAAAAGAAATTGCTTAGTTTATTTGTCATCATGCCTCGTCTTGTACCAACAAACCCTATAGCAAGGGTCTTCTCATTTTATATATATATTCTTCTTCCAATTCAAAAAGAGTGTTCACTTAGTCATATCCACACCCTTTAAGAAAATACTAATTTCTAAGCAAAAATAAGTAATTTGATTAAATTATACTCCTAATTAAATAGATATTGAGATTTGGTCGTTTAACACTTAATAAGGACAAATCTGAAAAATAAAATTAATTCTTTCTTGATTAATTTGGTTGGTGGACGCTTTTTTTTTAACAGGAGGGAGTACTTAGCTTTGCCGAATATAAAACTTGTTAATTTGACCCAATTGTCTGTAAAGTCAATAAAATCTTTCTGTGGATGATATTTGGCACAAATATCATGTTTTGTGTCGTATTACAACTTCTTCTTATGACTTTTATCGCTTAATTCATGAAGTAACCGTCGTATTTGAACTTATGTCGTTATATTTTATGTGTATAGGTACGATGACGACAAATGATGGGAAATGTGCTTGAAGAGATTGGAATTCGTAGCATATGTCGATTGGCTGAGGTGAAGAGTCGACGAACGAAAACGACGAATTGAAAAGGAGAGTTAATCGACTGCAGATCCTCGCTTTCCTTCCGCATCGCGGAAGGATCGCGAGAAGCTCCAGAAATTCAGGCTATCGACCCGCATCGCGTGAAGAAAGCGGAACAACTAAACTCAGTCATCAGGGTGCGCGATCGACCCGCATCGCGTGAAGAAGGCGAGAAGCTGCAGATCATTGCGCGATCCTTCCGCGATGCGGAAGGAAAGCGGGACTCTGCGGATGTTTTCCCGATTAGACTAGGATTTGGATTCCTTATTTATTATTTTTACCCTAGCCTATATATAGACGTTTTTATAGCTGAGAACGGTATTCGGGGATTATTCAAGGATTTGTAAGCCACCGTTCACCTTTTTCTTTTTCTAGGTTACTTTATTTTTCATCTTTTTCAACCCTAGTTTATTCATGGCTTCTTTTGTCTATGATCGAACCATGAGTAGCTAATCTCCTAATTCTAGGGTTGTGGCGAAAGACTTGAAAGTTGATGTGATGACAATTATTATCTATTGATTTTTCATATTGTGGGTTGCTTATTTATTCTTGATTTCAATTGTTTGATTATCTGGCCAATAGTTAGACACTATCTGTGGTGCGTGAAGTGAACTTGAGAAAAGGAATTCACGTACGTAATAAGAATAAATAGAGTTTGTTCGATTTAATCGTTTCGCTAATGAGGATAGAGATATACCCTTTAGCCCTACTTAGTTGAAAACGGAGAAATAAACGTGTTCTTGTTACCTCTGATGACCATAGAGATATAGGCGTTATAGTAACATCTACAAGCTTGTGAGTAGTTCGAGAGAATATCATAAAGCATAATTACTCGTTAACTAGTAACCCAGGAAATAAAATAGGTGGAATTGTCTGAAGATCAACTCGATTGTCGAAAGCCATAACCCTAGATCTTTCTCTCATCTGAAAATTCTTACAATCTTTGTCAAGATAGTCCCAGTCACAAAAACACCCATCACAAATTGTTTACTTTTCAGTTTTAGTTGAGTACAACAAACATCTTGATTTTCACTTTCTTGAATAGTTTCAATCGAATTTGAATTAGTTTAACAGTAGAATCTAAGTCTCTGTGGGATCGATATCTGGACTTAACCATCTATATTACTTGTACGACCACGTATACTTGCGTGTGCGTTTAAGAAGAACAAGTTTTTGGCGCCGCTGCCGGGGACTTAGCAATATTACTGTTTTTCTAATTTGGATTTTAGAATTTCTATTCAAGTTTTTATTTATTTATTATTATTATTATTATTATTATTTTATTTTTAATTTAATA
The DNA here is from genome assembly GCF_019175385.1 of Lycium barbarum. Lineage (NCBI taxonomy): Eukaryota > Viridiplantae > Streptophyta > Magnoliopsida > Solanales > Solanaceae > Lycium > Lycium barbarum. The sequence continues at coordinate 11,018,816 of NC_083343.1, forward strand.
TTTTGGTTAGTTTGCTTGATATGGCATCTTGGAGTAAAAATTGGTCGAATATTGGTTGTTCCTATTTTGGTGATCCTTGTTTGATTTGTGGGGGACCCCATTTGTGGCAACACTGTCAAAATATTTCCGGGAATGGGTTGTGTGCACCTTCCCAATCTTTTGAGTGGAATATTTGTAATATATGTGGTGGTCAAGACGGTCATTGGAATGGTTGTCCTAACTCTCACTCCCCATCCCCGAGCCCATATTATGATTCTCCTGTTATTTGTGATGTTGACAGTAGTAACGAAGTGGAGGATGCGGAAAGTCTTGCTCGGGTTAGCGATATGATGAAGCAAATAGGGGAGAAAATGATGGAGCATGATGCATTAATGAGAGAGCAAAACGCAGAAATGTGGAAAGCCATAGAGAGGATTCGTGCCAACCTCACAGAGATGCAGGCCGAGGCCGAAACTTGTAATGATCTACAAGTTATAGGCTTAGCCAATACTCAAGACGAACCTCAAACAGAAGAAGAGAGCGAGTTCCCACAAGTAGATAGCTTTGAAGAAGTAGAGATAGTAAGCCAATCTTGGCTAACAGAGCAAGATCAACAAATGAAATTTCATGGGTTTCTCCGTGATGGCCTTACAAACATGGCTACACAACTGATAGAAGGTAGAACTGAGCTCGGACAAGAGATAGACCAATTTGGCTCAGATATCCATGGCTTGCAGGCACAAATGAATAAAAAGGTTGAGGTGTTTGATGCCCAACTACATATTAACTTGGATAGTGGCCTGCATGTGGAGCAGATAGAGGAACTCCAACCATTCGATCGGATCTTTGTTGATGATGTCATTGTTGAGGAAGTGTACAAAAGTGAGGATGTCAAAAATAATGCAGTTTTAGAGTTGGGGCATGTTGGTCCTCATTCTAAACACTTTTCTACATTATGTTTGGTTGGCGACATGGAAATCGAGCCCTCCACACCGATGAAGAATTGTAGAGATGAGAAACAAGAGTCTTACATCCTGAAATTTGCCACACCGAAAAGACAAAGCGACATTCCTCACTTAAGGGCCAAGAAGTTCAAGAAACGATATCTATTGATTGGTTCTTTTATTTTCACACCACCGCCCCAGAAGCGAGATAGAAAACTGGATGCAAAATTAGGGGTGAAATTCATAAGTTCGAGGTGGAGGAAAAAGTTGATTCATGTCATGCCATGACGATTAGGGGAAGTCTGAGTACCCAAAGTTGAAAGCTGAGGAGCATGCCAGAGTTTTAAGTGTGGGGTCATTCGCCCCTTGATGATGAGAGCATGTTACTAGCTAGGCCCTAGTGGGCCCCAGGGAGTATTTCTTACCTTGCTGGAGCTTTATTTGATTTCAAATATACATGCATTGAGGGCATTGCATAGTTTTAAGTGTCGGGTGGGAAAATACGTCCCTGGTTTGTAACAACATGTTTTGAGGTTGCGGATGATGATTAGTATGCCGTAGGATTTTTTTTTTTAGGATTTCTTTTTAGTTTTGCATCTTAGTGTCGAAAAAAAAAGATTTTATTTTCTTTATTTTTCTTTGATAACTTCTTAAGTCCCTCATTAGTAGGCATTCATCATCCACCCCCTTTGGTTTTCTTATGGCCTCGGTTCTTTCCCGAGGGGGGGCCTTTGAACCGGGCGTAGGTAGATTTTTTTTTTTAGTCATAGGAAGGGTTGTTCCTGATGACGGGTGGATGACAACCTGCTTGAGGGAAAATTAGTCCGTAGGCTAAGAACATTCAAATGTTAGGTGCACGGGATAGGTAAAGTTTTGGCATATGAACGACCTTGAAATGTTTTGTGAAAGCATACCGTGAAACTGTATTACTTTTCTTGGAAGCACTTGAAAATGTTTTTTTGTGGTGACTCGTATGACCCACTTGGCATTGTTGAGTTCCATTATGTTTGATTGTTTCAAGGGACAACCGGATCCCTCTTGCGTTGATTATGTGCCATGTGTGAGTAAGGTTTCGTTTTTTAATCCATGTTTAGTATCGACATCTAGAACTTGTCCCGTGTGTTCACAAAGCGAAATGAAGTTGGTTGAGCCTAGAAAGTGATAGAGGCATTTCTTTGGTTAGTCACTAAAAAGCCTAAAACGCTATCTTACCAATTTGCAAATAGCACCCTAGTTAACCCTTTTGAGCCTTTAGCCTTTTCTTTGATAGCAGTTAATTAGCCTTTACCCCTTCGTTCTATAAAACTTGATTTTTGATCCAAATACTCTCTGAGCACTTTAATCATTTACATGTATAATGGGAGTTGGGAGGAGAAATAAAGAGGGGAAATGGTTGTTAACTGTAATCTAGGAAGACAATAGGAGCACCGAATGAACAGAACTAAATTCACGTGTTAGTGGGAAAAGAAAAAAAAATGTAGCGAAAAAGTTTCCCTTCTAACGTGTGTAACTTCTAAAAAGAGTGGTGCTAGAACAAATAAAATGGGTGAATTGGGAAAAATTGAAAGGTTGGTTGGTGTTGAATAAGGACTAATGAAGAAATTGGGCAAGAATGACGAATGTATGAGTATTAAAGTGCTTAGGGAGGTTAGTCACTATTACCCAAATAATTCCTACCCGTCCCATAGCCTACATTACAACCCTCGAAGTCCTACTTGATTCCAGGCTCGTCTTACTTGTATTAGTAGAGTGGTTACACTACGGGCAAGCATATGGTATGTCGTACTTTACATGTGATGTTCTTTGCGAGAGTGAGTGCATTTATTGATTTCAAGTCCATTGATTTAAACATGTATTTCTTGATGAGATATGGACTACTTTGTTGAGGTGAGGGCACATAATTAGCAATAGAATGGTGAAGTGTTGATTTCTCGATCATAAGGTTACCTATATGCGTTAAAGTGGTGTTGTTGAGTCAAACTGTTTTGAAATTCGAAATGTTTTCGTTGAGAAGAAGTACTTGGTGCTGAAAATGAGTTTTGTTTTTAAACCTTTGGCATGGCTTTCGCAATCTGGGTCGCTGGTTTGTTTTGAAAATCTCGCTTCAAGAGTTAGCCATACTAGCCGAATCCCGTTGCAGACCTGTTTGAATGAGTGAGCTAGAAGTGTAGTCTGATGTTGGTTTGTGTCTGCTCGAGGGCGAGCAGAGACTAAGTGGGGGGTGGTGATATTTGGCACAAATATCATGTTTTGTGTCGTATTACAACTTCTTCTTATGACTTTTATCGCTTAATTCATGAAGTAACCGTCGTATTTGAACTTATGTCGTTATATTTTATGTGTATAGGTACGATGACGACAAATGATGGGAAATGTGCTTGAAGTGATTGGAATTCGTAGCATATGTCGATTGGCTGAGGTGAAGAGTCGACGAACGAAAACGACGAATTGAAAAGGAGAGTTAATCGACTGCAGATCCTCGCTTTCCTTCCGCATCGCGGAAGGATCGCGAGAAGCTCCAGAAATTCAGGCCATCGACCCGCATCGCGTGAAGAAAGCGGAACAACTAAACTCAGTCATCAGGGTGCGCGATCGACCCGCATCGCGTGAAGAAGGCGAGAAGCTGCAGATCATTGCGCGATCCTTCCGCGATGCGGAAGGAAAGCGGGACTCTGCGGATGTTTTCCCGATTAGACTAGGATTTGGATTCCTTATTTATTATTTTTACCCTAGCCTATATATAGACGTTTTTATAGCTGAGAACGGTATTCGGGGATTATTCAAGGATTTGTAAGCCACCGTTCTCCTTTTTCTTTTTCTAGGTTACTTTATTTTTCATCTTTTTCAACCTTAGTTTATTCATGGCTTCTTTTGTCTATGATCGAACCATGAGTAGCTAATCTCCTAATTCTAGGGTTGTGGCGAAAGACTTGAAAGTTGATGTGATGACAATTATTATCTATTGATTTTCCATATTGTGGGTTGCTTATTTATTCTTGATTTCAATTGTTTGATTATCTGGCCAATAGTTAGACACTATCTGTGGTGCGTGAATTGAACTTGAGAAAAGGAATTCACGTACGTAATAAGAATAAATAGAGTTTGTTCGATTTAATTGTTTCGCTAATGAGGATAGAGATATACCCTTTAGCCCTACTTAGTTGAAAACGGAGAAATAAATGTGTTCTTGTTACCTCTGATGACCATAGAGATATAGGCGTTATAGTAACATCTACAAGCTTGTGAGTAGTTCGAGAGAATATCATAAAGCATAATTACTCGTTAACTAGTAACCCAGGAAATAAAATAGGTGGAATTGTCTGAAGATCAACTGGATTGTCGAAAGCCATAACCATAGATCTTTCTCTCATCTGAAAATTCTTACAATCTTTGTCAAGATAGTCCCAGTCACAAAAACACCCATCACAAATTGTTTACTTTTCAGTTTTAGTTGAGTACAACAAACATCTTGATTTTTCACTTTCTTGAATAGTTTCATTCGAATTTGAATTAGTTTAACAGTAGAATCTAAGTCTCTGTGGGATCGATATCTGGACTTAACCGTCTATATTACTTGTACGACCACGTATACTTGCGTGTGCGTTTAAGAAGAACAGTGGAATATATTCTTTTTTTAAAATATAAAAAAATTGTCAACTTATCAATCACGGCAAGAAGAGGACCACTAGGAATAAATGGATTAGCTATCATAATATGATGAGTTTTACATCAATTCATTGGGAGGCTGTTAGTATCTTTTTCTTTTCCTTTACATGTTGCCTTAAAATCTCTTTTACTCAACTTGCACCTACAAAGTGCGATCTTTTTTTCTTTCTTAATTTATTTAGTACGTAAAAGAGATATGTGGACCTGTGACTATGAGAGATGCTCTCCTGTAGGAAAAATAATTTACTTAGAACTAAATTTTTTAAAATGATATCCACAATTCGATCTTCACTACATGAAAATTAATATAAATACGCTTAACACTCAATATTTACGTTTAACCTATAAATATATATAAAAACGTGTATCTTATATACATTTTTTTATTTCATAACTATAGTTGAAGGGGAGCCTTGGAGCTACGATAAAGTTGTCTAGGTCATGGGTTCGAGGAGTGGGGAAGCAGCCACTAATGCTTGCATTAGGTTAGGTGGCTACCTCCTATTTAACTATAGTTGGGAGACACATATTATTGCTTCAATTTTTTACTCTTCGAATTAAATTGCTTAATTTATATATGCAAATAGATGTTTTACGTCAAAAAGATCCTTTTATGAACAGGACACACCTAAAATTAAATAAAATACACTGGGGAAAGAAGCTAAAGTTAATTAATACTTTCCCCGCATCCATTATTTGTAGGCTCGTGAGCCCAATTAAAAAATAATGGTAAAATATGTGACACCAGATGAAGGGCGAGTTGATGAGAGTGATTCAAACTGGATTGACAAGCTTTTAGATAGGCAAATTTCTGAAGATAAAATGCATATGACACGTTAGGCAAATTTCACATTGAAATGGAGAGGAAAGTGAAATCTTTATAAGACATAATTTTAGTTTACATGGTATGCTCGCCTTCAAACTCGATGTAACGTAACCTTAAAAAAACTCTGTGTCATGGTCTGGGGCCACGACAAAAAACTTATAAGTTACCCACCTCATTATTGATCGCATTTTTTATGAAAGAAAAGATTAGGATAACAAGATTATATTTTAAGTTACTTCAGAAACAGCTACTGTGACATTTGACATTGGTTAAAACGCAGGCAATTTTCAATGATATTATTTTGACCTAATAGAGGATATGGTGGTCCTCAAGGAGTTTAAAGTAAAGTAGTACAATGGAGTTGGTTTTTGGTGGTTACTTCTTGGTGGGGATTCAACTACTCTAATGAAATGCAATGCAAGGCAAGGTTGTTAGTTTGCTTACAACAAGCACATAAAAGAATTAGTAAATGAAAATGCACTTTAGGAGAAAGATATACATATGCATGTCAGAGTCTTAGTTCATACTCAATAATATATTGAGTAGATATCAAGTATGAAAGATCACCTTTGGTAACAGATCTATAATTATTTTAAAAAATTGTGCTTTTACTTCTCCTATTTATCTTTTTCTACAATTTTAGCAGAACAAACTAGCATCTCTTTATCAAAACAATAAAACACCAAACGGGGAAAAAAGAGGTACGCAAGTTAAACAAAATTAACTGGAATTGAGTTTAATGTTGCGTGCATTAACAATGTAAAATATTTTAGACAACCAGCTCACATACAGATAATTATATATGTAAATTTCTGTGACAAATATGAATTACTTCTTCAGTCTCAATATTTATGTGATGGTGCTTGATCGGGCACGGAGTTAAAAAGTAAGCACCACCTTTGAACTAAAGCAAATCATATATATATTAATTATGTGATTATAAATCATCTAACTAAGGGTAAAATATGAAGTTTAAAATATAAAGAATTTCTAAATATATGAAAATCATGTCATTTCTTTTTGTGACAAACTAAAAATAAAATACCATCACATAAATTGGGATGAAGTAAATTAGTAAAAATTGAAACTAACCTACTACATAGTGAACTAGATTAACAATGTAAAAGTTTTTAAGTCGTCCAGTTAATAATTTTTTTATCTATTGAAATTTTGGGGCGGATTTTAATTCTCTGAAACTTAAAAGGAATTTGACTTTCCAATTAATAAAAATAACCATGTCATGGGAATCAACGAGGAATAGCACTTAAAACTAGGACCAGAAGTTTACAAAATTTCAAGAGAATATTAGGTCCAATCCCCAGCTACTATTATTTGAATATTTTTCTGAAATCTTGTTAGATAAATGTATCCTAAATTCATCTGAGTTAAGAATAAAGTTTTAGACAACTAGCTAGATAACATTGCTCTATACTTATATGATATGATTGACATACGACATGTCAAAAAAAATAAGTAATTTTTAACGTACAATATAAATTTAACGATAATTTCACTTTGGTGTGTTTGACTTTAAATTTTTTTGTACTGAACTGATTTGAACTTTTAGAGTAATAAATTTAAAATATGATATTTATTAAAATTTCTTCTTTCATCAGTGTTTATTACTATTTGTTGTTCATTTGTTTTATCATGTTATTTTGCCGTTCTATTTTCTTGCAATCTGCTTCAAAATCTTCTTTTGTTTTGAGCTGATCATAGTTTATCAGAATCAGTGTCTCTATCCATAAAGATTGGAGTAAGGTCTGCGTACAACCTATTCTCCCTAGGCCTCACTTGTGGGATTATACTGCATATGTTATTGTTATATCTATTAAAAATTTTGTAAATTTTTACATTTATATATCTATATATGTCGCATGTTAAAATATTAAGTTCGATTAAATTCGTAGCTCATAAGTTACATATGCCACTGATTTTGATGTCGATTCTTCAGAGTTCAGTCAACATTAATTCAAAGCAAAGTGAAACATCTATTACTAGCTAGTACTAGGGGTGTACATGGACCGGGTTGGTTCGGATTTTTTAAACACCAAATCAAATCAATTGCGTTGAGTTTTTAAATTTATACACCAAACCAAGCTAATAAAATTTGGGTTTTTCAACCTCGGGTTTTCTTGGGTTATTCGGTTTTCTCGGGTTTTTCGGATTTTTTTTCGGAATAGTCTTGATACAAAAGATATAACTTTTACTTCAAATATTTCTTTAATCCTAGTAAGATATAACTATATAATTAAGGTGTTTCTTAAGAAAATAACACAAAATGTGAGAAGAGTGATAACGTTGTATTAAAATATTCAACAAAAGCTAATAAAATCGGTTAAAATAAATATTGCTAATTAACAAGCCATAAAGAAAATGACCATAATCTAAAAATACTAAGTCATGCTAAAATAAGTACGGCTAAATAAGTATTAATTACATGACAAAGAAAAAAAACTTAAGTTATGTATTTTCACTCTCTAAATCAATTATGCAAAATTAAAGAATAGATATCCAACATTATTGTCATTCCTAGTGGTAAACTGAATTTCTTTTGCTAGCATTAGTGTTGAGTTGGTTTTGGCTTGGACTTTATTTGAGTTACTAACATCCATAGGATATAAAACTTATTGACATTCAAAATTCTAAGTTCAAGCTTGAATAGTATGATAATAGATAAAATAAACTACGAAAAAATTTAAGAAATATTTATAAATTACATTACAAATAAATATTTTTATGTATAAAATAATTTAAAAATTGAATACAAATAATGTCGGGTTGGTTTGGTTCGGTTTGACTTTTTTTAGTTAAAATCACACCAAACCAATTATGGTCGATTTTTTTTTTCAACACCAAACCAAGTCAAACCAAACCACTAGTCGGGTTTTTTTCTCGGTTTGACTCGATTTAGCGGTTTGGTGCGGTTTGTCGGTTTACTTTGTACACCCCTAACTAGTACAAAGTGTTAACTTGAGCTCTTTTTTTTTTTTGAGTAAATATAACAATTATTTGTACTTCAAATTACAGTTGAAAGAATAATTAATAGCAACAGAAAAAGAAATTTGGAGGTAGGTTATATATATAAAAAATAATTCTCATTTTCTTTTGCAGAAAGTGGACTAGGAGCCCGTTTGGATTGGCTTATAAGTTACCTATAAGCTGTTTTCAGCTTTTTTGAGTGTTTGGCTGGCCAGCTTAAAGCCATTTTGTGCTTAAAATAAGCCCAAAAAATTAATTGAGCCCGTTTGTCTTAACTTATCTAAAGCAGCTTATAAGCTGAAAAAAAATAAGTTAGCCTACCCAATTTATTTATTTTTAGCTTATAAGCTACTTTTTTTAAGCCCATCCAAACAGGCTCTAGGGGTTGTTGACTCTATAAAATTATATACGTACTTAGCAAGGCAACTTATTCTCCTTTTTTTAAAAAAAAATTAATTACGTGTGTCATTTGGACTGGTAAATAAAAACGTCGCATAAGCTTTAGGATAGGTAGTTCGTTATACCTGTCTGGAAATGACCTTTTTGACACTCACCAAATTCACTTCAAAAATATCACCAACTCTTTTTTCTAACCACATTATCCCTACATTTGCAAGATTTAAGTGAAGGTCTTTTCTCTTTGGTCCAGCCAGGCTTTATTCAGTTCAAGTTAAATTATCACCAAATCCCTTAACCATTGCCCTTCTTCCCTAGTACAATTTGGATCATGGTGACGTGTACAAATTTTCATATCTCTTGATATATAAAATGTCATTTCGGGTGAAAGGGGTTCAAATGATATTCATATTGTTCTTTAATCATCAGATATTCGTATTGTTCGTTGATCCAGCTAACTCGGATTCGTGCTACGCGTGTAGGCAGTGGTGGATCTACAACACAACCTACAGGTTTATTGGAATCCATTAAACAATATAATCCACTAAATATTTATAAATATTTGATGATTGCGAATCAAATTATTAATGTATACTAATTTGAGGTCGTTATAATAACCATAAACTTTAAATTCTAAATCAGGGCATCTGCGCGTATACGTAGGCCAACTAAGATGGTAAAGCGGCCAAGATGTGTTCTCCATCCCAAGGGTTCGGTCGTTAGGACCCGAGGCCTCTAGATAAGATCGAATAGATATATCTCTAGCTATCTCACCAAAAAATTTGATGATCCATGTTCAGTATAGTTGACATGGAAAGGCTCCAACATTTTCATTTTGTACATAGCAAATTTAAGATATTTATATTTGACGTCTTTTATTTTTTACCATTGAACTCAATGCACCACCACGTGCCATAACAAAAGGAGTAATCGATTAAAAACAACCATCTTACGACCTCTTGTTTTAATGACTATCTATGTTCAAATGAATTGAACTAAGAAAGTAATAATGAAATTCTAGAAGTACTTATTGAACCACATACTTTTTGTATAGTAATCTTCTTTGGTCATAATCTAATAATTGTCTTCATCATGTGAACCTATCACATGCACAAACAAGTTACTTATCATACAAATTCTTAAGCATCTCATATGCCAAACTCCAAATCTAGCCATCGTACCAAATTCTCAAGCATCTCATGATATGTGCCTATAACAAAAGTTGATATAATTGATTCGTAAGATATCACATAGTTATTCATGTCGCACGCATTCGATGGAATAATTGAGATGCGCACAACTAGATTTAAAGTTTATGAGTTTTGAACGTACTACGAACTCATAGTTTAGTTAGTGGTTCGCAATTAAATGTATTTATGCATATTAAATAAATTTTATAAAAATAAGTATATGAATTAACCGAAAACTACTAGTTTTTCTGAACCCATACCTAATACTATAGTTCTGACTTCGCACAAGTTAATTCAAAGACCATTGCTATAAAAAGATCCACATAGCTAGAATGTTATTTTCATTGCCTTTGTAATTTTATTGAATCAATACCTCACCCACTTTCATAATCATCATTATGTAATCTAAAATGCTACACAACCCCTATACACTAGCTTTTTTTTTTTCTCACACAAAAGATTAACCTTTATCACAAAAGTATAAAGTAAATTTTCCCATAACACAAAAGTACTATACTTATTCAGTTATTCTGGAATGCCAGCTAAAGTATTTTCACCCGATAATGGAAAACAGAGGCATTGGTTAGAGAGAAATGGAAGGGCTATATGGTCCCACAGACAGTACTTATCTTTTCCCCTGTTGTTGAGCAATCTTTTTTTCACACTTTCCTCAAGCAAAGAACCCCATAGTTATGGCCCCCTGCCAACTTCTTGTTTACTCCCTTTGTCGTCCCAAATGCTCTCTCCTTCTCCTTCGCATATTAGTTATCGACGTTATTATAAATATCATCTCAAAATACTTATTCATTAAAATTAAAATAGAATTAATTTTTTTTATTTTAACCTTAATATTAATTAAAGTACAATTTATTAGAGATAAATAAAGGTAAAAGTATAATTTTATTATAATTTTTTAAAGGACGTGTAAAGGAGAAATTGAACGAGTAATATGAGACGGATGAAGTAATGACATATTTCATAATTTGACAATAGTTTAATTTTAAATTTTATTTTTTACGTTTTACGAGAGATAATTTATTACTACACAAATATATTTAACTCGTTATTTTAGAGGTGCTCAATCAAACTAAATTTGGGACTGAGGGAGTACATTATTCTCTCAATACTACAAATTACAGTACAAGAATTCTTTTATATTTCCTAAATACAACATTGCCCACCAAATCTTTAAGTTTCTTTCCAACTTTACATTAAAATATCATTCTTGATCCAATCTTGAAGTACCATAATGGCTTTGTTGTCCTGTCACCCTTACTGTACCTTTATAAACTCTCATTAAGAGCCTCCAATGGAGAGTTTCATAGCAACCCATTTTCTTTCTTTCTTTCAACATAGATCTTGATATTTAGCTCAACTTTTTTTCTTTTTTATTTTTTTCAAGAATGGGTTCTTTATTTTTGCAAAAGGGTGTGTTGGTATGGATTTTTTTGTTTAGTTTGAGATTCATTTGTGGATACTCAGAGGTTGAAAGAGTGAGTGGAACTGTGTTTATAGATGGAAAAAATGCCATTGGAAAAATAGATAGACATTTTATTTGTGCTACTTTGGATTGGTGGCCACCTGAGAAATGTGATTATGGAACTTGTGCTTGGGACCATACTTCTTTCCTAAATCTGGTAATAGTTTTCTTGAATGCATTTGCTTTTTTCAGTTAGTTTTATTGTGTTGAAATGTTCTTATTGTGTAATTCTGTTTAAATTATGATACTAATTTTACTTTTCTGCTAGTTTTTTTTTTTTCAGTTTTATATTGTAGAAATGAACTTATGGTGTAGTTTTCTTGAATGCATTTGCCTTTTATGCTAGTTCTTTCCTTTTTTTTCAGTTCTGTTGTGGAGAAATGAACTTATGGTATAGTTTTCTTGAATGCATTTGCCTTTTATGCTAGCTTTATTTTCAGTTTTGTGTTACTTGAGCCGAGATCTATCGCAAACAGCCTCTCTACCAGGTAGGGATAAGGTCTGCGTTCACTCTACCCTCCCTAGACCCCATTTTGTGGGATTACACTGGGTATGTTGTTGTTGCTAGCTTTTTTTCAGTTTTATTGTGTAGAAAGTTCTGTTGTGTAGAAAAGCACTTATGGTGTAGTTTTCTTGAATGTATTTGCCTTTTCTACTAGCTTTTTTCAGTTCTGTTGTGGAGAAATGAACTTATGGTATAGTTTTCTTGAATGTATTTGGCTTTTCTGCTAGCTTTTTTCAGTTCTGTTGTGGAGAAATGAACTTATGGTGTAGTTTTCTTGAATGCAGTTGCCTTTTCTGCTATCTTTTTTTTTTTTTCAGTTTTATTGTGTAGAAGTGCAGTAAGTATAGTTTTCTTGAATGTATTTTCCTTTTCTGCTAGCTTTTTTCTCAGTTTTATTGTGTAGAAATGTTCTTATGGTGTAGTTCTGTTAAATTATGATATGCTATAGTTGTAGTTGTTAATACTCTGTTTTAAATATAGGGGTTGTTATATGTTGATATCTTTGCTCGAGGCGGAGCTAGGATTTTGAGTTTATAGGTTCTCGATTCTAGAAAAGACGGCTTACTGAGTTCTGGATATATTTATACATATTAAGTGAATTTTTAAACACAAACATGGAGTCTGGGCCAATGTTATTGGGTTCTGCTGAACGCGTAGACTGGCTTTTAGCTCCTCCCCTGCAGTTTGCCAGCCATGAATATGAATTTTTCCTTCTATTTCTCTTTTATTTGAACTAAAGGGAGTATATATATAGCTGCAAAAGTTTGCATTTAGCTCTGGGATTTTAGCCAAGATTTAGTGTGAACCTGAAATGTTGGAATGGAAAGAGTTGCAGGGTCATCATAAAAATAGTAGTGGTGCTATTTTTATTTAATGCTAGTTTCAGCTTAAGCCAGTGAATAATGAATATAGGTAACTTCTGGCACTTTTTATTTTTGTTTTTATTTTATATAATATTGACCAAGATGAACTTAAATGGAGCAATATGACATCTGAGGATTCATATAGCTGATCTCGACTTGCTTGACATTGAGGCGTAGTTGGTATTATTGTTTGCTAGTTTCAGCTTTTTTCTTGTGGAAGATTGACTTTTAGTATGTTGAAGATCTGTGAGGATCCCCTACCCAACCAACCCAAAGACAAGGAAAGAATTTAAAAGAAAAAAAAAAAAAAAGTTGGCTTATAATTGTTGGATTTAGTTTGTTCTGCTTTCTCTTTTTCTACTCTTGTTGTTTGTTTGGAATGATTTCATTTATTTAAAATTTTAAAAAAAGGGAACTAAAGCCCACCAAAAAACTAAAGATTAAAACAAAAAGGCAAGATGGCTGGATTCATAATGGACAATAAGATGTCAAATGAAACAGAGAAACAAAAAGTTTGTTTTACCATTTAATACTTGCATGAAACAATACTGAGTAATTTTATTGATCTTGTGATGCATTATAAAGTAGTATTCATCTGATCATCCCTTTTATGTGCAGGATCTTAACAACATTATTTTTCTCAATGCTATAAAAGGTATGAGTTTTTAGCTAACTCCTAAAACTTGAGAGCTTTCACCTATCTGTATTTTCTGTAAACAAACTAGAGTCCCTTAATGTTCTTCATTATAATATGTTGCAGCCTTCTCGCCATTAAAGATTCGGTTGGGTGGAACTTT